>NW_027363111.1:15000-1215000 GCF_046119375.1 Phyllobates terribilis
CTGTTGGCGCCTGGGTCTGTCCTTCAAAGGTCAGCGGTATGTGGTCTAACTGAAATGCAGGTTTGTTCACTATAAAATACCCACGACTTTCTACAAATGCTACCGTATCTTCCAGGGATTGCAGAGGCTTGAGCTCGCTGAATGCTATAGATGTGCCTTTAGCCGCAACAAGTCTAAGTCGATCTTTGGCGATAGCCAAGTTTGTTTTTATCTCCGAGCTGCTTTCGGACCTCATGCACACCCTTCTCAGATGTGTGGACAGGTATTTCGTCACCCTGTGGCATATGGGGCATGTCAGCGGTGTACGTTGGTGGCTGTGGGGAAATAATCAATACAAACGATCACCGCGGTATTACAACCCTGCAACATGGGGTCCGTCGCAGCCTTGTGTGGCGGTTACATACACCTATATGTGGGCGACGGATGCCTTTTACTTACCGCTTCATAGCGACACGTTTCCCGCAGCCAAACGGAGCTTTAAAGTCCTTGCATCTGCACCGGAGGTGATCTTCCTTTCCGCTGCACACATCCAGGTACCATCAGCCGAGCGGTTGATGAGCTTCCGCTCTAGGAAAATCACCTGTAGTGCTGCTGGAACTATTCAAACCTGGATATATTCACCCATATCTTCTATACGGCATCACAGGGGTTGAGGCAGCCATAAGGACGCCACCTGCACGGTTGAAAATCATCAGCAGCGTTGACGGGAAAAACCTAACCCTAACCCTAACCCCCTAACCCTAAGGTACCCTAACCCTAACTCTAACCCCCTAACCCTAACTCTAACCCCCTAACCCCAACCCCAACCATAACATACCCTAACCCCCTAACCCTAAGGTACCCTAAGGTACCCTAACCCCAACCCCAACCCTAACCCTAAGGTACCCTAACCCTAAGGTACCCTAACCCTAAGGTACCCTAACCCCAACCCCCTAACCCTAACCCCCTAACCCTAAGGTACCCTAACCCTAACCCCTAACCCTAACGCCACATGACCTACGCATTATACATATACACATTATACGGACACATGAGCTACGCATTATACGGCCACATGAGCTACGCATTATACGGCCACATGACCTACACATTATACGGACACATGAGCTACACATTATACGGACACATGAGCTACGCATTATACATATTATACGGCCACATGAGCTACACATTATACATATACACATCATACGGCCACATGAGCTACGCATTATATGGCCACTTGAGCTACGCATTATAGATATACACATTATACGGCCACATGAGCTACGCATTATACATATACACATTATACGGACACATGAGCTACACATTATACGGACACATGAGCTACGCATTATACATATACACATTATACGGACACATGAGCTACGCATTATACATATACACATTATACGGCCACATGACCTACACATTATACATATACACATTATACGGCCACATGACCTACACATTATACGGCCACATGAGCTACGCATTATACATATACACATTATACGGACACATGAGCTACGCATTATACATATACACATTATACGGCCACATGAGCTACGCATTATACATATACACATTATACGGCCACATGAGCTACGCATTATACATATACACATTATACGGCCACATGAGCTACGCATTATACATATACACATTATACGGCCACATGAGCTACGCATTATACATATACACATTATACGGCCACATGAGCTACGCATTATACATATAGACATTATATGGCCACATGAGCTACGCATTATACATATACACATTATACGGCCACATGAGCTAAGCATTATACATATACACATTATACGGCCACATGAGCTACGCATTATACATATACGGCCACATGAGCTACGCATTATACATATACACATTATACGGCCACATGAGCTACGCATTATACATATACACATTATACAGCCACATGAGCTAGGCATTATACATATACACATTATAGGGCCACATGAGCTACACATTATACATATACACATTATACGGCCACATGAGCTACGCATTATACATATACACATTATACGGACACATGACCTACACATTATACATATACACATTATACGGACACATGAGCTACGCATTATACATATACACTTTATACGGCCACATGAGCTACGCATTATACATATACACTTTATACGGCCACATGAGCTAAGCATTATACATATACACATTATACGGCCACATGACCTACACATTATACGGACAAATGAGCTACGCATTATACGTATACACATTATACGGCCACATGAGCTACGCATTATACACATACACATTATACGGACACATGAGCTACACATTATACATATACACATTATACATATACACATTATACGGCCACATGAGCTACGCATTATACATATACACATTATACGGCCACATGAGCTACGCATTATACATATACACATTATACAGCCATATGAGCTACGCATTATACATATACACATTATACGGCCACATGAGCTACGCATTATACATATACACATTATACGGCCACATGAGCTACGCATTATACATATAGTCATTATATGGCCACATGAGCTACGCATTATACATATACACATTATACGGCCACATGAGCTAAGCATTATACATATACACATTATACGGCCACATGAGCTACGCATTATACATATACGGCCACATGAGCTACGCATTATACATATACACATTATACGGCCACATGAGCTACGCATTATACATATACACATTATACAGCCACATGAGCTAGGCATTATACATATACACATTATAGGGCCACATGACCTACACATTATACGGCCACATGAGCTACACATTATACATATACACATTATACGGACACATGACCTACACATTATACATATACACATTATACGGACACATGAGCTACGCATTATACATATACACTTTATACGGCCACATGAGCTACGCATTATACATATACACTTTATACGGCCACATGAGCTAAGCATTATACATATACACATTATACGGCCACATGACCTACACATTATACGGACAAATGAGCTACGCATTATACGTATACACATTATACGGCCACATGAGCTACGCATTATACACATACACATTATACGGACACATGAGCTACACATTATACATATACACATTATACGGCCACATGAGCTACGCATTATACATATACACATTATACGGCCACATGAGCTACGCATTATACATATACACATTATACAGCCATATGAGCTACGCATTATACATATACACATTATACGGCCACATGAGCTACGCATTATACATATACAGATTATACGGCCACATGAGCTACGCATTATACATATACACAGTATACGGCCACATGAGCTACGCATTGTACATATAAACATTATACGGCCACATGAGCTACACATTATACATATACACATTATACGGCCACATGACCTACACATTATACGGCCACATGAGCTACGCATTATACGGCCACATGACCTACACATTATACATATACACATTATACGGCCACATGAGCTACGCATTATACGGACACATGAGTTACGCATTATACATATACACATTATACGGACACATGAGCTACGCATTATACATAATATACGGACACATGACCTACGCATTATACATATACACATTATACGGACACATGAGCTACGCATTATACATATATACATTATACGGCCACATGAGCTACGCATTATACGGCCACATGAGCTAAGCATTATACATATACACATTATACGGCCACATGAGCTGCGCATTATACATATACACATTATACGGCCACATGAGCTATGCATTATACATATACACATTATACGGCCACATGACCTACGCATTATACATATACACATTATACGGACACATGAGCTACGCATTATACATATACACATTATACGGCCACATGAGCTATGCATTATACATATACACATTATACGGCCACATGAGCTATGCATTATACGGCCACATGAGCTACGCATTATACATATACACATTATACGGCCACATGAGCTACGCATTATACATATACACATTATACGGCCACATGAGCTACGCATTATACATATACACATTATACGGCCACATGAGCTAAGCATTATACATATACACATCATACGGCCACATGAGCTACGCATTATAAATATACACATACGGCCACATGAGCTACGCATTATACGGCCACATGAGCTACGCATTATACATATACACATTATACGGCCACATGAACTACGCATTATACATATACACATTATACGGCCACATGAGCTACGCATTATACATACACATTATAGGGCCACATGACCTAAACATTATACGGCCACATGAGCTACACATTATACGGCCACATGAGCTACGCATTATACGGCCACATGAGCTACGCATTATACATATACACTTTATACGGCCACATAAGCTACGCATTATACATTTACACATTATACGGCCACATGAGC
Source organism: Phyllobates terribilis (assembly GCF_046119375.1). Lineage (NCBI taxonomy): Eukaryota > Metazoa > Chordata > Amphibia > Anura > Dendrobatidae > Phyllobates > Phyllobates terribilis. Next base: position 19,437 of record NW_027363111.1, read on the forward strand.
TACGCATTATACGGCCACATGAGCTACGCATTATACATATACACATTATACGGCCACATGAGCTACGCATTATACATATACACTTTATACGGCCACATGAGCTACGCATTATACGTATACACATTATACGGCCACATGAGCTACACCTTCTACGGCCACATGAGCTACGCATTAAACATATACACAATATACGGCCACATGAGCTACGCATTATACATATACACATTATACGTCCACATGAGCTACACATTATACATATACACATTATAGGGCCACATGACCTATATATTATACGGCCACATGAGCTACTCATTATACATATACACATTATACGGACACATGAGCTACGCATTATACATATACACATTATACGGACACATGAGCTACGCATTATACATATACACATTATACGGCCACATGAGCTACACATTATACATATATACATTATACGGCCACATGACCTACACATTATACATATACACATTATACGGCCACATGACCTACGCATTATACATATACACATTATACGGCCACATGACCTACGCATTATACATATACACATTATACGGCCACATGACCTACGCATTATACATATACACATTATACGGCCACATGACCTACACATTATACGGCCACATGACCTACACATTATACATATACACATTATACGGCCACATGACCTACGCATTATACATATACACATTATACGGCCACATGAGCTACGCATTATACATATACACATTATACGGCCACATGAGCTAAGCATTATACATATACACATACGGCCACATGAGCTAAGCATTATACATATACACATCATACGGCCACATGAGCTACGCATTATACATATACACATCATACGGCCACATGAGCTACGCATTATACATATACACATTATACGGCCACATGAGCTACGCATTATACATATACACATTATACGGCCACATGAGCTATGCATTATACATATACACATTATACGGCCACATGAGCTACGCATTATACATATACACATTATACGGCCACATGAGCTATGCATTATACATATACACATTATACGGCCACATGAGCTAAGCATTATACATATACACATTATACGGCCACATGAGCTACGCATTATACATATACACATTATACGGCCACATGAGCTACGCATTATACATATACACATTATATGGCCACATGAGCTACGCATTATACATATACACATTATACGGCCACATGAGCTAAGCATTATACATATACACATCATACGGCCACATGAGCTACGCATTATACATATACACATTATACGGCCACATGAGCTATGCATTATACATATACACATTATACGGCCACATGACCTACACATTATACGGCCACATGACCTACACATTATACATATACACATTATACGGCCACATGAGCTACGCATTATACATATACACATTATACGGCCACTTGAGCTACGCATTATACGGCCACATGAGCAACACATTATACATATACACATTATACGGACACATGAGCTACACATTATACATATACACATTATATGGACACATGACCTACACATTATACATATACACATTATACGGCCACATGACCTAAGCATTATACGGACACATGAGCTACACATTATACATATACACATTATACGGACACATGAGCTACGCATTATACATATACACATTATACGGACACATGAGCTACGCATTATACATATACACATTATACGGACACATGAGCTACACATTATACGGCCACATGACCTACACATTATACATATACACATTATACGGCCACATGACCTACACATTATACGGACAAATGAGCTACGCATTATACGTATACACATTATACGGCCACATGAGCTACGCATTATACATATACACATTATACGGCCACATGAGCTACACATTATACATATACACATTATACGGACACATGACCTACACATTATACATATACACATTATACGGCCACATGAGCTACACATTATACGGACACATGACCTACACATTATACATATACACATTATACGGCCACATGAGCTACACATTATACGGACACATGACCTACACATTATACGGACACATGAGCTACGCATTATACATATACACATTATACGGCCACATGAGCTACGCATTATACATATACAAATTATACGGCCACATGAGCTACGCATTATATATATATATATATATATATATATATATATATATATATATATATATATATATATATATATGACACACACACACACACACATTATACGGCCACATGAGCTACACATTATACGGACACATGACCTACACATTATACGGACAAATGAGCTACGCATTTTTCGGCCACATGAGCTACGCATTATACATATACACATTATACGGCCACTTGAGCTACGCATTATACATATACACATTATACGGCCACATGAGCTTAGCATTATACATATACACATTATACGGCCACATGAGCTAAGCATTATACATATACATATTATACGGCCACATGAGCTAAGCATTATACATATACACATTATACGGCCACATGAGCTACACATTATGCGGACACATGAGCTACGCATTATACATATACACATTATACGGACACATGAGCTACACATTATGCGGACACATGAGCTACGCATTATACGGACACATGAGCTACACATTATGCGGACACATGAGCTACGCATTATACGGACACATGAGCTACGCATTATACATATACACATTATACGGACACATGAGCTACGCATTATACATATACACATTATACGGCCACATGAGCTACGCATTATACATATACACATTATACGGCCACATGAGCTACGCATTATATATATACACTTTATATGGCCACATGAGCTACGCATTATACGTATACACATTATACGGCCACATGAGCTACACCTTCTACGGCCACATGAGCTACGCATTAAACATATACACAATATACGGCCACATGAGCTACGCATTATACATATACACATTATACGTCCACATGAGCTACACATTATACATATACACATTATACGGACACATGAGCTACGCATTATACATATACACATTATACGGCCACATGAGCTACGCAGTATACGGCCACATGACCTACACATTATACGGCCACATGACCTACGCATTATACATATACACATTATACGGCCACATGACCTACGCATTATAGATATACACATTATACGGCCACATGACCTACGCATTATACATATACACATTATACGGCCACATGACCTACGCATTATACATATACACATTATACGGCCACATGACCTACGCATTATACATATACACATTATACGGCCACATGACCTACGCATTATACATATACACATTATACGGCCACATGACCTACGCATTATACATATACACATTATACGGCCACATGACCTACGCATTATACATATACACATTATACGGCCACATGACCTACGCATTATACATATACACATTATACGGCCACATGAGCTAAGCATTATACATATACACATACGGCCACATGAGCTAAGCATTATACATATACACATCATACGGCCACATGAGCTACGCATTATACATATACACATTATACGGCCACATGAGCTAAGCATTATACATATACACATTATACGGCCACATGAGCTACACATTATACGGCCACATGAGCTAAGCATTATACATATACACATTATACGGCCACATGAGCTACACATTATGCGGACACATGAGCTACGCATTATACATATACACATTATACGGACACATGAGCTACACATTATGCGGACACATGAGCTACGCATTATACGGACACATGAGCTACACATTATGCGGACACATGAGCTACGCATTATACGGACACATGAGCTACGCATTATACATATACACATTATACGGACAAATGACCTACACATTATACGGACACATGAGCTACGCATTATACATATACACATTACCTACACATTATACGGACACATGAGCTACGCATTATACATATACACATTATACGGCCACATGAGCTACACATTATACGGCCACATGACCTACACATTATACGGACAAATGAGCTACGCATTATACATATACACATTATACGGCCACATGAGCTACGCATTATACATATACACATTATACGGCCACTTGAGCTACGCATTATACGGCCACATGAGCTACACATTATACATATACACATTATACGGCCACATGAGCTACGCATTATACATATACACATTATACGGCCACATGAGCTACGCATTATACATATACACATTCTACGGCCACATGAGCTAAGCATTATACATATACATATTATACGGCCACATGAGCTACGCATTATACATATACACATTATACGGCCACATGAGCTAAGCATTATACATATACACATTATACGGCCACATGAGCTAAGCATTATACATATACATATTATACGGCCACATGAGCTAAGCATTATACATATACATATTATACGGCCACATGAGCTACGCATTATACATATACACATTATACGGCCACATGAGCTACGCATTATACATATACACATTATACGGCCACATGAGCTAAGCATTATACATATACACATCATACGGCCACATGAGCTACGCATTATACGGCCACATGAGCTAAGCATTATACATATACATATTATACGGCCACATGAGCTACGCATTATACATATACACATTATATCGCCACATGAGCTATGCATTATACATATACACATTATACGGCCACATGACCTACACATTATACGGCCACATGACCTACACATTATACGGACACATGACCTACACATTATACATATACACATTATAAGGCCACATGAGCTACGCATTATACATATACACATTATACGGCCACTTGAGCTACGCATTATACGGCCACATGAGCTACACATTATACATATACACATTATACGGACACATGAGCTACACATTATACATATACACATTATATGGACACATGACCTACACATTATACGGCCACATGACCTAAGCATTATACATATACACATTATACGGACACATGAGCTACGCATTATACATATACACATTATATGGACACATGACCTACACATTATACGGCCACATGACCTAAGCATTATACATATACACATTATACGGACACATGAGCTACGCATTATACGGACACATGACCTACACATTATACGGCCACATGAGCTACACATTATACATATACACATTATACGGCCACATGACCTACACATTATACATATACACATTATACGGACAAATGAGCTACGCATTATACGTATACACACTATACGGCCACATGAGCTACGCATTATACATATACACATTATACGGCCACATGAGCTACGCATTATACGGACACATGACCTACACATTATACATATACACATTATACGGCCACATGAGCTACGCATTATATATATATATACACACACACACACACACACATTATACGGCCACATGAGCTACACATTATACATATATACATTATACGGACACATGACCTACACATTATACGGACACATGAGCTACGCATTATACATATACACATTATACGGACACATTACCTACACATTATACGGCCACATGAGCTACGCATTATACATATACACATTATGCGGACACATGAGCTACGCATTATACATATACACATTATACGGCCACATGAGCTACGCATTAAACATATACACATTATACGGACACATGAGCTACACATTATACGGACACATGAGCTACGCATTATACGGACACATGAGCTACGCATTATACATATACACATTATACGGTCACATGACCTACACATTATACATATACACATCATACGGACACATGAGCTACGCATTATACATATACACATTATACGGCCACTTGAGCTACGCATTAAACATATACACATTATACGGACACATGAGCTACACATTATACGGCCACATGAGCTACACATTATACGGACACATGAGCTACACATTATACGGACAAATGAGCTACGCATTTTTCGGCCACATGAGCTACGCATTATACATACACATTATACGGCCACTTGAGCTACGCATTATACATATACACATTATACGGCCACATGAGCTAAGCATTATACATATACACATTATACGGACACATGAGCTACAGATTATGCGGACACATGAGCTACGCATTATACGGACACATGAGCTACACATTATGCGGACACATGAGCTACACATTATACATATACACATTATACGGACAAATGACCTACGCATTATACATATACACATTATACGGACAAATGACCTACGCATTATACATATACACATTATACGGCCACATGAGCTACGCATTATACATATACACATTATACGGACACATTACCTACACATTATACGGCCACATGAGTTATGCATTATACATATACACATTATACGGCCACATGAGCTACGCATTATACATATACACATTATACGGCCACATGAGCTACGCATTACACATCTACACATTATACGGCCACATGAGCTACGCATTATACATATACACAATATACGGCCACATGAGCTACGCATTATACATATACACATCATATGGCCACATGAGCTATGCATTATACATATATACATCATACGGCCACATGAGCTATGCATTATACATATACACATTATAAGGCCACATGAGCTACGCATTATACATATACACATTATACGGCCACTTGAGCTACGCATTATACATATACACATTATACGGCCACATGAGCTACGCATTATACATATACACATTATACGGCCACATGAGCTACGCATTATACATATACCCATTATACGGCCACATGAGCTAAGCATTATACATATACACATTATACGGCCACATGAGCTACGCATTATACATATACACATTATATGGCCACATGAGCTACGCATTATACATATACACATTATACGGCCACATGAGCTAAGCATTATACATATACACATCATACGGCCACATGAGCTAAGCATTATACATATACACATTATACGGCCACATGAGCTAAGCATTATACATATACACATTATACGGCCACATGAGCTAAGCATTATACATATACACATTATACGGCCACATGAGCTACGCATTATACATATACACATTATACGGCCACATGAGCTACGCATTATACATATACACATTATACGGCCACTTGAGCTACGCATTATACATATACACCTTATACGGCCACATGAGCTACGCATTATACGGACACATTACCTACACATTATACGGCCACATGAGTTAAGCATTATACATATACGGCCACATGAGCTACGCATTATACATATACACATTATAAGGCCACATGAGCTACGCATTATACATATACACGGCCACATGAGCTACGCATTATACATATACACATTATACGGACACATGACCTACGCATTATACATATACACATTATACGGACACATGAGCTACACATTATGCGGACACATGAGCTACGCATTATACATATACACATTATACGGACACATGACCTACACATTATACGGCCACATGACCTAAGCATTATACGGACACATGAGCTAAGCATTATACATATCCACATTATACGGACACATGAGCTACACATTATGCGGACACATGAGCTACGCATTATACATATACACATTATACGGACACATGAGCTACACATTATACGGACACATGAGCTACGCATTATACATATACACATTATACGGACACATGAGCTACGCATTATACATATACACATTATACGGCCACATGAGCTACACATTATACATATATACATTATACGGACACATGACCTACACATTATACGGCCACATGAGCTACGCATTATACGGACACATTACCTACACATTATACGGCCACATGAGTTAAGCATTATACATATACGGCCACATGAGCTACGCATTATACATATACACATTATACGGCCACATGACCTACACATTATACGGCCACATGACCTACACATTATACATATACACATTATACGGCCACATGAGCTACGCATTATACATATACACATTATACGGCCACTTGAGCTACGCATTATACGGCCACATGAGCAACACATTATACATATACACATTATACGGACACATGAGCTACACATTATACATATACACATTATATGGACACATGACCTACACATTATACATATACACATTATACGGCCACATGACCTAAGCATTATACGGACACATGAGCTACACATTATACATATACACATTATACGGACACATGAGCTACGCATTATACATATACACATTATACGGACACATGAGCTACGCATTATACATATACACATTATACGGACACATGAGCTACACATTATACGGCCACATGACCTACACATTATACATATACACATTATACGGCCACATGACCTACACATTATACGGACAAATGAGCTACGCATTATACGTATACACATTATACGGCCACATGAGCTACGCATTATACATATACACATTATACGGCCACATGAGCTACACATTATACATATACACATTATACGGACACATGACCTACACATTATACATATACACATTATACGGCCACATGAGCTACACATTATACGGACACATGACCTACACATTATACATATACACATTATACGGCCACATGAGCTACACATTATACGGACACATGACCTACACATTATACGGACACATGAGCTACGCATTATACATATACACATTATACGGCCACATGAGCTACGCATTATACATATACAAATTATACGGCCACATGAGCTACGCATTATACGGACACATGACCTACACATTATACGGACAAATGAGCTACGCATTATACATATACACATTATACGGCCACTTGAGCTACGCATTATACATATACACATTATACGGCCACATGAGCTTAGCATTATACATATACACATTATACGGCCACATGAGCTAAGCATTATACATATACATATTATACGGCCACATGAGCTAAGCATTATACATATACACATTATACGGCCACATGAGCTACACATTATGCGGACACATGAGCTACGCATTATACATATACACATTATACGGACACATGAGCTACACATTATGCGGACACATGAGCTACGCATTATACGGACACATGAGCTACACATTATGCGGACACATGAGCTACGCATTATACGGACACATGAGCTACACATTATACGGACACATGAGCTACGCATTATACATATACACATTATACGGACACATGAGCTACGCATTATACATATACACATTATACGGCCACATGAGCTACGCATTATACATATACACATTATACGGCCACATGAGCTACGCATTATATATATACACTTTATATGGCCACATGAGCTACGCATTATACGTATACACATTATACGGCCACATGAGCTACACCTTCTACGGCCACATGAGCTACGCATTAAACATATACACAATATACGGCCACATGAGCTACGCATTATACATATACACATTATACGTCCACATGAGCTACACATTATACATATACACATTATACGGACACATGAGCTACGCATTATACATATACACATTATACGGCCACATGAGCTACGCAGTATACGGCCACATGACCTACACATTATACGGCCACATGACCTACGCATTATACATATACACATTATACGGCCACATGACCTACGCATTATACATATACACATTATACGGCCACATGACCTACGCATTATACATATACACATTATACGGCCACATGACCTACGCATTATACATATACACATTATACGGCCACATGACCTACGCATTATACATATACACATTATACGGCCACATGACCTACGCATTATACATATACACATTATACGGCCACATGACCTACGCATTATACATATACACATTATACGGCCACATGACCTACGCATTATACATATACACATTATACGGCCACATGACCTACGCATTATACATATACACATTATACGGCCACATGAGCTAAGCATTATACATATACACATACGGCCACATGAGCTAAGCATTATACATATACACATCATACGGCCACATGAGCTACGCATTATACATATACACATTATACGGCCACATGAGCTAAGCATTATACATATACACATTATACGGCCACATGAGCTACACATTATACGGCCACATGAGCTAAGCATTATACATATACACATTATACGGCCACATGAGCTACACATTATGCGGACACATGAGCTACGCATTATACATATACACATTATACGGACACATGAGCTACACATTATGCGGACACATGAGCTACGCATTATACGGACACATGAGCTACACATTATGCGGACACATGAGCTACGCATTATACGGACACATGAGCTACGCATTATACATATACACATTATACGGACAAATGACCTACACATTATACGGACACATGAGCTACGCATTATACATATACACATTACCTACACATTATACGGACACATGAGCTACGCATTATACATATACACATTATACGGCCACATGAGCTACACATTATACGGCCACATGACCTACACATTATACGGACAAATGAGCTACGCATTATACATATACACATTATACGGCCACATGAGCTACGCATTATACATATACACATTATACGGCCACATGAGCTACGCATTATACATATACACATTATACGGCCACTTGAGCTACGCATTATACGGCCACATGAGCTACACATTATACATATACACATTATACGGCCACATGAGCTACGCATTATACATATACACATTATACGGCCACATGAGCTACGCATTATACATATACACATTATACGGCCACATGAGCTAAGCATTATACATATACATATTATACGGCCACATGAGCTACGCATTATACATATACACATTATACGGCCACATGAGCTAAGCATTATACATATACACATTATACGGCCACATGAGCTAAGCATTATACATATACATATTATACGGCCACATGAGCTACGCATTATACATATACACATTATACGGCCACATGAGCTACGCATTATACATATACACATTATACGGCCACATGAGCTAAGCATTATACATATACACATCATACGGCCACATGAGCTACGCATTATACATATACACATTATACGGCCACATGAGCTAAGCATTATACATATACATATTATACGGCCACATGAGCTACGCATTATACATATACACATTATATCGCCACATGAGCTATGCATTATACATATACACATTATACGGCCACATGACCTACACATTATACGGCCACATGACCTACACATTATACGGACACATGACCTACACATTATACATATACACATTATAAGGCCACATGAGCTACGCATTATACATATACACATTATACGGCCACTTGAGCTACGCATTATACGGCCACATGAGCTACACATTATACATATACACATTATACGGACACATGAGCTACACATTATACATATACACATTATATGGACACATGACCTACACATTATACGGCCACATGACCTAAGCATTATACATATACACATTATACGGACACATGAGCTACGCATTATACATATACACATTATATGGACACATGACCTACACATTATACGGCCACATGACCTAAGCATTATACATATACACATTATACGGACACATGAGCTACGCATTATACGGACACATGACCTACACATTATACGGCCACATGAGCTACACATTATACATATACACATTATACGGCCACATGACCTACACATTATACATATACACATTATACGGACAAATGAGCTACGCATTATACGTATACACACTATACGGCCACATGAGCTACGCATTATACATATACACATTATACGGCCACATGAGCTACGCATTATACATATACACATTATACGGACACATGACCTACACATTATACATATACACATTATACGGCCACATGAGCTACGCATTATATATATATATACACACACACACACACACACACACACACATTATACGGCCACATGAGCTACACATTATACATATATACATTATACGGACACATGACCTACACATTATACGGACACATGAGCTACGCATTATACATATACACATTATACGGACACATTACCTACACATTATACGGCCACATGAGCTACGCATTATACATATACACATTATGCGGACACATGAGCTACGCATTATACATATACACATTATACGGCCACATGAGCTACGCATTAAACATATACACATTATACGGACACATGAGCTACACATTATACGGACACATGAGCTACGCATTATACGGACACATGAGCTACGCATTATACATATACACATTATACGGTCACATGACCTACACATTATACATATACACATCATACGGACACATGAGCTACGCATTATACATATACACATTATACGGCCACTTGAGCTACGCATTAAACATATACACATTATACGGACACATGAGCTACACATTATACGGCCACATGAGCTACACATTATACGGACACATGAGCTACACATTATACGGACAAATGAGCTACGCATTTTTCGGCCACATGAGCTACGCATTATACATACACATTATACGGCCACTTGAGCTACGCATTATACATATACACATTATACGGCCACATGAGCTAAGCATTATACATATACACATTATACGGACACATGAGCTACAGATTATGCGGACACATGAGCTACGCATTATACGGACACATGAGCTACACATTATGCGGACACATGAGCTACACATTATACATATACACATTATACGGACAAATGACCTACGCATTATACATATACACATTATACGGACAAATGACCTACGCATTATACATATACACATTATACGGCCACATGAGCTACGCATTATACATATACACATTATACGGACACATTACCTACACATTATACGGCCACATGAGTTATGCATTATACATATACACATTATACGGCCACATGAGCTACGCATTATACATATACACATTATACGGCCACATGAGCTACGCATTACACATCTACACATTATACGGCCACATGAGCTACGCATTATACATATACACAATATACGGCCACATGAGCTACGCATTATACATATACACATCATACGGCCACATGAGCTATGCATTATACATATATACATCATACGGCCACATGAGCTATGCATTATACATATACACATTATAAGGCCACATGAGCTACGCATTATACATATACACATTATACGGCCACTTGAGCTACGCATTATACATATACACATTATACGGCCACATGAGCTACGCATTATACATATACCCATTATACGGCCACATGAGCTACGCATTATACATATACCCATTATACGGCCACATGAGCTAAGCATTATACATATACACATTATACGGCCACATGAGCTACGCATTATACATATACACATTATATGGCCACATGAGCTACGCATTATACATATACACATTATACGGCCACATGAGCTAAGCATTATACATATACACATTATACGGCCACATGAGCTACGCATTATACATATACACATTATATGGCCACATGAGCTACGCATTATACATATACACCTTATACGGCCACATGAGCTACGCATTATACGGACACATTACCTACACATTATACGGCCACATGAGTTAAGCATTATACATATACGGCCACATGAGCTACGCATTATACATATACACATTATAAGGCCACATGAGCTACGCATTATACATATACACGGCCACATGAGCTACGCATTATACATATACACATTATACGGACACATGACCTACGCATTATACATATACACATTATACGGACACATGAGCTACACATTATGCGGACACATGAGCTACGCATTATACATATACACATTATACGGACACATGACCTACACATTATACGGCCACATGACCTAAGCATTATACGGACACATGAGCTAAGCATTATACATATCCACATTATACGGACACATGAGCTACACATTATGCGGACACATGAGCTACGCATTATACATATACACATTATACGGACACATGAGCTACACATTATACGGACACATGAGCTACGCATTATACATATACACATTATACGGACACATGAGCTACGCATTATACATATACACATTATACGGCCACATGAGCTACACATTATACATATATACATTATACGGACACATGACCTACACATTATACGGCCACATGAGCTACGCATTATACGGACACATTACCTACACATTATACGGCCACATGAGTTAAGCATTATACATATACGGCCACATGAGCTACGCATTATACATATACACATTATAAGGCCACATGAGCTACGCATTATACGTATACACGGCCACATGAGCTACGCATTATACATATACACATTATACGGACACATGACCTACGCATTATACATATACACATTATACGGACACATGAGCTACGCATTATACATATACACGGCCACATGAGCTACGCATTATACGGACACATGACCTACGCATTATACATATACACATTATACGGACACATGACCTACACATTACACGGACACATGAGCTACGCATTATACATATACACATTATACGGCCACATGACCGACACATTATACATATACACATTATACGGCCACATGACCGACACATTATACATATACACATTATACGGCCACATGACCTACACATTATACATATACACATTATACGGACACATGAGCTACGCATTATACATATACACATTATACGGACACATGACCTACACATTATACATATACACATTATACGGACACATGAGCTACGCATTATACATATACACATTATACGGACAGATGACCTACGCATTATACATATACACATTATACGGCCACATGAGCTACGCATTATACATATACACATTATACGGACACATGACCTACGCATTATACATATACACATTATACGGCCACATGAGCTACGCATTATACATATACACGGCCACATGAGCTACGCATTATACATATACACATTATACGGCCACATAACCTACGCATTATACATATACACATTATACGGCCACATGACCTACATATTATACATATACACATTATACGGCCACATGACCGACACATTATACATATACACATTATACGGCCACATGACCGACACATTATACGGACACATGAGCTACGCATTATACGGACACATGACCTAAACATTATACGGACACATGAGCTACGCATTATACATATACACATTATACGGCCACATGAGCTATGCATTATACATATACTCAATATACGGTGTAGAATCTGCTGAGTTTTTGGGGTGCCAGTTAATATTAATTAACAAGAGCTACTGGATCTTTAAAATGGGATTTATTACAAATAGGATATTTACAATAACATACATAAGGGAAACCTAACTAATGGACAAGGGAACAATGTAAGGGAAAGGGTAAAAGGAGAGGATGGTAGAAGATGGGAAGTGGGAAGAAGCAGAAGAAGAATGATAACTAGTTTGATGTGCTACCTTTATATCAGTTACACAGTCAGACATGGCCCATACATTGCCCATCCCTGTAACACCTCCAAATAGTGGTACCATCCAATCAGGTCACAGTCTTTGAAGCATTCACATGGCTGCTGATGTAGACACTCTTCTGAAGGTGGCGCTCTTAGGTTTAGAATGGGTAAGAGTATCAGAGGTCATACATGATTGCAGTGGTCTTCCTCTTCCTGCTGATGGCATCTGGTATATAGCCAAAAGGTCTTTGTATCAAGTGGCCTGAGGACAGGTTCAACTGCATTTTGCTTGGAGATAAGAGGTCAACTTGAAGAACAATGGTTTGTAATCCCAACACCACAGGGGTTATGTACCTTTGAAGAGGCCAGACAAGATGTCCATCTGGCATTTAGGTGCTCTCTTTATCACTAGAACAAAAGGCACCACACCACAGGACACACAATGTCTTCCTGCCTCACAGGTTTTATGACTCCACAGCACATGGTTAATCTCTTTGATATAGTCCTTTGATGAACTTTAGTGCTATACAGGGTTTGTGGATCAAATTGTGAGTTCAGTCATTCATATTACACGTACGATAGATATTGTCCATGTTGGGTTCCAACATACGGCCACATGAGCTACGCATTAAGCATATACACATTATACGGCCACATGAGCTATGCATTATACATATACACATTATACGGACACATGACCTACGCATTATACGGACACATGACCTACACATTATACGGCCACATGAGCTACGCATTATACATATACACATTATACGGCCACATGAGCTACGCATTATACATATACACATCATACGGCCACATGAGCTACGCATTATACATATACACATTATACGGCCACATGACCTACACATTATACGGCCACATGAGCTACGCATTAAACATATACACATTATACGGCCACATGAGCTACGCATTATACATATACACATTATACGGCCACATGAGCTACGCATTATACATATACACATTATACGGCCACATGAGCTATGCATTATACGGCCACATGAGCTACGCATTATACATATACACATTATACGGCCACATGAGCTACGCATTATACATATACACATTATACGGCCACTTGAGCTACACATTATACGTATACACATCATACGGCCACATGACCTACACATTATACGTATACACATTATACGGACACATGAGCTACACATTATACGGCCACATGAGCTACGCATTATACATATACACATTATAAGGCCACATGAGCTACGCATTATACATATACACATTATACGGACACATGAGCTACGCATTATACATATACACATTATACGGCCACATGACCTACACATTATACATATACACATTATACGGACACATGAACTACGCATTATACATATACACATTATACGGACACATGACCTACACATTATACATATACACATTATACGGACACATGAGCTACGCATTATACATATACACATTATACGGACACATGACCTACACATTATACATATACACATTATTCGGACACATGAGCTACGCATTATACATATACACATTAAACGGACACATGACCTAAACATTATACGGACATATGAGCTAAGCATTATACATATACTCAATATACGGTGTAGAATCTGCTGAGTTTTTGGGGTGCCAGTTAATATTAATTAACAAGAGCTACTGGATCTTTAAAATGGGATTTATTACAAATAGGATATTTACAATAACATACATAAGGGAAACCTAACTAATGGACAAGGGAACAATGTAAAGGAAAGGGTAAAAGGAGAGGATGGTAGAAGATGGGAAGTGGGAAGAAGCATGATAACTAGTTTGATGTGCTACCTTTATATCAGTTACACAGTCAGACATGGCCCATACATTGCCCATCCCTGTAACACCTCCAAATAGTGGTACCATCCAATCAGGTCACAGTCTTTGAAGCATTCACATGGCTGCTGATGTAGACACTCTTCTGAAGGTGGCGCTCTTAGGTTTAGAATGGGTAAGAGTATCAGAGGTCATACATGATTGCAGTGGTCTTCCTCTTCCTGCTGATGGCATCTGGTATATAGCCAAAAGGTCTTTGTATCAAGTGGCCTGAGGACAGGTTCAACTGCATTTTGCTTGGAAATAAGAGGTCAACTTGAAGAACAATGGTTTGTAATCCCAACACCACAGGGGTTATGTACCTTTGAAGAGGCCAGACAAGATGTCCATCTGGCATGTAGGTGCTCTCTTTATCACTAGAACAAAAGGCACCACACCACAGGACACACAATGTCTTCCTGCCTCACAGGTTTTATGACTCCACAGCACATGGTCAATCTCTTTGATATAGTCCTTTGATGAACTTTAGTGCTATACAGGGTTTGTGGATCAAATTGTGAGTTCAGTCATTCATATTACACGTACGATAGATATTGTCCATGTTGGGTTCCAACATACGGCCACATGAGCTACGCATTAAGCATATACACATTATACGGCCACATGAGCTATGCATTATACATATACACATTATACGGCCACATGACCTACACATTATACATATACACATCATACGGCCACATGAGCTACGCATTATACATATACACATCATACGGCCACATGAGCTACGCATTATACATATACACATTATACGGCCACATGAGCTACGCATTATGCATATACACATACGGCCACATGAGCTAAGCATTATACATATACACATTATACGGCCCCATGAGCTACACATTATGCGGACACATGAGCTACGCATTATAGATATACACATTATACGGCCACATGAGCTACACATTATACATACACACATTATACGGCCACATGAGCTACGCATTATACATATACACATCATAAGGCCACATGAGCTAAGCATTATACATATACACATTATAAGGCCACATGAGCTAAGCATTATACATATACACATCATACGGCCACATGAGCTACACATTATACATATACACATTATACCGACACATGACCTACGCATTATACATATACACATTATACGGACACATGACCTACGCATTATACATATACACATTATACGGCCACATGAGCTACGCATTATACATATACACATTATACGGCCACATGAGCTACGCATTATACATATACACATTATACGGACACATGACCTACACATTATACATATACACATTATACGGCCACTTGCGCTACGCATTATACATATACACATTATACGGACACATTACCTACACATTATACGGCCACATGAGCTACGCATTATACATATACACATTATAAGGCCACATGAGCTACGCATTATACATATACACATTATACGGCCACATGAGCTACGCATTATACATATACACATTATACGGCCACATGAGCTACGCATTATACATATACACATTATACGGCCACATGAGCTACGCATTATACGGCCACATGAGCTACGCATTTTACATATACACATTATACGGCCACATGAGCTACGCATTATACATATACACGGCCACATGAGCTACGCATTATACATATACACATTATACGGACACATGACCTACACATTATACATATACACATTATACGGACACATGACCTTCGCATTATACATATACACATTATACGGACACATGACCTACGCATTATACACATACACATTATACGGACACATGACCTACGCATTATACACATACACATTATACGGACACATGACCTACGCATTATACATATACACATTATACGGCCACATGAGCTACGCATTATACATATACACGGCCACATGAGCTAAGCATTATACATATACACATTATACGGACACATGACCTACGCATTATACATATACACATTATACGGCCACATGAGCTACGCATTATACATATGCACATTATACGGCCACATGACCGACACATTATACATATACACATTATACGGCCACACGAGCTACGCATTATACATATACACATTATACGGACACATGAGCTACGCATTATACATATACACATTATACGGACACATGACCTAAACATTATACGGACACATGAGCTAAGCAATATACATATACTCAATATACGGTGTAGAATCTGCTGAGTTTTTGGGGTGCCAGTTAATATTAATTAACAAGAGCTACTGGATCTTTAAAATGGGATTTATTACAAATAGGATATTTACAATAACATACATAAGGGAAACCCAGGGGCGGAACTACCGCCCGTGCAGCCGGTTCATTGAACGGGGGCCCCGAGGGAGAGGGGGCCCCTCCAGCCTCAGCAGGGCCGCCATCAGGGCATGACTGCCCTGACTCCAGTATGGGGCCCGGCCGGTAGGGGCCCCCTCGGAGCCCCATTGGGGGCCCCCCTCTTATGCATCTCTCGCCTCATGGGGCCCCTGGCCCCATGCTAAGCGCCGGGTCCGGGACATCTCAGCGCTGTGCTGCGCTGCCGTGGCAGCGCCTTCAAGATTCCCCTGACTTCCGGTCATGTGACGGTGCCGTCACATGGCCGGAAGTCAGGAGAACCTGGTGTCAGCGATTTGGACGAGCGCCAGGATTCTGCAGGGATCGCATGGGGGTAAGTATAACAAGTTTTATTTTTTTAAAAATACAATTAACTAGGAGTGGGGGGAATTGGGAGATGCACATGTGTGTGTGGGGGGGGAATTGGGAGATGCACATGTGTGGGGGGGGGGAATTGGGAGATGCACATGTGTGGGGGGGGGGAATTGGGAGATGCACATGTGTGGGGGGGGGATTGGGAGATGCACATGTGTGGGGGGGGGAATTGGGAGATGCACATGTGTGGGGGGGGGGATTGGGAGATGCACATGTGTGTGGGGGGGAATTGGGAGATGCACATGTGTGTGGGGGGGAAATGGGAGATGCACATGTGTGTGGGGGGGAAATGGGAGATGCACATGTGTGTGGGGGGAAATGGGAGATGCACATGTGTGTGGGGGGGAAATGGGAGATGCACATGTGTGTGGGGGGGAAATGGGAGATGCACATGTGTGTGTGGGGGGGGGAATGGGAGATGCACATGTGTGTGGGGGGGGGAATGGGAGATGCACATGTGTGTGTGGGGGGGGGGATGGGAGATGCACGTGTGTGGGGGGGGGAATGGGAGATGCACATGTGGGGGAGGGGGATGAGAGAGGGGCACATGTGGGGGAGGGGGATGAGAGATGTGCACATGGGGGGTGGTGAGAGATGTGCACATGGAGGGGTGAGAGCTGCACATGGGGGGGATGAGAGCTGCACATGGGGGAATTGGGAGAAAATGAGCTGCACATGGGGGAATTGGGAGTAGGGGGATAATGAGCTGCACATAATGAATGTGGGGTGGGGGAGAGTAAATGATAAATGATGATGGGGTGGGGAGAGCACGGACATGATATAATGAATTGGGGCAGGGGGTGCATGTAAATATTGAATGCGGGGAGCAGGAAGTATAGAGTAGGGGGCGTTGCGGATGCAGGAGTGTAACTGGTAACAAATTGGCGGAAAGAGTAGAGGTTCTAATTAAATTATATATTGAGTGCCTATTTACAGTTAATGGGGGCACCATGGTGGATTACAATTTATATTTGGAATGGTAGGTGGCATTATAACTAACCATATATTGATGGTGGATGCACGTCTGTATTCAGCTGCGTAATGTAGAAGTTGGGGAATGTGCTCTAGATAACTGTGTTATTTTATGCAGAGATGAGTCCTGGCTGGAAGACGTGATGGCGGTCTGTGCTGGATGAAGGAGAAAAGCGTAGCTGAAGGACTTCACCTAGAGACGTCACCAGTGAGTCAGTGTATTACATGTACACTTACACTATATACTATGTACCGGGCTCCTGTGTATAATGTCACTGGTGATCACTGTATTACCTGTACACTATATACAGAGCTCCTGTGTATAATGTCACTGGTGATCACTGTATTACCTGTACACTGACACTATATACAGAGCTCCTGTGTATAATGTCACTGGTGATCACTAGATTACCTGGACACTTACATTATACATACCATGTATAGAGCTCCCGTGTATAATGACACTTATGGTAATATTAGTAATGTGGTGGTAATATTAGTAATGTGGTGGTAATATGTGGTCTGGTCATGGTGTGGCAGTTTTTCTCCCTTCTGTGTGGTATTATTCGGTCACTATGTTGTGGTAATATGTGGTCTGGTCATGGTGTGGCGGTATTCCCTGTATGTGGTATTATTGGTCATTTTAAAAAAAAATGTATATGACACATTCCCTTAAAGAAAACTAAATAAACATATATCTAAAAAGAGTATTGCATATTTTAAGAAAATTTTAATAGGTTAGAGTAGGGCCCGGCCAGAAGAGTCTACCTTATCGTGGTGGCGGCTTTAAAAATCTTTTGGCCAAAACAAAAGCTGATGGCTATGTATGTGGCGCCGTCACATGGCCGAACGTCAGGAGAACGTGGTGGCAGCGACGTGGACGAGCGCCAGGATTCTGCAGGGATCGCATGGGGGTAAGTATAACACGTTTTATTTTTTTTAAATACAATTAATTAACCAGGAGTGGGGGGAATCAGAGATGCACATGGGGGGGGGGGGGGTGAGAGATGCACATGGGGGGGGGGGTGAGAGATGCACATGGGGGGGGTGAGAGATGCACATGGGGGGAGGGTGAGAGATGCACATGGGGGGGGGGTGAGAGATGCACATGGGGGGGGTGAGAGATGCACATGGGGGGGGTGAGAGATGCACATGGGGGGGGGTGAGAGATGCACGGGGGGGGTGAGAGATGCACGGGGGGGGGGTGAGAGATGCACGGGGGGGGAGAGAGATGCACGGGGGGGGTGAGAGATGCACGGGGGGGGTGAGAGATGCACGGGGGGGGTGAGAGATGCACGGGGGGGGTGAGAGATGCACGGGGGGGGTGAGAGATGCACGGGGGGGGTGAGAGATGCACGGGGGGATGAGAGATGCACGGGGGGGGTGAGCTGCACATGGGATGAGAGCTGCACATGGGGGGGTTATGTTTACATAACTTTGTTGCCTTATGAAGGGCAGGGGGGGCCCCCAAAAATTTCTTGCACAGGGGCCCACTACAGTCTGTGTCCGCCCCTGGGGAAACCTAACTAATGGACAAGGGAACAATGTAAGGGAAAGGGTAAAAGGAGAGGATGGTAGAAGATGGGAAGTGGGAAGAAGCAGAAGAAGAATGATAATAACTAGTTTGATGTGCTACCTTTATATCAGTTACACAGTCAGACATGGCCCATACATTGCCCATCCCTGTAACACCTCCAAATAATGGTACCATCCAATCAGGTCACAGTCTTTGAAGCATTCACATGGCTGCTGATGTAGACACTCTTCTGAAGGTGGCGCTCTTAGCTTTAGAATGGGTAAGAGTATCAGAGGTCATACATGATTGCAGTGGTCTTCCTCTTCCTGCTGATGGCATCTGGTATATAGCCAAAAGGTCTTTGTATCAAGTGGCCTGAGGACAGGTTCAACTGCATTTTGCTTGGAGATAAGAGGTCAACTTGAAGAACAATGGTTTGTAATCCCAACACCACAGGGGTTATGTACCTTTGAAGAGGCCAGACAAGATGTCCTACTGGCATGTAGGTGCTCTCTTTATCACTAGAACAAAAGGCACCACACCACAGGAAACACAATGTCTTCCTGCCTCACAGGTTTTATGACTCCACAGCACATGGTCAATCTCTTTGATATAGTCCTTTGATGAACTTTAGTGCTATACAGGATTTGTGGATCAAATTGTGAGTTCAGTCATTCATATTACACGTACGATAGATATTGTCTATGTTGGGTTCCAACATACGCCCCTTGGTGTCTGAATGACACACAAACTTATGATCAGGGAATAATAAAATAGCGCTCTGCTCAAGGATCATCATCCATCTACTCCGTCAGGGCACCATAAATGCGAGGTAACAGGGACAAGGCATAGAAGTTGCTGGACTCACAACATTTACTGTCATTCACACCTATCTAGATGCATATTATACAATTTGTGACAGATGTACAGGAGCACAAATATAAATAAGGTATAGAACAATAATAAAAAATATATATATAGCAATATATCAAAATGTCTACATTTAAAATGTGCATCCAAAGAACACATCATAACTTCAACATCTATACATTTTAAAATAAAATTGGTGCTTTGAGGTAGTTTCAAGCACTCCAAATTTATACTATATTCAAGAAATAATGGTCATGATATTTACTAGTCATACGTTTAGATAATCCCCTACTCCTTTGAGTATATCTAATAAATTCGGATTATGAATAGTTCACAAATATCACATACAACTTGAATCGCTGCACACGGTACCAGTAGATAACCTGTCCAATGCCCTATTAAAAGCATCTTCTTATTGTTTATTAGAATATATGGAGATCACACTGGCTGATAGAAATATTTGATACCCTATTGCAAAATATTAGCAAGTGTCTATACTCTCCTATAATGGGCACACTCTGCTGTAGGTCCTTTCATCTTGTATATTTTTCATTTAGATAATATATGGTCGTTTCACAAATTTTCAGATACAGGTCAATTCATGTCAAGAAATCCCAAGAAAATGTTCCATAAAGGTGGTTTATCAATCCAATTGCCATCAAATCATGGCTCATCCAGGATTGATAAATTAGAGTATGCTCCATCACAGATCCTGGAAATAAATTACAAGAGCAGTATCAGATTCTTAGCAGTTGTAATCTACATATGGTTTCTTTAGAAGACAAAATTTTAACTTGAGCATCTGACTTTATTTACAAGTAAAGCACTTGTAGTCAGCAAGAATAACTTGAAGAGGAGAAAAAAAAAATATTTACAAAAAAAAATTACAAAAAAAATAAAAAACTTTAATCTCCCTAGCTACTGTATATATATTGCATGGTAATTCTTACCCTTACGCCCCTTTGGTACTAAGACATTGTACCAAACAAAAACAAGGAGGAAAACAAAATACTGAACGTGAGGTAAAAAAAAAAAAAAATATATAATATATATATATATATATATATATATATATATATATATATATATATATATATATATATATATATATATATATATATATAAATTAATATTCCTGAACAGTGGGAATATGAAAAGCAAAATATTGTGACTCAATGCATTGCATAGGATGACAAAAAAACAAACAAAAACAAACAAACCAGGCAAACATAAAACAATTAGGGGTAACTCAACTTTATCTGTCTTAAGACGAATAAAGATTGGTAAAGTGGTCAAGCGGGTGCTGCAGATCTCACACAGAAACTACAGCTTTGTATTGGTTGACATTATCATATAAATGATCTATCCAATTCAGGTCCTGATTGAAGACTTTAAAGGCCCTGTCACACATAACGAGATCGCTAGCGAGATCGTTACTACGTCACGGTTTTGAGATCGCTGGAGAGATCGTTGGGGAGCCGTCAAACATGTAGAACTTGCCAACGATTTTGGCCGCCCCAGCGATCTAACTAACGATCTCGTTGGTCGCTGGGACTCTTTCACACAGCAGCTATTTCAACGATCCACACTCAACGATCCACACTTTGAGGAACTGTACTGTGTCAGAAAGGAGTGCATAAAATTACCTTTCCGCGCCCACTCATCTCCGATTGGTGGACGCTACTGCGTTCTGATTGGCGGCAGGGTTTAAAAAAAGGCGACGTTGCGGCAATTCCGTTCCTTTGTTCCTATCTGCGCTCTGCTTTGGGATCGTAGCAGTGTTCTCCGGGCAAGATTCGTCCATCTGGGATTTGTTGAAGCCTTGTCAGCTTCCTGATTTTTGGATCCTAGTTGCGTTCTACTGCTGCGATTCCATTCATTTGTGGATTTTCTTCAGCTGTGACTCAACATCGACTTTTGGGTTCTTCAGGCAGCTGTATTGCTTTGTTTACGTGGTAAGTTATTTTAGTGGATTTTTGCCACACCATACAAGTATACATTTGCTTATACATTGGAGGCCATTTTTAAGGGAGTCAATAAATGGTGTGCAGTACTTTTTACTATGTTTTAAAATGTTTCATGTATGCTCACTGTATGCTATCCTTTTCAGATGGCTTTCAAAAGTGAAGAGTTTGTGAGGGAAATGATTGACCTCTACCGCTCCCTGCCGTGCCTTTGGCAAATAAAATCAACAGACTACTGCAATAGAGAGAAAAAGGGGGAGGCATACCAGCAATTGATTGCCCTCTTTAAAAGGCATGGCCCCAACGAGAAGGTGGATGAAGAGCTGGTGAAGAGAAAGATCCAGGGTCTACGCACCGTATATAAGAAAGAACTCAACCGGGTGGAGAAGTCAAAGAAGTCAGGTACCGGCACAGATGTGGTTTATGTGCCGACATTATGGTATTATGACTTGCTTGCCTTCACCCGTGACCAGGAGCTACCTCGGCGAATGGCGTGTACGATGCGGCCGACCCCGGAAGAAGACCCCGACATCCGGACTGACTCCCCTGTTGAAGATGTAAGTACCTTCTTTGCTTCCCTGTAAATAGCATTTATACTTTCAATGTACATGCCATAGTTTAGCCGCCTCTCATATTTGTTTTTTAGTGCACGTGTACCCATGCTGGTCATAACATACCTGATGGATGTTGTAACCAAATCTTAACTTTAATTTTGTGTTCCCACAGCACCATCGGCAAGATGACGACATCTCGGCTACGGAACGTGGTATGGAGGAGGCGAGTGTGCTGTCAAGAAATGAGGAACCTATGGCATCGGCGAATGAAGACCCTATGGCCTCTACAAGTGAAGACCTTGTGCCTCGGCGACAAAGAAAATCAAGGAAAAGAAAGGCCAGCTTGCCGCCATCGCCAGATCTAATATTTCTGGCGAACAAGATTCTACTGCTGCAGACCCAGGCCAAGCGGGACAACTTTGCAACATTTGCTGGCGAGAGACTACAGAGGCTGGATGACCGACAGGGCGCACGCAGAAAGGGTCATGTTTGAGATTTTAAATAAAGCGGCAGCCGGTGAACTTAATGAAACTTCTACTGTACATACTCTGATCGACCCTGGCCATTTTCAACAACATTCTTGGACCCATATGCCGGACCCACTTCGCAGCACACCAGTGCAGAGGATCTGGCATCCACAAAGCCTTGCCCCCCCCCCTCACAGTATCCCATGTGTTCTGATTCTTTTGTTTCCCCCAGGCATGGATACACAAATACAGGTAATCGATATGAAGAACTGTAGTGATGTTTCATTTCAATTTTTGTTATCATTTTGTAAATATTGTTAATTTAATACTTATTTAAATTGTTAAAATTGTTCACATTTTTGTTTGTTTCTAAAAAAAAAAAAAAAGTTTATTGTCCTCTTATTTAACTTTACCCCTGCCCTCTGATCTCACCCTGATTGAAATAAAAAATTTTTTTTGTTGCCTTATTTTATGCTTTACCTCTTCCCGAGGGTGGGACCCCTCTCCCCTGCCCACCAATCCCTTCCCAATCTCCGTTCCCTCCCCTCCATTCCCTACCCTCTATTCCCATCCCTGCTCTCCACTGATTATCACCTCCTCCCCTTCTCCTCTTCCGGCTCCAGGCTTTATCACCTGTCTTCTGTCTTCTCCCTGTGTCCTCTGGTCTTCACAGCTGGTCTTCTTCCCCTCCTCTTCCTATTTCCCTTCTTTTAGTCTTTGGGGTCATAGTCATGGTGCACGGTTTGGCAATGATCTGCCATACCATGCACCATGAGTCTGACTCAGATTATAGGTTGTATATACTAGATTCTTGATAGGGTGTTGATCCAGGGAACTAGTCTGATTGCCGTATGTGGAGTCAGGAAGGAATTTTTTTCCCCAAAACGGAGCATGTTTTTTTTTTGCCTTCCTCTGGATCAACATGTTAGGTCTTCCTTCTAGTTTTCATACTATGTTCCTATTCTTTCCTCTTCTCTCTTCTTCTTGAATTAGCTGGCATCTGTGAAAGCCGACTTCAGATGGCTTTCCTGCCCCCACACAACTTCAGCTGATAACATCAATAAGTAGGCGGCAATGAAAGCCGACTTCAGACAGCTTTCCTGCCCCCACACAACTTCAGCTGATAACATCAATAAGCAGGAGGGTGTGAAAGTCGACTTTGGAGTGGGCTTTCCTGCCCCCCGCACTGCTTGTCAGGCAGTATCACACAGGATAGGATTACATACACAACTCTTCAGGCAGTATCACACAGGATAGGATTAGATACACAACTCGTCAGGCAGTATCACACAGGATAGGATTAGATACACAACTCGTCAGGCAGTATCACACAGGATAGGATTAGATACACAACTCGTCAGGCAGTATCACACAGGATAGGATTAGATACTGCCTGACGAGTTGTGTATCACACAGGATAGGATTAGATACACAACTAGTCAGGCAGTATCACACAGGAGAGGATTAGATACACAACTCTTCAGGCAGTATCACACAGGATAGGATTAGATACACAGCTCGTCAGGCAGTATCACAGGATAGGATTAGATACACAACTCGTCAGGCAGTATCACACAGGATAGGATTAGATACACAACTCGTCAGGCAGTATCACACAGGATAGGATTAGATACACAGCTCGTCAGGCAGTATCACAGGATAGGATTAGATACACAACTCGTCAGGCAGTATCACACAGGATAGGATTAGATACACAACTCGTCAGGCAGTATCACACAGGATAGGATTAGATACACAACTCGTCAGGCAGTATCACACAGGATAGGATTAGATACACAACAAAGTGTAGACAATAGTGGATATAAACTTTAACTTTTTTTTATAAAAATATAACCAACCAAAAAATATCAACTACATAACAAAAAAAAATTTACTGGCTGCCGTGACGCTCATGGGCTGCCACAAATCTTGCCAGCATCACTCCGTGCTGGTGGATCTCTTCACTCAGTCTCCGTTGTGACGCCAGGAGATCTTGTAGTGTTGGGATTTCTACGGAGGTAATAGTTAAACTTAAGTCCAATAATTCTGTACATTCCTCAAATTAAGGCTATGTGCCCACGATGCACCACAACCGGGTACCATCCACACATTAGAATGCGCTAATTACGCAAGTACAGATGCAGTATTGAGGAATTGGCGCATTATAATGCAAGTCAATGGCGGCGCAAAAAAAAACCCTTCTGCAAAATAATTGGTAGTGCTGCGTTTTTTTCCCGCTATGATAATCTGCAGGGGAAATTTCCGCAGCATGTGCACAGCACATGCGGATTATCATTGGGGAACATGGCAGGAATCATAGAATGGTAGAGTTGGAGGGGACCTCCTGGGTCATCTGGTGCAACCCCCTGCTCAAAGCAGGATTCACTAAATCATCTCAGACAGATGTCTGTCCAGCCTCTGTTTGAAGACGTCCATTGAAGGGGAACTCACCACCTCTCGTGGCAGCCTGTTCCACTCATTAATCACCCTAACTGTCAAAAAGTTTTTTCTAATATCTAATCTGTGTCTCCTCCCATTTAGTTTCATCCCATTGCTTCTAGTCTTTCCTTATGCAAATGAGAATAAAGATGATCCTTCTACAATGTGACAGCCCTTGACATATTTGTAGACAGCTATTAAGTCTCCTCTCAGTCTTCTTTTTTGCAAGCTAAACATTCCCAAATCCTGCAACCGTTCCTCATAGGACATGGTTTGCAGACCAGTCACCATTCTGGTCGCTCTTCTCTGAACTTGCTCCAGTTTGTCTATGTCTTTTTTAAAATGTGGTGCCCAAAACTGTACACAGTATTCCAGATGAGGTCTGACCAAAGAGGAGTAAAGACCGATAATGACTTCACGTGATCTAGACTGTATGCTTCTGTTAATACATCCCAGAATTGTATTTGCCTTTTTTGCTGCTGCATCACACTGTTGACTCATGTTCAGTCTATGATCTATTAGTATACCTAAGTCTTTTTCACATGTACTGTTGCTTAGCTCTATTTCTCCCATTCTGTACATGCTTTTTTCATTTTTATTGCCCAGATGTAGTACTTTGCATTTTTCCCTGTTAAAAACCATTCTGTTGGTTGCTGCCCACCGCTCCAGTTTATTTAGGTCTTTTTGAATCCTCTCTCTCTCTTCTTTAGTATTAGCTATCCCTCCTAGCTTTGTGTCATCAGCAAATTTAATCAGTTTACCCTCAATTCCTTCATCTAAATCATTGATAAAGATGTTGAACAATACAGGTCCCAGGACGGAGCCCTGTGGTACCCCACTTGAGACATTCATCCAGCTGGATGTGAAGCCATTTACAACCACCCTTTGAGTCCGATCACTAAGCCAGTTATGAATCCACCTAACAGTTGCCTGGTCCATTGCATACTTGGTCATTTTTTCAATAAGGATGGTGTGAGATACTTTGTCAAATGCTTTGCTGAAGTCAAGATATACTATATCTACAGCATTTCCCTGATCCACCCAGTCAGTGATTCTGTCATAGAAGGAAATTAAGTTAGTCTGACATGACTTGTTAGTTACAAACCCCTGCTGACTCTGGTTAATCACTTCATTCTTATCCATGTACTTACATACATGTTGTTTAATAATTTGTTCAAAGATCTTTCCTGGTATAGAAGTCAGACTCACCGGCCTATAGTTCCCTGGGTCCACCTTCTTCCCCTTTTTGAAGATAGGAACAACATTTGCTCTTCTCCAGTCTTCTGGGACTTCTCCTGTTCTCCAAGATTTTTCAAAGATTATGGAGAGTGGTTCTAAAATTTCTTCTACGATCTCCTTCAGTACTCTGGGGTGTAATTCATCTGGACCTGGAGACTTGAACTCATTTATGTTAGCTAAATATTCCCTCACAATCTTTCTGTTTACAGATAACTTGGATTCCTCTATTCCTCTAAAAGGACAGTGAAGATCAGTTGATGTTACATTTTCTTTCTGAGAGAAAACAGATGCAAAATAGGAATTAAAAAGTTCGGCCTTCTCAACATCCTCTCTTACCATTTCTCCATTTTCATCCTGTAAAAATCCTATAGCATCTTTGACTTTTCTTTTACTTTTGACATACCCCCAAAATCCTTTTTTATTGCTTTTGACATCTCTTGCAAGCCTTAATTCATTGTCAGCTTTAGCTAACCTGATACGTGCCCTGCAGGATCTGCAGACTGCATTATAATCTTCTTTAGATATGCCTCCCTCTTTCCATTTAATAAACATTTCTTTCTTTCTTTCTTTTTAGCATGTGTTTAAGTTCTGTGTTCATCCATCCTGGTTTCCTTAAATGCTTCCCATTCTTCCTACTTTTCGGGATTGTTAACGATTGTGCTTTGAGAATCTCATTTTTAAAAATTTCCCATCCTTCCTGGACATTTTTGTCCTTAAGGACATCCAGCCATTGGAACCCTCCTATTCTCTTTCTGAGTCTCTCAAAATCTGCCTTTCTAAAATCTAACCTTGAAGTTTGAGTCTTCACATGTCTTCCTCCTCTAGTTATCCAAAATTCTATAATAGCATGATCGCTGCCTCCTAGGGTCCCAGCTACCTTTACCTCCTCAACCATTTCCTCCCTGTTTATAAGGATTAGATCCAAAGTAGCAGATCCCCTTGTTTTCTCCCCTACCTTTTGGAAGATAAAGTTGTCAGCAAGAGAGGATAAGAATTTGCTTGACCTGTTAGTTTTACTTGAGAGAGATTCCCAACAAATGTCTGGATAGTTGAAATCTCCCATGACCACTACGTCATATTTTTTGGAGAACTTGGTCATTTGATACATAAAGAGTTCATCCATATCTTCAGCTTGCCCAGGTGGCCTGTAGTAAATGCCTACAATTGTGTCCTTTCCGTTGTTCTCTCCTTGTATTCTTACCCAAACAGTTTCCACAGAACTCCCAGTCTCTGAAGCTTCAATCTCTGTGCAGATATACGCTTTTCTAACATACAATGCGACACCTCCTCCTCGTTTATCAAGTCTGTTTCTTGCAAATAAGTTGTATCCTTTTAGCCTTTTATTCCAATCATGTGCATCGTCCCACCAAGTTTCAGTGATTCCAATGACATATTTCTTTTCCTGCATTAGTAGTTCCAATTCTCCTTGTTTGTTGCCCATGCTTTGTGCATTTGTATAAAAACATTTTAGTTTGTGATTGGTTTCTCTTCCTCCCATATTTTTATTATTTAAATTGTTTTGTCTTTGTTCTTCCTTTCCACTTCCAGTAGCAGAGATCTCAATAGTATTTGTCAGCTGTATAGCTTTTTCTGGCCTTTTTCTTCCCTTCCCACATTGTTCTAGTTTAAAGCTCTCCTGATGAGTGTAGCAAGGCGACTTCCAAATACATGTTTTCCAGTCTTCGTAAGGTGCACCCCATCTCTAGCAAGTAGTCCATCGTATAGGTAATTCATTCCGTGATCCAGAAATCCAAATCCTTGTTGACGGCACCATCGACGTAGCCAGTTGTTCACCTGTAGAATCTTATTCCACCTCATTGTTCCATGGCCATCCACTGGGAGGATGGATGAGAAGACCACCTGCGCTCCCAATTCTTTCACTTTCTTGCCTAAGTCTTCAAAGTCACTGCAGATGGTTACCAGGTCCTTTCTTGCGGTGTCATTTGTCCCCACATGTATTAGCAGGAATGGGTAGTGATCTGTAGGTCTGAAGAGTCTTGATATCCTGTCAGACACATCTTTAATTTTTGCTCCTGGAAGACAGCACATTTCTCTTGAGGTTATGTCTGGTCTGCAGATAGCGGCCTCTGTTCCTCTTAACAGGGAATCCCCCATGACCACCACTCTCTGTTTTTTCTTCACAACATTCTTCTTTCTCCATCCAGGAGGATTCTGAGGGCTTACAAGGTTATTCATTGCTGGCAAAGTCTTATTTTGCTGTATTTCTTCATGGTTCTCCTGCGTGAGAGCCTGGTACTGGTTCCTGAGCAATATGGGTGCCGACTGCCTCTCGATCCTCCTGCTTCTGTGGGTCACATGCTTCCATTCCTCTGTTTCGTCAGGTGCAGTTCGAATTTCTTCTCTTTCTGAATCATGAAGAGATAATTCTGCTCTGTCTAAGAACTCTTCACCTTCCTTAATGATTTTCAAGGTAGTTAACCTCTCTTCTAGATTTCGCAACTTTTCCTCCAACAGGGACACAAGCTTGCATTTCTGGCATGTGAAGTTTGGCTTTTCCACTGGCAAGTCTGTGAACATGTAGCAGGATATGCAGCTCACCAAATGGCTCCTGGACTCTTCCATGTTCTTACTGTTAATGTTCTGAAAACAGTGAAAAAAGCTTAAAAAAAAAAGCTTCAAAATGCGCGCGCCTGCCTTTTCAGCTCCAACAGCCAAAATCCAGTGTTCTTTGAGCTCGCGGAGACTCTTCACTTACCCCCAAATGCAGTGGGAATATGCAAATTATCTTCTCAGGACTCCTCCCCTGGTTTACCGATGTCCTCTTTTCAGCTCCAACAGCCAAAATCCAGTGTTCTTTGAGCTCGCGGAGACTCTTCACTTACCCCAAAATGCAGTGGGAATATGCAAATTATCTCCACAGGACTCCTCCCCTGGCCTTCTACCATGCGCTTTTAATGCGTTTCCACAGCAGCAAAAACACTGCAGAAACGCCTTAAAAAACGCATCGTGGGCACACAGTCTATCAGGTACATGTTTGGTATTTAACACTTACGGTTTTCGGGTTGCTCGGATGATGACGAGCTAATGGACCACCCGGATCCCCTGGCATCACTGGCTAGAGAAAGACAACACTTCATAGTACATGACAGCCCTATACTTTCCAAGTTGTATGGACTGTATTTCATGTGAAAGCATTACCGAAAGATGAAGCTGCACCTATATCACGGAGTGATGCTGGCGAGCCGGTAGATGAGTGCTGCTGGGGCTCCAGGGCTGGAGGTGACTCCCTTGGGGGCTCTGGGGCTGCAGGTGCTGGAAAACAAATAACATTAGATACCTAAGGTAATTGCAGTTGTAACTAATGTGGTGCCATATATTGTGCTAACATATTTTAAAACCACTCACCACGACGGGCCAGGGTCTGTGACCGGATGCTGACGATACGCTCGGCAGACCTATATTTCAGGTCCGCCAGCTTTTTCCTGATTTGGGTAGCAGAACGCTGCACCCCAAATCTCTGGACCAGGCCCCGACCGATCCTGTGCAGTACCGCCCGCTTATGGAGCACTGGATGCTCAGAGTGCACATGGCACTCATAATCCAGTGCATCCAGCTGCTCCACAAGGTAGCGCACCTCAGAATCACCCCAAGGAGATGCTCTCACCCTGGATGCCATAATGCTGCTAATAAGCTAGGCCGCAACTACGTCGTTAGACCCGCCCACGACGCATCAATGTCGGTAACCACGCCCACGACGCATCAACGTCGTCCATAGACCCTGCGGATTATTACAGAACGCTACTGCTACTTGAATTATTAGCATGTCAGACTAGAGACGCTGTATTGATAATGTGTCATCTGTAGAACGCAGCAGTGTCTCTAGTCTGACGGTCACACAGGAACACTGGTGTTTAGGTGGTTTTAAGTAGAAATATGTATCTATATTTTTATATAGGTATGCATACTTCTGTGTCTGTGAGTATCTGTGTGTATATCTAGTTATCTGTATATAAGTGTGGATATGGGTGTAGATTTTTATGTATCTGAATATGTGTATACGGATGTATATGTATACATATGAGTACAACAGTGGTGTACCGCCATTGGTGGCAGGCCACATAACTGCTATGGGGCCCGTGGCCGTAGGGGGCCCGTGAGCCAGCGGACCCCATAGCAGTCTCCCCCATTCTGTACCCCACGCTCCGCTGTTTGATTGCCGCCGCCGCCCACTGCCACCGTGTTCAGACATGGCCACGCCTTTAATTGTGCTTGAGTCGGCCCTGCTGCGGCATTACTACAAGACACAGCCGCACAACACACTACACGCAGCCATTACTGAGTACAGTGCCGGTGGGTGGCGGTTAATCAAACAGCGGCAACGCTGCTACAATGCACCACGCTGTGTCAGACAGTGGAGCTGCCAGCTGCTGTCGTGATGAGAGAGACGCGCTGCAGAGACTGAAGCAGCAGGGAATAAGGAGTGGCAAGTATGTATTTATATATTTTTGTAAATCAGTCAGTACTGATAATACTGGAGGACTGTGGCTGTCTTTTACACTATGGGGGGCTGCATTATACTGTGTGCTCTCCCATCCTGGTATACAGGGCTGCGGAGTCGGTAAGCCAAACAGACTCCTCAATTTACATGACTCCGACTCCAACTCCCTCATACATGGCACATGTGATACATTAGGGTCATTACACTGTGCATGTGGAGGCTAAAAAGGAGGAATTCACCATCGGGGTATCATACTGTGTTAAGGGGGAGACTTTTGTTGGCATCAGATTTTTATGGGGCTATGAAAGAGGAATCTAGGAGTTCAGAAAGGAAGAAAGGCTGGAAGGTTGTGAGTTCTGCTCTTCTGTGTCCCCAACAATTATTTACTTTATTTTTTTTGTGGGGGGGTCCCAATTATAACTTCTGCTATGAGCTCCCATGATTCCTATGTCCGCCCCTGGAGTAGTACACGTATGTATATACGGGCCCTTACTACTGAAACAATGATAAACAAATCTTTTGCAAAGTTTAAACACAGTTTATTAAACACAGTTTATTACACAAATCAATACAAAACTGAAAGTAGTGTATAATTGTCAGCAGTTGCCCACTATAAGTTCTGATGTTGCCAAGTAACAGCACCAGGACCGTTAAAATATTGGCAGTAGTTGTCGCGGCTGGTCTTCGCATCATGGGTGTTTCTGCCATATCCCACTGGTTGAAGGCCTGCAATTGCAGGATCGTTTGAACGCCATTCTCCGAGCTCCACAGAGTCCACGAAGCCAGGTGGACAGTACATAATTGCATCACGTCGACGAAGAAAGTTGTGAAGCGTGCAACAGGCCAAAACAACAGAGTCTATTGATGTAAGCTTCATGTTAATTGGCGTGTGAAAAACTCTGAAGCGGTTGGCCATGATACCGAAGGCATTTTCGACAACACGACGTGCCCTTGACAAATGATAATTGAAAATTCTTCTTTCCTGGGTAAGACTTTTTTGGGGGAACGGTTTAATAAGATTGGGATAAAGTGGGAAGGCTTCATCGCCGACAAAAACAAAATTAAGGTTACCTGTAGTCTCTGAGTTGGGAGGCAAGTGTAGGTCACAGTTGTCCAATCGCTCTCCAAAAAGTGTGTGCTCTAAAACACCACCATCAGAAACCCTGCCGTTCATGCCAACATCTACATTTATAAATTCGTAATTGGCGTTAACAAGGGCCATCATGATGATGCTGAAATAGCCCTTAGAATTATAAAAATAGGATCCGCTATTTGGTGGCTGAGTGATTCGGACATGTTTCCCGTCCAAAGCCCCACCACAGTTAGGGAACTGCCACAGCTGCTCAAAATCAGAGGCAATCTTTTTCCATTCCTCCTCCGTGTTGGGAAACTGTATGTAACTACGTAGACTGTGGTAACTTGCATTACATGTCTCCGGGATTAGAACACTGAGCATGGGCCTTGAAATGGCTGCAGAAAAATGCAAGTCTTGGAGTGAGAGTCCGGTGGCCAGGAATCTCAGTGTGACTGCCAATCTTTCATCTGCCGGAATGGCAGCATGCATCGCTGTATCCTTCCGTTAAATACGTGGCGTAACTCGTTCCAGTAACTCTTTCAAAGATTCCTCTGACCTCCTCAGATAGTTGCAGAAATCATGAGGATTCTTCTCCTGAAGCTCTCTTACAAGTTGCATGTGGGACAATTTAGACCACTCTCTGGTCCACATGCGACGCTTTCGTTTGGAACGCCTCTGTAGCTCTCGTGCCTCATCTTGACGCCGAGCTTACTCAACCAGCAATGCAGCAACCACAATAGCACACTGCCCGTCGTCCATGATGTGCAAACTGCAAACATAACATCAAAAGATGAGAACACTTTCAACAAAACAATTAACACAAGTATTGAAACTGTATATAAAAAATATCATGGAAAACCATATTCCATTCTGTTCGTGAGCATGACAGAAAACGTGCTGTGTGGGTGCGTGTGCACGAGACCCCTAAAATATCTGCCCATGCAAAAGCATACATATATATATATACAGATAGAAGCCAAGCCCTCCCTCCCTGAAGAGCAAAGATAACAGATAATTGGTAAATGTGTGATAAAAGAATAAAAAATGGAAACGCATTTGAGACCTCAAACAATACCTACCTCACTAAAGATGCCTGATATGTTCAAAGCAGAGTCACAGCTGGAGAACGCTACAATGATCCGCAAAAATCAGCACTAGTCCAATGAACGGATATTAACAGCCCGGAGAACTCTGGTAAGATCTGCAATCAAGCACGAGGTCAGAAACAAAGGACGGAATCGCTATTCTGTTGCCTTCTTTATGCGCGGCCGGAAATGAGAACGCTGTAGCGACCACCAATCGGGGACGAGGGGCGCAGAAAAGTCCAATTTATGCACGCCTACGTGCCTCAGTTCTGAATCGCTGGACGAGGTCGTTGGCTAGGTGTCAAATACAGCGATGCACACTGCCCAGCGGGAGTGCAACGACCCAGGAATGGTCCAGGAAGCTTTGTAGCGATCAACGATCTCGCAGCAGGGGCCTGATCGTTGCTACCTGTCAAACGTAGCGAGATCGCTAGCGATGTCTCTATTTCGTCACAAAACCCGTGACGTATAAACGATCTCGCTAGCGATCTCGTTATGTGTGACAGGGCCTTTACCTGTGAAACAAGATTAAGAACATACATAGAAAACAAACAAACAACCATTAGGCAAACACAATACCGATTCATCACAATGGGATGATTACTTGATTAATGGCTTGCAAACAATTATTTAAACCCTTAACTTTGAGCTCATTGTCTAAACCACGTGGATTTTAATTACATATTGGCCATATCAATGTATACACAGAATTAATAGCTGTTGAGAGAAATAACCAGTTTCATCTATGGACACAGTACTGTATATGACCTGTTGATGAAACACATTGGTTAGTCTCCTTGCTCTGATAAATGGTCTCCAGTCTAAAAAGAAACACAGACATAATTAGAATACAAATTCAAACCAAACACAAAACATTATTTTATCTGGTCCATTATCCGTATGCTATTGATTCACATCTACTATGACAGTCAAAGTCTCTCCTTGTCTACCCAACCATATTAGCGCATTGGGTTGTGCTATTTAGCAGCAGGGGTAGGGCAATCTGTGACCAACTCCAAAATAGCCAGAATGGTAGAGTTGCCCATGGATCAATCACAGGGATATTAGCACCTTCCTTTTGTTGTCTATAATACGGCGTATCCTGCTCTCTTCCTGTGTTGTCCTTATTAGCATTTGGGCTCCGCATTGTATGTGCTTCTGGTGCAGGTGTAGCAGGGTCAGCTTATGTTACCCATCTCCTCACATGTCTCTATGAACTGTGTTATTAGAGGTAGATTCTTCCTCATCAGACTCAATACTATCAATCCCCTGGTGAAACGAATGGATATTTGGTTCTGGGTACATGTAAGGTGTATTACAATACCGTTTAATATGTCCAGGCCTCCCACATCCATAACAATACCTAACATATCCTCTTCTCCTAGGTCTATGTACAGCAGATATATTTGTGGATGTCTCATACTGCTCCTTAAACTCATTACACCAGTCCCTAAGTATATTCACAAAGTTTCCATAGGAGCTGCTATTCCTTAGAGCGACCCTTGTGGTGTAATCTACATTACAATGATTTGCCATTGAATACAGGAAATTAGCATCATCCTGAGACATATCCAGACAGTTATAAACTGTCCTATACAAGGCCAGATAGTCATTACAGAAGAGCAGTGGATCATCATATCTCCTGAATCTGGTCATTGCTAGAACATTTTCACCTGTAGTGTTCCGTCCACCTATGACACGTTGCAATTCCTTCCTTCTTAACTCTGCACCTTTACAATTATCACTCATATGTGCAGATGAAAGCTGTGCTACAAGGGGCCCTGGAAGCCAAGCTTGGAACAGAGACCAAGCATTCTTATTGTTCAGACTATACTGTTGGACCACAGCCTCAAATCTATTAGACAGAAGGACTGGAGAAATATGTGAGTCAAACTTACCAAGAAGTTGACACAGATGAAGTTTTTCAGAAATGGTGAGCAATGGGGCCCCATCAATCAATGGAGCACTACCCCTGATATCCCTTGTATCCTCATTAGAAAGAGTACAGACATTCACTGTCTCAAGACTGCATTTCTTTGATGTAAGAGACTGTATATGTTGCTCTTTGTTATGCAGTTGACACTTAGCTTCACCCAATTGTCTCTCCAGTGTTACAATTAACTTCTCCATTTGACTATTTTTCAGTTCTAAAGAGAAAACCTGATTTGCATGTGAAGTGACACTCAATCTGCACTCCTTCAATTGTTCTTCCAACTTCTCATTTCTCACAGCTAATTCATCCACATGTGAACGTAAACAGTCCATTTCACTAGTTGTACTATCAGAAATTTCAATAACAGAATCACTAATTTTGTCTATATCCTCCTTGATTTGTAACCTTTGCTTCCACCAACTTGCTTCTTTCATTGCACTCAATTCCTTCATCTTAAGCAACACTGAAATCTCATTACTTAACTTTTCCTTTTTCGATTTCTTACTGAGAATTTTATTATTTAACTTATTATTATAGATCTTACATTGTGATACCAAGTCCTTGTATTGGACTTCTAAAGATTTATCTGCACTGACATGGTAAATTGCCGATGCATACTTCACATGCTTTTCCACAAATTCCATTTTCAGCAAACTGTAAACACAAACAAAATTAAAACTGAAGCACTAGACCTTACACTAGGAACTTCCCAAAGGTCTAAATTTTTCACTACTTCCACACTTTCCACACACACAATTCCAATCTGATTCTGATATAAACTATTCTATCAAACACAAATGATATTTCACTTTTAACAAAACACAATACTTGATACACAGCAACACCAAAATCATTAGGATCAGCATACAAAAAAGTTTACAAGGAAATTCTTAACTCACCAGTGTTTCCTTTTCATCCAAGATCTAGACTCCTTAGTTCTTTGATATCCACTCCTTTTCCAAATGTAGACTAAAGCAGATTCATTTATTGCAGATTCTCTGTGGAATTTAATCACAGTCCCATCCAGGGTGCCATTATGTAGAATCTGCTGAGTTTTTGGGGTGCCAGTTAATATTAATTAACAAGAGCTACTGGATCTTTAAAATGGGATTTATTACAAATAGGATATTTACAATAACATACATAAGGGAAACCTAACTAATGGACAAGGGAACAATGTAAGGGAAAGGGTAAAAGGAGAGGATGGTAGAAGATGGGAAGTGGGAAGAAGCAGAAGAAGAATGATAACTAGTTTGATGTGCTACCTTTATATCAGTTACACAGTCAGACATGGCCCATACATTGCCCATCCCAGTAACACCTCCAAATAGTGGTACCATCCAATCAGGTCACAGTCTTTGAAGCATTCACATGGCTGCTGATGTAGACACTCTTCTGAAGGTGGCGCTCTTAGGTTTAGAATGGGTAAGAGTATCAGAGGTCATACATGATTGCAGTGGTCTTCCTCTTCCTGCTGATGGCATCTGGTATATAGCCAAAAGGTCTTTGTATCAAGTGGCCTGAGGACAGGTTCAACTGCATTTTGCTTGGAGATAAGAGGTCAACTTGAAGAACAATGGTTTGTAATCCCAACACCACAGGGGTTATGTACCTTTGAAGAGGCTAGACAAGATGTCCATCTGGCATGTAGGTGCTCTCTTTATCACTAGAACAAAAGGCACCACACCACAGGACACACAATGTCTTCCTGCCTCACAGGTTTTATGACTCCACAGCACATGGTCAATCTCTTTGATATAGTCCTTTGATGAACTTTAGTGCTATACAGGGTTTGTGGATCAAATTGTGAGTTCAGTCATTCATATTACACGTACGATAGATATTGTCCATGTTGGGTTCCAACATACGGCCACATGAGCTACGCATTAAGCATATACACATTATACGGCCACATGAGCTATGCATTATACGGCCACATGAGCTATGCATTATACATATACACATTATACGGCCACATGAGCTATGCATTATACATATACACATTATACGGCCACATGACCTATGCATTATACATATACACATTATACGGCCACATGACCTACACATTATACGGACACATGACCTATGCATTATACATATACACATTATACGGCCACATGACCTACACATTATACGGACACATGACCTACGCATTATACATATACACATTATACGGCCACATGAGCTACACATTATACGGCCACATGACCTACGCATTATACATATACACATTATACGGCCACATGAGCTATGCATTATACATATACACATTATACGGACACATGACCTACACATTATACGGCCACATGAGCTACGCATTATACATATACACATTATACGGCCACATGAGCTACACATTATAAGGACACATGACCTACGCATTATACATATACACATTATACGGCCACATGACCTACACATTATACGGACACATGAGCTATGCATTATACGGCAACATGAGCTATGCATTATACATATACACATTATACGGCCACATGACCTACACATTATACATATACACATTATACGGACACATGAGCTACGCATTATACATATACACATTATACGGACACATGACCTACACATTATACATATACACATTATACGGACACATGAGCTACGCATTATACATATACACATTATACGGACACATGAGCTACGCATTATACATATACACATTATACGGCCACATGAGCTACGCATTATACATATACACATTATACGGCCACATGACCTACACATTATACGGCCACATGAGCTACGCATTATACATATACACATTATACGGCCATATGAGCTACGCATTATACGGCCACATGACCTACACATTATACGTATACACATTATACGGCCATATGAGCTACGCATTATACATATACACATTATACGGCCACATGAGCTATGCATTATACATATACACATTATACGGCCACATGAGCTATGCATTATACATA
Organism: Phyllobates terribilis; assembly: GCF_046119375.1. Classification (NCBI taxonomy): domain Eukaryota; kingdom Metazoa; phylum Chordata; class Amphibia; order Anura; family Dendrobatidae; genus Phyllobates; species Phyllobates terribilis. The sequence continues at coordinate 60,902 of NW_027363111.1, forward strand.
TACACATTATACGGCCACATGACCTACACATTATACGGACACATGACCTACACATTATACAGACACATGACCTACACATTATACGGCCACATGACCTACGCATTATACGGCCACATGAGCTACGCATTATACATATACACATTATACGGCCACATGAGCTATGCATTATACATATACACATTATACGGACACATGACGTACACATTATACGGCAACATGAGCTACGCATTATACATATACACATTATACGAACACATGACCTACACATTATACGGCCACATGACCTACGCATTATACAGACACATGACCTACACATTATACGACCACATGAGCTACGCATTATACGGCCACAGGAGCTGCGCATTATACGGACACATGAGCTACGCATTATACGGACACATGAGCTACGCATTATACATATACACATTATACGGACACATGAGCTACGCATTATACGGCCACATGAGCTACGCATTATACATATACACATTATACGGCCACATGACCTACACATTATACGGCCACATGACCTACACATTATACGTATACACATTATACGGCCATATGAGCTACGCATTATACATATACACATTATACGGCCACATGAGCTACGCATTATACATATACACATTATACGGCCACATGAGCTACGCATTATACATATACACATTATACGGCCACATGAGCTACGCATTATACATATACACATTATACGGCCACAGGAGCTACGCATTATACGGACACATGAGCTACACATTATACGGACACATAACACATTATACGGCCACATGAGCTACGCATTATACGGACACATGAGCTACGCATTATACATATACACATTATACGGACACATGAGCTACGCATTATACATATACACATTATTCGGACACATGACCTACACATTATACGGCCACATGAGCTACGCATTATACATATACACATTATACGGCCACATGAGCTACGCATTATACATATACACATTATACGGACACATGACCTACGCATTATACATATACACATTATACGGCCACATGACCTACACATTATACATATACACATTATACGGCCACATGAGCTACGCATTATACATATACACATTATACGGCCACATGAGCTACGCATTATACATATACACATTATTCAGACACATGACCTACGCATTATACATATACACATTATACGGCCACATGAGCTACGCATTATACATATACACATTATACGGACACATGACCTACACATTATACATATACACATTATTCGCCAACTTGACCTACACATTATACATATACACATTATACGGCCACATGACCTACGCATTATACGGCCACATGAGCTACGCATTATACATATAAACATTATACGGCCACATGAGCTACGCATTATACATATAAACATTATACGGCCACATGACCTACGCATTATACATATACACATTATACGGCCACATGACCTACGCATTATACATATACACATTATACGGACACATGACCTACGCATTATACGGCTACATGAGCTACGCATTATACGGCCACATGAGCTAAGCATTATACATATACACATTATACGGCCACATGACCTGCGCAGTATACGGACACATGAGCTACGCATAAACACATTATACAGAGACATAATCTGTTAGCACATTATACAAATACATTACCTATATACACATGACCATATATAACACACTACAGACATTATACTGGGACATGACATATACATACTTACCCTCTTCATCAGCATGTATCCAGTGGCAGCAGTGGGGGATTCCTGACCTTGGAAATCAGCAGTAGGAGCAGCTTGTACACCCTGTCAGCCCTGCACACCCTCCCCCGTCACGACTGCTGAGCTGTCTAACATTACAGGAGGTGGGGGATGGGTTGCTGTGCAGGCACAGAGGAGAGAGTTGCGATCTCTATCCCCTCTCCCTAAAGCCGGTGGCTATATTCCCTGACAGACCTGGCCTGAGGCCTCATTAACCTCCTTCCTCCCAACATATACTCCCCCTAGGTGGCGCTGTGCAATTGCTCTGCACATGGATCCTCTTCTCTGACTTGCCAGAAGGACGAGCAGGGAGAGAAGCACATCCACTGCACGCAGGGGAGCCTGAACCCTGCCTGTTGTGTGGTGCGTGCACTCGCACTTATGATCCAGGCCCCAGATCTAAGTGCATAGTGACGCCCCTGACTGGGCCTGATTGGTGGAGCAGCAGCACATGAAGCAGAGCAGGGCTCGAACAGCACTTGCGGCCCTGCACAGATGTCGGGGAAGTGGCCCGGGCCCCGAATACTCCACCAGATGTGTTCGAGAACACACATAGCTGCTTAAAAGGAAAATACTCCCACAGATGTGTTCAAGAATACACACAGCTGCTTAAAAGCAAAATACTCCACCAAATATGGGTTCAAGAATACACACAGCTGCTTAAAGGCAAAATACTTCACCAGATATGGGTTCAAGATTACACATAGCTGCTTAAAAGCAAAATACTCCACCAAATATGTGTTCGAGAATACACATAGCTGCTTAAAAGGAAAATACTACCACAGATATGTGTTCAAGAATACACACAACTGCTTAAAGGCAAAATACTCCCACAGATATATGTTCAAGAATACACACAGCTGCATAAAAGCAAAATACTTCACCAGATATGGGTTCAAGAATACACACAGCTGCATAAAAGCAAAATACTCCACCAGATATGGGTTCAAGAATACACACAGCTGCTTCAAGGAAAAATACTCACACAGATATGGGTTCAAGAATACAGACAGCTGCTTAAAAGCAAAATGCTCCATCAGATATGGGTTCAAGAATACACACAGCTGCTTAAAGGCAAAATACTCCCACAGATATGGGTTCAAGAATACACACAGCTGCTGAAAAGCAAAATACTCCACCAGATGTGTTCAAGAATACACACAACTGCTTAAAAGCAAAATATTCCACCAGATATAGGTTCAAGATTACACATAGCTGCTTAAAGGTAAAATACTCCTACAGATATGGGTTCAAGAATACACACAGTTGCTTAAAGGCAAAATACTCCCACAGATATGGGTTCAAGATTACACATAGCTGCTTAAAAGGAAAATACTCCCACAGATATGTGTTCAAGAATACACACAACTGCTGAAAAGCAAAATACTCCACCAGATATGGGTTCAAGAATACACACAGCTGCTTAAAAGCAAAATACTCCATCAGATATGGGTTCAAGATTACACATAGCTGCTTAAAAGGAAAATACTACCACAGATATGTGTTCAAGAATACACACAACTGCTTAAAGGCAAAATACTCCACCTGATATGGGTTCAAGAATACACACAGCTGCTTAAAAGCAAAATACTCCATCAGATATGGGTTCAAGATTACACATAGCTGCTTAAAGGCAAAATACTCCCACAGATATGGGTTCAAGAATACACACAACTGCTTAAAAGCAAAATACTCCACCTGATATGGGTTCTAGAATACACACCGCTGCTTAAAGGCAAAATACTCCCACAGATATGTGTTCAAGAATACACACAACTGCTTAAAGGCAAAATACTCCCACAGATATGTGTTCAAGAATACACACAACTGCTTAAAGGCAAAATACTCCACCAGATATGAGTTCAAGAATACACACAGCTGCTTAAAAGCAAAATACTCCACCAGATATGAGTTCAAGAATACACACAGCTGCTGAAAGGCAAAATACTCCACCAGATATGGGTTCAAGAAAACACGCTACTGCTTAAAAGCATATTACTCCTACTGATATGGGTTCAAGAATACACACATCTACTTAAAGACCGGGATCGCCGAACGGTGTGCTGCCTCCCTGACGCTCGAGTCCGGCACATCGCGGATCGGTTTGACAGTTTACTGGGTGGGGCTGGCGAAGACCCAGCGGTCATGGTCCACATCGGCACCAATGACAAAGTGAGTGGTAGATGGAGGGTCCTTAAAAATGATTTCAGGGACCTAGGTAGGAAGCTTAGGGCAAGGACCTCCAAGGTAGTTTTCTCAGAAATACTACCAATCCCGCGAGCCACACAGGAGCGCCAACGGGAAGTTAGCGAGGTGAATAAGTGGCTAAAGAGTTGGTGCAAGGCAGAAGGGTTTGGGTTCATGGAGAACTGGGCCGACTTTGCGGTCGGCTACAGGCTCTACCGTAGGGACGGGCTGCACCTCAATGAGGAGGGTGCAGCGGTGCTGGGGAAGAAGATGGCTAATAGGTTGGAGGAGTTTTTAAACTAGAGACGGGGGGGGGGACCAAGGAAATAATTGGGATGTGAGGCAAGCAAGGGGGAAGGGGAGAAGTGAATATAATGAGGGTGGAGAGGGGGGTGGGGATAGTACAGTTAGATCGTTAGAGAAGAATAGGATGCTAAATAACCCCAAAGTTTTATCTTGCATGCTGACCAACGCAAGAAGCCTGACCAATAAGGCGGATGAGCTGCGGGCGCTTATATCGGAGGAGAGGTATGACATCGTAGGTATAACAGAGACTAGGCTAGACGATAGCTACGACTGGGCGGTAAATTTATTAGATTATAGTTTATTTAGAAGGGACCGGAAACAGGGGAAAGGCGGAGGAGTCTGCTTATATTTAAAGTCATGTCTAAAACCCAGACTAAGGGAAGATATAGGAGAGGGAGAAGAGGGGGTCGAGTCCATGTGGGTAGAGATAGAGGGGGCAAAAAATAATAATAAAATATTACTGGGGGTCTGCTATAAGCCACCAAATATAACAGAGGAGAATGAGAATCTGCTATTAGGACAAATAGACAAAGTAGCTAAACATAATGAAGTGATTGTAATGGGGGATTTCAACTACCCGGATATTGACTGGGAAACAGAAACCTGTAGATCTCAGAAATGAAAAAGGTTCTTGACAAATATTAAGGATAATTATCTCTCCCAACTAGTGCAGGAACCAACGAGAGGGAAGGCCGTGTTGGACTTAATATTGACTAATAGGCCTGATAGAATAACTGAGGTACAGATAGGGGGGCACCTAGGTAATAGCGATCATAATATTATCGACTTCAAAATGCCCTTCAGTAGGGTTATCAATAAGGGAACAACAAAAACATCAAACTTTAGGAGGGCGAAGTTTGATCAGCTGATAGAAAACCTTCAACTTATTGACTGGGACAAAGTACTTAATCAATGGAATACGAATAGTAAATGGGAAACCTTCAAAAGAATTCTGAATACTCAGTGCGAGAGGTATATACCGTATGGGAATAAAAGGGCCAGAAATAAGAGGAAACCAATATGGTTGAACAAGAACGTAAAAGGGGCGTTAAATAGCAAAAAAGAGGCATTCAAGAGATTAAAACAGGAAAACAGTAAGGAGGCACTAATGTGTTACAAGGAAAAAACGAGAACCTGTAAAAAACAAATAAAAATAGCGAAGGAGGAAACAGAGAAACGTATTGCTAGGGAAAGTAGTTCAAATCCCAAACTGTTCTTTACGTATATAAATAGTAAAAGGATTAAATCGGATAATATTGGACCGATAAAAAGTGAAGAAGGCAAAATCATAGAGAAAGAGGAGGATAAAGCTAATCTATTAAATAATTTTTTTTCGACAACTTTCACAAAGGAAATAGAACTAACAGGAGAAATGAGAAGTGACAAGCTTAATCCTTCACTAAGTATGACAAATCTAACCCAAGTTGAGGTACAGAAACGCCTCAGTAACATTAAAATAAACAAATCACCAGGACCTGATGGCATACACCCACGGGTACTAAGGGAACTAAGTAATGTGATAGACAGACCGTTATATCTTATATTTAAGGACTCTGTTGAGACTGGGTCTGTACCACTTGATTGGCGACAGGAGAATGTAGTGCCAATATTCAAAAAGTGAGCGAAAAGTGACGCCGAAAACTATCGGCCGGTGAGTCTGACGTCCGTTGTGGGCAAAATTTTTGAAAGCTTCATTAAAGAGGCAATTACGGAGCATCTTGATGCTAATAATCTTTTAATCCCGAACCAACATGGATTCATGAGGAATCGCTCCTGCCAAACAAACCTGATTGACTTCTACGGGGAGGTTAGCTCTCGAGTAGATCAGGGGGAACCAGTGGATGTCGTGTATCTCGACTTCTCAAAAGCGTTCGATAGCGTGCCACATAATAGGTTGGTATACAAAATGAGAATGATGGGGCTGGGGGAAAATGTCTGCAAGTGGGTAGCTAACTGGCTAAAGGATAGAAGGCAGAGGGTGGTTATAAATGGAATATACTCAGATTGGGTAAGCGTCACTAGTGGGGTACCACAGGGGTCTGTACTAGGCCCAATGTTATTTAATATCTTTATGTAACATACCTGGCGGCGTCCTTGCATGGTGGTCCATCTCCCACTGTGCAAGAGCGCGCACTTGATCTCCAGTCCAGAATGTCTCTCTGGCTTCCTCCTTGCTGTCTGTCTGTTTTGGCTGCATAGGGCGACGCCCGCTGAACTTCCTGTTTCTTGTACCTGCTGCGGACACGCCCCTGTTGCACCTTCAGCCTATTGCTGTCCATCTTTGGGTATTTATACCACCTTCTTCCTCAAGATGGCGCCTGAGCATTGTTTCTTGTCAGTTGGCTTTTTGTCTCTGACATGCCAGGTCCTAGCCTGTTTTCCTGCCTGTTTTCCAGTTCTGTGTCTGAACTGTGGTCTGTTCTTGTGAACACGCTTCTTGCCTGTTCTTTCGCCTTCTAGGGGCCGTATTCCTAGATCTGCCTGTCTGTGCCTTGCGGTATCTGTTCCCGTCTGAACAGAGTCCTGTTTGTGTCTCTGCCTTTCAGTATCTGTTGCCGTCTGAAAAGAGTCCTGTTTGTGTCTCTGCCTTGCGGTATCTGTTCCCGTCTGAACAGAGTCCTGTTTGTGTCCCTGCCTTGCGGTATCTGTTCCCGACTGAACAGAGTCCTGTTTGTGTCTCTGCCTTTCGGTATCTGTTCCCGTCTGAACAGAGTCCTGTTTGTGTTCCTGCCTTGCGGTATCTGTTCCCGTCTGAACAGAGTCCTGTTTGTGTTCCTGCCTTGCTGTCTCTGTTCCCGTTCCTCTGTTCCCTGTTGTCTGTGCCTCGTTTCTACTTTAACCTTGTCTCCTTTTTCCCTCTATGTCTGTTTTCTGCGTCTTTCTGCAGAGTCTGAACTCGCTCCTAAATTCCTTCTCGTCGTCTCTGTACCTCTGTTGTGAATTTAGTGTACGCTCGCTACTTCTATGTAAGTACTGTGCGTGCTTCTGCCTTTCCTTCTCCGTCTGTTCTTTGTGAACAGAGTGCTATCCCCTTGCCTTGTTTACCGCTCTGCGGTGTCCGCTCTGCTCCTGCTTAGCTTGCCGCTCTTGCGGTTTCTGCTCTGCTCCTGCCTTGTTTACCGCTCTGCGGTGTCCGCTCTGCTCCTGCTTAGCTTGCTGCTCTTGCGGTTTCTGCTCTGCTCCTGCCTTGTTTACCGCTCTGCGGTGTCCTCTCTGCTCCTGCTTAGCTTGCCGCTCTTGCGGTTTCTGCTCTGCTCCTGCCTTGTTTACCGCTCTGCGGTGTCCGCTCTGCTCCTGCTTAGCTTGCCGCTCTTGCGGTTTCTGCTCTGCTCCTGCCTTGTTTACCGCTCTGCGGTGTCCGCTCTGCTCCTGCTTAGCTTGCCGCTCTTGCGGTTTTCACTCTGCTCTTGCCTTGCTTGCCGCTCCTGCGGTTTCTGCTCTGCTCTTTTCTTGCTTACTGCTTCTGCGGTTTCCGCCCTGCCCTGCTTCTGCCCGCTGCTCCGGCAGTCCTGTCCTGCCCTGCTTGTGCTCGCTGCTCCTGCAGCCCCGTCCTGCTCTGTTCTTGCCCACCGCTTCGGCGTTCCCTCTCTGCTGTGGTTGTCTACCGCATCTGCGGTTCTGTGACCCAGTCTGTACTGGGTCTTAACCTCTCTGTGCTCCAGCCCGTCCTTTCGGCTAGTACCTCCCTGCCTGCATACTCGCCTGTATCCACCCATCTGCATACCTGCCGTGTTTGCTTACATCCACCAGTCTGTGCCAGCCTAACCTGCCTGTTCCAGTAATCCCAGCGTGGGTCAACCCCCGTGTCCAGAGTTTGACCTGGAGTAGCACCTGGTCCCTCTGCCCGGTTTCTCCCTGGTGCACTGGCGTCGTATGCCGTCGTGCCACCTTGGTCGGATCGGCCAGATACTTAGTCACGCCCCTCCAGGCACTCTCCGGTCCATGGTCCAGTGGAACCACAACACCCGCACACGCCAGTCAGTCCGGGCGTGTGCATAACACTTTAACGACATAGTCAACAGGATAAATAGTAAAATATCAATATTTGCAGATGACACAAAGTTATGTAAAACAATTAATACAAAAGAGGACAGTGCAGACCTACAGAGGGATTTGGATAAGCTGTGTAGGTGGAGCATTAAATGGCAAATGAGGTTTAACGAGGAGAAATGTAAGGTCATACATATGGGAAGGAAAAATGGAAGTCACCAGTACTCACTGAATGGGAAATCATTGGGGAATTCAGAGATGGAGAAGGACTTGGGCATCTTGATTGATAGCAAACTAAATTGGAGTGCCCAAAGTCAGGCCGCTGCTGTAAGGGCAAACAGGCTAATGGGATGTATCAGAAGAGGTATAGCTGCAAAGGATGAGAACATTGCTCTTCCACTGTACAAAGCACTGGTCAGACCACACTTGGAATACTGTGCTCAGTTATGGGCCCCAATAAATAGAAAGGATATAAATGAGCTTGAAAAGGTACAAAGGAGGGCAACAAAATTAATAAAGGGAATGGAGGGACTGCAATACCCAAAGAGGTTTGCAAAACTAGGACTATTCAGCCTGGAAAAGAGAAGGTTGAGGGGGGACATAATAAATGTGTACAAATATGTTAGGGGACAGTATAGAGATCTTGCCCGGGATTTGTTCAAAATGAGGGATATTACGGTAACAAGAGGGCATTCACTAAGACTAGAAGAGAAAAGGTTTCAGCACCAGCATAGGAAGGGGTTCTTTACGGTAAGAGCAGTGAGAATATGGAATTCACTGAGTGAGGAGACCGTAATGTCAGATTCACTACACCAGTTCAAGCGGGGACTGGATGCATTTCTAGATAACAGGCAGATTTCAGCGTATACTTAAAAATAAAATAGTAGGTTGATACAGGGATTTATTCTGACTGCTGGTTTCAGAGTGGGGAGGGAATTTTTCCTCAGGTGAAGATTGGCTAAATCATTTGGGTTTTTTGCCCTCCTCTGGATCAACTTTAGCAATTACAGAACTAACAGGTCGAACTTGATGGACGCAAGTCTTTATTCGGCTTTACAAACTATGTTACTATGTTAAAAGCAAAATACTCCACCAAATATGGGTTCAAGAATACACACAGCTGCTTGAAGACAAAATACTCCAGCAGATGTGTTCAAGAATATACACAGCTGCTTAAAGGCAAAATACTCCCACAGATATGGGTTCAAGAATACACACAACTGCTTAAAAGCAAAATACTCCCACAGATATGCGTTCAAGAATACACACAGCTGTTTAAAGGCAAAATACTCCACCGGATATGGGTTCAAGAACACACACAGCTGTTTAAAGGCAAAATACTCCACCAGATATGGGTTCAAGAATACACACAGCTGCTTAAAGGCAAAATACTCCACCAGATATGGGTTCAAGAAAACACACAGCTGCTTAAAGGCAAAATACTCCCACAGATATGGGTTCAAGAATACACACAGCTGTTTAAAGGCAAAATACTCCACCGGATATGGGTTCAAGAACACACACAGCTGTTTAAAGGCAAAATACTCCACCAGATATGGGTTCAAGAATACACACAGCTGCTTAAAGGCAAAATACTCCCACAGATATGTGTTCAAGAATACACACAGCTGCTTAAAGGCAAAATACTCCCACAGATATGTGTTCAAGAATACACACAGCTGCTTAAAGGCAAAATACTCCCACAGATATGGGTTCAAATATACACACAGCTGCTTAAAGGCAAAATACTCCTACAGATATGGGTTCAAGAATACACAACTGCTTAAAAGCAAAATACTCCCACAGATATGCGTTCAAGAATACACACAACTGCTTAAAAGCAAAATACTCCACCAGATATGGGTTCAAGAATACACACAGCTGCTTAAAGGCAAAATACTCCCACAGATATGGGTTCAAGAATACACACAGCTGTTTAAAGGCAAAATACTCCACCGGATATGTGTTCAAGAATACACACAGCTGCTTAAAGGCAAAATACTCCCACAGATATGGGTTCAACTATACACACAGCTGCTTAAAAGCAAAATACTCCCACAGATATGCGTTCAAGAATACACACAACTGCTTAAAAGCAAAATACTCCACCAGATATGGGTTCAAGAATACACACAGCTGCTTAAATGCAAAATACTCCCACAGATATGGGTTCAAGAATACACACACATGCTTAAAAGCAAAATACTCCACCAGATATGGGTTCAAGAATACACACAGCTGCTTAAAGGCAAAATACTCCCACAGATATGGGTTCAACTATACACACAGCTGCTTAAAGGCAAAATACTCCTACAGATATGGGTTCAAGAATACACACAGTTGCTTAAAGGCAAAATACTCCCACAGATATGGGTTCAAGAATACACACAGCAGCTTAAAAGCAAAATACTCCACCAGATATGGGTTCAAGAATACACACAGCTGCTTACAGGCAAAATACTCCCACAGATATTAACACTATTAAGCAAGTAAGAAAAAGATCTTCAGCTCACCTGGCCCAGCCTGCCCAGTCCTCCTTTCCATGATCTTGGTGCTCGGAATTAATCCATCCCCATCTGGGAGAAAAATCCTCAGTGAAAGCAAAAAATAGTTTTTCCAGCACACGATGTAGAAAAATTAAAAAAAGCCTTTATTTAATCCATCGTTAAAAAATACATTTCCAACAAAGATAAAAGCGTGTGTAGGCTTACACGTTTCGGATCATATTTGACCCTTAGTCATAGCATAAAGTACTGAATAAATGTTGCACTTTTCAAGGAAAAACAGTCAAGGGAAGCTGCCAAGGGTAACACCCACCAAAATCAGCTGTGATATCAGCTCACTAATTCAAGGCTAGCAGTGATCTAAACACTAGTTTAACCCTATAGTACATCCATCCTCTACAAACATATTACAATGTGAACTGTCACTTAGTAATGCACTAATTATTTGATCACTTTTTACCCAAGTTTTTTATATATGTGAATTCATTGAATAAACAATTGATGCACTATTTAAATATATATGTAACAATAAAAGCTTCAAAAAGTTGGGACAAATTGAGGCATTTAATAAATGGAAATAAAAAAAAATTCTTTTTTTTCAAAAGAGAGAAGGAAAGAAAAAGAAAAGCGGAAAAAAAAACAAAAAACAAAAAACAAGGGGAAAAAGATTTTTTTATTTTTGTGATCAATCTAGGGGACTCTATAACCAATAGTATACAAAACAAAACATGCTAATTACGTTTTGTAGTAATTTCCAGCCATTTTCATATGGTTTTAAAGTGGAAAAGTTTTTTTTTTCTTTTGGGAAAAGTATGCCCTTGAAATTAAATGTTAGATATCTTTAGAAGCTCTTATTGTTACATATATATTTAAATAGTGCATCAATTGTTTATTCAATGAATTCACATATATAAAAAACTTGGGTAAAAAGTGATCAAATAATTAGTGCATTACTAAGTGACAGTTCACATTGTAATATGTTTGTAGAGGATGGATGTACTATAGGGTTAAACTAGTGTTTAGATCACTGCTAGCCTTGAATTAGTGAGCTGATATCACAGCTGATTTTGGTGGGTGTTACCCTTGGCAGCTTCCCTTGACTGTTTTTCCTTGAAAAGTGCAACATTTATTCAGTACTTTATGCTATGACTAAGGGTCAAATATGATCCGAAACGCGTAAGCCTACACACGCTTTTATCTTTGTTGGAATTGTATTTTTTAACGATGGATTAAATAAAGGCTTTTTTTAATTTTTCTACATCGTGTGCTGGAAAAACTATTTTTTGCTCCCACAGATATGTGTTCAAGAATACACACAACTGCTTAAAGGCAAAATACTCCCACAGATATGGGTTCAAGAAAACACGCTACTGCTTAACCCCTTAAGCCCCGAGGGTGGTTTGCACATTAATGACCAGGCCAATTTTTACAATTCTGACCACTGTCACTTTATGAGGTAATTATTCTGGAACGCCTCAACCGATTCCCCTGATTCTGAGATTGTTTTTTCGTGACATATTGTACTTCATGATTGTGGTAAAATTTCTTCGATATCACTTGCGTTTATTTGTGAAAAAAATGGAAATTTGGCAAAAATTTTGAAAATTTAGCAATTTTCAAAATTTGAATTTTTATGCCCTTAAATCAGAGAGATATGTCACACAAAAGAGTTAATAAATAACATTTTCCACATGTCTACTTTACATCAGCACAATTTTGGAACCCAAATTTTTTTTTGTTAGGGAGCTATAAGGGTTAAAAGTTGACCAGCGATTTCTCATTTTTCCAACAAAATTTACAAAACCATTTTTTTAGGGACCACTTCACATTTGAAGTCACTTTGAGAGGTCTTTATGACAGAAAATACCCAAAAGTGACACCATTCTAAAAACTGCACCCCTCAAGGTGCTCAAAACCACATTCAAGAACTTTATTAACCTTTCAGGTGCTTCACAGGAATTTTTTGAATGTGGAAAAAAAAAATGAACATTTAACTTTTTTCACAAAAATGTTACTTTAGACCCAATTTTTTTTATTTTTACAGAGGTAACAAGAAAAAATGGACCCCAAAATTTGTTGTGCAATTTCCCCTGGGCACGCAGATACCCAATATGTGGGGAAAAAAAAATCTTTGGGCGCACGGCAGGGCCGACAATTTGTTAGCGGATACCATGTTGCATTTGGAGAGTCCCTGTGTGCCCAAACATTGGAGCTCCCCCACAAGTGACCCCATTTTGGAAACTAGACCCCCCAAGGCACCTATCTAGAAGCATAGTGAGCACTTGGAAGCCCCAGGTGTTTCACAAATTGATTCATAAATATGAAAAAGTGTTTTTTTTTCACTTTTTCATTTTTACGAATCAATTTGTGAAGCACCTGGGGGTTCCAAGTGCTCACTGTGCATCTAGATAGGTGCCTTGGGGGGTCTAGTTTCCAAAATGGGGTCACTTGTGGGGGAGCTCCGATGTTTGGGCACACAGGGGCTCTCCAAACGCAACATGATGTCCGCTAACAATTTGAGCCGACAATTTGTTAGCGGATACCATGTTGCATTTGGAGAGTCCCTGTGTGCCCAAACATTAGAGCTCCCCCACAAGTGACCCCATTTTGGAAACTAGACCCCCCAAGACACCTATCTAGATGCATAGTGAGCACTTGGAAGCCCCGGTGTTTCACAAATTGATTCATAAACATGAAAAAGTGTTTTTTTTTCACTTTTTCATTTTTACGAATCAATTTGTGAAGCACCCGGGGGGTTCCAAGTGCTCACTATGCATCTAGATAGGTGCCTTGGGGGGTCTAGTTTCCAAAATGCGGTCACTTGTGGGGGAACTCCAATGTTTGTGCACGCAGTAGCTCTCCAAACGCAACATGGCGTCCGCTAACAATTTGAGCCGATTTTCCATTCAATTTGTTAGCGGACACCATGTCGCGTTTGGAGAGCCCGTGATGTGCCTAAACAGTGGAGCTCCCCCACAAGTGACCCCATTTTGGAAACTATACCCCTCAAGGATTTTATTAAGGTGTATAGTGAACATTTTGAACCCAGAGGTACGACACAGAATTTGTTTACATTAGGTCATCATATTGAATAAGTTGTCATTAGTCTTGAGCGCAAGTGCTCGCTACTTGAGTTTGCATCGGGTACTCAGGTATGCACCATGCACAGCGTGTGCTCGAGTGACATGCTCGAGTCCCTGCTCCGCATGTTTCACGGTTATTAGACACCCAAAAAAAAACATGCGGGGATCGCTCGTGCATGGCAGGCAATCCCCGTAAAGTTTTTTTGGCCGCGAAGCATATGGGGCAGAGACTCGAGCATGTCACTCAAATACCCACGATACTCAATGCATACCAGAGCACCCGATGCAAACTCAAGTAGCGAGCACTTGTGCTCAACACTAGTCGCCATATCGTCATCTTTTTTCTTACTTTTGAAAAAAATCCCAACCCCATCACAACCCTAACCCCAACACCAGCCCTAACCGTAGCACAACCCTAACCGTAGCACAATCCTAACCCTAGCACAACCCTAACCCTAGCACAACCCTAACCCTAGCACAACCCTAACCCCAAACCCAGCCCTAACCCCAAACCCAGCCCTAACCCTAGCCCAATCCTAACCCAAGAGTTTATTTTTGACGCCGTTCCTCGTGCGGTATAAGTGATTAGACGACTTTATTCTTCAGGTCAGTGTGATTACAGCAATGCCAGAATCATATGGGGTTTTTATGACTGACAGCTGTCACACACAAAAAGATGCATTTTTTGTAAAATCTAGTTTTTGCATCGCCATATTTTGAGCTATAATTTTTCCAGATTTTGGCAGACAGTCATGTGACGGCTCGTTTTTTGCGGGATGACTTGACGTTGTTATTGGTGCCATTTTCAGGCATGTGACATTTTTTGATCGCTTTCTATTCCGATTTTTGGGAGGCAGAATAAACAAAAACCAACAATTCAGGAATTGTTTTTTTTTTTTTTTATTCTGTTCTGCGTGTGGTAAAAGTGATAAGGCAGCTTTATTCTTCGGGTCAGTACGTTTACAGCGGTACCACATTTATATCGTTTTTCTATGCTTTGCACTTTTACATAATAAAAGCAATTTTATAGAAAAAAATATTTTTTAGCATAGCTTTATTCTGAGAGCTATAACTTTTTTATTTTTCGGCTGATGGAGCTGTATGTCAGCTTGTTTTTTGCGGACGAGATGACGTTTTCAGCGGTACCATTTTTATTTATTTTCGTCTTTTTAATCGCGTGTTATTCCATTTTTATTTGGCGGTATGGTGATAAAGCATTGTTTTTTGCTTCGTTTTATTTATTTATTTTTTTTACCGTGTTCACTGAAGGGGTTAACTAGTGGGACAGTTTTATAGGTCAGGTTGTTCCGGACGCGGCGATATCAAATATGTGTACTTTTATTGTTTTTTTTTTTTTTTTTTTTATAATAATATTTATTGATGGGTACATTATATTTTTATTTTTGGTGGATTATTTCATTTATTTTTTTTTTATATTTTTGCAATTTTTTTTTCACTTACTGACTGTTTTTATACTTTATTACTTTGTCCCACTCTGGGACTTTCATTTTTTTTTCTCTGATCGCCTGTATGGCACAGGAATGCAGCACCATCCCTGTGTCATACAGGCTATCAGCGCTGCACAGTGAGATTGTTTGGAGATGCACTGCGCATGTCCAAACAATCTTCCTGCTGTCTGGTGACCCGGATGTTGTCATGACGCTGCGATCGGCTGCGATCGACTTGGATCGCAGCATTGCAGGGGTTAATGTGCTGGGAGCGGTGCAGGACTGCTCCCTGCACATAGTATCGGGTGTCAGCTGTGACAATCAGCTGACACCCAGCGGCGATCGCGCCCGCACAGCCTGTGTGCGCGCGCGATCGCGATGACGTACTAATACGGGTCTGGGTCTTAAGTCCCAGGGCACAGACGCGTATTAGTACGTCAGATGTTGTTAAGGGGTTAAAAGCAAAATACTCCTACAGATATGTGTTCAAGAATACACACAGCTGCTTAAAGGCAAAATACTCCACCAGATATGGGTTCAAGAATACACACAGCTGCTTAAAGGCAAAATACTCCACCAGATATGGGTTCAAGAATACACACAGCTGCTTAAAAGCAAAATACTCCACCAGATATGGGTTCACGAATACACACAGCTGCTTAAAGACAAAATAGTCCCACAGATATGGGTTCAAGATAACACACAGCTGCTTAAAGGCAAAATACTCCCACAGGTATGGGTTCAAGAACACACACAGCTGCTTAAAGGCAAAATACTCCTACAGATATGGGTTCAAGAACACATACAACTGCTTAAAGGCAAAATACTCCTACATATATGTGTTCAAGAATACATACAACTGCTTAAAGGCAAAATACTCCTACAAATATGGGTTCAAGAATACACACAGCTGCTTAAAGGCAAAATACTCCACCAGATATGGGTTCAAGAATACACACAGCTGCTTAAAGGCAAAATACTCCACCAGATATGGGTTCTAGAATACACACAACTGCTTAAAGGCAAAATACTCCACCAAATATGGGTTCAAGAATACACACAGCTGCTTAAAGACAAAATACTTCACCAGATATGGGTTCACGAATACACACAGCTGCTTAAAGGCAAAATACTCCCACAGATATGGGTTCAAGAATACACACAGCTGCTTAAAGGCAAAATACTCCCACAGGTATGGGTTCAAGAACACACACAGCTGCTTAAAGGTAAAATACTCCTACAGGTATGTGTTCAAGAATACACACAGCTGATTAAAGCAAAATACTCCACCAGATATGGGTTCTCGAATATATACAACTGCTTAAATGCAAAGTACTCCACCAAATATGGGTTCAAGAATACACACAGCTGCTTAAAAACAAAATACTCCACCAGATATGTGTTGAAGAATACACACAGCTGCTTGAAGGCAAAATACTCCTACAGATATCGGTTCTAGAATACACACAGCTGCTTACAGGCAAAATACTCCACCAAATATGGGTTCAAGAATACACACAGCTGCTTAAAGACAAAATTCTCCACCAGATATGTGATCAAGAATACACACAGCTGCTTAAAGGCAAAATACTCCCACAGATATGGGTTCAAGAATACACACAGCTGCTTAAAGGCACAATACTCCCCCAGATATGGGTTCAAGAATACACACAGCTGCTTAAAGGCAAAATACTCCACCAGATATGTGTTGAAGAATACACACAGCTGCTTAAAAGCAAAATACTCCCACAGATATGGGTTCGAGACTACACACAGCTGCTTAAAGGCAAAATACTCCACCAGATATGGGTTCAAGAATACACTCAGCTGCTTAAAGGCAAAATTTTCCTACAGAAATGTGTTCAAGAATACACACAGCTGTTTAAAGGCAAAATACTCCTACAGATATGGGTTCAAGAATATATACAACTGCTTAAAGGCAAAATACTCCTACAGAAATGTGTTCAAGAATATATACAACTGCTTAAAGGCAAAATACTTCTACAGACATGGGTTCAAGAACACATACAACTGCTTAAAGGCAAAATACTCCTACAGATATGTGTTCAAGAATACACACAGCTGCTTAAAGGCAAAACACTCCTACAGATATGTGTTCAAGAATACACACAGCTGATTAAAGGCAAAATACTCCTACAGGTATGTGTTCTAGAATGCACACAACTGCTTAAAAACAAAATACTCCACCAGATATGTGTTGAAGAATACACACAGCTGCTTAAAGGCAAAATTGTTACAACTCTCCTGTTAGTTTTTTTTTAGTTTGCTGGTCACATGACCATTTTTGCCTATTTAATCCGGCTCCGCCCTCCTGACATTGCTGGACTTCATTGTATTTACTACTGTTGAGCTAGCTTGGTGCTCTGTTGCCGTTCTCTGTTAGTTTTGCTAGGTCTTCTGACCTCTATGCTTTTTGTTGTGTGTTTGTCTTTGACTGCTACTATTTCTGCTAGGGGGTGTCCAACTTATCCCAGTCCCTAGATCTTGTAGGGATCCCTCCCTCACATCTATAGGTCTTCGTACAGACTAGCCGAGGACTTTAGCGTGTCTGATCGCAGGATCAGGTTCCCCGTTACATCGTAGGGATCTAGTTTAGTTCTATTGTAGGGACAGATCTCCTGTCTTTCCCTAGTCTCTGTAGCATATCATAACAGTAAGTCCAGCCTTAAAAGGAAAAAAAAATAAAAAAAAATTTTTCTCTAAGGAAAGACCTCCAGTTTCCATCATGGTCTCGGTGCAAGATTTGGCTCAACGCTTGCAGGGACTCTCTCTGGAGGTGGCCGAGCTCCAACAACACGTGAGTAGCTGTTCTGGAGCACATTTTGTGGAGCCAAAGGTACGTCTGCCTGATCTATTTTTTGGCGAACAACAAGATTTTTTTTCTTTTAAAAATGCTTGTCTATTATATTTTCGTTTGAGACCCGGATCCTCTGGTGATGAATCACAGCGCATAGGGTTCATAATGTCACTTTTGCGCAAAGATCCTCAGGGATTAGATATTAGAAAAAACTTTTTGACAGTTAGGGTGATTAATGAGTGGAACAGGCTGCCACGAGAGGTGGTGAGTTCCCCTTCAATGGACGTCTTCAAACAGAGGCTGGACAGACATCTGTCTGAGATGATCTAGTGAATCCTGCTTTGAGCAGGGGGTTGGACCAGATGACCCAGGAGGTCCCTTCCAACTTTACCATTCTATGATTCTATGATGGGCCTTCTCTGTCCAACCTAGTGATCCGTGCTTTAGATCAGTGGATAGTTTTTTTCTGCTTTGGGTTTGTTGTACGATGATCCTGATCGTGTCTCATCTGCTGAGTCTGAATTAAGACGTTTGAGGCAGGGATCAGGTAATGTGGAAAAATATTGTTCTCACTTTCGTCGGTGGTCTGCCCAGGTGGGGTGGAACGATTCAGCTTTGAAAAGCTTGTTTCTTGCAGGGCTAGGTGAAAGGGTTAAGGATTTACTGATTGCTTATCCCACACCTGGTAACTTGCAGGAGGAAATGCAATTAGCTATACGGGTGGACAAGAGACTGCGTGCAAGGGTTAATGAGAGCAAATCCTCTGCTATGTCAGCTCCGAGTCTTGAGAGGGTTTGTGCTGACAATGGAGAGCCGATGGAGATTGGGGCGATGGCACCCCGCTCTCAGGAAAAAGACCGCAGGCTTTCTGAAGGCTTGTGCTTCTATTGCGGAAATTCTGGTCATTTTATTAAGAGCTGTGTGCTTCGTATGAAGAAAGAAAAAAAAAAGGTCAGTCATGCCCGTATTGCCTGTTTAAATTCTAAGGGAGCATTCCTATCTGCCACTACTGCTGCTCAGGATGAATTAATTGAATTTCGGGTATTTGTGGATTGTGGTTCTACTCTGAATGTGATTGATGGGGGATTCTTGGAAAAACTTAGATTAAAACCTAAAACTTTGTCATCCCCTATTGCTGTGGTTTCTGTCGATGGCTCTCCCTTGAAGAGTGTTACTCACAAGGTCTGTGAATTTCCCCTCACTATTAATGGTATTCATCAAGAGAATTTGGATTTGGTGGTATTGGATAATTTGCCTTCTCCAGTTATATTGGGGTTACCCTGGTTAAAATTGCACAATCCTGTACTGGATTGGTCTACCAATGAAATTAAGTCCTGGAGCCCTAAGTGTTATGACAAGTGTTGAAACGGGCGCATTGCTGCTGTGGATAGAGGGGAATTGCCTGTACCTATTCAGGATTTTTGGAGAGTTTTTTCTGAGGAGGAGTCGCAGGTTTTGCCTCCCCATAGAGACTATGATTGTACCATTGAATTTGTCCCTGGAGCGACTCTTCCTAAGAGTCGTTTATTTAATCTTACTATTCCTGAGAGAAAGGCTTTGGAGGAATACATAAAGACAAGCTTGGCCGCCGGTCACATTAGGCCTTCCAAGTCTCCTGTGGCTGTTGGATTTTTTTTTGGAAAAAAAAAAGATGGCGGTTTACGTCCTTGTCTGGACTTTCGTGAGATTAATAAAATTACTGTACGCAATCCTTACCCACTGCCATTGATTCCTGATTTATTTAACCAGTTAGTGGGGGCCAAGTGGTTCTCTAAAATTGATCTCCGGGGGGCATACAATTTGTTGCGCATGAAGGAGGGTGATGAATGGAAGACTGCTTTTAACACTCCTGTGGGTCATTTTGAGAATCTGGTTATGCCTTTTGGTCTCACCAATGCTCCAGCATTTTTTTCAGAATCTTATTAATGATATCCTTAGACCTTTAATCGGCAAAAATGTGGTTGTGTATTTGGATAACATTTTGATTTATTCGCCGGATCTGGAGTCTCATTGGCGGAGCGTATGTGAGGTATTACAGTTATTAATGGACAATTCGCTTTTTGCTAAGCTAGAGAAATGTGAGTTCGCTGTACAGAGAATTAGTTTTTTGGGCTACATTATCTCCAGTGAAGGTTTTGAGATGGACCCGGTTAAAGTTCAAGCTGTGCAGGAATGGCCTAGGCCTATTGGTTTGAAATCGATACAGAGGTTTTTGGGTTTCGACAATTATTACAGAAAATTCATAAAAAAATTTTCTAGTATTGTCAAACCACTGACCGATCTCACCAGGAAAGGTGCTAATGCGGTTCAGTGGACTTCCGAGGCCATTGAAGCTTTTGTGTTTCTAAAGGAGAGGTTCACCTCTGCTCCCATCCTTATGCAGCCTGATGTGACTAAGCCATTTTTGGTTGAGGTTGGTTGAGGTTGCTTCTTCGGTGGGGGTTGGTGCGGTGTTGTCTCAGGAAAGCAAGGATGGAGTACATCCCTGTGCCTTTTTTTCAAAAAAATTTTTCGAGACTGAACTTAATTACGATATTGGTAATCGGGAATTGCTGGCGATTAAACTCGCATTTGAACACTGGCGTCACCTCTTGGAAGGTGCTGAATTTCCCATTCAGGTTTTCACTGATCATAAAAATCTGATCTATCTTGATGCTGCCAAGCGCTTGAATGCCCGTCAGGCTAGGTGGGCACTTTTTTTCTCGCGGTTTAATTTTTCCGTTACTTACATCCCGGGTACCAAGAATGTTAAAGCGGATGCTTTGTCTCGCAGCTTTTCTCCCATGGTCGGTGTTGAGGAGGAAGAGGAGACCATTTTACAAGAAGGTGTTGTGATTGCTGCTTTGGACTCCATTTTGGAGGATGAGATTCTTAAAGCACAGGAGAATGCCCCATCTAACACTCCCCATGGGAGGTTGTTTGTGCCTAGGACCTTTAGGAGAGATTTGCTTGTTGAGTGTCATGAGTCTCGGTTGGCAGGTCATCCAGGAATTTCTGAGACCAAGAGACTTGTGGGTCGCAGTTTTTGGTGGCCTGGATGGCAGAAGGAGGTCATTAAGTGGGTGCGCCAATGTACTGTGTGTGCAAGATCCAAGTCTTCGCATGCTCCTGCTGCGGGGTTGCTTTTCCCTCTGGAGGTTCCTAGTGCACCTTGGACACATCTGGCTATGGACTTTATTACTGACCTTCCTCCCTCTGAAGGTTCCACGGTCATCTGGGTGGTCGTGGACAGTTTTAGCAAGATGTGTCACTTGGTTCCCTTCATCAAACTGCCTTGCACTAAGACACTCGCTAAGGCCTTTGTCAAGGAAATTGTCAGACTACATGGTGTTCCTACTGACATTGTTTCTGATAGGGGACCTCAGTTCGTGGCTCGTTTTTGGCGTGCCTTTTGTGACAGGTTGGGAGTTCATTTGTCGTTTTCATCCGAATATCATCCTGAGTCTAATGGCCAGACAGAAAGGAAGAACCAGGATGTTGAGCAGTTCTTGCGTTGTTTTGTGGCAGACAATCAAGAGGGGTGGTCTGAGTTTCTGCCACTTGCTGAATTTGCTCTTAACAACCATACATCCTCTTCTGCTGGGTGTTCGCCTTTTTTTTGTTGGTCTGGGAGACATCCGTCTTTTGGGTCATTCTCCAAATTGGTTTCGGCTGTGCCTGAGGAGGAGAGTTTTTCCGGTGATTTGGAGAGAGTTTGGACGGATGTGCGTGGTAATCTTCAGGAGGCTAACAAAAAATCTAAGAGGTACTTTGATAGGAAACGGCAAGAGGTTTTGTTTGCTGTTGGTGACATGGTTTGGTTGTCCTCTAAGAATCTGCGATTGAGGATTCCTTCTAAAAAATTGGGTCCCAAGTTTGTAGGGCCCTTTAAGGTGCTTCAGATAGTTAACCAATCTGCTGTTAGGCTGGAGGTTCCTACATCCTGGAGGATTAATCCGGTGTTTCATGTTTCTCTGTTGAAAAAAGCTGATGTGTCGGATGGTGACGCCTCTGCCACGGTTCCTCCGGTGGTGGAGGACGGGGAATATGAAATTTCCC
The DNA here is from genome assembly GCF_046119375.1 of Phyllobates terribilis. Lineage (NCBI taxonomy): Eukaryota > Metazoa > Chordata > Amphibia > Anura > Dendrobatidae > Phyllobates > Phyllobates terribilis. Next base: position 83,040 of record NW_027363111.1, read on the forward strand.
GCATCCTAAATTCTAGACGGTATAGAGGGAGTTTGCAGTATCTCGTCGCTTGGAAGGGTTTCGGACCTGAGGATAACTCATGGGTGAGGGCGGATGATGTTTCTGCTTCCAGAGTTGTCAGAGCGTTTCACAGGAGGTTTCCTGGTAAGCCTGGGCCTAGGGGATCCGGAGGATCCTCTTAGAAGAGGGGGTACTGTTACAACTCTCCTGTTAGGTTTTTTTTAGTTTGCTGGTCACATGACCATTTTTGCCTATTTAATCTGGCTCCGCCCTCCTGGCATTGCTGGACTTCATAGTATTTACTACTGTTGAGCTAGCTTGGTGCTCTGTTGCCGTTCTCTGTTAGTTTTGCTAGGTCTTCTGACCTCTATGCTTTTTGTTGTGTGTTTGTCTTTGACTGCTACTATTTCTGCTAGGGGGTGTCCAACTTATCCCAGTCCCTAGATCTTGTAGGGATCCCTCCCTCACATCTATAGGTCTTCGTACAGCCTAGCCGAGGACTTTAGCGGGTCTGATCGCAGGATCAGGTTCCCCGTTACATCGTAGGGATCTAGTTTAGTTCAATTGTAGGGACAGATCTCCTGTCTTTCCTTAGTCTCTGTAGCAGATCATAACAAAAATACTCCCACAGATATGGGTTTAAGAATACACACAGCTGCTTAAAGACAAAATACTCCACCAGATATGTGATCAAGAATACACACAGCTACTTAAAGGCAAAATACTCCCACAGATATGGGTTTAAGAATACACACAGCTGCTTAAAGGCAAAATACTCCCACAGATATGGGTTTAAGAATACACACAGCTGCTGAAAAGCAAAATACTCCACCAGATATGGGTCCAAGAATACACACAGCTGCTTAAAGGCAAAATACTCCACCAGATATGGGTTCAAGAATACACACGGCTGCTTAAAGGCAAAATACTTCACCAGATATGGGTTCAAGAATACACACAGCTGCTTAAAGGCAAAATACTACCACAGATATGTGTTCAAGATTCCACACAGCTGCTTAAAGTCAAAATACTCCACCAGATATGTGTTGAAGAATACACACAGCTGCTTACAGGCAAAATACTCCTAAAGATATCGGTTCTAGAATACACACAGCTGCTTAAAGGCAAAATAATCCACCAAATATGGGTTCAAGAATACACTCAGCTGCTTAAAGGCAAAATACTCCTACAGATATCGGTTCAAGAATACATACAACTGCTTAAAGGCAAAATACTCCACAAAATATGGGTTCAAGAATACACACAGCTGCTTAAAGGCAAAATTCCCCACCAGATATGTGTTCAAAAATACACACAGCTGCTTAAAGGCAAAATACTCCTACAGATATCGGTTCAAGAATACACACAGCTGCTTCAAGACAAAATACTCCACCAGATATGGGTTCAAGAATACACACAGCTGCTTAAAGGCAAAATACTCCCACAGATATGGGTTCAAAAATATACACAGCTGTTTAAAGGCAAAATACTCCCACAGATATGTGTTCAAGAATACACACAGCTGCTGAAAGGCAAAATACTCCACCAGATATGGGTTCAAGAATACACACAGCTGCTTAAAGGCAAAATACTTCACCAGATATGGGTTCAAGAATACACACAGCTGCTTAAAGGCAAAATACTCCCACAGATATGTGTTCAAGAATACACACAACGGCTTAAAGGCAAAATACTCCATCAGATATGGGTTCAAGAATACACACAGCTGCTGAAAGGCAAAACACTCCCACAGATATGTGTTCAAGAATACACACAACTGCTGAAAAGCAAAATACTCCACCAGATATGGGTTCAAGAATAAACACAACTGCTTAAAGGCAAATTACTCCCACAGATATGTGTTCAAGAATACACACAGCTGCTTAAAAGCAAAATACTCCACCAGATACGTGTTCGAGAATACACACAACTGCTTAAAAGCAAAATACTCCACCAGATATGTGTTCAAGAATACACACAGCTGCTTAAAAGCAAAATACTCCACCAGATATGGTTCAAGAATACTCACAGCTGCTAAAAAGCAAAATACTCCACCAGATATGTGTTCAACAATACACACAGCTGCTTAAAAGCAAAATACTCCACCAGATATGGGCTCAAGTATACACACAGCTGCTTAAAGGAAAAATACTCCCACAGATATGGGTTCAAGAATACAGACAGCTGCTTAAAAACAAAATGCTCCATCAGATATGGGTTCAAAAATACACACAACTGCTTAAAGGCAAAATACTCCACCAGATATGGGTTCAAGAATACACACAGCTGCTTAACCCCTTAAGCCCCGAGGGTGGTTTGCACGTTAATGACCAGGCCAATTTTTACAATTCTGACCACTGTCACTTTATGAGGTAATTACTCTGGAACGCTTCAACAGATCCCCCTGATTCTGAGATTTTTTTTTCATGACATATTGTACTTCATGATTGTTGTAAAATTTCTTCGATATCATTTGCGTTCATTTGTGAAAAAAATGGAAATTTTTAAAATTTTTAAAATTTCGCAATTTTCAAAATTTGAATTTTTATGCCCTTAAATCAGAGAGATATGTCACACAAAAGAGTTAATAAATAACATTTCCCACATGTCTACTTTACATCAGCACAATTTTGAAACCAACATTTTTTTTGTTAGGGAGCTATAAGGGTTAAAAGTTGACCAGCGATTTCTCATTTTTCCAATAAAATTTACAAAACCATTTTTTTAGGGACCACATCACATTTGAGGTCACTTTGAGAGGTCTTTATGACAGAAAATACTCAAAATTGACATCATTCTAAAAACTGCACCCCTCAAGGTGCTCAAAACCACATTCAAGAATTTTATTAACCCTTCAGGTGCTTCACAGGAGTTTTTTGAATGTGGAAGAAAAAAATTAACATTTAACTTTTTTCACAAAAATGTTACTTTAGACACAAGAAACAAGAAAAAATGGACCCCAAAATTTGTTGTGCAATTTCCCCTGGGCACGCAGATACCCAATATTTTGGGAAAAAACACTGTTTTGGCGCACGGCAGGGCTCGGAAGGGAAGGAGCGCCATTTGACTTTTTGATTGTAAAATTTGCTTGAATAATTAGCGGACGCCATGTTGTGTTTGGAGAGCCCCTGTGTGCCCAAACATTGGAGCTCCCCCACAAGTGACCCCATTTTGGAAACTAGACCCCACAAGGCACCTATCTAGATGCATAGTGAGCATTTGGAACCCCCAGGTGCTTCACAAATTGATTCGTAAAAATGAAAAAGTGTTTTTTTTTTCACTTTTTCATTTTTACGAATCAATTTGTGAAGCACCTAGGGGTTCCAAGTGCTCACTATGCATCTAGATAGGTGCCTTGGGGGGGTCTACTTTCCAAAATGGGGTCACTTGTGGGGGAGCTCCAATGTTTGGGCACACAGGGACTCTCCAAATGCAACATGGTATCCGCTAACAAATTGAATGGAAAATCGGCTCAAATTGTTAGCGGACACCATGTTGCATTTGGAGAGCCCCTGTGTGCCCAAACATTGGAGCTCCCCCACAAGTGACCCCATTTTGGAAACTAGACCCCCCAAGGCACCTTTCTAGATGCATAGTGAGCACTTGGAACCCCCAGGTGCTTCACAAATTGATTCATAAAAATGTAAAAGTGAAAAAAAAACACATTTTCATTTTTCTGAATCAATTTGTGAAGCACCTGGGGGTTCCAAGTGCTCACTATGCATCTAGATAGGTGCCTTGGGGGGTCTAGTTTCCAAAATGAGGTCACTTGTGGGGGAACTTCAATGTTTGAGCACACAGGGACTCTCCAAATGCAACATGATATCCGCTAACAAATTGTCAGCTCAAATTGTTAGCGGACACCATGTTGCGTTTGGAAAGCCCCTGTGTGCCCAAACATTGGAGCTCCCCCACAAGTGACCCCATTTTGGACACTAGACCCCCCAAGGCACCTATCTAGATGCATAGTGAGCACTTGGAACCCCCTAGGTGCTTCACAAATTGATTCATAAAAATGAAAAAGTGTTTTTTGTTTCATTTTTTCATTTTTATGAATCAATTTGTGAATCACCTGGGGTTCCAAGTGCTCACTATGCATCTAGATAGGTGCCTTGGGGGGTCTAGTTTCCAAAATGGGGTCACTTGTGGGGGAGCTCCAATGTTTGGGCACACAGGGACTCTCCAAATGCAACATGATATCCGCTAACAAATTGTCGGCTCAAATTGTTAGCGGACACCATGTTGCGTTTGGAAAGCCCCTGTGTGCCCAAACATTGGAGCTCCCCCACAAGTGACCCCATTTTGGAAACTAGGCCCCCCAATGCACCTATCTAGATGCATAGTAAGCACTTGGAACCCCCAGGTGCTTCACAAATTGATTCATAAAAATGTAAAAGTGAAAAAAAAACACATTTTCATTTTTCTGAATCAATTTGTGAAGCACCTGGGGGTTCCAAGTGCTCACTATGCATCTAGATAGGTGCCTTGGGGGGTCTAGTTTCCAAAATGAGGTCACTTGTGGGGGAACTTCAATGTTTGAGCACACAGGGACTCTCCAAATGCAACATGATATCCGCTAACAAATTGTCAGCTCAAATTGTTAGCGGACACCATGTTGCGTTTGGAAAGCCCCTGTGTGCCCAAACATTGGAGCTCCCCCACAAGTGACCCCATTTTGGACACTAGACCCCCCAAGGCACCTATCTAGATGCATAGTGAGCACTTGGAACCCCCTAGGTGCTTCACAAATTGATTCATAAAAATGAAAAAGTGTTTTTTGTTTCATTTTTTCATTTTTATGAATCAATTTGTGAATCACCTGGGGTTCCAAGTGCTCACTATGCATCTAGATAGGTGCCTTGGGGGGTCTAGTTTCCAAAATGGGGTCACTTGTGGGGGAGCTCCAATGTTTGGGCACACAGGGACTCTCCAAATGCAACATGATATCCGCTAACAAATTGTCGGCTCAAATTGTTAGCGGACACCATGTTGCGTTTGGAAAGCCCCTGTGTGCCCAAACATTGGAGCTCCCCCACAAGTGACCCCATTTTGGAAACTAGGCCCCCCAATGCACCTATCTAGATGCATAGTAAGCACTTGGAACCCCCAGGTGCTTCACAAATTGATTCATAAAAATGAAAAAAAAACACTTTTTCATTTTTATGAATCAATTTGTGAAGCACCTGGGGGTTCCAAGTGCTCACTATGCATCTAGATAGGTGCCTTGGGGGGTCTAGTTTCCAAAATGGGGTCACTTGTGGGGGAGCTCCAATGTTTGGGCATGCAGGGGCTCTCCAAACGCAACATGGCATCCGCTAACAATTTGAGACGATTTTCCATTCAATTTGTTAGCGGACACCATGTCGCGTTTGGAGAGCCCGTGATGTGCCTAAACATTGGAGCTCTCCCACAAGTGACCCCATTTTGGAAACTATACCCCTCAAGGATTTTATTAAGGTGTATAGTGAACATTTTGAACCCAGAGGTACGACACAGAATTTGTTTACATTAGGTCATCATATTGAATAAGTTGTCATTAGTCTTGAGAGCAAGTGCTCGCTACTTGAGTTTGCATCGGGTACTCAGGTATGCACCATGTACAGCGTGTGCTCGAGTGACATGCTCGAGTCCCTGCTCCGCATGTTTCACGGTTATTAGACACCCAAAAAAAAACATGCGGGGATCGCTCGTGCATGGCAGGCAATCTCCGTAAAGTTTTTTTGGCCGCGAAGCATATGGGGCAGAGACTCGAGCATGTCACTCAAATACCCACGATACTCAATGCATACCAGAGCACCCGATGCAAACTCAAGTAGCGAGCACTTGCGCTCAACACTAGTCGCCATATCGTCATCTTTTTTTCTTACTTTTGAAAAAAATCCAAACCCCATCACAACCCTAACCCCAACCCTAACCCCAACCCCAGCCCTAACCCTAGCACAACCCTAACCGTAGCACAACCCTAAGCCTAGCACAACCCTAGCCCTAGCACAACCCTAACCCTAGCACAACCCTAACCCAAAACCCAGCCCTAACCCTAGCCCAATCCTAACCCAAGAGTTTATTTTTGACTCCATTCCTTGTGCGGTATAAGTGATTAGAGGATTTTATTCTTTGGGTCGGTGTGATTACAGCAATACCAGAATCATATGGGGTTTTTATGACTGACAGCTGTCACACACTAAAAGACGCATTTTTTGTAAAATCTAGTTTTTGCATCGCCATATTTTGAGAGCTATAATTTTTCCAGATTTTGGCAGACAGTCATGTGATGGCTAGTTTTTTGCGGGATGACTTGACGTTGTTATTGGTGCCATTTTCAGGCACGTGACATTTTTTGATCGCTTTCTATTCCGATTTTTGGGACGCAGAATAAACAAAAACAAACAATTCAGGAATTGTTTTTTTTTTTTTTTATTCTGTTCCGCGTGTGGTAAAATTGATAAGGTAGCTTTATTCTTCGGGTCAGTACGTTTACAGCGGTACCACATTTATATCGTTTTTCTATGTTTTGCACTTTTACATAATAAAAGCAATTTTATAGAAAAAAATATTTTTTAGCATCGCTTTATTCTGAGAGCTATAACTTTTTTATTTTTCGGCTGATGGATCTGTATTTTGGCTTGTTTTTTGCAGGACGAGATGACGTTTTCAGCGGTACCATTTTTATTTATATTTGTCTTTTTGATCGCGTGTTATTCCATTTTTTGTTTGGCGGTATGGTGATAAAGCATTGTTTTTTGCTTCGTTTTTTTTTTTTTTTTTTTACCGTGTTCACTGAAGGGGTTAACTAGTGGGACAGTTTTATAGGTCAGGTTGTTCCGGACGCGGCGATACCAAATATGTGTACTTTTATTTATTTATTTTTTTATAATAATATTTATTGATGGGTACATTATATTTTTATTTTTGGTGGATTATTTTTTTTATTTATTTTTTTATATTTTTGCAATTTTTTTTTTTTTCACTTTCTGGAAGCTTATATAGTTTATTACTTTGTCCCACTCTGTGACTTTCACTTTTTTTTCTCTGATCGCCTGCATGGCACAGGAATGCAGCACCATCCCTGTGACATGCAGGCTTTCAGCGCTGGACAGGGAGAAGATTGTTTGGAGATACACTGCGCATGTCCAAACAATCTTCCTGCTGTCTGGTGACCCGAATGTTGTCATGTCGACATCGGGTCGTCATGGCAACACCCGGGAACCCTTTGCAGACAACGCTGGAAGCCGGAAGAGGAGGTGAGTATCTGCGATCACCTCCCCCTGCGCCCGCAATGCTGCGATCGACTTCGATCGCAGCATCGCGGGGGTTAATGTGCTGGGAGCGGTGCAGGTCAGCTGTAACAATCAGCTGACAACCGGCGGCGATCGCGCCCGCACAGCCTGTGTGCGCGCGCGATCGCCATGACGTACTAATACGGGTCTGGCTCTTAAGTCCCAGGGCACAGACGCATATTAGTACGTCAGATGTTGTTAAGGGGTTAAAGGCAAAATACTCCTACAGATATGTGTTCAAGAATACACACAACTGCTTAAAGGCAAAATACTCCCACAGATATGGGTTCAAGAATACACACAGCTGCTTAAAAGCAAAATACTCCATCAGATATGAGTTCAAGAATACACACAGCTGCTTAAAGGAAAAATACTCCTACAGATATGTGTTCAAGAATACACACAGTTGCTTAAAGGCAAAATACTCCCACAGATATGGGTTCAAGAATACACACAGCTGCTTAAAAGCAAAATACTCCATCAGATATGCGTTCAAGATTACACATAGCTGCTTAAAGGCAAAATACTCCCACAGATATGTGTTCAAGAATACACACAACTGCTGAAAAGCAAAATACTCCACCAGATATGTGTTCAAGAATACACACAACTGCTTAAAAGCAAAATACTCCACCAGATATGGGTTCAAGAATACACACAGATGCTTAAAAGCAAAATACTCCATCAGATATGGGTTCAAGAATACACACAGCTGCTTAAAGGCAAAATACTCCACCAGAAATGGGTTCAAGTATATACACAGCTGATTAAAGGCAAAATACTCCCACAGATATGGGTTCAAGAATAAACACAGCTGCTTAAAGGCAAAATACTCCATCAGATATGGGTTCAAAAATATACACAGCTGTTTAAATGCAAAATACTCCCACAGATATGGGTTCAAGAATACACACAGCTGCTGAAAGGCAAAATACTCTGTCAGATATGGGTTTAAGAATACACACAGCTGCTTAAAGGCAAAATACTTCCACAGATATGGGTTCAAGAATACACACAGCTGCTGAAAAGCAAAATACTCCACCAGATATGGGTTCAAGAATACACACAGCTGTTTAAAGGCAAAATACTCCACCAGATATGAGTTCAAGAATACACACAGCTGCTTAAAGGCAAAATACTTCACCAGCTATGGGTTCAAGAATACACACAGCTGCTTAAAGGCAAAATACTCCCACAGATATGTGTTCAAGAATACACACAGCTGCTTAAAGGCAAAATACTCCACCAGAGATGGGTTCAAGTATATACACAGCTGATTAAAGGCAAAATACTCCCACAGATATGGGTTCAAGAATAAACACAGCTGCTTAAAGGCAAAATACTCCATCAGATATGGGTTCAAAAATATACACAGCTGTTTAAAGGCAAAATACTCCCACAGATATGTGTTCAAGAATACAGACAGCTGCTGAAAGGCAAAATACTCCATCAGATATAGGTTCAAGAATACACACAGCTGCTGAAAGGCAAATTACTCTGTCAGATATGGGTTTAAGAATACACACAGCTGCTTAAAGGCAAAATACTTCCACAGATATGGGTTCAAGAATACACACAGCTGTTGAAAAGCAAAATACTCCAACAGATATGGGTTCAAGAATGCACACAGCTGTTTAAAGGCAAAATACTCCACCAGATATGCGTTCAAGAATACACACAGCTGCTTAAAGGCAAAATACTTCACCAGCTATGGGTTCAAGAATACACACAGCTGCTTAAAGGCAAAATACTCCCACAGATATGTGTTCAAGAATACACACAGCTGCTTAAAGGCAAAATACTCCACCAGATATGTGTTGAAAAATACACACAGCTGCTTAAAGGCAAAATACTCCTATAGATAAGTGTTCAAGAATACAGACAGTTGCTGAAAGGCAAAATACTCCATCAGATATAGGTTCAAGAATACACACAGCTGCTGAAAGGCAAAATACTGCGCCAGATATGGGTTCAAGAATACACACAGCTGCTTAAAGGCAAAATACTCCACCAGATATGGGTTCAAGAATACACACAGCTGCTTAAAGGCAAAATACTACCACAGATATGGGTTCAGGTATATACACAGCTACTTAAAGGCAAAATGCTCCACCAGATATGGGTTCAAGAATACACACAGCTGCTTAAAGGCAAAATACTCCACCAGATATGGGTACAAGAATACACACAGCAGCTTAAAAGCAAAATACTCCATAAGATATGGGTTCAAGAATACACACAGCTGCTTAAAGGCAAAATACTCCACCAGATATGTGTTCAAGAATACACACAGCTGCTTAAAGGCAAAATACTCCACCAGATATGAGTTCAAGAATACACACAACTGCTTAAAGGCAAAATAGTCCTACAGATATGGGTTCAAGAATACACACAGCTGCTTAAAAGCAAAATACTCCCACAGATATGCGTTCAAGAATACACACAGCTGCTTAAAGGCAAAATACTCCTACAGATATGGGTTCAAGAATACACACAGCTGCTTAAAGGCAAAATACTCCACCAGATATGGGTTCAAGAATACACTCAGCTGCTTAAAGGCAAAATATTCCTACAGAAATGTGTTCAAGAATACACACAGCTGCTTAAAGGCAAAATACTCCACCAGATATGGGTTCAAGAATACACACAGCTGCTTAAAGGCAAAATATTCCTACAGAAATGTGTTCAAGAATATACACACCTGCTTAATGGCAAAATACTCCATCAGATATGGGTTGAAGAATACACACAGCAGCTTAAAGGCAAAATATTCTTACAGAAATGTGTTCAAGAATACACACAACTGCTTAAAGGCAAAATACTACTACAGACATGGGTTCAAGAACACATACAGCTGCTTAAAGGCAAAATACTCCTACAGATATGTGTTCAAGAATACGTACAACTGCTTAAAGGCAAAATACTCCTACAGATATGGGTTCAAGAATACACACAGCTGCTGAAAGGCAAAATACTCCATCAGATATCGGTTCTAGAATACACACAGCTGCTTAAAGTCAAAATACTCCACCAAATATGGGTTCAAGAATACACACAGCTGCTTAAAGACAAAATACTCCACCAGATATGTGATCAAGAATACACACAGCTGCTTAAAGGCAAAATACTCCCACAGAGATGGGTTCAAGAATACACACAGCTGCTTAAAGGCAAAATACTCCCACAGATATGGGTTCAAGAATACACACAGCTGCTTAAAGGCAAAATACTCCTACAGATATGGGTTCAAGAATACACACAGCTGCTTAAAAGCAAAATACTCCCACAGATATGGGTTCAAGAATACACACAGCTGGTTAAAGGCAAAATACTCCTACAGATATGGGTTCAGGAATACACTCAGCTCCTTAAAGGTAAAATATTCCTACAGAAATGTGTTCAAGAATAGATACAACTGCTTAAAGGCAAAATACTCCTACAGATATGGGTTCAAGAATACATACAACTGCTTAAAGGCAAAATACTCCTACAGATATGTGATCAAGAACACATACAACTGCTTAAAGGCAAAATACTCCTACAGATATGGGTTCAAGAATACACACAGCTGCTTCAAGGCAAAATACTCCACCAGATATGGGTTCAAGAATACACACAGCTGCTTAAAGGCAAAATACTCCACCAGATATGGGTTCAAGAATACTCACAGCAGCTTAAAGGCAAAATACTCCTACAGGTATGTGTTCAAGAATACACACAGCTGCTTAAATGCAAAATACTCCACCAGATATGGGTTCAAGAATACTCACAGCAGCTTATAGGCAAAATACTCCTACAGGTATGTGTTCAAGAATACACACAGCTGCTTAAATGCAAAATACTCCACCAGATATGGGTTCAAGAATAAACACAGCTGCTTCAAGGCAAAATACTCCACCAGATATGGGTTCAAGAATACACACAGCTGCTTAAAGGCAAAATACTCCACCAGATATGGGTTCAAGAATACTCACAGCAGCTTAAAGGCAAAATACTCCTACAGGTATGTGTTCAAGAATACACACAGCTGAATAAAGGCAAAATACTCCTACAGGTATGTGTTCAAGAATACACACAGCTGATTAAATGCAAAATACTCCACCAAATATGGGTTCAAGAATACACACAGCTGCTTAAAGACAAAATACTCCACCAGATATGTGTTCAAGAATACACACAGCTGCTTAAAGGCAAAATACTCCTACATGTATGTGTTCAAGAATACACACAGCTGCTTAAAGGCAAAATACTCCCACAGATATGGGTTCAAGAACACACACAGCTGCTTAAAGGCAAAATAGTCCTACAGATATGGGTTCAAGAATACACACAGCTGCTTAAAAGCAAAATACTCCCACAGATATGCGTTCAAGAATACACACAGCTGCTTAAAGGCAAAATACTCCTACAGGTATGTGTTCAAGAATACTCACAGCAGCTTAAAGGCAAAATACTCCTACAGGTATGTGTTCAAGAATACACACAGCTGCTTAAATGCAAAATACTCCACCAAATATGGGTTCAAGAATACACACAGCTGCTTAAAGACAAAATACTCCACCAGATATGTGTTCAAGAATACACACAGCTGCTTAAAGGCAAAATACTCCCACAGATATGGGTTCAAGAATACACACAGCTGCTTAAAGGCAAAATACTCCTACAGATATGGGTTCAAGAATACACACAGCTGCTTAAAAGCAAAATACTCCCACAGATATGGGTTCAAGAATACACACAGCTGGTTAAAGGCAAAATACTCCTACAGATATGGGTTCAGGAATACACTCAGCTCCTTAAAGGTAAAATATTCCTACAGAAATGTGTTCAAGAATAGATACAACTGCTTAAAGGCAAAATACTCCTACAGATATGGGTTCAAGAATACATACAACTGCTTAAAGGCAAAATACTCCTACAGATATGTGATCAAGAACACATACAACTGCTTAAAGGCAAAATACTCCTACAGATATGGGTTCAAGAATACACACAGCTGCTTCAAGGCAAAATACTCCACCAGATATGGGTTCAAGAATACACACAGCTGCTTAAAGGCAAAATACTCCACCAGATATGGGTTCAAGAATACTCACAGCAGCTTAAAGGCAAAATACTCCTACAGGTATGTCTTCAAGAATACACACAGCTGCTTAAATGCAAAATACTCCACCAGATATGGGTTCAAGAATACTCACAGCAGCTTATAGGCAAAATACTCCTACAGGTATGTGTTCAAGAATACACACAGCTGCTTAAATGCAAAATACTCCACCAGATATGGGTTCAAGAATAAACACAGCTGCTTCAAGGCAAAATACTCCACCAGATTTGGGTTCAAGAATACACACAGCTGCTTAAAGGCAAAATACTCCACCAGATATGGGTTCAAGAATACTCACAGCAGCTTAAAGGCAAAATACTCCTACAGGTATGTGTTCAAGAATACACACAGCTGAATAAAGGCAAAATACTCCTACAGGTATGTGTTCAAGAATACACACAGCTGATTAAATGCAAAATACTCCACCAAATATGGGTTCAAGAATACACACAGCTGCTTAAAGACAAAATACTCCACCAGATATGTGTTCAAGAATACACACAGCTGCTTAAAGGCAAAATACTCCTACATGTATGTGTTCAAGAATACACACAGCTGCTTAAAGGCAAAATACTCCCACAGATATGGGTTCAAGAACACACACAGCTGCTTAAAGGCAAAATAGTCCTACAGATATGGGTTCAAGAATGCACACAGCTGCTTAAAAGCAAAATACTCCCACAGATATGCGTTCAAGAATACACACAGCTGCTTAAAGGCAAAATACTCCTACAGGTATGTGTTCAAGAATACTCACAGCAGCTTAAAGGCAAAATACTCCTACAGGTATGTGTTCAAGAATACACACAGCTGATTAAAGGCAAAATACTCCTACAGATATGGGTTCAAGAATACACACAGCTGCTTAAATGCAAAATACTCCACCAAATATGGGTTCAAGAATACACACAGCTGCTTAAAGACAAAATACTCCACCAGATATGTGTTCAAGAATACACACAGCTGCTTAAAGGCAAAATACTCCTACATGTATGTGTTCAAGAATACACACAGCTGCTTAAAGGCAAAATACTCCCACAGATATGGGTTCAAGAACACACACAGCTGCTTAAAGGCAAAATAGTCCTACAGATATGGGTTCAAGAATACACACAGCTGCTTAAAAGCAAAATACTCCCACAGATATGCGTTCAAGAATACACACAGCTGCTTAAAGGCAAAAAACTCCTACAGATATGGGTTCAAGAATACACACAGCTGCTTAAAGGCAAAATACTCCACCAGATATGGGTTCAAGAATACACTCAGCTGCTTAAAGGCAAAATATTCCTACAGAAATGTGTTCAAGAATACATACAACTCCTTAAAGGCAAAATACTCCTACAGATATGGGTTCAAGAATACATACAAATGCTTAAAGGCAAAATACTCCTACAGATATGGGTTCAAGAATACACACAGCTGCTTAAAGGCAAAATACTCCACCAGATATTGGTTCAAGAATACACACAGCTGCTTAAAGGCAAAATATTCCTACAGAAATGTGTTCAAGAATACACACAGCTGATTAAATGCAAAATACCCCACCAAATATGGGTTCAAGAATGCACACAGCTGCTTAAAAACAAAATACTCCACCAGATATGTGTTGAAGAATACACACAGGTGCTTAAAGGCAAAATACTCCTACATGTATGTGTTCAAGAATACACACAGCTGATTAAAGGCAAAATACTCCTACAGGTATGTGTTCAAGAATACACACAACTACTTAAATGCAAAATACTGCACCAGATATGGGTTCAAGAATACACACATCTGCTTAAAGACAAAATACTCCACCAGATATGTGTTCAAGAATACACACAGCTGCTTTAAAGGCAAAATACTCCTACAGATATCGGTTCAAGAATACACACAGGTGCTTTAAAGGCAAAATACTCCCACAGATATGGTTTAAAGAATATACACAGCTGCTTAAAGGCAAAATACTCCACCAGATATGGGTTCAAGAATACTCACAGCAGCTTAAAGGCAAAATACTCCTACAGGTATGTGTTCAAGAATACACACAGCTGCTTAAATGCAAAATACTCCACCAGATATGGGTTCAAGAATACTCACAGCAGCTTAAAGGCAAAATACTCCTACAGGTATGTGTTCAAGAATACACACAGCTGCTTAAATGCAAAATACTCCACCAGATATGGTTTAAAGAATACACACAGCTGCTTAAAGGCAAAATACTCCACCAGATATGGGTTCAAGAATACTCACAGCAGCTTAAAGGCAAAATACTCCTACAGGTATGTGTTCAAGAATACACACAGCTGCTTAAATGCAAAATACTCCACCAGATATGGGTTCAAGAATACTCACAGCAGCTTAAAGGCAAAATACTCCTACAGGTATGTGTTCAAGAATACACACAGCTGCTTAAATGCAAAATACTCTACCAGATATGGGTTCAAGAATACACACAGCTGCTTCAAGGCAAAATACTCCTACAGGTATGTGTTCAAGAATACACACAGCTGATTAAAGGCAAAATACTCCTACAGGTATGTGTTCAAGAATACACACAGCTGATTAAATGCAAAATACTCCACCAAATATGGGTTCAAGAATACACACAGCTGCTTAAAGACAAAATACTCCACCAGATATGTGTTCAAGAATACACACAGCTGCTTAAAGGCAAAATACTCCTACATGTATGTGTTCAAGAATACACACAGCTGCTTAAAGGCAAAATACTCCCACAGATATGGGTTCAAGAACACACACAGCTGCTTAAAGGCAAAATAGTCCTACAGATATGGGTTCAAGAATGCACACAGCTGCTTAAAAGCAAAATACTCCCACAGATATGCGTTCAAGAATACACACAGCTGCTTAAAGGCAAAATACTCCTACAGGTATGTGTTCAAGAATACTCACAGCAGCTTAAAGGCAAAATACTCCTACAGGTATGTGTTCAAGAATACACACAGCTGATTAAAGGCAAAATACTCCTACAGATATGGGTTCAAGAATACACACAGCTGCTTAAATGCAAAATACTCCACCAAATATGGGTTCAAGAATACACACAGCTGCTTAAAGACAAAATACTCCACCAGATATGTGTTCAAGAATACACACAGCTGCTTAAAGGCAAAATACTCCTACATGTATGTGTTCAAGAATACACACAGCTGCTTAAAGGCAAAATACTCCCACAGATATGGGTTCAAGAACACACACAGCTGCTTAAAGGCAAAATAGTCCTACAGATATGGGTTCAAGAATACACACAGCTGCTTAAAAGCAAAATACTCCCACAGATATGCGTTCAAGAATACACACAACTGCTTAAAGGCAAAAAACTCCTACAGATATGGGTTCAAGAATACACACAGCTGCTTAAAGGCAAAATACTCCACCAGATATGGGTTCAAGAATACACTCAGGTGCTTAAAGGCAAAATATTCCTACAGAAATGTGTTCAAGAATACATACAACTCCTTAAAGGCAAAATACTCCTACAGATATGGGTTCAAGAATACATACAAATGCTTAAAGGCAAAATACTCCTACAGATATGGGTTCAAGAATACACACAGCTGCTTAAAGGCAAAATACTCCACCAGATATTGGTTCAAGAATACACACAGCTGCTTAAAGGCAAAATATTCCTACAGAAATGTGTTCAAGAATACACACAGCTGATTAAATGCAAAATACCCCACCAAATATGGGTTCAAGAATGCACACAGCTGCTTAAAAACAAAATACTCCACCAGATATGTGTTGAAGAATACACACAGGTGCTTAAAGGCAAAATACTCCTACATGTATGTGTTCAAGAATACACACAGCTGATTAAAGGCAAAATACTCCTACAGGTATGTGTTCAAGAATACACACAACTACTTAAATGCAAAATACTGCACCAGATATGGGTTCAAGAATACACACAGCTGCTTAAAGACAAAATACTCCACCAGATATGTGTTCAAGAATACACACAGCTGCTTTAAAGGCAAAATACTCCTACAGATATCGGTTCAAGAATACACACAGGTGCTTTAAAGGCAAAATACTCCCACAGATATGGTTTAAAGAATATACACAGCTGCTTAAAGGCAAAATACTCCACCAGATATGGGTTCAAGAATACACACAGCTGCTTAAAAGCAAAATACTCCCACAGATATGGGTTCAAGAATATACACAGCTGCTTAAAGGCAAATTACTCCCACAGATATGTGTTCAACAATACACACAGCTGCTATAAGGCAAAATGCTCCACCAGATATGTGTTGAAGAATACACACAGCTGCTTAAAGACAAAATACTCCTACAGATATGTGTTCAAGAATACACACAACTGCTTAAAGGCAAAATACTCCATCAGATATGGGTTCAAGAATACACACAGCTGCTTAAAAGCAAAATACTCCACCAGATATGTGTTCAAGAATACACACAGCTGCTTAAAAGCAGAATACTCCATCAGATATGGGTTCAAGAATACACACAGCTGCTTAAAAGCAAAATACTCCACCAGATATGTGTTCAAGAATACACACAGCTGCTTAAAGGCAAAATACTCCCACAGATATGGGTTCAAGAATACACACAGCTGCTTAAAAGCAAAATACTCCACCACATATGGGTTCAAGAATACACACAGCTGCTTAAAGGCAAAATACTCCATCAGATATGGGTTCAAGAATACACACAGCTGCTTAAAGGCAAAATACTCCCACAGATATGGGTTCAAGAATACACACAGCTGCTTAAAAGCAAAATACTCCCACAGATATGTGTTCAAGAATACACACAGCTGCATAAAGGCAAAATACTCCACCAGATATGGGTTCAAGAACACACACAGCTGCTTAAAGGCAAAATACTCCCACAGATATGGGTTCAAGAATACACACAGCAGCTTAAAGGCAAAATACTCCACCAGATATGGGTTCAAGAATACACACAGCTGCTTAAAGGCAAAATAGTCCTACAGATATGGGTTCAAGAATGCACACAGCTGCTTAAAAGCAAAATACTCCCACAGATATGCGTTCAAGAATACACACAGCTGCTTAAAGGCAAAATACTCCTACAGGTATGTGTTCAAGAATACTCACAGCAGCTTAAAGGCAAAATACTCCTACAGGTATGTGTTCAAGAATACACACAGCTGATTAAAGGCAAAATACTCCTACAGATATGGGTTCAAGAATACACACAGCTGCTTAAATGCAAAATACTCCACCAAATATGGGTTCAAGAATACACACAGCTGCTTAAAGACAAAATACTCCACCAGATATGTGTTCAAGAATACACACAGCTGCTTAAAGGCAAAATACTCCTACATGTATGTGTTCAAGAATACACACAGCTGCTTAAAGGCAAAATACTCCCACAGATATGGGTTCAAGAACACACACAGCTGCTTAAAGGCAAAATAGTCCTACAGATATGGGTTCAAGAATACACACAGCTGCTTAAAAGCAAAATACTCCACCAGATATGTGTTCAAGAATACACACAGCTGCTTAAAAGCAGAATACTCCATCAGATATGGGTTCAAGAATACACACAGCTGCTTAAAAGCAAAATACTCCACCAGATATGTGTTCAAGAATACACACAGCTGCTTAAAGGCAAAATACTCCCACAGATATGGGTTCAAGAATACACACAGCTGCTTAAATGCAAAATACTCCACCAAATATGGGTTCAAGAATACACACAGCTGCTTAAAGACAAAATACTCCACCAGATATGTGTTCAAGAATACACACAGCTGCTTAAAGGCAAAATACTCCTACATGTATGTGTTCAAGAATACACACAGCTGCTTAAAGGCAAAATACTCCCACAGATATGGGTTCAAGAACACACACAGCTGCTTAAAGGCAAAATAGTCCTACAGATATGGGTTCAAGAATACACACAGCTGCTTAAAAGCAAAATACTCCACCAGATATGTGTTCAAGAATACACACAGCTGCTTAAAAGCAGAATACTCCATCAGATATGGGTTCAAGAATACACACAGCTGCTTAAAAGCAAAATACTCCACCACATATGGGTTCAAGAATACACACAGCTGCTTAAAGGCAAAATACTCCATCAGATATGGGTTCAAGAATACACACAGCTGCTTAAAGGCAAAATACTCCCACAGATATGGGTTCAAGAATACACACAGCTGCTTAAAAGCAAAATACTCCCACAGATATGTGTTCAAGAATACACACAGCTGCATAAAGGCAAAATACTCCACCAGATATGGGTTCAAGAACACACACAGCTGCTTAAAGGCAAAATACTCCCACAGATATGGGTTCAAGAATACACACAGCAGCTTAAAGGCAAAATACTCCACCAGATATGGGTTCAAGAATACACACAGCTGCTTAAAGGCAAAATAGTCCTACAGATATGGGTTCAAGAATGCACACAGCTGCTTAAAAGCAAAATACTCCCACAGATATGCGTTCAAGAATACACACAGCTGCTTAAAGGCAAAATACTCCTACAGGTATGTGTTCAAGAATACTCACAGCAGCTTAAAGGCAAAATACTCCTACAGGTATGTGTTCAAGAATACACACAGCTGATTAAAGGCAAAATACTCCTACAGATATGGGTTCAAGAATACACACAGCTGCTTAAATGCAAAATACTCCACCAAATATGGGTTCAAGAATACACACAGCTGCTTAAAGACAAAATACTCCACCAGATATGTGTTCAAGAATACACACAGCTGCTTAAAGGCAAAATACTCCTACATGTATGTGTTCAAGAATACACACAGCTGCTTAAAGGCAAAATACTCCCACAGATATGGGTTCAAGAACACACACAGCTGCTTAAAGGCAAAATAGTCCTACAGATATGGGTTCAAGAATACACACAGCTGCTTAAAAGCAAAATACTCCCACAGATATGCGTTCAAGAATACACACAACTGCTTAAAGGCAAAAAACTCCTACAGATATGGGTTCAAGAATACACACAGCTGCTTAAAGGCAAAATACTCCACCAGATATGGGTTCAAGAATACACTCAGCTGCTTAAAGGCAAAATATTCCTACAGAAATGTGTTCAAGAATACATACAACTCCTTAAAGGCAAAATACTCCTACAGATATGGGTTCAAGAATACATACAAATGCTTAAAGGCAAAATACTCCTACAGATATGGGTTCAAGAATACACACAGCTGCTTAAAGGCAAAATACTCCACCAGATATTGGTTCAAGAATACACACAGCTGCTTAAAGGCAAAATATTCCTACAGAAATGTGTTCAAGAATACACACAGCTGATTAAATGCAAAATACCCCACCAAATATGGGTTCAAGAATGCACACAGCTGCTTAAAAACAAAATACTCCACCAGATATGTGTTGAAGAATACACACAGGTGCTTAAAGGCAAAATACTCCTACATGTATGTGTTCAAGAATACACACAGCTGATTAAAGGCAAAATACTCCTACAGGTATGTGTTCAAGAATACACACAACTACTTAAATGCAAAATACTGTACCAGATATGGGTTCAAGAATACACACAGCTGCTTAAAGACAAAATACTCCACCAGATATGTGTTCAAGAATACACACAGCTGCTTTAAAGGCAAAATACTCCTACAGATATCGGTTCAAGAATACACACAGGTGCTTTAAAGGCAAAATACTCCCACAGATATGGTTTAAAGAATATACACAGCTGCTTAAAGGCAAAATACTCCACCAGATATGGGTTCAAGAATACACACAGCTGCTTAAAAGCAAAATACTCCCACAGATATGGGTTCAAGAATATACACAGCTGCTTAAAGGCAAATTACTCCCACAGATATGTGTTCAACAATACACACAGCTGCTATAAGGCAAAATGCTCCACCAGATATGTGTTGAAGAATACACACAGCTGCTTAAAGACAAAATACTCCTACAGATATGTGTTCAAGAATACACACAACTGCTTAAAGGCAAAATACTCCATCAGATATGGGTTCAAGAATACACACAGCTGCTTAAAAGCAAAATACTCCACCAGATATGTGTTCAAGAATACACACAGCTGCTTAAAAGCAGAATACTCCATCAGATATGGGTTCAAGAATACACACAGCTGCTTAAAAGCAAAATACTCCACCAGATATGTGTTCAAGAATACACACAGCTGCTTAAAGGCAAAATACTCCCACAGATATGGGTTCAAGAATACACACAGCTGCTTAAAAGCAAAATACTCCACCACATATGGGTTCAAGAATACACACAGCTGCTTAAAGGCAAAATACTCCATCAGATATGGGTTCAAGAATACACACAGCTGCTTAAAGGCAAAATACTCCCACAGATATGGGTTCAAGAATACACACAGCTGCTTAAAAGCAAAATACTCCCACAGATATGTGTTCAAGAATACACACAGCTGCATAAAGGCAAAATACTCCACCAGATATGGGTTCAAGAACACACACAGCTGCTTAAAGGCAAAATACTCCCACAGATATGGGTTCAAGAATACACACAGCAGCTTAAAGGCAAAATACTCCACCAGATATGGGTTCAAGAATACACACAGCTGCTGAAAGGCAAAATACTCCACCAGATATGGGTTCAAGACTACACACAGCTGCTTAAAGGCAAAATACTCCCACAGATAGGGGTTCAAGAATACACACAGCTGCTTAAAAGCAAAATACTCCACCAGATATGGGTTCAAGAATACACACAGCTCCTTAAAAGCAAAATACTCCTACAGATATGGGTTCAAGAATACACACAGCTGCTTAAACGGAAATACTCCACCAGATATGGGTTAAAGAATACACACAAGATGCTTAAAGGCAAAATACTTCACCAGATATGGGTTCAAGAATACACATGTGGCACCCCGAGGTCTGGTTGCCACAGTGGCAGTAATGTCATGTCTGAGAGCAGGTGGGAGGTTCCCTGGTTGGGGACAATTAGCATGCCGCACCTCCTGCCTCAGCCCAGGGAGGGGAGAATTCTGCCCTTTATAAACTGGGTCTGGGGCAGGGTTAGCCAGCCAGAGTCAGAGTCCAGACAGAGAACAGTGAAGTTCCAGATAGGGACAGGTCAGCAGCAGGCTGAGGAGTCCCTGTAGGCAGAGGAGGAACATGAGGCCAGGCGGGGAGCTAGCAGAGCTCGGCCTGGCTAGAGACTTGCAGAGCCGGACATTGGAGTCCGAGGCTGTGAGGGTTATAAGCCCAGTAGCAGAAAACCACCACGCAGGGGACTTCAAGTCCTCTGGCGCAAGGAAGCCTGGATGCTCAGCCACACGAAAGGGACCACTACTACCCCGGAGGGGTGAGAAGTACGGAAGGCCCGAGTCGCCAGTCATACGGGTGAGAACAACACGGTACACTCAGAGACGTGGGCTACACTACAGCAGGATAGTCAAGAAAGAGTGAAGTCAGGACGGTAGGCCTACAAACTCCCCCTGACCAGCGGGATTTCCCAGTTGCTCTCAGACTGACCCGGCCTCCATAGTTAGCCTGTATTCCGGACGGGTCCCTTAATACCACCAACAGTAAAGACCCTGAATTGCATGACAGACTCCGTGTGGTTACTGCTGCTCCCGCGCACCATCACCACCAACATCCCCACTTGCTGCCCTGAGGCTATACTCCTCCCGTGGGGGGTTATACTACACTCTGCTGCACCCACAACACCAGCCTCAGCGGTCTGCCCTGCAGCGGCGGTTCACTCTGATCGCAATCCACGGGTGGCGTAGTCGGACATTCAGAACATATACACTGCCATTTGGTTTGACCACCCTGAGCCAAGGACCAGGTCACCGCCACGCGGAGACTACAACCCCCAGCATCCACAAAAAGGCCCGGTTCCGGGTTTCCCACACGGCCCAGGGGGCGCGTCAACTTTGGCGTAGTCGGCAGGATTTCGTGCCCGCCACCAACGGGTACTGCGTGCCTGAAAAAAGACTGTAATACTTACCTTGGTGGAGTTTCCCGCCATCCGCAGCCGTTTCTCGCCATCCGCAGCCATTTTCCCGCCATCGGGCACCATCTTCGGGACGCCGCACGGGAGGAACAGGGGCGTGGACGACGAAAGCGCGCGAGAACTGGAGCCCCGCCTTACGCACAGGTCCTGAAAGGAGCCAAGCAGATGCTGACGTCACGAGGATGACGCAAGGTCTTCGACCCCGACGATCACCTGCGGAGCCGCGGCCTATGAAGAAGAAGCAACGGAAGGTAGGGCACGGTCGACTAGGGGGGAGGAAGATGTTGGAAGCGGAGGAGACTGCCACCGCCAGCGCTGCCGCTGCCGCAGTAATGCCGTTCACAATGCCTTACATCCCCGGAGCGGCCTGGCTGCCCCAATACTCAGGGGAGTCGCATACCCTAAGTGACTTTAAATAGAGACTGTACAGCCTATTTAAAATATACCCCCTGATGGAGGGACAAAAAGTGAGCACATTGATAGGCCAGTTAACTGGCGCAGCCCAACGTGAAGTAAAGTCCTGGTCATTCAGGGACAAGGAGACCGTGAAGGAGATCCTAGCTCGTCTGAAGGACACTTTTCATACCCACACCTCAGCAGAGATCAAAATGAGATTTTATGGGTGCAAGCAGTGGGCCCAAGACATTATAAGAGACTTTGCTTTGAATTTGCAAGAGGCCCTGGGAGCCATTAAGCAGGCAGACCCTGACAGTGTGCGGAATGTAGATAAACTGTTGACTGAACAATTTATTGAGGGTCTGCTGTCCAGCGCCCACCGAACCCAGTTACGTGCAATGGCCTTGCAGAACCCTGGGTTAGACTTTGCAAAGTTCAAAGACAGGGCCATCCGGGTGCTCCGAGAACCGGCACCAGGTGGCGCTGTAACCCACCGGCGCCCTGCTATTACCTATCACCAGGAGACGGCGCCCTTGTCTGCAGAGCCTGTGGGAGCTGGTGCGCAGGCTTTGGATAAAGACCCGGCTGCAGACCTGCACCATCAGGTCCAAGAATTGACCAAAAGCGTTGCCGCACTAACTAGGACTGTGCAGTCGTTACAGGTATCCTCTCCAGGAAAGATCAAGCTGGCTACCAGTCCGGAGGACGTCCCGTGGCGCCGACAGAGGAGGATCCCAACGTCCAGAGGGAGGCCAACGGACCGCTACGACCAGGATGGACAACCCATCTGCCGCTGCTGCAGTCAGCCAGGACATATGGCGAGGTACTGTAATTTAAACTAGCCCAACCTGGGGCAGAGGGCCAACCCCCAGGTGTAAGATCATCAGGCCCGTCAAACTGGTGTGACAAGTATGTGGGGGGACAACCGGTCTTGCCTGTGGTACTGGATGGCATTCCCATGAGTGCGCTGTTGGACACCGGGTCACAGGTAACCACCATCCCCTATGTACTTTTCAAGCGATACTGGAATGACACGGATATTACCCGCTACCCAGATAATGACTTGAGCATCATCGCCAGCAATGGTCAGCTCGTGCCACAGGTGGGGTTCAAGGAGGTGACCATCAAAATTGGTAAAGTGGAACTGCCAGCGCAAGGACTGATTATTGTGGACATTGACCGTCGTGAAAGTCACCCTAAAATAACCTTGGGTACTAATGTTATTGAGAATTGTCTTGCAGAGATAATTCCCATTTTACAGCAGGTTGTGATGAACGCCAGCTCCAGCCAGCAGCGTGTCCTGCAAAAAGAGATCCGGGCACTGATGAAACGGCAACAGGTGGAACTGTCTGGTGGTGAGATTGGTAGCATTAGGATGAGCGACCCGTTCCCTATCGCCATGCCCCCAAAAAGTGAAATGATGATCTGGTGCCGGACTGCAATCGGGTTAAGAGGTAGAGACTACCAAGCTATGGTAGAACCCGTTTACTCAGACAGTAGGCCCACCATTTTGATGGCACGGGGGGTGGTTGATGTCCGCCATGGGAGGGTACCCGTCCGCTTCCTAAACATTGGGGAAAGAGAAGTATACTTGCCCCGGTATGCAACGCTAGCCAAATTGTTCACCATTCACCAGAACTCTGTAAAAGCCGTGGAACCCTTGCCTCCATCTCTCCCAGAGGAAGGTAATGGCTCCAAGAAACAAATGGAGGACTGGTGCCAGAAGCTGCACGTGGGCACTGACTCCACTCCCCCACACCAGAAACAGGGAGTCTACCAGGTGGTTCAGGAGTACCAAAGAGTCTTTATCAAACACCCGCTAGACTTTTGGCAAGTAAAGGGGGTAGAACACCAAATCCCCACTGGAGACCATCCACCCGTAAAAGAGAGATACCGGCCTGTACCCCCTGCACACTATCAGAACGCCAAGGGTATGTTACGAGAAATGAAGGAGGCTGGGGTGATCAGGGATAGCTGTAGTCCCTGGGCAGCTCCTCTAGTTCTTGTAAAAAGAAAGGTGGCACGATGAGGATGTGTGTGGATTATAGAACGGTCAACAGAATAACACACAAAGATGCGTACCCATTACCTAGGATAGAGGAGTCTTTGGCTGCATTAAAATCTACTAACTTCTTCTCTACTTTGGATCTCACTAGCGGGTACTGGCAGGTTCCTGTAGCAGAGACAGACAAGGATAAGACTGCCTTCACCACCCCGATGGGTCTCAGTGAATTCAACTGTATGCCGTTCGGTCTCTGCAACACACCAGGGACCTTCCAGAGGCTGATGGAGTGCTGTCTGGGGCACAGAAATTTCGAGACGGTCCTACTCTACCTGGACGATGTTATCGTGTATTCCAAGACCTACGAGGACCATCTAAAGCACCTGGCAGAAGTGTTCGATGCCCTGGCAGGCTTCGGCCTAAAGGTGAAACCCTCCAAGTGTCATCTACTGAAACCAAAGGTGCAGTACCTGGGACACGTGGTGAGTGCTGACGGAGTAGCTCCCGACCCTGATAAGATCACAGTGATTAAGGACTGGCCAAGACCCTCCAGCATAAAGGAAGTGCGGCAGTTCCTCGGGTTGGTAGGCTACTACCGAAGATTCATCTCCGGGTTCACCAAAATGGCAGCCCCTATGCAGGACCTCCTGTTAGGCCAGTCGAAGACTAAAAGGCAGAAGCCGCCCTTTAAATGGGACAAGCTGGAGGAGGAGTCTTTCCGCCAGCTGAAGATGGCCCTCACGGGGGATGAGATCCTGACCTACCCTGATTACGGCCAGCCTTTTATCCTCCACACCGACGCCAGTAACGTGGGGCTAGGAGCCGTACTGTCCCAGATCCAGCAGGGCAGAGAACGGGTAATTGCTTATGCTAGCAGAAAGCTGAGACCCACAGAGAGAAACCCTGTGAATTATAAAGCTAGAATTATCAAGCTAGAGTTTCTGGCAGTGGTGTGGGCGATCACCGAACGCTTCAAGCATTATCTGGCTTCTTCTAAGTTCACAGTGTACACGGACAACAACCCGTTGACCCACCTGGACACTGCAAGACTTGGTGCCCTAGAGCAGAGATGGATGGCCCGGCTGTCCAATTACGAATTTACTATCAAATACCGGACAGGGCGCACAAATGCCAAAGCAGATGCATTGTCCAGAATGCCTCACCTGCAGGACGAGGGAGAGGATCCAGAAGAACTGGAAGAAATTGAACTCCCGGCATTCCACTGTCATGGGAACACCCAATGTTCCCACTGCGTAAAGGAGAGGAGCTCTGCCACCGCTATGTTCAATCCCTTACCCTACCACAGCTGGGCAGAGACACAAGATAGCGTCCGCCTGGTGAAAGAGATGCTGACCCAGGCTGATGCCGACCTTGATCTGGATGCTCCAGAAGAGGCTAAACAGCTGTGGAAGGAGAGGAGTAAGCTGTTCCTCTACGAGGGGAGGCTGTGCCGCAGAGCCGTCAACTCTCGAACCCATGAGCTGACCTGGCAGGTAGTGGTCCCGAGAAGAGATGCGGCTATGGTCCTAGAAACATACTACGACGGAGCGGGGCACTTTGGATGGAAGAAGCTGGAGTTCCTGTTGCGTGAGCGGTTCATCTGGATAGCTATGAGAGGGGCCATAGAGAGGTGGTGCAGAGACTGCGGCCCGTGCAACCTAAGGAGAAAGGACCGCGCCAGCCAGAAGACTCCCCTGCAACCTATCATCACAAGGCAGCCCCTTGAGCTGGTGGCCCTGGACCATGTAAAGCTGGCTCCAAGCAGATCGGGATACGTCTACACCCTCACAATCGTAGATCACTACTCCCGGTTT
Organism: Phyllobates terribilis; assembly: GCF_046119375.1. Taxonomy (NCBI): domain Eukaryota; kingdom Metazoa; phylum Chordata; class Amphibia; order Anura; family Dendrobatidae; genus Phyllobates; species Phyllobates terribilis. The sequence continues at coordinate 109,604 of NW_027363111.1, forward strand.
CTAGTGGTGGTCCCTGTCAAGGACTTAACGGCTCAGACGGTCACCAGAGCCTTTCAGCAGCATTTCTGCCACCCACACGGGTATCCAGAGCAAGTGTTGACTGATCAAGGTCCAGTGTTCGAGGCTGAAGTCTTCCAGGAATTCTGCAACCTGTATGGCTGCAAGAAGATAAGGACAACGCCTTACCACCCTCAAACCAACGGGATGTGTGAGAAAATGAACCAGGTAGTAATAGACCTGCTCAAGACGTTGCCCCTGGAGGAACGCAGCCTGTGGCCTGAAAAACTGCCGAATCTGGTGGACTTGTATAACCACATCCCAGTAAATTCCACCAACTGCACCCCGGCTTACCTAATGGTTGTTCTCTTTTTGTGTTTTCTAATGAGAGCAAGACCTGGTAAGCTGCCAATTGACCTGGAGATGGGAGTCCTGACACCCGAGGACACCTCACCAGAAGCAGACTGGGACACAGAATGACAGCAGCAGTACCGGAAAGTACAGGAGAGTGTGGAGCGAAGTCTGTCTCAGGCAAGAGAGGACTTATAACCAACGTGCTCCCGCTGTTCCCCTGGCACCTGGAGAGCAGGTCTTGAAGAGGAAGAGACGGCTCCACAAGTTGGATGACCAGTGAGAGAAAGACCCGTACAAAGTACTGCCCTCAAGCCATGAGAACCCAAAAGTATGTGTTATCAGTAAGGATGGAGGAGAGACCACAGCCACTGTCTCCAGAGATCACTTCAAGGAGTGCTGATGAAGACCAGGATAGCCCTCAACCCGCAGAGGAAAGGGAAGAAATGGTCCGCACCGTGCTCGGAGACTTTCCCCGGTCCTGGACACAAATCAACAACGCTATAGTGGTACCCCATCCTTACCTTTCTCCAGCCAGCCCCTCAAGCACCTGCAGAAGAGCAAGTAGTGTTGGAAGAGCCAGTGGCCCCGGAGGCAGAAGAGTCCAAACCAGCAGCTCAGGAGAATCAACCTTCTGCTAGTAGTGAACCTGCCATGCCCGTGTGTGAGCCAAAGAGTACGCAGGAAGCTGCCCAGCCTACCCGTAGCATCTGCAAGTACCTCTAGTGCAGCCACTAGCACACCCAGTACACAGGTGGTGGAAACAGGGGACCCAAATAGAGTACCACCAGACAGTGGGTTACGTAGGTCCACCAGGAGCACTAAAGGTCAGGTACCCGCTCGCTGGAAAATCTAATATGCCATATTAACCTGTATATTGCAAATGTTGAAAATGTTTAATGTTTGTGTTACCTGGACAGTAATGGACAGTAATAATGTTTTTCCAGTTTTTCCTAGTTCAATGGACTGACAGGTCATGGACACTGAATGGCCGGAACTGTCTTGTAGATAGTTGCACCTGGTGCCCTTTTTCGAAGATGGCCACAGAAGAAAAACCTGTACGGCGTGGCCTCCTTGTGGTCCAAAGTAGTTAGCTTTTGCCTTGTCGCCACGCCCAAGGCCAGGAACTTGGGGTTTGTAGAGACAGGTCCCCACACCGTGGAAAACTTCACCTTGTTGGGTGAAATGGACACCCGGTCACGGAAGTGCCGTGACCTTAAGGACAAAATGTACTTGTATATATGTTAATGTTATTGCTTATACCCTGTATTTGTGTTTTCAAAAAAAATATTTAGTCCGGAGTACTAAATTTCACTAGGGGGAATGTGGCACCCCGAGGTCTGGTTGCCACAGTGGCAGCAATGTCATGTCTAAGAGCAGGTGGGAGGTTCCCTGGTTGGGGACAATTAGCATGCCGCACCTCCTGCCTCAGCCCAGGGAGGGGAGAATTCTGCCCTTTATAAACTGGGTCTGGGACGGGGTTAGCCAGCCAGAGTCAGAGTCCAGACAGAGAACAGTGAAGTTCTAGATAGGGACTGGTCAGCAGCAGGCTGAGGAGTCCCTGTAGGCAGAGGAGGAACACGAGACCAGGCGGGGAGCTAGCAGAGCTCGGCCTGGCTAGAGACTTGCAGAGCCGGACACTGGAGTCCGAGGCTGTGAGGGTTATAAGCCCAGTAGCAGAAAACCACCACGCAGGGGACTTCAAGTCCTCTGGCGCAAGGAAGCCTGGATGCTCAGCCACACGAAAGGGACCACTACTACCCCGGAGGGGTGAGAAGTACGGAAGGCCCGAGTCGCCAGTCATACGGGTGAGAACAACACGGTACACTCAGAGACGTGGGCTACACTACAGCAGGATAGTCAAGAAAGAGTGAAGTCAGGACGGTAGGCCTACAAACTCCCCCTGACCAGCGGGATTTCCCAGTTGCTCTCAGACTGACCCGGCCTCCATAGTTAGCCTGTATTCCGGACGGGTCCCTTAATACCACCAACAGTAAAGACCCTGAATTGCATGACAGACTCCGTGTGGTTACTGCTGCTCCCGCGCACCATCACCACCAACATCCCCACTTGCTGCCCTGAGGCTATACTCCTCCCGTGGGGGGTTATACTACACTCTGCTGCACCCACAACACCAGCCTCAGCGGTCTGCCCTGCAGCGGCGGTTCACTCTGATCGCAATCCACGGGTGGCGTAGTCGGACATTCAGAACATATACACTGCCATTTGGTTTGACCACCCTGAGCCAAGGACCAGGTCACCGCCACGCGGAGACTACAACCCCCAGCATCCACAAAAAGGCCCGGTTCCGGGTTTCCCACACGGCCCAGGGGGCGCGTCAACTTTGGCGTAGTCGGCAGGATTTCGTGCCCGCCACCAACGGGTACTGCGTGCCTGAAAAAAGACTGTAATACTTACCTTGGTGGAGTTTCCCGCCATCCGCAGCCGTTTCTCGCCATCCGCAGCCATTTTCCCGCCATCGGGCACCATCTTCGGGACGCCGCACGGGAGGAACAGGGGCGTGGACGACGAAAGCGCGCGAGAACTGGAGCCCCGCCTTACGCACAGGTCCTGAAAGGAGCCAAGCAGATGCTGACGTCACGAGGATGACGCAAGGTCTTCGACCCCGACGATCACCTGCGGAGCCGCGGCCTATGAAGAAGAAGCAACGGAAGGTAGGGCACGGTCGACTAGGGGGGAGGAAGATGTTGGAAGCGGAGGAGACTGCCACCGCCAGCGCTGCCGCTGCCGCAGTAATGCCGTTCACAATGCCTTACATCCCCGGAGCGGCCTGGCTGCCCCAATACTCAGGGGAGTCGCATACCCTAAGTGACTTTAAATAGAGACTGTACAGCCTATTTAAAATATACCCCCTGATGGAGGGACAAAAAGTGAGCACATTGATAGGCCAGTTAACTGGCGCAGCCCAACGTGAAGTAAAGTCCTGGTCATTCAGGGACAAGGAGACCGTGAAGGAGATCCTAGCTCGTCTGAAGGACACTTTTCATACCCACACCTCAGCAGAGATCAAAATGAGATTTTATGGGTGCAAGCAGTGGGCCCAAGACATTATAAGAGACTTTGCTTTGAATTTGCAAGAGGCCCTGGGAGCCATTAAGCAGGCAGACCCTGACAGTGTGCGGAATGTAGATAAACTGTTGACTGAACAATTTATTGAGGGTCTGCTGTCCAGCGCCCACCGAACCCAGTTACGTGCAATGGCCTTGCAGAACCCTGGGTTAGACTTTGCAAAGTTCAAAGACAGGGCCATCCGGGTGCTCCGAGAACCGGCACCAGGTGGCGCTGTAACCCACCGGCGCCCTGCTATTACCTATCACCAGGAGACGGCGCCCTTGTCTGCAGAGCCTGTGGGAGCTGGTGCGCAGGCTTTGGATAAAGACCCGGCTGCAGACCTGCACCATCAGGTCCAAGAATTGACCAAAAGCGTTGCCGCACTAACTAGGACTGTGCAGTCGTTACAGGTATCCTCTCCAGGAAAGATCAAGCTGGCTACCAGTCCGGAGGACGTCCCGTGGCGCCGACAGAGGAGGATCCCAACGTCCAGAGGGAGGCCAACGGACCGCTACGACCAGGATGGACAACCCATCTGCCGCTGCTGCAGTCAGCCAGGACATATGGCGAGGTACTGTAATTTAAACTAGCCCAACCTGGGGCAGAGGGCCAACCCCCAGGTGTAAGATCATCAGGCCCGTCAAACTGGTGTGACAAGTATGTGGGGGGACAACCGGTCTTGCCTGTGGTACTGGATGGCATTCCCATGAGTGCGCTGTTGGACACCGGGTCACAGGTAACCACCATCCCCTATGTACTTTTCAAGCGATACTGGAATGACACGGATATTACCCGCTACCCAGATAATGACTTGAGCATCATCGCCAGCAATGGTCAGCTCGTGCCACAGGTGGGGTTCAAGGAGGTGACCATCAAAATTGGTAAAGTGGAACTGCCAGCGCAAGGACTGATTATTGTGGACATTGACCGTCGTGAAAGTCACCCTAAAATAACCTTGGGTACTAATGTTATTGAGAATTGTCTTGCAGAGATAATTCCCATTTTACAGCAGGTTGTGATGAACGCCAGCTCCAGCCAGCAGCGTGTCCTGCAAAAAGAGATCCGGGCACTGATGAAACGGCAACAGGTGGAACTGTCTGGTGGTGAGATTGGTAGCATTAGGATGAGCGACCCGTTCCCTATCGCCATGCCCCCAAAAAGTGAAATGATGATCTGGTGCCGGACTGCAATCGGGTTAAGAGGTAGAGACTACCAAGCTATGGTAGAACCCGTTTACTCAGACAGTAGGCCCACCATTTTGATGGCACGGGGGGTGGTTGATGTCCGCCATGGGAGGGTACCCGTCCGCTTCCTAAACATTGGGGAAAGAGAAGTATACTTGCCCCGGTATGCAACGCTAGCCAAATTGTTCACCATTCACCAGAACTCTGTAAAAGCCGTGGAACCCTTGCCTCCATCTCTCCCAGAGGAAGGTAATGGCTCCAAGAAACAAATGGAGGACTGGTGCCAGAAGCTGCACGTGGGCACTGACTCCACTCCCCCACACCAGAAACAGGGAGTCTACCAGGTGGTTCAGGAGTACCAAAGAGTCTTTATCAAACACCCGCTAGACTTTTGGCAAGTAAAGGGGGTAGAACACCAAATCCCCACTGGAGACCATCCACCCGTAAAAGAGAGATACCGGCCTGTACCCCCTGCACACTATCAGAACGCCAAGGGTATGTTACGAGAAATGAAGGAGGCTGGGGTGATCAGGGATAGCTGTAGTCCCTGGGCAGCTCCTCTAGTTCTTGTAAAAAGAAAGGTGGCACGATGAGGATGTGTGTGGATTATAGAACGGTCAACAGAATAACACACAAAGATGCGTACCCATTACCTAGGATAGAGGAGTCTTTGGCTGCATTAAAATCTACTAACTTCTTCTCTACTTTGGATCTCACTAGCGGGTACTGGCAGGTTCCTGTAGCAGAGACAGACAAGGATAAGACTGCCTTCACCACCCCGATGGGTCTCAGTGAATTCAACTGTATGCCGTTCGGTCTCTGCAACACACCAGGGACCTTCCAGAGGCTGATGGAGTGCTGTCTGGGGCACAGAAATTTCGAGACGGTCCTACTCTACCTGGACGATGTTATCGTGTATTCCAAGACCTACGAGGACCATCTAAAGCACCTGGCAGAAGTGTTCGATGCCCTGGCAGGCTTCGGCCTAAAGGTGAAACCCTCCAAGTGTCATCTACTGAAACCAAAGGTGCAGTACCTGGGACACGTGGTGAGTGCTGACGGAGTAGCTCCCGACCCTGATAAGATCACAGTGATTAAGGACTGGCCAAGACCCTCCAGCATAAAGGAAGTGCGGCAGTTCCTCGGGTTGGTAGGCTACTACCGAAGATTCATCTCCGGGTTCACCAAAATGGCAGCCCCTATGCAGGACCTCCTGTTAGGCCAGTCGAAGACTAAAAGGCAGAAGCCGCCCTTTAAATGGGACAAGCTGGAGGAGGAGTCTTTCCGCCAGCTGAAGATGGCCCTCACGGGGGATGAGATCCTGACCTACCCTGATTACGGCCAGCCTTTTATCCTCCACACCGACGCCAGTAACGTGGGGCTAGGAGCCGTACTGTCCCAGATCCAGCAGGGCAGAGAACGGGTAATTGCTTATGCTAGCAGAAAGCTGAGACCCACAGAGAGAAACCCTGTGAATTATAAAGCTAGAATTATCAAGCTAGAGTTTCTGGCAGTGGTGTGGGCGATCACCGAACGCTTCAAGCATTATCTGGCTTCTTCTAAGTTCACAGTGTACACGGACAACAACCCGTTGACCCACCTGGACACTGCAAGACTTGGTGCCCTAGAGCAGAGATGGATGGCCCGGCTGTCCAATTACGAATTTACTATCAAATACCGGACAGGGCGCACAAATGCCAAAGCAGATGCATTGTCCAGAATGCCTCACCTGCAGGACGAGGGAGAGGATCCAGAAGAACTGGAAGAAATTGAACTCCCGGCATTCCACTGTCATGGGAACACCCAATGTTCCCACTGCGTAAAGGAGAGGAGCTCTGCCACCGCTATGTTCAATCCCTTACCCTACCACAGCTGGGCAGAGACACAAGATAGCGTCCGCCTGGTGAAAGAGATGCTGACCCAGGCTGATGCCGACCTTGATCTGGATGCTCCAGAAGAGGCTAAACAGCTGTGGAAGGAGAGGAGTAAGCTGTTCCTCTACGAGGGGAGGCTGTGCCGCAGAGCCGTCAACTCTCGAACCCATGAGCTGACCTGGCAGGTAGTGGTCCCGAGAAGAGATGCGGCTATGGTCCTAGAAACATACTACGACGGAGCGGGGCACTTTGGATGGAAGAAGCTGGAGTTCCTGTTGCGTGAGCGGTTCATCTGGATAGCTATGAGAGGGGCCATAGAGAGGTGGTGCAGAGACTGCGGCCCGTGCAACCTAAGGAGAAAGGACCGCGCCAGCCAGAAGACTCCCCTGCAACCTATCATCACAAGGCAGCCCCTTGAGCTGGTGGCCCTGGACCATGTAAAGCTGGCTCCAAGCAGATCGGGATACGTCTACACCCTCACAATCGTAGATCACTACTCCCGGTTTCTAGTGGTGGTCCCTGTCAAGGACTTAACGGCTCAGACGGTCACCAGAGCCTTTCAGCAGCATTTCTGCCACCCACACGGGTATCCAGAGCAAGTGTTGACTGATCAAGGTCCAGTGTTCGAGGCTGAAGTCTTCCAGGAATTCTGCAACCTGTATGGCTGCAAGAAGATAAGGACAACGCCTTACCACCCTCAAACCAACGGGATGTGTGAGAAAATGAACCAGGTAGTAATAGACCTGCTCAAGACGTTGCCCCTGGAGGAACGCAGCCTGTGGCCTGAAAAACTGCCGAATCTGGTGGACTTGTATAACCACATCCCAGTAAATTCCACCAACTGCACCCCGGCTTACCTAATGGTTGTTCTCTTTTTGTGTTTTCTAATGAGAGCAAGACCTGGTAAGCTGCCAATTGACCTGGAGATGGGAGTCCTGACACCCGAGGACACCTCACCAGAAGCAGACTGGGACACAGAATGACAGCAGCAGTACCGGAAAGTACAGGAGAGTGTGGAGCGAAGTCTGTCTCAGGCAAGAGAGGACTTATAACCAACGTGCTCCCGCTGTTCCCCTGGCACCTGGAGAGCAGGTCTTGAAGAGGAAGAGACGGCTCCACAAGTTGGATGACCAGTGAGAGAAAGACCCGTACAAAGTACTGCCCTCAAGCCATGAGAACCCAAAAGTATGTGTTATCAGTAAGGATGGAGGAGAGACCACAGCCACTGTCTCCAGAGATCACTTCAAGGAGTGCTGATGAAGACCAGGATAGCCCTCAACCCGCAGAGGAAAGGGAAGAAATGGTCCGCACCGTGCTCGGAGACTTTCCCCGGTCCTGGACACAAATCAACAACGCTATAGTGGTACCCCATCCTTACCTTTCTCCAGCCAGCCCCTCAAGCACCTGCAGAAGAGCAAGTAGTGTTGGAAGAGCCAGTGGCCCCGGAGGCAGAAGAGTCCAAACCAGCAGCTCAGGAGAATCAACCTTCTGCTAGTAGTGAACCTGCCATGCCCGTGTGTGAGCCAAAGAGTACGCAGGAAGCTGCCCAGCCTACCCGTAGCATCTGCAAGTACCTCTAGTGCAGCCACTAGCACACCCAGTACACAGGTGGTGGAAACAGGGGACCCAAATAGAGTACCACCAGACAGTGGGTTACGTAGGTCCACCAGGAGCACTAAAGGTCAGGTACCCGCTCGCTGGAAAATCTAATATGCCATATTAACCTGTATATTGCAAATGTTGAAAATGTTTAATGTTTGTGTTACCTGGACAGTAATGGACAGTAATAATGTTTTTCCAGTTTTTCCTAGTTCAATGGACTGACAGGTCATGGACACTGAATGGCCGGAACTGTCTTGTAGATAGTTGCACCTGGTGCCCTTTTTCGAAGATGGCCACAGAAGAAAAACCTGTACGGCGTGGCCTCCTTGTGGTCCAAAGTAGTTAGCTTTTGCCTTGTCGCCACGCCCAAGGCCAGGAACTTGGGGTTTGTAGAGACAGGTCCCCACACCGTGGAAAACTTCACCTTGTTGGGTGAAATGGACACCCGGTCACGGAAGTGCCGTGACCTTAAGGACAAAATGTACTTGTATATATGTTAATGTTATTGCTTATACCCTGTATTTGTGTTTTCAAAAAAAATATTTAGTCCGGAGTACTAAATTTCACTAGGGGGAATGTGGCACCCCGAGGTCTGGTTGCCACAGTGGCAGCAATGTCATGTCTAAGAGCAGGTGGGAGGTTCCCTGGTTGGGGACAATTAGCATGCCGCACCTCCTGCCTCAGCCCAGGGAGGGGAGAATTCTGCCCTTTATAAACTGGGTCTGGGACGGGGTTAGCCAGCCAGAGTCAGAGTCCAGACAGAGAACAGTGAAGTTCTAGATAGGGACTGGTCAGCAGCAGGCTGAGGAGTCCCTGTAGGCAGAGGAGGAACACGAGACCAGGCGGGGAGCTAGCAGAGCTCGGCCTGGCTAGAGACTTGCAGAGCCGGACACTGGAGTCCGAGGCTGTGAGGGTTATAAGCCCAGTAGCAGAAAACCACCACGCAGGGGACTTCAAGTCCTCTGGCCCAAGGAAGTCCGGAGGCTCAGCCACACGAAAGGGACCACTACTACCCCGGAGGGGTGAGAAGTACGGAAGGCCCAAGTCGCCAGTCATACGGGTGAGAACAACACGGTACACTCAGAGACGTGGGTTACCACTACACTACAGCAGGATAGCCAAGAAAGAGTGAAGTCAGCACGGTAGGCCTACAAACTCCCCCTGACCAGCGGGATTTCCCAGTTGCTCTCAGACTGACCAGGCCTCCATTGTTAGCCTGTATTCCGGATTGGTCCCTTAATACTACCAACAGTAAAGACCCTGAATTGCATGACAGACTCCGTGTAGTTACTGCTGCTCCCGCGCACCATCACCACCAATATCCCCACTTGCTGCCCTGAGGCTATACTCCTCCCGTGGGGGGTTATACTACACTCTGCTGCACCCACAACACCAGCCTCAGCGGTCTGCCCTGCAGCGGCGGTTCACTTTGACCGCAATCCACGGGTGGCGTAGTCGGACATTCAGAACATATATACTGCCATTTGGTTTGACCATCCTGAGCCACGGACCGGGTCACCGCCACGCGGAGACTACAACCCCCAGCATCCACAAAAAGGCCCGGTTCCGGGTTTCCCACACGGCCCAGGGGGCGCGTCACACACAGCTGCTTAAAGGCAAAATACTCCTACAGATATGGGTTCACGAATACACACAGCTGCTTAAAAGCAAAATACTCCACCAGATATGGGTTCAAAAATACATACAGGTGCTTAAAAGCAAAATATTCCACCAGATATGTGTTCAAGAATACATACAACTGCTTCAAGGCAAAATTCTCCACCAGATATGGGTTCAAGAATACATGCAACTGCTTAAAGGCAAAATACTCCACCAGATATGGGTTCAAGAATACACACAGCTGCTTAAAAGCAAAATACTCCCACAGATATGTGTTCAAGAATACACACAACTGCTTAAAGGCAAAATACTCCACCAGATATGGGTTCAAGAATACACACAACTGCTTAAAGACAAAATACTCCACCAGATATGGGTTCAAGAATACACACAGCTGCTTAAAAGCAAAATACTCCACTAGATATGGGTTCAAGAATACACACAACTGCTAAAAAGCAAAATATTCCACTAGATATGGGTTCAAAAATACACACAACTGCTTAAAGACAAAATACTCCACCATATATGGGTTTAAGAATACACACAACTGCTTAAAGACAAAATACTCCCACAGATATGGGTTCAAGAATACACACAGCTGCTTAAAAGCAAAATACTCCACCAGATATGTGTTCAAGAATACACACAGCTGCTTAAAAGCAAAATACTCCACCAGATATGGGTTCAAGAATACACACAACTGCTTAAAGGCAAAATACTCCACCGGATATGGGTTCAAGAATACACACAGCTGCTTAAAAGCAAAATACTCCACCAGATATGGGTTCAAGAATACACACAACTGCTTAAAGACAAAATACTCCACCAGATATGAGTTCAAGAATACACACAACTGCTTAAAAGCAAAATACTCCACCAGATATGGGTTCAAGAATACACACAACTGCTTAAAGACAAAATACTCCCACAGATAGGGGTTCAAGAATACACACAGCTGCTTAAAGGCAAAATACTCCACCGGATATGGGTTCAAGAATACACACAGCTGCTTAAAAGCAAAATACTCCACCAGATATGGGTTCAAGAATACACACAACTGCTTAAAGACAAAATACTCCACCAGATATGAGTTCAAGAATACACACAACTGCTTAAAAGCAAAATACTCCACCAGATATGGGTTCAAGAATACACACAACTGCTTAAAGACAAAATACTCCCACAGATAGGGGTTCAAGAATACACACAGCTGCTTAAAGGCAAAATACTCCCACAGATATGTGTTCATGAATACACACAGCTGCTTAAAAGCAAAATAATCCATCAGACATGGGTTCAAGAATACACACAACTGCTTAACCCCTTAAGCCCCGAGGGTGGTTTGCACGTTAATGACCAGGCCTATTTTTACAATTCTGACCACTGTCACTTTATGAGGTAATTACTCTGGAACGCTTCAACGGATCCCCCTGATTTTGAGATTGTTTTTTCGTGACATATTGTACTTCATGATTGTGGTAAAATTTCTTCGATATCACTTGCGTTTATTTGTGAAAAAAATGGACATTTGGCGAAAATTTTGAAAATTTTGCAATTTTCAAAATTTGAATTTTTATGCCCTTAAATCAGAGAGATATGTCACACAAAAGAGTTAATAAATAACATTTCCCACATATCTACTTTACATCAGCACAATTTTGGAACCCAAATTTTTTTTTGTTAGGGTGCTATAAGGGTTAAAAATTGACAAGTGATTTCTCATTTTTCCAACAAAATTTACAAACCATTTTTTTAGGGACCACATCACATTTGAAGTCACTTTGAGAGGTCTTTATGACAGAAAATACCCAAAAGTGACACCATTCTAAAAACTGAACCCCTCAAGGTGCTCAAAACCACATTCAAAAACTTTATTAATCCTTCAGGTGCTTCACAGGAATTTTTTGAATGTGGAAGAAAAAAATGAACATTTAACTTTTTTCACAAAAATGTTACTTTAGACCCAATTTTTTTTATTTTCACAGGGGTAAAAAGAAAAAATGGACCCCAAAATTTGTTGTGCAATTTCCCCTGGGCACGCAGATCCCCAATATTTGGGGAAAAAACACTGTTTGGGCGCACGGCAGGGCTCGGAAGGGAAGGAGCGCCATTTGACTTTTTGATTGTAAAATTTGCTTGAATAATTAGCGGACGCAATGTTGCGTTTGGAAAGCCCCTGCGTGCCCAAACATTGGAGCTCCCCCAAAAGTGACCCCATTTTGGAAAGTAGACCCCCCAATGTACCTATCTAGATGCATAGTGAGCACTTGGAACCCCCAGGTGCTTCACAAATTGATTCGTAAAAATGAAAAAGTGAAAAATAAAACACTTTTTCATTTTTATGAATCAATTTGTGAAGCACCTGGGGGTTCCAAGTGCTCACTATGCATCTAGATAGATGCCTTGGGGGGTCTAGTTTCCAAAATGGGGTCACTTGTGGGGGAGCTCCAATGTTTGGGCACATAGGGACTCTCCAAATGCAACATGATATCCGCTAACAAATTGTCGGCTCACATTGTTAGCGGACACCATGTAGCGTTTGGAAAGCCCCTGTGTGCCCAAACATTGGAGCTCCCCCACAAGTGAACCCATTTTGGAAACTAGACCCCCCAAGGCACCTATCTAGATGCATAGTGAGCACTTGGAACCCCCTAGGTGCTTCACAAATTGATTCGTAAAAATGAAAAAGTGTTTTTTTTTTCATTTTTTCATTTTTACGATTCAATTTGTGAAGCACCTGGGGTTCCAAGTGCTCACTATGCATCTACATAGGTGCCTTGGGGGGTCTAGTTTCCAAAATGGGGTCACTTGTGGGGGAGCTCCAATGTTTGGGCACACAGAGACTCTCCAAATGCAACATAGTATCCGCTAACAAATTGAATGGAAAATCGGCTCAAATTGTTAGCGGACACCATGTTGCGTTTGGAGAGCCCCTGTGTGCCCAAACTTTGGAGCTCCCCCACAAGTGACCCCATTTTGGAAACTAGACCCTCCAAGGCACCTATCTAGATGCATAGTGAGCACTTGGAACCCCCAGGTGCTTCACAAATTGATTCGTAAAAATGAAAAAGTGAAAAAAAAAAACATTTTCATTTTTATGAATCAATTTGTGAAGCACCTGGGGGTTCCAAGTGCTCACTATGCATCTAGATAGGTGCCTTGGGGTGTCTAGTTTCCAAAATGTGGTCACTTGTGGGGGAGCTCCATTGTTTGGGCACACAGGGACTCTCCAAATGCAACATGATATCCGCTAACAAATTGCTCAAATTGTTAGCGGACACCATGTTGCGTTTGGAAAGCCCCTGTGTGCCCAAACATTGGAGCTCCCCCACAAGTGACCCCATTTTGGAAACTAGACCCCCCAATGCACCTATCTAGATGCATAGTGAGCACTTGGAACCCCCAGGTGCTTCACAAATTGATTCATAAAAATGAAAAAAAAAACACTTTTTCATTTTTATGAATCAATTTGTGAAGCACCTGGGGGTTCCAAGTGCTCACTATGCATCTAGATAGGTGCCTTGGGGGGTCTAGTTTCCAAAATGGGGTCACTTGTGGGGAGCTCCAATGTTTGGGCACGCAGGGGCTCTCCAAACGCAACATGGCGTTCGCTAACAATTTGAGACGATTTTCCATTCAATTTGTTAGCGGACACCATGTCACGTTTGGAGAGAACGTGATGTGCCTAAACAGTGGAGCTCCCCCACAAGTGACCCCATTTTGGAAACTATACCCCTCAAGGATTTTATTAAGGTGTATAGTGAACATTTTGAACCCAGAGGTACGACACAGAATTTGTTTACATTAGGTCATCATATTGAATAAGTTGTCATTAGTCTTGAGCGCAAGTGCTCGCTACTTGAGTTTGCATCGGGTACTCAGGTATGCACCATGTACAGCGTGTGCTCGAGTGACATGCTCGAGTCCCTGCTCCACATGTTTCACGGTTATTAGACACCCAAAAAAAAACATGCGGGGATCGCTCGTGCATGGCAGGCAATCCCCGTAAATTTTTTTTGGCCGCGAAGCATATGGGGCAGAGACTCGAGCATGTCACTCAAATACCCATGATACTCAATGCATACCAGAGCACCCGATGCAAACTCAAGTAGCGAGCACTTGCGCTCAACACTAGTCGCCATATCGTCATCTTTTTTTCTTACTTTTGAAAAAAATCCCAACCCCATCACAACCCCAGCCTTAACCCCAGCCCTAACCGTAGCACAACCCTAACCGTAGCACAACCCTAACCCTAGCACAACCCTAACCCTAGCACAACCCTAGCCCCAAACCCAGCCCTAACCCTAGCCCAATCCTAACCCAAGAGTTTATTTTTGACGCCGTTCCTTGTGCGGTATAAGTGATTAGATGACTTTATTCTTCGGGTCGGTGTGATTACAGCAATACCAGAATCATATGGGGTTTTTATGACTGACAGCTGTCACACACTAAAAGATGCATTTTTTGTAAAATCTAGTTTTTGCATCGCCATATTTTGAGAGCTATAATTTTTCCAGATTTTGGCAGACAGTCATGTGACGGCTCGTTTTTTGCGGGATGACTTGAAGTTGTTATTGGTGCCAATTTCAGGCACGTGACATTTTTTGATCGCTTTCTATTCCGATTTTTGGGAGGCAGAATAAACAAAAACAAACAATTCAGGAATTGTTTTTTTTTTTTTTTTTATTCTGTTCCGCGTGTGGTAAAATTGATAAGGTAGCTTTATTCTTCGGGTCAGTACGTTTACAGCGGTACCACATTTATATCGTTTTTCTATGTTTTGCACTTTTACATAATAAAAGCAATTTTATAGAAAAAAATATTTTTTAGCATCGCTTTATTCTGAGAGCTATATCTTTTTTATTTTTCGGATGATGGAGCTGTATGGTGGCTTGTTTTTTGTGGGAAGAGATGGCGTTTTCAGCGTTACCATTTTTATTTATATTTGTCTTTTTGATCGCGTGTTATTCCATTTTTTGTTTGGCGGTATGGTGATAAAGCATTGTTTTTTGGTTCGTTTTTTTTTTTTTTTTACCGTGTTCACTGAAGGGGTTAACTAGTGGGACAGTTTTATAGGTCAGGTTGTTCCGGACGCGGCGATACCAAATATGTGTACTTTTATTGTTTTTTTTATTTTTTTTTTATAATAATATTTATTGATGGGTACATTATATTTTTATTTTTGGTGGATTATTATTATTTTTTTTTTTTTATATTTTTGCTATTTTTTTTTTTTTTTTTTCACTTTCTGGAAGCTTATATAGTTTATTACTTTGTCCCACTCTGGGACTTTCACTTTTTTTTCTCTGATCGCCTGCATGGCACAGGAATGCAGCACAATCCCTGTGCCATGCAGGCTGTCAGCGCCGGACAGGGAGAAGATTGTTTGGAGATGCACTGCGCATGTCCAAACAATCTTCCTGCTGTCTGGTGACCCGGATGTTGTCATGACGACATCGGGTCGTCATAGCAACACCCGGGAAGCCTTTGCAGACAGCGCAGGAAGCCGGAAGAGGAGGTGAGTATCTGCGATCACCTCCCCTTGCCCCCGCAATGCTGCGATCGACTTCGATCGCAGCATCGCGGGGGTTAATGTGCTGGGAGCGGTGCAGGACCGCTCCCTGCACATAGTATCGGGTGTCAGCTGTGACAATCAGCTGACACCCGGCGGCGATCGCGCCCGCACAGCCTGTGTGCGCGCGCGATCTCCATAACGTACTAATACGGGTCTGGCTCTTAAGTCCCAGGGCACAGACGCGTATTAGTACGTCAGATATTATTAAGGGGTTAAAGACAAAATACTCCACCAGATATGGGTTCGAGAATACACAAAGCTGCTTACAAGCAAATACTCCACCAGATATGGGTTCAAGAATACACACAGCTGCTTAAAGACAAAATACTCCTACAGATATGGGTTCAAGAATACACACAGCTGCTTAAAAGCAAAATACTCCATCAGATATGGGTTCAAGAATACACACAACTGCTTAAAGACAAAATACTCCACCAGATATGGGTTCAAGAATACACACAGCTGCTTAAAGGCAAAATACTCCTACAGATATGGGTTCAAGTACACACAGCTGCTTAAAAGCAAAATACTCCCACAGATATGGGTTCAAGAATACACACAACTGCTTAAAAGCAAAATACTCCCACAGATATGTGTTCAAGAATACACACAACTGATTAAAAGCAAAATACTCCAACAGATATGGGTTTAAGAATACACACAACTGCTTAAAAGCAAAATACTCCATCAGATATGGTTTCAAGAATACACACAGCTGCTAAAGGCAAAATACTCCATCAGATATGTGTTCAAGAATACACACAGCTGCTTAAAGTCAAAATACTCCCACAGATATGGGTTCAAGAACACACACAGCTGCTTAAAGGCAAAATACTCCATAAGATATGGGTTCAAGATTACACACAGCTGCTTCAAGGCAAAATACTCCCATAGATATGGGTTCAAGAATACCCACAGCTGCTTAAAGGGAAAATACTCCACCAGATATGGGTTCAAGAATACACACAGCTGCTTAAAGGCAAAATACTCCCATAGATATGGGTTCAAGAATACACACAGCTGCTTAAAGGCAAAATACTCCACCAGATATGGGTTCAAGAATACACACAGCTGCTTAAAGGCAAAATACTCCTCCAGATATGTGTTCAAGAATACACACAGCTGCTTAAAGGCAAAATACTCCCACAGAGATGTGTTCAAGTATACACACAACTGCTTAAAGTCAAAATACTCCCACAGATATGTGTTGAAGAATACACACAGCTGCTTAAAGGCAAAATAGTCCCACAGATATGTGTTCAAGAATACACACAGCTGCTTAAAGGCAAAATACTCCACCAGATATGTGTTCAAGAATATACACAGCTGCTTAAAGGCAAAATACTCCCACAGATATGGGTTCAAGAATACACACAGCTGCACAAAGGCAAAATACTCCACCAGATATGGGTTCAAGAATACACACAGCTGCATAAAGGCAAAATACTCCACCAGATATGGGTTCAAGAATACACACAGCTTGTAACGGGTCTGGGAGGCGGAACCTCTGGGCTACAATACAAGGGGGCGGTCCTTGTAAGGGAGCGGGTGGCGACCAGGCAGGTAGTCACAGGAGGTGACCAGGACAGTCTCTGGGTGTACGGGCAGGAGGACACGGCAAGTGATCGGGGCAGTCTCTGGATAAAGGGTAGGTACGACCTGTGATAGCTGAACCTCCAGGTAGGCTAGCAAGGCAGATGGAGAATGTGTGCTCCCAGGTGAGCAAGCGAGAGTC
Organism: Phyllobates terribilis; assembly: GCF_046119375.1. NCBI lineage: Eukaryota > Metazoa > Chordata > Amphibia > Anura > Dendrobatidae > Phyllobates > Phyllobates terribilis. The sequence goes on from NW_027363111.1 coordinate 126,614, forward strand.
TCTGGAATAGCAGGTGGTCACAGCACGTGACGGCGGAGCCTCCAGGTAGGCAAGCAGGCAGGTAACGGAGAAGCGCTCCCAGGTGAGCGGGCAAGAGTCTCAGGAATAGCTGGTGGTCACAGCACGTGACAGCGGAGCCTCCGGGCAGGCAAGCAGGCAGGTAGCGGAGAAGCGCTCCCAGGTGAGCGGGCAAGAGTCTGGAGTAGCTGGTGGTCACAGCACGTGACAGCGGAGCCTCCGGGCAGGCAAGCAGGCAGGTAGCGGAGAAGCGCTCCCAGGTGAGCGGGCAAGAGTCTGGAGTAGCTGGTGGTCACAGCACGTGACAGCGGAGCCTCCGGGCTGGCAAGCAGGCAGGTAACGGAGAAGCGCTCCCAGGTGAGCGGGCAAGCTGGTCCATAGACAGACTGACCGGAGTTGTAAGGCAGACCGTCGGACCTCAGGCAAGCAGGCAGGTAGCTGAGGTGCGCTCCCAGGTGAGCGGGCAGGCTGGTCCTTAGACAGACTGACAGGAGTAGTAAGGCAGACCGTCGGACCTCAGACTAGCAGACAGGTAGCAAGTAATCAGGCAGGAATCTGACAGGTAACTGGCAGGTAACTGGCAACGGGACCTGAGGGCTGAAGCACAGGTGAGACACAGGTGCAAACAACATTGCTCGGGCACCTCCATTTTGGAGGAGGTGCCTTATATATGATGAAGTCCTCCGGCCATTGGCCGGGGACTCCTTAGGACGGCGCGCGCGGCCCCTTTAAGAGGAGGGGAGCGCGCGCGCCCTAAGCACAGGGGCCGGGAAGGAGCGCGCGCTGAGAGCAGAGCGGGAGGAGGACGCCGGGAAGGAGCGCGCGCTGACAGCAGAGCGGGAGAGGGACGCCGGGCACGGGGCAGAGCGGTGAGGGGAGCAGCGTCCCTGCCTAGCAGAGGGCAGGGACGCCGGCACTACAGTACCCCCCCCTTTAGGCCCCCCCTTTTTTAGGCCAGACAGAAATTTAGCTAGGATGAGAGGGGCATGGATGTTCTCCCGGGGCTCCCACGTTCTCTCCTCAGGACCAAACCCCTTCCAATCTACCAGAAAAAAGGTCTTTCCTCTTACCCTTTTGGTGGCAAGAATGTTCTCTACCTCAAACTCGTCCTCAGCAGAAACCGGAGCAGGAGGCGTACCTGTAGACTTGGAAAAAGAGTTAAGTACCACAGGTTTGAGGAGAGATACATGGAAGGAGTTAGGGATCCGTAAGTTGGCCGGGAGTTTCAATTTATAGGCCACCGGGTTGATCTGACTGGTGACCTCCAGAGGTCCGATGAACCGAGGCCCTAACTTGTAAGAGGGTATCTTGAGTCGAACATATTTAGATGAGAGCCAGACCTTATCTCCTGGACGAAATTGAGGAGGATCCAGGCGTTTTTTGTCAGCGTGTCTTTTCATCCGCTCGGACGACTGAAGGAGTGCGGATCGGGTACTCTCCCAAATGGAGGAAAATTTGCTAACGAGAGATTCCGCAGCCGGGTTGTCCACCGAGGTGGAGACAGGAAAAGGAATCCGAGGATGCTGACCAAAGACTACAAAAAACGGGGATTTGGAGGAGGATTCGCTCTCGTGATTATTGTAAGAGAACTCGGCCCATGGTAGGAGATCCACCCAGTCAGAATGGTGGGCATTAACGAAGTGCCGGAGGTAACTGGTCAGGTTCTGATTGATCCGCTCCACTTGACCATTGGACTGTGGGTGGTAAGCGGAAGAGAAGTCCAGGGTGACGTCTAGTAGTTTACAAGTGGCTCTCCAGAAGCGTGAGGTGAACTGTACCCCACGATCCGACACGATGTGGAGGGGCAGGCCATGAAGACGGAAGATGTAACGAATAAAGTCTCTAGCTAGCTCGGGTGCAGACGGGAGGCCTGGCAGGGGAACGAAATGAGCCATCTTGGAGAAGCGGTCAGCGACCACCCAAATGACCGTACAACCGGCAGAGAGTGGGAGGTCAGTTATGAAGTCCATTGCAATATGCTGCCAGGGGGCAGCAGGTACTGGGAGCGGAAGGAGGCGACCGGCTGGCAGATGTCTCGGAACCTTGTTGCGGGCGCAGGACACACAGGCAGAAACAAAGTCTATTACATCCTTGTGCAGGGTAGGCCACCAGTAGTGCCGGGAAATAAGCTGAAGGGTCTTCTTCTGACCAGCGTGGCCAGCCAGTTTAGACGAGTGACCCCAGTGAAGGATCTTCTCCCGATCAGGTACTGATACGAACGTCTTTCCGGGAGGGAGATGATTTAGACTCACGGGAGCCACCTGCATTACTCTGGCGGGATCGATGATGTGTTTCGGATCTTCCTCGAGATCAGATACCAGAAAGGATCGAGACAAGGCGTCCGCCTTGACGTTTTAGTCAGCCGGGCGAAAATGAAGGACAAAATCAAAACGAGCAAAAAACAAGGACCACCGGGCTTGGCGCGGGTTAAGTCTCTGGGCATGCTGGAGGTAAGCCAAGTTCTTGTGGTCAGTGTAAATTATTACCGGGTGAAGAGCCCCCTCAAGCAGGTAACGCCACTCCTCCAATGCCAGTTTGATGGCCAATAACTCTCGATCTCCAATGGAATAATTGCGCTCTGAGGAGGAGAAGAGTTTAGAGAAGAAGCCGCAAGTTACCATCCTCCCGGAAGAAGATTTTTGAGTAAGTACCGCTCCAGCTCCAGAGGAGGAGGCGTCCACTTCCAGGAAGAACTGCTTGTTGCCGTCCGGGCGATGCAGCACCGGGGCGGAAGAGAAGGCCTGTTTTAAGGAAAGAAAGGCTTCTTCTGCTTCGGGCGGCCACTCTTTGGGATTAGTACCCTTACGGGTGAGCACGGAAATTGGGGCAGTCCGGGAAGAGAAGTGTGGTATGAAGAGGCGGTAGTAGTTGGCGAAGCCCAGGAACCGCTGAATGGCCTTCAACCCCTCCGGTCGGGGCCATTTCTCGATGGCAGACAGTTTCTCTGGATCCATTCGTAGGCCGGTCTGAGAAATAATGTAGCCCAAAAACGGAAGCGAGGTCTGCTCAAAGAGACACTTCTCGTATTTAGCGAAGAGGTGATTCTGCCTGAGCCTGAGCAGGACCTGACGAACGTCCCTCCGGTGAGTCTGGAGATCCGGAGAGAAGACCAAGATGTCGTCCAGGTACACCACTACGCAGGAGTAGAGAAGGTCCCGGAAGATGTCATTGACCAACTCTTGAAAGACGGCAGGAGCGTTACAGAGACCAAAGGGCATTACCAGGTATTCATAGTGGCCGTCCCGGGTGTTGAATGCCGTCTTCCATTCATCCCCTTGACGGATACGAACCAGGTTGTACGCCCCACGGAGGTCTAGTTTGGTGAAGATTCTAGCCCCCCTCAGACGATCAAATAATTCTGGAATGAGCGGAAGGGGGTACTTATTCTTCACCGTGATCTGGTTTAGGCCTCTATAGTCTATACAGGGACGGAGAGAGCCGTCCTTCTTTTTGACGAAAAAGAAGCCTGCTCCCGCCGGGGAGGTAGATTTCCGAATGAATCCCCTGGCCAGATTCTCCTCAATATATTCGGACATCGACCGGGTCTCAGCAGCGGATAAAGGATAAATACGCCCACGGGGAGGAGTAGTACCGGTAACAGGTCGATGGGACAGTCGTATGGTCTATGAGGGGGTAATGTCTCTGCCTCCTTTTTATTAAAGACATCAGCATAAGACCAATAAAGAATTGGAAGTCCAGGTAGATTAGCTGGGGTAGGAGAGGGACGGACGGGATGGACGGGAACCAGGCAGGTCTTATGACAGTCTTGTCCCCAGCGAAGGACTTCTCCGGTTTGCCAGTCAAGCACAGGTGCATGTCTCTGGAGCCAAGGCAGACCTAGCAAGAGGGCGTGAGAGAGTCCAGGCAGAACATGAAAGGAGATACTTTCAGAATGCAGCATTCCCACCTGCAGAGTAATGGATTCGGTGATGAGTTGGATGGGGCGTGGTAAGAGCCCCCCATCCACGGCAGCCACAGACAAGGGTACAGCCAGAGGTTTGGTGGGGATGCGGTATTTCTCTACCAGGGACTGTGAAATAAGATTCCCGACCGCTCCAGAGTCCAGTTGGGCTAGTTCGAAATAACGGTTCTCCCCGTAGACGATTGAAACTGACAACAGCAGGGATGGAGAGGATTTATTCTTGTCTAGGTGGACCTCTCTGAGCGAACCTAGACACAGGCGTTTCCCGACCTCTCCGGGCAGGCACGGATCCGGTGCTCCTTGCTGCCACAGTAGAAGCAGGTCCCCTCGGCACGGCGTAAGTCCTGACGGGTCTTGACCATCTTGGTCTGGTCGACCTGCATAGGCTCAGGAGGGTGTACCTGGTTAGAGACAGAAGGAGTGACGGGTTTCTGAAAAGTAGGAGCTAGACGTGGTAACCTCCTCTCACTGGTGACCTCTCTGGCACGCTCCTGGAACCGTAGGTCAATCCGGGTGGCAAGAGTTATTAAGTCATCGAGAGTGGTAGGAATGTCCCGACCGGCAAGTTCATCTTTAATACGGCCGGACAGACCCTCCCAGAAGACGGAAACCAGAGCGTCGTTATCCCAGGCCAGCTCCGAGGCAAGGGTACGGAACCGTATGGCATATTGGCCCACGGTGAGACTCTCCTGACGGAGGCGTAGCAACGATGATGCAGATGAGGTCTTCCGTCCGGGTTCGTCGAAGACTTTCCGGAAAGCCGTGAGAAAAGCAGGCAAGTTGGACACCAGGGGGTCTCCTCTCTCCCATAGAGGATTTAGCCAGGCCAGGGCCTCCCCGGTGAGATGGGACATGATGAAGGCAATTTTGGCCCGGTCGTAGTTAAACTGGTGGGACAAAAGTTCAAAGTGCAGGGTGCACTGATTTAAGAAGCCCCGAGCCTGGACGGAGTCGCCTCCGAAGCGAGGAGGTGCAGAAAGCCGGGGTCCGGGGTAGGATACCATGGTATTAGTGGGCAGCGGAGCTGCCGGATTGCAAGATATGGCACTGGCGGAGGTTGTTGGTGGATCAGACAGAGTGTTCAGGCGAGTATTGACATTCCGCAGGTGACCCAGGATGGACTCCTGTTGGGACCTCTGACGGGACAGTTCAAGACAGAGGTCCGAGAGCGAGGGAGCTTGGGTGCCACCGGGTTCCATGGCCCGAGCAAACTGTAACGGGTCTGGGAGGCGGAACCTCTGGGCTACAATACAAGGGGGCGGTCCTTGTAAGGGAGCGGGTGGCGACCAGGCAGGTAGTCACAGGAGGTGACCAGGACAGTCTCTGGGTGTACGGGCAGGAGGACACGGCAAGTGATCGGGGCAGTCTCTGGATAAAGGGTAGGTACGACCTGTGATAGCTGAACCTCCAGGTAGGCTAGCAAGGCAGATGGAGAATGTGTGCTCCCAGGTGAGCAAGCGAGAGTCTCTGGAATAGCAGGTGGTCACAGCACGTGACGGCGGAGCCTCCAGGTAGGCAAGCAGGCAGGTAACGGAGAAGCGCTCCCAGGTGAGCGGGCAAGAGTCTCAGGAATAGCTGGTGGTCACAGCACGTGACAGCGGAGCCTCCGGGCAGGCAAGCAGGCAGGTAGCGGAGAAGCGCTCCCAGGTGAGCGGGCAAGAGTCAGGAGTAGCTGGTGGTCACAGCACGTGACAGCGGAGCCTCCGGGCAGGCAAGCAGGCAGGTAGCGGAGAAGCGCTCCCAGGTGAGCGGGCAAGAGTCTGGAGTAGCTGGTGGTCACAGCACGTGACAGCGGAGCCTCCGGGCTGGCAAGCAGGCAGGTAACGGAGAAGCGCTCCCAGGTGAGCGGGCAAGCTGGTCCATAGACAGACTGACCGGAGTTGTAAGGCAGACCGTCGGACCTCAGGCAAGCAGGCAGGTAGCTGAGGTGCGCTCCCAGGTGAGCGGGCAGGCTGGTCCTTAGACAGACTGACAGGAGTAGTAAGGCAGACCGTCGGACCTCAGACTAGCAGACAGGTAGCAAGTAATCAGGCAGGAATCTGACAGGTAACTGGCAGGTAACTGGCAACGGGACCTGAGGGCTGAAGCACAGGTGAGACACAGGTGCAAACAACATTGCTCGGGCACCTCCATTTTGGAGGAGGTGCCTTATATATGATGAAGTCCTCTGGCCATTGGCCGGGGACTCCTTAGGACGGCGCGCGCGGCCCCTTTAAGAGGAGGGGAGCGCGCGCGCGCGCGCCCTAAGCACAGGGGCCGGGAAGGAGCACGCGCTGAGAGCAGAGCGGGAGGAGGACGCCGGGAAGGAGCGCGCGCTGACAGCAGAGCGGGAGAGGGACGCCGGGCACGGGGCAGAGCGGTGAGGGGAGCAGCGTCCCTGCCTAGCAGAGGGCAGGGACGCCGGCACTACACAGCTGCTTAAAAGCAAAATACTCCCACAGTATACTCCCACAGACAAAATAGAAAGGGCCGCTGTATCTTATATTCAAGCACTCTTTATGGACAGGGACTGTCCCACTAGACTGGCGCCAAGCAAATGTGGTACCAATATTCAAAAAGGGGTCTAAAAGTGACCCTGGGAGCTATAGACCAGTAAGCTTAACGTCTGTTGTGGGTAAATTGTTTGAAGGATTTCTTAGAGATGCTATTGTAGAATATCTTAATGATAATAACTGTCTAACTCCATATCAACATGTATTCATGAGGGATCACTCCTGCCAAACAAACCTGATCGCCTTCTACGAGGAGGTGAGCTCACAGCTGGACCGGGGAGAGTCAGTGGATGTTGTATACCTTGACTTCTCCAAAGCGTTTGATACTGTGCCACACAAAAGGTTGGTATATAAAATGAGAATGCTTGGTCTGGGGGATAATGTGTGCAAGTGGGTAAATAGCTGGCTGAGTGATAGAAAGCAGAGGGTGGTTATCAATGAAGTAAGCTCAGGGTGTGTCAGGGTTACTAGCAGGGTGCCTCAAGGGTCTGTCTTGGGCCCTATATTATTTAATATAGTTATTAATGATCTAGTGGAAGGGTTGCATAGTAAAATAGCAATATTTGCAGATGATACTAAACTTTGTAAAGTAGTTAATACAGATGAGGATAGGGCACAGCTACAGGAGGATTTAGATAAATTGGGGAGTTGGGCCAAAAAATGGCAAATGGGGTTCAATGCCGATAAATGTAAGGTCATGCACATGGGAAAGAAAAACAGCAGTCACCCATACATATTAAATGGGAAACCGTTGGGGAAATCTGACATGGAGAAGGACCTGGGCGTCTTGGTTAATAGCAAATTAAATTGGAGTGCCCAGTGTCAGGCAGCAGCTGCGAAGGCAAATAGAGTCATGGCATGCATCAGAAGAGGAATAGGGGCATATGATGAGAACATTGTTCTTCCTCTGTATAAAGCGCTGGTAAGGCCGCACTTAGTATATTGTGCACAGTTCTGGGCTCCGGTGCTCAGGAAAGACATATTGGAGCTAGAGAGGGTACAAAGGAGGGCGACTAAGGTAATAAAGGGAATGGAGGGACTAGAATACCCAGAGAGGTTGTCAAAATTAGGCCTATTTACGTTGGAAAAGAGAAGGCTTAGGGGAGACCTCATAAACATGTATAAATACATCAGGGGGCAGTACAGAGATCTCTCCCATGACCTGTTTATACCAAGGATGGTGACAAAGACGAGGGGGCACACTATGCGTCTGGAGGAAAGGAGGTTCCTGCAACAGCATAGAAGGGGATTCTTTATGGTCAGAGCCGTGAGACTCTGGAACTCTCTGGGAGAGGAAGTGATGATGTCCAACTCACTTAATGAGTTCAAGAGAGGCCTGGACGCCTTTCTTGAGAACAATAAAATTACATCTTATGCTTAGTGATAGTTAATTAATCCAGGGATTTAATCTGACTGCCAGATTGGAGTCGGGAAGTGAATTTTTCCTCAATGATGTAAATTGGCCTACACCGCATGGGTTTTTTTTTGCCTTCCCCTGGATCAACGCTGCGGAATAGCTGGAGTGCAGTGCACAAGAAATAGGCTGAACTCGATGGACGCTTGTCTTTTTTCGGCCTTATAAACTATGTAACTATATAACTATGTAAAGATATGTGTTCAAGAATACACACAGCTGCTTAAAGGCAAAATAGTCCCACAGATATGGGTTCAAGAATACACACAGCTGCTTAAAAGAAAAATACTCCCACAGATATGGGTTCAAGAATACATACAACTGCTTAAAGGCAAAATACTCACCCAGATATGTGTTCAAGAATACACACAGCTGCTTAAAAGCAAAATACTCCCACAGATATGGGTTCAAGAATACACACAGCTGCTTAAAGGCAAAATACTCCCACAGATATGGGTTCAAGAATACACACAGCTGCTTAAAAGCAAAATACTCCCACAGATATGGGTTCAAGAATACACACAGCTGCTGAAAGGCAAAATACTCCCACAGATATGGGTTCAAGAATACACACAGCTGCTTAAAGGCGAAATACGCCATCAGATATGAGTTCAAGAATACACACAGCTGCTTAAAGACAAAATACTCCACCAGATATGTGTTCAAGAATACACACAGCTGCTTAAAGTCAAAATACTCCCAGAGATATGGGTTCAAGAATACACACAGCTGCTTAAAGGCAAAATAGTCCCACAGATATGTGTTCAAGAATACACACAGCTGCTTAAAGGCAAAATACTCCACCAGATATGTGTTCAAGAATACACACAGCTGCTTAAAGGCAAAATACTCCTACAGATATGTGTTCAAGAATACACACAACTGCTTAAAGGCAAAATACTCCTACCGATATGGGTTCAAGAATACACACAGCTGCTTAAAAGCAAAATACTCCCACAGATATGTGTTCAAGAATACACACAGCTGCTTAAAAGGCAAAATACTCCCACAGATATGGGTTCAAGAATACACACAGCTGCTTAAAGGCAAAATACTCCCACAGATATGGGTTCAAGAATACACACAACTGCTTAAAGGCAAAATACTCCTACAGATATGGGTTCAAGAATACACACAACTGCTTAAAGGCAAAATACTCCTACAGATATGGGTCCAAGAATACATACAACTGCTTAAAGGCAAAATACTCCACCAGATATGGGTTCAAGAATACACACAGCTGCTTAAAGGCAAAATACTCCCACAGATATGTGTTCAAGAATACACACAGCTGCTTAAAAGCAAAATACTCCACCAGATATGTGTTCAAGGATACACACAGCTGCTTAAAAGCAAAATACTCCACCAGATATGTGTTCAAGATTACACACAACGGCTTAAAGGCAAAATACTCCACCAGATATGTGTTCAAGATATGAGTTCATAATCTTTGAAAATTCTTGGAGAACTGTCGAAGTCCCAGTAGACTGGATGAGAGCGAATGTTGTCCCTATCTTCAAAACAGGAAAGAACATGGACCCAGGGAACTATAGGTCTATGAGCCTTACTTCTATACCAGGAAAGATCTTTGAACAAATTATTAAACAACATGTATGCAAGTATCTTTAAGAAAATGAAGTGATTAACCAGAGCCAGCATGGGTTTGTAACTAACAAGTCATGTCAGACTTATTAGACAAGGCAACTGTTAGGGTATCTGTACACCATCCGTACTGTTAGCGCTTTGAACACAGCATACTTTATGCTGCGTCCAAAGCGCTGCACGCAGGTGAATCCGCATATGTTCATAGAATCATGCAGATTCACCGCAATCAATACATTGTATTTGTGGCGCCCCTGAGGGTTCGGTCACCACAGAGGTACTGCATCTCTTTAATGAGTTGTGGTATCTCCCTTCGAGGTAAGAATGGTGCAGCTGTCAGGACCACACCTCTACATCCAACACTACACTTCTCCCACCTGTAGGGGGGAGTATTTGCACTTGGGTGGTGGGATAAGAGGAGATGGGGGAACCAAAGATAGGGGGAACCTAGTAGTGGGTGAGGGTGGAGGACACACTTAAAGGTTACACGTACAAAATTCATATAAAATAGTTAGCCATCTTAAGTTCAAGGTCTTTGATTGTGATCTTCATCACTGAACGTGGCTTTCTGTGTGAACCTGCAGTTGATGGGGACACGGTCCTCGTGCTCTGGCCTTGAGACGAGGAGCGGGCAAGAGTTAACGGCTGTCTCTACCCGGTCAAGGTCCCTGCTTAAGAAGGCCAGGAGGGGAGCAGAGGAGACAAGCTCCGCAGGCAAAAGGATCCCAGGGGGAAGTGGACGGAGCGGCATACGCCACCTACTACCTTTATTCTGGCTTGGTCAGAGGGACTCCTGCTGCAAAAGGGGTACCGGCCCCTGATACCTGACTCTGTAACTCCAAGTCTCAGTCAGGAAAGCCCGGAAGGCTCAGTGGATACCGTCGGGTGACGGATGGAACGGAATTGCCGCCGTACCCAAGATCTGTGCATAGTCCAGAGGGAGATCCAGCCTTTCTACACACACGGGCAGGAGAGGACTTAGTTAAAAGTCTAGGAACACTCTGGTGCGGGGTCCTGACTAAGCACCTGAACTGCTCGGAGGTTGGCGGACCCCCGGTCCTGGTGGCCGCAGAGCGCCGTGAGGAGCAGGGAGAAGCCTTGCTGCTGCTTACCAAACTGTGAGTAAAGACCTGGAAGACTTCCCCTATGGCCTCCGGACTCTTATTATTGCACCGCACCGCACAGCACAGCACCAGAACTTCCTCACTACTACTCCCTCCATCCGTTCTCGCTGCCCTGAGGCCCAGCTCCGCCTGTGGGGAGTTATACCATCTCCTGCTGCCACTACATCCCGCCTCAGAGGACTGCTGCAGCGCTGTTGGCCATCACCAGACACCACAGGTGGCGTAGTCAAATACCACTCGAAACACTGTCACCCGTCACCGTCCCTCCTAGCCCTTATTTTCATGTGACAACCCTGGGCACGGACCGGGCCTAGGCCGCGACTACATCCACTCAAGCACAGTGGCCCAGATCCGAGTACCCCAACTCTCAGGGTGGGCTAGCGAGAAGGGGAAGGAGAGGCGAGTCAACATCTCTATCTCTCCTCCACCCGGGCGTCAATCCACAGCGTTTACTGACCATGTGCACATACCTTTAGGTGGATTCATAACTGGCTTACAAAAAGAAGCAAGAAAAAAGGCTGAAAAGAAGCGCTTCTGTGGAGGGAGGAGGGGAATTAAAACCAACAAAACACTTACACTAAATAGATATCTTGAATGTGGACAACTTTGTTACAGCTCAATCAGCCTGCTGCTACCACGTACGGACATCCTAATCAGGTGCCGTATTGTAAGAAAGTTGAAAAAACAAACAGAAAAGGATTGACAGCTGACACGAGCACAGTAGGTCCACACAGGGAGTAAGAAAGTTGAAAGATTCAAGCTCCACTTTCATTGTAGGGAGGAGAAAGAGGAATCTTAATAGCTGTCTACAAATATTTGAAGGGCTGTCCCACTGTATAGGGATCAGATTTACTCTCATTTGCACAAAAAAAGACTAGAAGCAATGGGATGAAATTCACAAAATGAGAATCCAAATTTACCAATCACCATGGCACTTCAAACTTTAATTAATTTAATTAACAATGTATTAAAAAAAACAGGCTTTTCTGATTTTTTTAATACATTGTTTTTATTATGTAGTGAATAAAAATAATTTTTTAAATTTTTACTTTTGGCAAAACTTCATTTGTTCTGGACTACTGTCTGGGGGAAAGGGTTATTAATAGTGTTGAGCCACCCCCGTAGTGTTCGAGTTCGGTTCGTCGAACACCCTTATGTTCGTCGAACACCTTCAAACACCGTTAAAACCAATGGCAGGCAAACAAAAACACATAGAAACACATAGAAAACACATAGAAAACACTTCAAAGGTGTCCAAAAGCTGAAAAACTGCTCAGAAGACACAACTAACACATGGAAAAGTGACAAGTACATATAGTCATGCGAAAAGAAAAGAGGTGGAGGAGTAAAAGGAGGGGGAGACACAGATATAGGCATGTCATGCCCTTCTAAAATCAAGAAAGGCTGGAGTAAAAATCTAAAATCAGCCTACCAACACCCAGACGTCATGACAAGAAAATTAAAAAAAGAAATATCTTTAGGTAGAATGGCGGTTTGATTCAGAACACTTTCCTTACAAGACGTAGTGGTATCCCCGTTGTGAGTTGTGCCAAAAACGGAACCCAATACATTCGGACTAATCCACCATTTGTCATATCCAAGGGGCAGGTCAGTAAACGACAACATCGACGCGGAACCAAGTACAGTAGTATATACTGTACATCCTTTGACAAGGCAATCAAGCGGATCAAGAAGTTGGGAAGGGTCACCCTAATGGCCAAAACAGACATTGATGCGGCGTTCCAGTTACTTACTACCTGTGCCTCCGAATAGTGTCCACCTATTGGGCTGCTTCTGGGAAGGAGCATACTATATAGATCGCTGTTTGCCCATGGGGTGCTCCAGATCCTGCTCACTATTGGAGTCGTTTAGTTGCTTCCTCGAATGGGTTGTAATGGACGTTTCTAAGGGGCACATATTATCCATTACCTCGACAACTTCTTATGCCTGGGCCCAAAAGATTTGCCACAGTGTGAATACATGCGGTAGTCCACCTGTGAGAAGGAGAGAGCTGGAGGGAGAGCGGACACCACAGAGCCGAGGGGTTAGATGAAGAACGGAAGAAGGAAAGAGGGCGAGGGAGATAAGGCAGTACAGTGGAAGGCCAACCTGAGCTCCCCCACGTTCCTGCTGGGCGGGGAACAGCGCTGGGAAGAAAAGCCGCTTGCGCATCCCTTTGAGACTACGGGCGCGAGTGGGCAGAGGGACTACGCTGGAGTGCGAAGCCGACACGGTCAGTCCGTTACTGCCCGTGCGACCTCCGTGTCGCCGGGTTTGTGCCAGAGCCGCGGTGGACCCTGACGGCCAGCCCCCCTCTTCCAATACTGGTGCCTGTCAGCTGGTGGGTCGAGCCCCCCCGCGGTGGGGGGGGGGGAGTAACATCTGCAGAAGAAAGACCATCTTCCAGCCAAACTAAGATGTCTACTTCTTTTCGTGGACAATGTGATACGATCCCTTTCTTACGGACACGCCCATCGCTACAAATTCCAGATGAGGCACAAAAACAGCAGGTGCTTCAACGGATATCAAGTGCTCCTTCAAGTGGGCTCTCCTCCACCTCAACTTCAACATCACAAATACTCCAGTCCTCAGAGGTGTCACCCCAATCGCACTTGCTTCCTCACAGCTCCCAAGTCTCTAGCTGCCCGTCTGAGTATGGGGTAACACAGATGGTTGAGTCTGCACAGCTGTTTACTCATACTATAGCCTGGGAAACGGAGGTCTGCTCCAGAGCTTCTGTTAATCCAGATGAGGAAATGATCTGCACTGATGCCCAGAATCTTTATGAGTTGGATCCAGGACCAGATGAAGAAGGTTCTGAACATAATGTAGACCCTCGTTCCCAAACTGTAACTCCTGTTGGTGGAGACAATGATGAAGACGATGATGAGACTCAAATACCTGATTGGAGCAACAACTTGACTTTTCAGTCAGGGCAGGAAGAGGTTGGTTCTGAGGACGACGGGTGTGAGAACACACAGGGTGATGATGACGAGGTTGGAGATCCCACTTACTGTCAACTCACAGTCAGCCAGTCGATGAGGTCAGCAGAGGAGATGGAGGAGGATGTGACTAGCCCAGGGGATGGGGATGACTCGGTACCCGGGCCTTTGCCTGGCCTTTGGGATGTCGTGGTGGTCGGCTCCCGGACCCGTACCCTGGGGTCACTCTTTAAAAGGGTGGATAATTGTTAATTTTATAAGAGTTCGTGACACCACCTGTGGTATCTGGTGAGAAGCACCAGCGCTGCAGCAGTTCACTGAGGCCGGTGATAAGGCAGCTCGATGGTATAGCTCCCCACAGGTGGAGCTAGGCCTCAGAAAAGCGTATGCAGGGGGAATGCAGGACAGGCGAGACCCAGCTGGGTCAGAGCAAGAATGGGAACGGACACGGTAGTCACTTCAGTACCTTTTACTGGTGGAAATTCAGGCACATCCCGGAGCACTGTAGGGTGAAGGGTGCATATCAGGATCCTCCCCAATGAGCGGGTGTAGGGCCTCCTGTTTCTTGCCTCTGCGTAGTAAGTTTCTGACCTGCCTGGAGCTAGGCCTAACTTTGTCTCTGTCCTGAGCTGGCTGACCTTGTGGTAGGGCCTTGTCTTGGAGTTCACGCTCCCAGTATGCGGGGCCTAAGCGTCTCCTGGCTCTGTTACGTATCAGAACCTTAGCGATCCTGGGACTTGTAGTTCTCCAGGGATTCCGGTTATGCCTTACTGGGTCAAAGAGATCCCGGTAAGCTCAGATCCGGTGTCCGGTAAATGCTTCGGGGTGAGCTGGTTAAGCTCCTCTGCCCCCTTTGTACTAACTCTCCACTCTCCTTTGGCCTACTCGGGCCCTCACTAGGCTATACACACTAACGGCAGCTTGCCGCGCTTCACCGATCTTATGGCACCGGCACACCTTAAGCTCTAACTGGGCTCCCTGAATCTAGCTAGCAGGAGCCTCGTGCTCCACTGCTGAACTATTAACTGAGTTCTCTAGACTAGACTGAGCTCCACTGCAGATTGACCTCTCTTTGGCTTCTCTACTGCAGGAACTCTTCAGAGGAACTGAACTGCCTAGCTCCACCTTCCCTATTTATATCCCTAAGGGTTCCCTCTGCTGGTCTGAAGTGGAAGGTGGAGATGTGTGAATGTTTATGGGGGCCTCTTGTGGAGGATTCCATCAATGCACTCTTCTAGGATCTGTGATACCAAGCGCAGCTGGGCGTCACAGATGCCATTGATGACGAGGTTAGGTTGCGCCTTCCTGGACAGAGACGGAGTACTGGAAGCACGTCAACAACTGCATCCTCAACCACAACTCTGCCTCTGACCACAAGTCGTGGTGGCTCTTCAGGTCGCATGGGCTCTAAGCCTTGCATCGCCTGGGCATTTTTTCAGATCGATAAGGATGACCCAACTCGTGTTATCTGTAATATTTGTCACCAAAAGCTAAGTAGAGGCCAAAAAATTCATAGTTTGAGTACTTCATGCATGAACCGTCACATGGATATGAAGCATAAGTTGCAGTGGGAAGCTCACTGTGCTACAATGCGGCCTAGCGGGCCGGGCCAACCACCGTCTGCCCCATGTTGTGCATCCACGGCCTCTTAATCCTCTGTGACTGGGGGGACAGCAGTCACACATGTTTTTGGATGCAGACCTGCCACCTCTTTACCCGCAACAGCCAGTGTGATTGGCAGGTCATCATTTCATTTGGAAGTGGAAATACCAGCTGGTGTTGAGCGCCCTCCGACATCGAGAGCACCACCTTTGGATCAAGGCAACCTAACTTTTCCGCCTGCATCTTCCTCACATATGGGCAGTTTGCCGGGGACACCCTACTCAACCCCATCTAAGCACAACAGCCAGCCCTCGGTCCCTCAGATGTGGACAAGTAAAAGACCATTTCCTCCTAGCCATGACAAAGCTAAGAGGTTGAATTTCACCATCTGCAAGCTGTTGGCTACAGAAATGCTGCCTTTCTGCCTGGTGGACACAGAGGATTTTCGAGACCGTATGTCCGTCGCAGTGCCCCAGTACCAGATGCCCAGTCGGCACTACTTCTCAAAGAAAGGTGTGCCTGCGCTACACCAGCATGTCGCACACAGCATCACCGCTTCTTTGAGAAACTCTGTGTGTGACAGGGTGCATTTCACCACAGACACTTGGACGAGTAGGCATGGACAGGGGCGTTACATGTCGCTGACTGGGCACTGGGTAACTATGGTGACAGCAGGACAAGGGGCTGCTGTCCAAGTCTTGCCGTCCCCACGAGTTGTGCATCAATCCTCTTTATCTAGAAGTTCCTCCACTGCTTCTGCCTCCTCAACCTCCTCTCAGTCCTCCACCTGCACCCAAAGCCTGTCTGGTAATGCCACCTGCTTTCTAACTGCGCAGAAAGAATCCTGCACACCTCCTTACTATGCTGGCAGCAGGGCTCAATGGCATCAGGCGGTGTTTACTTTGAAATGTCTGGGAAATGTGAGTCACACAGCTGAGGAGTTGTGGTCAGCTGTGGAGACCCAGTTTCATATATGGTTGTCTCAACTGGACCTACAACCAGGGAAGGCCGTGTGCAATATGCTGAAAACCTGGGTGTGGCCCTTCGCCGGGGCAGTGTCACACACGTGCCTTGTATGGCTCACGTGTTGAACCTGGTTGTCCAGCAATTTTTAGCCCACTATCCCTGACTAGATGGCCTTCTGCAGAGGGCACAGTCGCTGTGTGCTCACTTCCGCAGTTCGCATCCCGCAGCTCAACGACTTACATCTCTACAGAAGTCGTTGGGCCTGCCAGTTCACCGGCTGAAATGCGATGTGCCGACATGGTGGAATTCAACTCTGCACATGTTGCAGCGACTGTGGCAGCACCGACAAGCCCTGGTGCAATACGTTCTGACGTATAGCCTGGGCCAACGAGATCCAGAGGTGGGGCAAATCACTCTGCAGGAGTGGTCTCAGATCAGGGACCTATGAAGTTGACGCGCCCCCTGGGCCGTGGGGTACCCGGAGCCGGGCCGGTAGACGCTGGGGGTTGAAGTCACTATGTGGCGGTGACCCGGTCCGTGACCCAGGGCGGTCAATCCAAGGGTAATTTGCATATATGGGTTTTATAATGTCCGACTACGCCACCTGTGGAGTGCGGCCAAAGGGGCCGCCGCTGAGGAACAGTCCTCTGAAGCTGGTGGTTTTGCAGCAATGGTATTATTACTCCCCACAGGAAGAGTGTAGCTTCAGGGCAGTGTGGATGGATGATGGTGGTTGTAGTGCAGGGAGTCAGTAATGAACACAGAGTCCGTGTGATGCAGTCCCAAGATCTTTACTCACAGTTGTTGCAGTCCAGATTACAGGTACCAGAGCAATCTCCCCCGTCGTGCTGTGCGTACTCAGTGAGGGGCTCAGTCCAGCCCCAGATAGCTCCGGAGTACTTACCAGGACCCCCTTCTGTGTGTTCTTTCTCTGGCCTTCTCCCTGCACCTCACACCCAGTGACACTTCTATCCGGTATCCTCGGGCCTTGGCGGGCGACGTGTGTTCTGTCCCCTGTGTCCTATGTGGCTACCTTCTTAGTGAGACTGGTGTGGACTTTGGCTTGCAGTACATGAAATGCTGCAGCCTCAGGTTTCTAGTTGAGCCTTGCTGTTTCTCCGCTAGTTGAGGGACCGGTTCTCCTTATCTGGCCTGACCCCTCTACCTCCTGGTAGCAGCGGGCGTACGGGTGGCCTTCTGCACGGCCCGTACCCCTAGGGTCCCTTTGGTTCCTGGAGCCTTCCTGCTCCCACTCCTCTCTTCTCTCCTTCAGTCCTGGGCCTCCCAGGCTAGGTCCGCCTCCGGAGCAGAGCTCATGCAGAGCCTCTGCTCCTGTCACTTCTCCTCCTCTGACTGGCTTGCTCTTTCTAAGATGGCTTCCTATTTATACTCTCCCTGTCATGTGCTCCCCTAAGCTGCTTTCTCTACCCACACCCACTACATAGGACCCTCCCGCCAGCTAGGGACCTGGGACTGTGCTCTCCCTTAGGAGCAATCTCGCCCTACCCCCACTGTGGGTATGTGTTGGATGCAGGTGTTAGGGTCCCGAGCCATACTCCTTCCTTACCTGAGGGTGAGATACCACACCTCTGGGTTAGATGCAGTACCTCTGTGGCGACTGAACCCTCAGGGGCGCCACACACCCTTCTGCAC
Organism: Phyllobates terribilis; assembly: GCF_046119375.1. NCBI lineage: Eukaryota > Metazoa > Chordata > Amphibia > Anura > Dendrobatidae > Phyllobates > Phyllobates terribilis. Next base: position 144,349 of record NW_027363111.1, read on the forward strand.
AGTTTTGAAATGGCGACGAAGATGTTTAGTGCTGACGCTGATGCCATTATCAGCATGACTATTCTGGTGATATACATGCTGGAGCACACGTTAAACAGAATTCAGAGTCAGGAGGTGGGACAAGAGGAGGTGGAGGAAGTAGAGGAGGAGGAGTTGTATGCGGAAGGGCTAACATCTGCAAGGTCCAGATGGTCGGCAGCACCAAGGCGGCAGGCATGTGAGGGTGGGGGAGATGGTTTTACCAGGGTGCAAGGTGCAGGAGCCGAGGAAGAAGAGGAGGACGAACTGGCGATGGGCATGTAAGACTCATCAGATGAGGGAGACCTTGATCACATTTCTGTTGTGCGAGGTTGGGGGGAAAGGGCAGAGGAAGATAGCATGATTCTTACCTCGCTACCAACACAACAAGGACTTGGTCCTCCTGGATGCGCAAGACACATGAGTGCCTTCTTGCTGCACTACCTGCAACATGACCCTCTTATTGTCATAATTCGAAGTAATCCCGACTACTGGGTTGCCACACTCTTAGACCCCCGGTACAAAAGTAAATTTGCCGAAATAATTCCTGCCATAGAAAGGGATTCACGCATGCAGGAGTATCAGCAGAGGCTGTTGCAGAATCTTACATGTGCTTTTCCACAAAACACCAGTGGTGCACATAGTGAATCTCACAGTTCTAACATGCAAACCGCGGGACTGTCGATTCTTCATCACTCAAACCGTAACGGTAACACAGTATCTGCTGGTAACAGCAATTTTGTGGAATCGTTTCACCACTTTTTTAGACCATCTTTTGCAAGGCCACAGGAGACAAGAAGTCTGACACATAGTCAACGCCTAGAGAGGATGGTACAGGAGTATCTCCAAGTGAACATCGAAGCCATGACTGTGTCACTGGACCCTTGCTCATTTGGGATTCCAATCTGGAAAAATGTGCGGAGCTCGCCACTCACGCCTTGGAGATATTGTCATGCCCTGCAGCCAGCGTTCTCTCTGAACGTGTGTTCAGCACTGCTGGTGGTGTGCTGACAGATAAGCGCATGCGGCTGTCCACTGAGAATGTAGACAGACTCACGTTCATAAAGATGAACAAATCATGGATCCGCAAGGACTTTTGTACCTCTGTGTCATCCTGGGGAGACTAAAAGCTTGAGGATTTGGTAAAATCACCTCACCAACCGTTTTAAGCAACTCTGGGGCAATTGATGCCACTTAAGTAGTGTCTGTGCCACAATTTTTGGAAAAAAATGGAGACTCTTTTTGGAGTCCCCTTGCTGTGTTTGACGTGACGTTGGCATCATCAATTCCAGGTGGGTTGGGTCGCCCCCCCCCCCCTTTTAACTGTAAGAAACTACATACACTATGGCTTGGGGTAACACAGATGGTTGAGTCTGAAGAGCTGTTTGCTCAGAGGTCTGCTCCAAAGCTTCAGTGTCTGCTAGTCAGCGTAGAATTTTTAACTGCATCTAGCCTAGGCAATACTTTGGGCGTAGTAGCCCAGCTGCGAAGCAAGCTGCACCCCCTGTGTATCTAATAAGAATTTTTAAATGCATCTAGCCTAGGCAGACTGTGGGGACCCCCAACCAAACCCAGACGCTCAGCCCCCATACCGCCCCCCTTTCCTTGACAATACAATAATGTAACTCTTACAATTGGATGGGTGAGGATCGGTCACAGCTTTATTAACTCTTTATACTCATTCCATTAGAAAGGCATTTTATTTCTAAAATAATTCAGCTTGTTGCAGCATGCCCTGGGTCTCCACAAGTTGGCCAACAAGTGTAACTCTCCAACATGTCCTTTCTATTTCCAGGCCACGGAGGATCCTGCGTACTCGTATGCAGGACTCTGACCCCCATCCATCACTCTTAACGCTTGTTCCACTCCGTCCTGGAGTCCTGACAGGAATATGTCCAGTCCAATATCCATTAAGTGAACACCGTCGGGCCGTATGAGGCCTGCTTTATCTCCTTCCAGTTGTCGGTGTTGTATCACTACACCGCCTCTGTCTCTTCTAAATTTTGCCATCCGAATATTTATTACCCGCCTTGTCCGTTCGATGGCCGTGATGTCTCGCGCACCTTGCCATACCGCTATCGGCACAATCTCTGACCATACTATAGTTAGTTTTGTGAAAAATTCTCTGAAGCGCTCAGTGTCTAGTTTCATTATTGCCATTAGTTATGTGCTCTTGTGATGACCTAGGTCGTTTCCCCCGGCCTGTATAACCAAGATGACCAGACCTCTTGCCTCTCTCCCTACCTTGATTACCTCCATTAGTACCTGTGGCCATAGCAGGCCTCTAATACCTCTCCAGTTGAAATATGTGTTATGAAACTCTAATTTCCTCCCGCCTGGGTGGACTTTCGCTCTTTTTTCTGCCCAATATACGAGTGGCCTATCACCCACACTGTTGGCTTAGAGTCACCTGTAAAAGAAACAAACCACGTTAGGATAACAAGTCTGGTGTTATGTATCTCGCCAAACATGTGGATCGCCATCTCCCTATCCTCTGAACTTCCGTTTCTGACAGTCCTGCTCTTGCTGCTTCCGTGGCCGCGCCTATGCGGAATGAGTGTGTCCTGTAATCTTTGTGGTGGTTCCCTGCCGATGTTATGAATTTATTAAATATAGCTTGTAACTGGTATCTTGATAATGGCGTTCCATCCAATGTGATAGGAAGAAATTACTTTGTGATCTGATGGTTATATATGTTTTCACTATTGTTACCCGACTCAGTGTACCGTTTGTGGGTTGTAGAAGTACCCAAGTGCCCCTGCCCACTGGAACCATTTTCGATTGGCGTATGCGTAGACGTATTGCATTATTGGCTATGACTACGTCCTGGTGTAATAAGCCTCCACTGGTGGTAATTTTGGATTGAGGGACTAATTCGCTTATGCATAGCACCCCGAAGAAGGCGATCGCAAATGCAGTAGACAGTAGTGTTGCTTCAAATTGTGAGTGTCATGTTAATGGTGTTAGGGATATGATGTGAGAAATCAGTTTTAGTGACACGGGACGGGACGTCTACACTCCTGACTTGGCTGACCCCTTTTCCACCCTTTTATGGATTGTCTGATGATGAATCTCTTTGTCACATCTCCCCAATTCAGTAGTTGGAAGTGAAATGTTACTCCGGTCAGACACCGCTGCGCTGACGCCCCTGATATGCCCCTCATCATTAGCTGGTGGAGAAATTCTATGGTGACTTATAAGAGACGTGGAGGTCAGAGTGGTATAACAAGACGCATTTTATGACCCTTACAAGAGACGTGGAGTTCAGAATGGTATAACAAGACGCTTTTAATGCCCCTTACAAGAGACGTGGAGGTCAGAGTGGAATAACAAGACGCTTTTAATGCCACTTACAAGAGACGTGGAAGTCAGAGTGGTATAACAAGACACATTTAATATCCCTCAGAATAGACGTGGAGATCAGAGAGGTAAAACAAGACGCTTTTAATGTCCCTTACAAGAGATGTGAAGGTCAGAGGGGTATAACAAGATGCTTTTAATGCGCCTTACAAGAGACGTGTAGGTCAGAGTGGTATAACAAGATGCTTTTAATGCCCCTTACAAGAGACTTGGATGTCAGAGTGGTATAACAAGCTGTTTTTAATGCCCCTTACAAGAGACGTGGAGGTCAGAGTGGTATAACAAGACGGTTTTAATGCCCCTTACAAGAGAGGTGGAGGTCAGAGTGGTATAATAAGACGCTTTTAATGCCCCTTACAAGAGACGTGGAGGATCAGAGTGGTATAACAAGATGGTTTTAATGCCGCTCAGAAGAGACGTGGAGGTCAGAGTGGTATAACAAGATGCTTTTAATGCCCCTTACAAGAGACGTGGAGGTCAGAGTGGTATAACAAGACGCTTTTAATGCCCCTTACAAGAGACGTGGAGGTCAGAGTGGTAAAACAAGACGCTTTTAATGCCCCTCAGAAGAGACGTGGAGGTCAGAGATGTATAACAAGATGGTTTTAATGCCCCTTATAAGACACGTGGAGGTCAGAGTGGTATGGCAAGAAACATTTAATGCCCCTTACAAGAGACGTGGAGGTCACAGTGGTATAACAAGACGTTTTAATGCCCCTTACAAGAGACGTGGAAGTCAGAGTGGTATAACAAGATGCATTTAATACCTCTCAGAAGAGACGTGGAGTTCAGAGTGGTAAAACAAGACACTTTTAATGCCCCTTACAAGAGACGTGGAGGTCAGAGTGCTATAACAAGACGCTTTTAATGACCCCTCAGAAGAGACGTGGAGGTCAGAGTGGTATAACAAGATGCTTTTAATGCTCCTTACAAGAGACGTGGAGGTTAGAGTGGTATAACACGACGCTTTTAATGCCTCTTACAAGAGACGTGGAGGTCAGAGTGGTATAACAAGACAGTTTTAATGCCCATTACAAGAGACGTCGAGGTCAGAGTGGTATAACAAGATGCTTTTAATGCCCCTTACAAGAGACGTGGAGGTCAGAGTGGTATAACAAGACGCTTTTAATGCCCCTCAGAAGAGACGTGGAGGTCAGAGAGGTGTAACAAGACGGTTTTAATGCCCCTTACAAGAGACGTGGAGGTCAGAGTGGCATAACAAGATGCTTTTAATGCCCCTTACAAGAGACGTGTAGGTCAGAGAGGTATAACAAGACGCTTTTAATGCCCCTTACAAGAGACGTGTAGGTTAGAGAGGTATAACAAGATGCATTTAATGCCCCTTAAAAGAGACGTGGAGGTCAGAGTGGTATAACAAGACGCTTTCAATGCCCCTTACAAGAGACGTGTAGGTCAGATTGGTATAACAAGATGCATTTAATGCCCCTTACAAGAGACGTGGAGGTCAGAGTGGTATAACAAGACGCTTTTAATGCCCCTTATAAGAGACGTGGAGGTCAGAGTGGAATATCAAGACGCTTTTAATGCCCCTTACAAGAGACGTGTAGGTCAGAGTGGTATAACAAGACGCTTTTAATGCCCCTTACAAGAGACGTGGAGGTCAGAGAGGTATAACAAGATGCATTTAATGCCCCTTAAAAGAGACGTGGAGGTCAGAGAGGTAAAACAAGATTCTTTTAATGCCCCTTACAAGGGACGTGGAGGTCAGAGTGCTATAACAAGACGCTTTTAATGCCCCTTGCAAGAGACGTGGAAGTCAGAATGGTATAACAAGACGCATTTAATACCTCTCAGAAGAGACGTGGAGTTCAGAGTGGTAAAACAAGACACTTTTAATGCCCCTTACAAGAGACGTGGAGGTAAGAGTGGTATAACAAGACGCTTTTAATGCCCCTTACAAGAGACGTGGAGGTCAGAGTGGTATAACAAGATGCTTTTAATGCCCCTTACAAGAGACGTGTAGGTTAGGGTGGTAAAACAAGACGCTTTTAATGCCCCTTACAAGAGACTTGGAGGTCAGAGTGGTATAACAAGACGCTTTTAATGCCCCTTACAAGAGACGTGGAGGTCAGAGAGGAATAACAAGACGCTTTTAATGCCCCTCAGAAGAGACGTGGAGGTCAGAGAGGTATAAAAAGATGCTTTTAATGCCCCTTACAAGAGATGGGGAGGTCAGAGTGGTATAACAAGACGGTTTTAATGCACCTTACAAGAGAGGTGGAGGTCAGAGTGGTATAACAAGACGGTTTTAATGCCCCTTACAAGAGACGTGGAGGTCAGAGTGGTATAACAAGATGCTTTTAATGCCCCTTATAAGAGACGTGGAGGTCAGAGTGGTATAACAAGACGCTTTTAATGCCCCTCAGAAGAGACGTGGAGGTCAGAGCGGTATAACAAGACGCTTTTAATGCCCCTTACAAGAGACGTGGAGGTCAGAGTGGCATAACAAGATGCTTTTAATGCCCCTTACAAGAGACGTGTAGGTCAGAGAGGTATAACAAGACGCTTTTAATGCCCCTTACAAGAGACGTGTAGGTTAGAGAGGTATAACAAGATGCATTTAATGCCCCTTAAAAGAGACGTGGAGGTCAGAGTGGTATAACAAGACGCTTTCAATGCCCCTTACAAGAGACGTGTAGGTCAGATTGGTATAACAAGATGCATTTAATGCCCCTTACAAGAGACGTGGAGGTCAGAGTGGTATAACAAGACGCTTTTAATGCCCCTTATAAGAGACGTGGAGGTCAGAGTGGAATATCAAGACGCTTTTAATGCCCCTTACAAGAGACGTGTAGGTCAGAGTGGTATAACAAGACGCTTTTAATGCCCCTTACAAGAGACGTTTAGGTCAGAGAGGTATAACAAGATGCATTTAATGCCCCTTAAAAGAGACGTGGAGGTCAGAGAGGTAAAACAAGATTCTTTTAATGCCCCTTACAAGGGACGTGGAGGTCAGAGTGCTATAACAAGACGCTTTTAATGCCCCTTGCAAGAGACGTGGAAGTCAGAATGGTATAACAAGACGCATTTAATACCTCTCAGAAGAGACGTGGAGTTCAGAGTGGTAAAACAAGACACTTTTAATGCCCCTTACAAGAGACGTGGAGGTAAGAGTGGTATAACAAGACACTTTTAATGCCCCTTACAAGAGACGTGGAGGTCAGAGTGGTATAACAAGATGCTTTTAATGCCCCTTACAAGAGACGTGGAGGTTAGGGTGGTAAAACAAGACGCTTTTAATGCCCCTTACAAGAGACTTGGAGGTCAGAGTGGTATAACAAGACGCTTTTAATGCCCCTTACAAGAGACGTGGAGGTCAGAGAGGAATAACAAGACGCTTTTAATGCCCCTCAGAAGAGACGTGGAGGTCAGAGAGGTATAAAAAGATGCTTTTAATGCCCCCTACAAGAGATGGGGAGGTCAGAGTGGTATAACAAGACGGTTTTAATGCACCTTACAAGAGAGGTGGAGGTCAGAGTGGTATAACAAGACGGTTTTAATGCCCCTTACAAGAGACGTGGAGGTCAGAGTGGTATAACAAGATGCTTTTAATGCCCCTTACAAGAGACTTGGATGTCAGAGTGGTATAACAAGCTGTTTTTAATGCCCCTTACAAGAGACGTGGAGGTCAGAGTGGTATAACAAGACGGTTTTAATGCCCCTTACAAGAGAGGTGGAGGTCAGAGTGGTATAATAAGACGCTTTTAATGCCCCTTACAAGAGACGTGGAGGATCAGAGTGGTATAACAAGATGGTTTTAATGCCGCTCAGAAGAGACGTGGAGGTCAGAGTGGTATAACAAGATGCTTTTAATGCCCCTTACAAGAGACGTGGAGGTCAGAGTGGTATAACAAGACGCTTTTAATGCCCCTTACAAGAGACGTGGAGGTCAGAGTGGTAAAACAAGACGCTTTTAATGCCCCTCAGAAGAGACGTGGAGGTCAGAGATGTATAACAAGATGGTTTTAATGCCCCTTATAAGACACGTGGAGGTCAGAGTGGTATGGCAAGAAACATTTAATGCCCCTTACAAGAGACGTGGAGGTCACAGTGGTATAACAAGACGTTTTAATGCCCCTTACAAGAGACGTGGAAGTCAGAGTGGTATAACAAGACGCATTTAATACCTCTCAGAAGAGACGTGGAGTTCAGAGTGGTAAAACAAGACACTTTTAATGCCCCTTACAAGAGACGTGGAGGTCAGAGTGCTATAACAAGACGCTTTTAATGACCCCTCAGAAGAGACGTGGAGGTCAGAGTGGTATAACAAGATGCTTTTAATGCTCCTTACAAGAGACGTGGAGGTTAGAGTGGTATAACACGACGCTTTTAATGCCTCTTACAAGAGACGTGGAGGTCAGAGTGGTATAACAAGACAGTTTTAATGCCCATTACAAGAGACGTCGAGGTCAGAGTGGTATCACAAGATGCTTTTAATGCCCCTTACAAGAGACGTGGAGGTCAGAGTGGTATAACAAGACGCTTTTAATGCCCCTCAGAAGAGACGTGGAGGTCAGAGAGGTGTAACAAGACGGTTTTAATGCCCCTTACAAGAGACGTGGAGGTCAGAGTGGCATAACAAGATGCTTTTAATGCCCCTTACAAGAGACGTGTAGGTCAGAGAGGTATAACAAGACGCTTTTAATGCCCCTTACAAGAGACGTGTAGGTTAGAGAGGTATAACAAGATGCATTTAATGCCCCTTAAAAGAGACGTGGAGGTCAGAGTGGTATAACAAGACGCTTTCAATGCCCCTTACAAGAGACGTGTAGGTCAGATTGGTATAACAAGATGCATTTAATGCCCCTTACAAGAGACGTGGAGGTCAGAGTGGTATAACAAGACGCTTTTAATGCCCCTTATAAGAGACGTGGAGGTCAGAGTGGAATATCAAGACGCTTTTAATGCCCCTTACAAGAGACGTGTAGGTCAGAGTGGTATAACAAGACGCTTTTAATGCCCCTTACAAGAGACGTGTAGGTCAGAGAGGTAAAACAAGATTCTTTTAATGCCCCTTACAAGGGACGTGGAGGTCAGAGTGCTATAACAAGACGCTTTTAATGCCCCTTGCAAGAGACGTGGAAGTCAGAATGGTATAACAAGACGCATTTAATACCTCTCAGAAGAGACGTGGAGTTCAGAGTGGTAAAACAATACACTTTTAATACCCCTTACAAGAGACGTGGAGGTAAGAGTGGTATAACAAGACGCTTTTAATGCCCCTTACAAGAGACGTGGAGGTCAGAGTGGTATAACAAGATGCTTTTAATGCCCCTTACAAGAGACGTGTAGGTTAGGGTGGTAAAACAAGACGCTTTTAATGCCCCTTACAAGAGACTTGGAGGTCAGAGTGGTATAACAAGACGCTTTTAATGCCCCTTACAAGAGACGTGGAGGTCAGAGAGGAATAACAAGACGCTTTTAATGCCCCTCAGAAGAGACGTGGAGGTCAGAGAGGTATAAAAAGATGCTTTTAATGCCCCTTACAAGAGATGGGGAGGTCAGAGTGGTATAACAAGACGGTTTTAATGCACCTTACAAGAGAGGTGGAGGTCAGAGTGGTATAACAAGACGGTTTTAATGCCCCTTACAAGAGACGTGGAGGTCAGAGTGGTATAACAAGATGCTTTTAATGCCCCTTACAAGAGACGTGGAGGTCAGAGTGGTATAACAAGACGCTTTTAATGCCCCTCAGAAGAGACGTGGAGGTCAGAGAGGTATAACAAGACGCTTTTAATGCCCCTTACAAGAGACGTGGAGGTCAGAGTGGCATAACAAGATGCTTTTAATGCCCCTTACAAGAGACGTGTAGGTCAGAGAGGTATAACAAGACGCTTTTAATGCCCCTTACAAGAGACGTGTAGGTTAGAGAGGTATAACAAGATGCATTTAATGCCCCTTAAAAGAGACGTGGAGGTCAGAGTGGTATAACAAGACGCTTTCAATGCCCCTTACAAGAGACGTGTAGGTCAGATTGGTATAACAAGATGCATTTAATGCCCCTTACAAGAGACGTGGAGGTCAGAGTGGTATAACAAGACGCTTTTAATGCCCCTTATAAGAGACGTGGAGGTCAGAGTGGAATATCAAGACGCTTTTAATGCCCCTTACAAGAGACGTGTAGGTCAGAGTGGTATAACAAGACGCTTTTAATGCCCCTTACAAGAGACGTTTAGGTCAGAGAGGTATAACAAGATGCATTTAATGCCCCTTAAAAGAGACGTGGAGGTCAGAGAGGTAAAACAAGATTCTTTTAATGCCCCTTACAAGGGACGTGGAGGTCAGAGTGCTATAACAAGACGCTTTTAATGCCCCTTGCAAGAGACGTGGAAGTCAGAATGGTATAACAAGACGCATTTAATACCTCTCAGAAGAGACGTGGAGTTCAGAGTGGTAAAACAAGACACTTTTAATGCCCCTTACAAGAGACGTGGAGGTAAGAGTGGTATAACAAGACACTTTTAATGCCCCTTACAAGAGACGTGGAGGTCAGAGTGGTATAACAAGATGCTTTTAATGCCCCTTACAAGAGACGTGGAGGTTAGGGTGGTAAAACAAGACGCTTTTAATGCCCCTTACAAGAGACTTGGAGGTCAGAGTGGTATAACAAGACGCTTTTAATGCCCCTTACAAGAGACGTGGAGGTCAGAGAGGAATAACAAGACGCTTTTAATGCCCCTCAGAAGAGACGTGGAGGTCAGAGAGGTATAAAAAGATGCTTTTAATGCCCCTTACAAGAGATGGGGAGGTCAGAGTGGTATAACAAGACGGTTTTAATGCACCTTACAAGAGAGGTGGAGGTCAGAGTGGTATAACAAGACGGTTTTAATGCCCCTTACAAGAGACGTGGAGGTCAGAGTGGTATAACAAGACGCTTTTAATGCCCCTCAGAAGAGACGTGGAGGTCAGAGAGGTATAACAAGATGCTTTTAATGCCCCTTACAAGAGACGTGGAGGTCAGAGTGGCATAACAAGATGTTTTAATGCCCCTTACAAGAGACGTGTAGGTCAGAGAGGTATAACAAGACGCTTTTAATGCCCCTTACAAGAGACGTGTAGGTTAGAGAGGTATAACAAGATGCATTTAATGCCCCTTAAAAGAGACGTGGAGGTCAGAGTGGTATAACAAGACGCTTTCAATGCCCCATACAAGAGACGTGGAGGTTAGGGTGGTAAAACAAGACGCTTTTAATGCCCCTTACAAGAGACTTGGAGGTCAGAGTGGTATAAGAAGACGCTTTTAATGCCCCGTACAAGAGACGTGGAGGTCAGAGAGGTATAACAAGAAGCTTTTAATGCCCCTCAGAAGAGACGTGTAGGTCAGAGAGGTATAAAAAGATGCTTTTAATGCCCCTTACAAGAGATGGGGAGGTCAGAGTGGTATAACAAGACGGTTTTAATGCACCTTACAAGAGACGTGGAGGTCAGAGTGGTATAACAAGACGGTTTTAATGCCCCTTACAAGAGACGTGGAGGTCAGAGTGGTATAACAAGACGGTTTTAATGCCCCTTACAAGAGACGTGGAGGTCAGAGTGGTATAACAAGATGCTTTTAATGCCCCTCAGAAGAGACGTGGAGGTCAGAGTGGTATAACAAGATGCTTTTAATGCCCCTTACAAGAGACGTGGATGTCAGAGTGGTATAACAAGATGCTTTTAATGCCCCTTACAAGAGACGTGGAGGTCAGAGTGGTATAACAAGACGCTTTTAATGCCCCTTACAAGAGACGTGGAGGTCAGAGTGGTATAACAAGACGGTTTTAATGCCCCTCAGAAGAGACGTGGAGGTCAGAGTGGTATAACAAGATGCTTTTAATGCCCCTTACAAGAGATGTGGAGGTCAGAGTGGTATAACAAGACGCTTTTAATGCCCCTTACAAGAGACGTGGAGGTCAGAGTGGTAAAACATGACGGTTTTAATGCCCCTCAGAAGAGACGTGGAGGTCAGAGATGTATAACAAGATGGTTTTAATGCCCCTTATAAGAGACGTGGAGGTCAGAGTGGTATGACAAGAAACATTTAATGCCCCTTACAAGAGACGTTTAGGTCAGAGAGGTATAACAAGATGCATTTAATGCCCCTTAAAAGAGACGTGGAGGTCAGAGAGGTAAAACAAGATTCTTTTAATGCCCCTTACAAGGGACGTGGAGGTCAGAGTGCTATAACAAGACGCTTTTAATGCCCCTTGCAAGAGACGTGGAAGTCAGAATGGTATAACAAGACGCATTTAATACCTCTCAGAAGAGACGTGGAGTTCAGAGTGGTAAAACAAGACACTTTTAATGCCCCTTACAAGAGACGTGGAGGTAAGAGTGGTATAACAAGACACTTTTAATGCCCCTTACAAGAGACGTGGAGGTCAGAGTGGTATAACAAGATGCTTTTAATGCCCCTTACAAGAGACGTGGAGGTTAGGGTGGTAAAACAAGACGCTTTTAATGCCCCTTACAAGAGACTTGGAGGTCAGAGTGGTATAACAAGACGCTTTTAATGCCCCTTACAAGAGACGTGGAGGTCAGAGAGGAATAACAAGACGCTTTTAATGCCCCTCAGAAGAGACGTGGAGGTCAGAGAGGTATAAAAAGATGCTTTTAATGCCCCTTACAAGAGATGGGGAGGTCAGAGTGGTATAACAAGACGGTTTTAATGCACCTTACAAGAGAGGTGGAGGTCAGAGTGGTATAACAAGACGGTTTTAATGCCCCTTACAAGAGACGTGGAGGTCAGAGTGGTATAACAAGACGCTTTTAATGCCCCTCAGAAGAGACGTGGAGGTCAGAGAGGTATAACAAGATGCTTTTAATGCCCCTTACAAGAGACGTGGAGGTCAGAGTGGCATAACAAGATGTTTTAATGCCCCTTACAAGAGACGTGTAGGTCAGAGAGGTATAACAAGACGCTTTTAATGCCCCTTACAAGAGACGTGTAGGTTAGAGAGGTATAACAAGATGCATTTAATGCCCCTTAAAAGAGACGTGGAGGTCAGAGTGGTATAACAAGACGCTTTCAATGCCCCATACAAGAGACGTGGAGGTTAGGGTGGTAAAACAAGACGCTTTTAATGCCCCTTACAAGAGACTTGGAGGTCAGAGTGGTATAAGAAGACGCTTTTAATGCCCCTTACAAGAGACGTGGAGGTCAGAGAGGTATAACAAGAAGCTTTTAATGCCCCTCAGAAGAGACGTGTAGGTCAGAGAGGTATAAAAAGATGCTTTTAATGCCCCTTACAAGAGATGGGGAGGTCAGAGTGGTATAACAAGACGGTTTTAATGCACCTTACAAGAGACGTGGAGGTCAGAGTGGTATAACAAGACGGTTTTAATGCCCCTTACAAGAGACGTGGAGGTCAGAGTGGTATAACAAGACGGTTTTAATGCCCCTTACAAGAGACGTGGAGGTCAGAGTGGTATAACAAGATGCTTTTAATGCCCCTCAGAAGAGACGTGGAGGTCAGAGTGGTATAACAAGATGCTTTTAATGCCCCTTACAAGAGACGTGGATGTCAGAGTGGTATAACAAGATGCTTTTAATGCCCCTTACAAGAGACGTGGAGGTCAGAGTGGTATAACAAGACGCTTTTAATGCCCCTTACAAGAGACGTGGAGGTCAGAGTGGTATAACAAGACGGTTTTAATGCCCCTCAGAAGAGACGTGGAGGTCAGAGTGGTATAACAAGATGCTTTTAATGCCCCTTACAAGAGATGTGGAGGTCAGAGTGGTATAACAAGACGCTTTTAATGCCCCTTACAAGAGACGTGGAGGTCAGAGTGGTAAAACATGACGGTTTTAATGCCCCTCAGAAGAGACGTGGAGGTCAGAGATGTATAACAAGATGGTTTTAATGCCCCTTATAAGAGACGTGGAGGTCAGAGTGGTATGACAAGAAACATTTAATGCCCCTTACAAGAGACGTGGAGGTCAGAGTGGTATAACAAGACTTTTTAATGCCCCTTACAAGAGACGTGGAAGTCAGAATGGTATAACAAGACGCATTTAATACCTCTCAGAAGAGAAGCGGAGTTCAGAGTGGTAAAACAAGACACTTCTAATGCCTCTTACAAGAGACGTGGAGGTCAGAGTGGTATAACAAGACGCTTTTAATGACCCCTTAGAAGAGATGTGGAGGTCAGAGTGGTATAACAAGATGCTTTTAATGCCCCTTACAAGAGACGTGGAGGTTAGGGTGGTATAACAAGAAGCTTTTAATGCCCCTTGCAAGAGACGTGGAGGTCAGAGAGGTATAACAAGACGCTTTTAATGCCCCTCAGAAGAGACGTGGAGGTCAGAGAGGTATAAAAAGATGCTTTTAATGCCCCTTACAAGAGACGTGGAGGTCAGAGTGGTATAACAAGACGCTTTTAGTGCCCCTTGCAAGAGACGTGGAGGTCAGAGAGGTATAACAAGACGCTTTTAATGCCCCTCAGAAGAGACGTGGAGGTCAGAGAGGTATAAAAAGATGCTTTTAATGCCCCTTACAAGAGACGTGGAGGTCAGAGTGGTATAACAAGACAGTTTTAATGCCCCTTACAAGAGACGTGGAGGTCAGAGTGGTATAACAAGACGGTTTTAATGCCCCTTACAAGAGACGTGGAGGTCAGAGTGGTATAACAATACGGTTTTAATGCCCCTTACAAGAGACGTGGAGGTCAGAGTGGTATAACAAGATGCTTTTAATGCCCCTTAGAAGAGACGTGGAGGTCAGAGTGGTATAACAAGATGGTTTTAATGCCCATTACAAGAGACGTGGAGGTCAGAGTGGTATAACAAGACGCTTTTAATGACCCTTACAAGAGATGTGAAGGTCAGAGTGGTATAACAAGAAGCTTTTAATGCCCCTCAGAAGAGACATGGAGGTCAGAGAGGTATAACAAGACGCTTTTAATGCCCCTTACAAGACACGAGGAGGTCAGAGTGGCATAACAAGATGCTTTTAATGCCCCTTACAAGAGACGTGTAGGTCAGAGTGGTATAACAAGACGCTTTTAATGCCCCTTACAAGACACGTGGAGGTCAGAGTGGTATAACAAGATGCTTTTAATGCCCCTTGCAAGAGACGTGGAAGTCAGAATGGTATAACAAGACGCATTTAATACCTCTCAGAAGAGACGTGGAGTTCAGAGTGATAAAACAAGACACTTTTAATGCCCCTTACAAGAGACGTGGAGGTAAGAGTGGTATAACAAGACGCTTTTAATGCCCCTTACAAGAGACGTGGAGGTCAGAGTGGTATAACAAGATGCTTTTAATGCCCCTTACAAGAGACGTGGAGGTTAGGGTGGTATAACAAGACGCTTTTAATGCCCCTTACAAGAGACTTGGAGGTCAGAGTGGTATAACAAGACGCTTTTAATGCCCCTTACAAGAGACGTGGAGGTCAGAGAGGTATAACAAGACGCTTTTAATGCCCCTCAGAAGAGACGTGGAGGTCAGAGAGGTATAAAAAGATGCTTTTAATGCCCCTTACAAGAGATGGGGAGGTCAGAGTGGTATAACAAGACGGTTTTAATGCACCTTACAAGAGACGTGGAGGTCAGAGTGGTATAACAAGACGGTTTTAATGCCCCTTACAAGAGACGTGGAGGTCAGAGTGGTATAACAAGACGCTTTTAATGCCCCTCAGAAGAGACGTGGAGGTCAGAGAGGTATAACAAGACGCTTTTAATGCCCCTTACAAGAGACGTGGAGGTCAGAGTGGCATAACAAGATGCTTTTAATGCCCCTTACAAGAGACGTGTAGGTCAGAGAGGTATAACAAGACGCTTTTAATGCCCCTTACAAGAGACGCGTAGGTTAGCGAGGTATAACAAGATGCATTTAATGCCCCTTAAAAGAGACGTGGAGGTCAGAGTGGTATAACAAGACGCTTTCAATGCCCCTTACAAGAGACGTGGAGGTCAGATTGGTATAACAAGATGCATTTAATGCCCCTTACAAGAGACGTGGAGGTCAGAGTGGTATAACAAGACGCTTTTAATGCCCCTTATAAGAGACGTGGAGGTCAGAGTGGAATATCAAGACGCTTTTAATGCCCCTTACAAGAGACGTGTAGGTCAGAGTGGTATAACAAGACGCTTTTAATGCCCCTTACAAGAGACGTGTAGGTCAGAGAGGTATAACAAGATGCATTTAATGCCCCTTAAAAGAGACGTGGAGGTCAGAGAGGTAAAACAAGATGCTTTTAATGCCCCTTACAAGGGACGTGGAGGTCAGAGTGCTATAACAAGACGCTTTTAATGCCCCTTGCAAGAGACGTGGAAGTCAGAAAGGTATAACAAGACTCATTTAATAGTGTTGAGCCACCCCCGTAGTGTTCGAGTTCGGTTCGGTTCGTCGAACACCCGTGTGTTCGCCGAACTGTTCGTCGAACTGTTCGTCGAACACCTTCGAACACCGTTAAAACCAATGGCAGGCAAACAAAAACACATAGAAACACATAGAAAACACCTTCAAAGGTGTCCAAAAGCTGACAAACTGCTCAGAAGACACAACTAACACATGGAAAAGTGACAAGTACATATAGTCATGCGAAAAGAAAAGAGGTGGAGGAGTAAAAGGAGGGGGAGACACAGATATAGGCATGTCATGCCCTTCTAAAATCCAAAAAGTGAGAAGCCGAGACGGCCAGTCCGCTCCTGCCCGTGCCACCTCCGTGTCGCCGGGTTTGTGCCAGAGCCGCGGTGAACCCTGACGGCCAGCCCCCCTCTCCCAATACTGGTGCCTGTCCGCTGGTGGGTCGAGAGAGCCCCCCTGTGGTGGAGGCAGCTCTAAGCTTTTTAATTTAAATTGTCCCTCTAATTTAAATGAATACACTTTAAATCCATTTACAAGGATCTATTGGAGGGCAAGTCTCATGCCAGCAGCCGCGTAATTCCAGCTCCAGTAGCGTCCACTAAAGCTGCTGCAGTTAAAAAGCTTTTATAAGGATCGAGCTCGGCTGTCCACCGCAAGGCATCCTAGTGCCAGTCCCAGCCCCTATGCCTTGGAGTGCCTCCTGATGCTCTTCACTAAGTATCCCGTGGTCCCGAAGCATTTCCTTTGAAAAAATTAAGTGTCCAAACTACAGGTGGTGTAGCTTGCTTAACAGCCGGGATAATCCGCTGACTAGCAGACACTGCTACTAGGCACAAAGTATTTCCTGGGCTAGATGCAGTAAAAAATTTGTAAGTAGATACTCTCGTTGGATGCTGAGAAAGCATTCCATAGAGTCTCCTGGCACGCCATATATGATTCTCTTAAAAAGCTTGGGGTAGGGGTCTAGGGGACCCTTTTATAGCCAAAATCACGGCCCTGTATCACAATACGTCACCTAGGCTGAAGATAAATGGAACTGTAGCACCGAGGGCTCGGTTGCTACAGACGTATTGCACCTCACCCAGAGGTGTGATATCTCACTCTCAGATAAGGATGGAGTGTGGATCAGGACCCGACACCTGCATGCATTACACCACATTGCCGTGGGGCAGGGCGACCAATATGCCCCTGAGATGGGCACGACAGTCCCTGTCCCTGGCTGGAGTGGGGGGAGGGAACACTGAGGAAGGGGAACCCTGCAGTGCAGGAGCAGGGAGGAAGCAGTTCCTGGGTGCATTGAGAAGGGAGTATAAAAGGTGGGCACCATCTTAGTTCAGTGCAGAGAAGTCTGAGCAGAAGTGGCAGGGAGCAGGGGCTCTGCATGAGCTCTGCTCCGGAGGCGGGCCTAGTAACAGAGGCCCAGGCCTGCAAGAGGGAGAAGGAAGGAAGAGGAGCGGAGAAGGCTCCAGGAACGAGGAATGAAGGGATCCCAGGGGGGCGGACGGGCGAGTCGCCACCGCACGCCCGAATCCACCTGCGTGGAGGGGTCAGGCCAAAGGGGGAGACCGGTCCCCGAACTAGTGGAGGCAGGAAACGACCCTCAGCTAGAAACCGGAGGCTCTGACATTTTATGTGGCGCAGCCCCTTGCTCCACCCGCTAGGAAGGCACCACATAGGGTCAGGGAAACTGGCGCCAAGTTTACCAAGAGGAGGCCCGAGGCAGCCGGACAGAAGTGTTGGTAAGAAAGGCCAGACAAAGGACACACAAAGGGGGTCCTGTGAAGCGCTCCAAAGTTATCTGGGAGTTGTCTGAGCCCCTCACCTGGTGAGCACAGTACGACGTGGGCAGCCGTTACCTGCAGACGTGGTCTGGATAATAAGAACTGTGAGTAAAGGCCCTGAACTGCATCACTGACTCCGTGTCGTTACTGCTGCTGCCCTGCACCATCACCCCCATCCTCCGCATACACTGCCCTGAGGCTATACTCCTCCCGTGGGGAGTTATGCTACGCTCTGCTGCACCCACAACACCAGCCTTAGCGGTCTGCCCTGTAGCGGCGGTTCACTCTGACCGCAATCCACGGGTGGCGTAGTCAGACATTTAAACATCAAAACCACATAAATAGTTCCACCACTGGTTTGACCGCCCTGAGCCACGGAACCGGATCGCCGCCACGAAGACTACAACCACCAGCATCCACCAAAAAGGGTCCGACTCCGGGTGTCCCAAGGCCCAGGGGGTGCGTCAGAACATTTTCATCACCTTTCACAATCACCAATGGGACAAGGCAGGGATGTCCTCTGTCCCCTCTCTTATACATCCTAGTGACGGAGCACCTGCTCTCATCAATTCGCCATAACCCCAATATTAGGTGGATTGAGGTGGGAGGCACCGAGTACAAGTGCTCTCTATTTGCTGATGATGTCCTAGTATATATCACTCAATCACATATATCCATCCCTGCTGTTATGGCTGAAATAGATCACTTTGTTACATGGTAAAATTTTAAAATCAATGCAGCGAAGTCTGAGGCCCTCGATGTCTCCCTCCCTAAATCCATATAGGATTCCATCCAGTCCAACTTTCCCTTTGCCTGGCCCTCACAGGGTATCAAATACTTAGGAATTCCTATTCATAGAGACCTCTCCCATCTATGTTATCTTAATTTTGGGCCCTTTATTGAACAATTCCATACAGACCACGGTTGGCAAGTTAGAACTGTAAGATTCACTACGTGAACCACTGGTGTTTTGTGGAAAAGCACATGTACACCGCGTTCCAAATTATTATGCAAAAAGTGTTTAGGAGTGATAAGGGAAGAATTTGTTTGTTTGTCAGTTAAACTCATTGATGGTGATGTGTGTCAGGGCTCTTTATATCACTGTAAGCAATTGCAGACACCTGTGCTAATTAGTTTGGCAGGTGTGTCCAATGAAAGGCAAGACTACTTAAGAAGGCTCTCTCACATTATTAAGCAGCCTACATTTTCTGCCAAAATGGGAAAGAAAAAGGATGTGTCGGCTGCTGAGAAGCAACAAATTGTGGAGTGTTTAGGTCAAGGCATGACTACAATCAACATTGTGCGATGATCAGGATGAAGTGTCTTGGCAATCAAGAAGTATGTAGCTGATTCACAGTACACACGTGTGCGTGCTGATAAGGGCAAATTGAGGACTCTTTCCTACAGGCAATTACGTCAGGTTGAAACAGCAGCGGCAAAAAAGCCTTGTCATAGCAGCAGACAAGTTTTTGAAGCTGCTTGTGCCTCCAACGTCCCCCGAACAACAAGATGCAGGGTCCTTCAGAGGTTTGCAGCTGTGCATATGCCATCCTGTCGACCTCCTCTATCCACTTCACACAAGCAGAAACGGCTCCAGTGGGCCAAACATTACATGAAGACTGATTTCAAAACTGTTTTGTTCACGGATGAGTGCCGTGCAGCGCTCGATGGTCCAGATGAATGGAGTGGAGGATGGCTGGTTGATGGACACCCCACGCAAACACGGCTACAGCGCCAACAAGGAGGAGGTGGAGTAATGTTTTGGGCTGGAATCATGGGGAGAGAGATTGTCGGCCCCTTTAGGATCCCTGAAGGCGCTAAAGATGAACTCCATAATGTATGTGGATTTTCTCAAACAGCACTTCCTGCCATGGTTCAAGAAGAAGAACCGTGTATTTCACAGCAAGATCATTTTTCTGCATGATAATGCACCATCTCATGCTGCACATAAAACATCTGCATCTCTGGCTGATATGGGCATAAAAGGGGACAAACTTATGGTGTGACCCCCATGCTCCCCTGACCTCTACCCCATTCAGAACCTTTGGAGCATCATTAAAAGGAGTGTCTATGATGGCGGGAGGCAGTTCACATCTAAGCAACAGCTCTGGGAGGGTATTCTGTCCTCATGCAAAACAATTGAAGCAGAAACCATCCAAAACCTGACAAATTCAATGGACGAGAGAGTTCAGAAGCTCCTTTCGAACAAGGGGTCCTATGTGAAAATGTAACATCACCTAGAATAAAGTTTTGAGTTGAAAACTGTTTGATTTCAGTTTCTAACAACCTGCTAATGCTTATAATTTCAAAAATGACCATTTTTTTGGTCTTTATTAAAATGAAAAGGTTGATCGAAAAGTTTGGGGGATCTAAGAGTGTGGCAACCCAGTAGTCATGATTACTTCGAATTCTGACAATATGAGGGTCATGCTGCAGGTAGTGCAGCAAGAAGGCACTTATGTGTCTTGCGCATCTCGGAGCCCCAAAATTATTTTCCGGGCTAGATGCAGCTAAAAATTATTTTTAATTTTAAATCTGGTGAAGCTTATTATAGATGGCCTAATAGGATCAGTGCTGCACACTGCTACAAAGCCCAAATTATTTTCCAGTCAAGATACAGATAAACATGATTAGTAATTTGAAAGCTTAAAACGGTTGGTAGGGTGATTTTAACCAATCATCAAGCTTTTACTCTCCCCAGGATGACACAGGGGTAGAAAAGTCGTTTCGGATCCATGATTTGTTCATCTTTATGAACGTGAGTCTGTCTACATTATCAGTGGAGAGCCGCGTGCGCTTATCTGTCAGCACACCACCAGCAGCGCTGAACACACGTTCAGACAGAACGCTGGCTGCGGGGCATGACAAGATCTCCAAGGCGTAAGTGGCTAGCTCCGGCCATTTATCCAGATTGGAAGCCCAAAAAGAGCAAGGGTCGAGTGACACAGTCGTGGCTTCAATGTTTACTTGGAGATACTCCTGTACCATCGTCTCTAGGCGTTGACTATGTGTCAGACTTCTTGTCTCCTGTGGCCTTGCAAAGGATGGGCTAAAAAAGTGGTGAAATGATTCCGCAAAATTGATGTTACCAGCAGATACTGTGGTTCTGTTACGGTTTGAGTGCTGAACACTTGACGGTCCCACGGTTGGCAAGTTGGAACTGTGAGATTCACTACGTGCACCACTGGTATTTTGTGGAAAAGCACATGTAAGATTCTGCAACAGTCTCTGCTGATACTCCTGCATGCGTGCATCCCTTTCTATGGCAGGAATAATTTCTGCAAATTTACTTTTGTACCGGGGATCTAACAGTGTGGCAACCCAGTAGTCAGGATTATTTCTAATTCTCACAATTCGAGGGTCATGTTGCAGGTAGTGCAGCAAGAAGGCACTCATGTGTGTTGCGCATCCAGGAGCACCAAGTCCCTGTTGTGTTGGTGGCGAGGTAGCAATCATGCTTCCTTCCTCTGTCCTCTCCCCCCAACCTCGCACAACAGAAATGTGATCAAGGTCTCCCTCATCTGATGAGTCTTCCATCAGTTCGTCCTCCACTTCTTCCTGGGCTCCTGCACCTTCCTCACTAGTTTGGCTGCTACCATGCGCCCTGGTAAAATCATCTCCCCCACCCTCACATGCCTGCCGCCTTGGTGCTGCCGACCGTCTGGACCTTGCAGATGTTAGCCCTTCCGCATACAACTCCTCCTCCTCTACTTCCTCCACCTCCTCTTGTGCCACCACCTGACTCCGAATTCTGTTTAACATGTGCTCCAGCATGTAAATCACCGGAATAGTCATGCTGATAATGGCATCGTCAGCACTAAACATCTTCGTCGCCATTTCAAAACTGTGCAGAAGGGTGCATAGGTCCCTGATCTGAGACCACTCCTCCAGCGTGATTTGCCCCACCTCTGAATCTCGTTGGCCCAGGCTATACGTCAGAACGTATTGCACCAGGGTTTGTCGGTGCTGCCACAGTCGCTGCAACATGTGCAGAGTTGAATTCCACCGGGTAGGCACATCGCATTTTAGCCGGTGAAGTGGCAGGCCCAACGACTTCTGTAGAGATGTAAGTCGCTGAGCTGCGGGATGCGAACGGCGGAAGTGAGCACACAGCGACCGTGCCCTCTGCAGAAGGCCATCTAGTCTGGGATAGTGGGCTAAAAATTGCTGGACAACCAGGTTCAACACGTGAGCCATACAAGGCATGTGTGTGACATTGCCCCGGCGAAGGGCCGCACCCAGGTTTGCAGCATTGTCGCACACGGCCTTCCCTGGTTTCAGGTCCAGTGGAGACAACCATTCATGAAATTGGTTCTCCAGAGCTGACCACAACTCCTCAGCTGTGTGACTCACATTTCCCAGACATTTCAATGTAAAAACCGCCTGATGATGTTGAGCCCTACTGCCAGCATAGTAAGGAGGTGTGCAGGATCCCTTCTGCGCAGTTAGAAAGCTTGTGGCATGACCAGACAGGCTTTGGGTGCAGGTGGAAGACCGAGAGGAGGTTGAGGAGGCAGAAGCAGTGGAGGAAAAGTGACATAAAGAGGATTGACGCACAACTCATGGGGACGGCAAGACTTGGACAGCAGCCCCTTGTCCTGCTGTCACCATAGTTACCCAGTGCCCAGTCAGCGACATGTAACGCCCCTGTCCATGCCTACTCGTCCAAGTGTCTGTGGTGAAATGCACCCTGTCACACACAGAGTTTCTCAAAGAAGCGGTGATGTTGTGTGCGACATGCTGGTGGAGCGCAGGCACACCTTTCTTTGAGAAGTAGTGCCGACTGGGCATCTGGTACTGGGGCACTGCGACGGACATAAGGTCTCGAAAATCCTCTGTGTCCACCAGGCGGAAAGGCAGCATTTCTGTAGCCAAGAGCTTGCAGATGGTGAAATTCAACCTCTTAGCTTTCTCATGGCTAGGAGGAAATGGTCTTTTACTTGTCCACATCTGAGGGACCGAGGGCTGGCTATTGTGCTTAGACGGGGTTGATAAGGGTGTCCCCGGCAAACTGACGGTCTGTGAGGAAGATGCAGGCGGACATGTTAGGTTGCCTTGATCCAAAGGTGGTGCTATCGATGTCGGACAGCGCTCAAGACCAGCTGGTGTTACCACCTCCAAAGAAAATGATGACCTGCCAATCACGCTGGCTGTTGCGGGTAAAGAGGTGGCAGGTCTGCGCCCCAAAACAGGTGTGACTGCTGTCCCCCCAGTCACAGAGGAGGAAGAGGCCGCGGATGCACAAGATATGGCAGACGGTGGTTGGCCCGGCCGGCTAGACCGCATTGTAGCACACTGAGCTTCCCACTGCAACTTATGCTTCATGTCCATGTGCCGGTTCATGCATGAAGTACTCAAACTATGTATTTTTTGGCCTCTACTTAGATTTTGCTGACAAATGTTACAGATAACACGAGTTGGGTCATCTTTATCGATCTGAAAAAATGCCCAGGCTATGCAAGGCTTAGCACCCATGTGACCTGAAGAGCCACCACGACTTGTGGTGAGAGGCAGAGTTGTGTTTGAGGATGCAGTTGTTGACGTGCTTCCAGTACTACGTCTCTGTCCAGGAAGGCGCAACCTGACCTCGTCGTCACTAGCATCTTCCTCCACCTCCTCTGCTGACCTCATCTCTTGGCTGACTGTGGGTTGACAGTAAGTGGGATCTCCGACCTCATCATCATCACCCTGTGCGTTATCACACCCATCGTCCTCAGAGCCAACCTGTTCCTACCCTGACAAAAAACTAAAGTTGTCGCTCCAATCAGGTATTTGAGTCTTATCATCGTCTTCCTCATTGTCTCCACCAACAGGAGTTACAGTTTGGGAATGAGGGTCTACATTATGGTCAGAACCTTCTGCGTCTGGTCCTGGATCCGACTCATAAAGATTCTGGGCATCAGTGCAGATCATTTCCTCGTCTGGATTCACAGAAGCGCTGGAGTCGACCTCTGATTCCCAGTCTATAGTATGAGTAAACAGCTCTGCAGACTCAACCATCTGTTCTACCTCATACTCAGACGGGCAGCTGGAGATTTGGGAGCTGTGAGGAAGCAAGTGCGATTTGGGTGACACCTTTGAGGACTGGAGTATTTGTGATGTTGAAGTTGATGTGGAGGAGAGCCCACTTAAAGGAGCACTTGATATCCGTTGAAGCACCTGCTGTTTTTGTGCCTCATCTGGAATTTGTAGCGATTGGCGTGGCCGTAAGAAAGGGATCTTATCACATTGTCCGCTAAAAGAAGTAGACATTTTAGTTTGGCTGGAAGATGGTCTTTCTTCTGCACCTACCCCACGGACACAACCTTTTTTCCCCTTCCCAACACGCCTATTCCCCTTTCCACCAGCAGCAGGCCTTTTTCCACTCATTTTGGTGGTTAACTAATTCACAACTCTGGAGTTGTTTGCACAAAAAAACAATGGATGGTAACCGAGCAGAGCTGAGTGGCCAAACTGTGGTATTAGGCCAAAACTATTGGCTGGGTTAGATGCAGAAAAAAATTATTTTTAATTTGCAACCTGATGGAGGTCAGTATAGATGGACTAATAGACCAAGTCCCACACACCGCTAGAAGCCCAAATATTTTTTCAGAGCTAGATGCAGAAAATTTTTTTATTCAATTTGCAACCTGATGGAGGTCAGTATAGATGGACTAATAGACCAAGTCCCACACACTGCTAGAAGCCCAAATATTTTTTCAGAGCTAGATGCAGAAAAAAATTATTTTTAATTTGCAACCTGATGGAGGTCAGTATAGATGGACTAATAGACCAAGTCCCACACACTGCTAGAAGCCCAAATATTTTTTCAGAGCTAGATGCAGAAAAAAATTATTTTTAATTTGCAACCTGATGGAGGTCAGTATAGATGGACTAATAGAACAAGTCCCACACGCTGCTAGAAGCCCAAATATTTTTTCAGAGATAAATGAAGAAAAAAATTATTTTTAATTTGCAACCTGATGGAGGTCAGTATAGATGGACTAATAGACCAAGTCCCACACACTGCTAGAAGCCCAAATATTTTTTCAGAGCTAGATGCAGAAAAAAATTATTTTTAATTTGCAACCTGATGGAGGTCAGTATAGATGGACTAATAGACCAAGTCCCACACATCGCTAGAAGCCCAAATATTTTTTCAGAGCTAGATGCAGAAAAAAATTATATTCAATTTGCAACCTGCTGGAGGTCAGTATAGAAGGACTAATAGAACAAGTCCCACACACTGCTAGAAGCCCAAATATTTTTTCAGAGCTAAATGAAGAAAAAAATTATTTTTAATTTGCAACCTGATGGAGGTCAGTATAGATGGACTAATAGACCAAGTCCCACACACTGCTAGAAGCCCAAATATTTTTTCAGAGCTAGATGCAGAAAAAAATTATTTTTAATTTGCAACCTGATGGAGGTCAGTATAGATGGACTAATAGACCAAGTCCCACACACCGCTAGAAGCCCAAATATTTTTTCAGAGCTAGATGCAGAAAAATTTTTTATTCAATTTGCAACCTGATGGAGGTCAGTATAGATGGACTAATAGACCAAGTCCCACACACTGCTAGAAGCCCAAATATTTTTTCAGAGCTAGATGCAGAAAAAAATTATTTTTAATTTGCAACCTGATGGAGGTCAGTATAGATGGACTAATAGACCAAGTCCCACACACTGCTAGAAGCCCAGATATTTTTTCAGAGCTAGATGCAGAAAAAAATTATTTTTAATTTGCAACCTGATGGAGGTCAGTATAGATGGACTAATAGAACAAGTCCCACACGCTGCTAGAAGCCCAAATATTTTTTCAGAGATAAATGAAGAAAAAAATTATTTTTAATTTGCAACCTGATGGAGGTCAGTATAGATGGACTAATAGACCAAGTCCCACACACTGCTAGAAGCCCAAATATTTTTTCAGAGCTAGATGCAGAAAAAAATTATTTTTAATTTGCAACCTGATGGAGGTCAGTATAGATGGACTAATAGACCAAGTCCCACACACCGCTAGAAGCCCAAATATTTTTTCAGAGCTAGATGCAGAAAAAAATTATATTCAATTTGCAACCTGCTGGAGGTCA
Source organism: Phyllobates terribilis (assembly GCF_046119375.1). Taxonomy (NCBI): domain Eukaryota; kingdom Metazoa; phylum Chordata; class Amphibia; order Anura; family Dendrobatidae; genus Phyllobates; species Phyllobates terribilis. The sequence goes on from NW_027363111.1 coordinate 169,893, forward strand.
GTATAGAAGGACTAATAGAACAAGTCCCACACACTGCTAGAAGCCCAAATATTTTTTCAGAGCTAAATGAAGAAAAAAATTATTTTTAATTTGCAACCTGATGGAGGTCAGTATAGATGGACTAATAGACCAAGTCCCACACACTGCTAGAAGCCCAAATATTTTTTCAGAGCTAGATGCAGAAAAAAATTATATTCAGTTTGCAACCTGATGGAGGTCAGTATAGATGGACTAATAGAATGATGCTATGCCCAAAAGATTTTACTTCACTAGGTGCAGTAAAAAAATTGGTATTCTATACACAGGTGGTATATCTTGCAACACAGATAGGCTACTCCACTGACTAACACACTCTGCAATAGGCCAAAAAGGATTAGCATTGCTAGATTCAGCCAAATGCTGTGAAAAAAACTTGCACAGCACTGGCACAGACCTGCCTGGCAAAAACTGATAGGAACTGATGTAACCTAGTCCTGAAAAGGACTCCAATTACAATTAGTCTTTACTCCCACAATCTATCTATTTAAGAGCACAGACCTGCCTGATAAAAGTCGTAGGAAATGCTGTAACCTAGTCCTTAAAAGGACTGCAATCACAACTATTCCCTACTCCCAAGCTATCTGTATATTTGTGCGAAAATTGGCTTGAAATTAACAAGGTATAGCGCACACAGCAACAGCGGTGCCGTCTAACACGCAGCTGCAGCAGTGAGAAAATGGTAGCGACGGGGAAAATGGCTTGGTCTTATAGGGCAAGGACATGTGACATACACTGCCAATCACACATGCCCTTGCTTGTGTGAAAAAAAGCACTTCGCTCCGTGTGTGCGCTGCTGATAGGCTGACAGATTGCACCTCCCCACTGCAAATGCGGGAAAGAGAAAAAAAAATGGAGATCTTCATTGTTCCTGCAGACATCCATCCCCTGCCCCTCCCCCGCCCCGCTGTACACTCAAACTGCGTATTAACATTAATTTTCATCATTACTGAGAAAAAATCCAGTTATGATTTTGGTGCACGAACAGTTATCGAACATAACCTCGAACAGCCGAATTTTTCTCAAATTGTTCGTGTTCGCCGATCGGCTCGAACACCGCCCAAAACAGCTCGAATTTGAGATTGGCGAAGAGTTCGAGTAGAACAACGCTCATCTCTAGCATTTAATACCTCTCAGAAGAGACGTGGAGTTCAGAGTGGTAAAACAAGACACTTTTAATGCCCCTTACAAGAGACGTGGAGGTAAGAGTGGTATAACAAGACGCTTTTAATGCTCCTTACAAGAGACGTGGAGGTTAGGGTGGTAAAACAAGACGCTTTTAATGCCCCTTACAAGAGACTTGGAGGTCAGAGTGGTATAACAAGACGCTTTTAATGCCCCTTACAAGAGACGTGGAGGTCAGAGAGGTATAACAAGACGCTTTTAATGCCCCTCAGAAGAGACGTGGAGGTCAGAGAGGTATAAAAAGATGCTTTTAATGCCCCTTACAAGAGATGGGGAGGTCAGAGTGGTATAACAAGACGGTTTTAATGCACCTTACAAGAGAGGTGGAGGTCAGAGTGGTATAACAAGACGGTTTTAATGAACCTTACAAGAGACGTGGAGGTCAGAGTGGTATAACAAGATGCTTTTAATGCCCCTTAGAAGAGACGTGGAGGTCAGAGTGGTATAACAAGACGCTTTTAATGCCCCTCAGAAGAGACGTGGAGGTCAGAGAGGTATAACAAGACGCTTTTAATGCCCCTTACAAGAGACGTGGAGGTCAGAGTGGCATAACAAGATGCTTTTAATGCCCCTTACAAGAGACGTGTAGGTCAGAGAGGTATAACAAGACGCTTTTAATGCCCCTTACAAGAGACGTGTAGGTTAGAGAGGTATAACAAGATGCATTTAATGCCCCTTAAAAGAGACGTGGAGGTCAGAGTGGTATAACAAGAAGCTTTCAATGCCCCTTACAAGAGACGTGTAGGTCAGATTGGTATAACAAGATGCATTTAATGCCCCTTACAAGAGACGTGGAGGTCAGAGTGGTATAACAAGACGCTTTTAATGCCCCTTATAAGAGACGTGGAGGTCAGAGTGGAATATCAAGACGCTTTTAATGCCCCTTACAAGAGACGTGTAGGTCAGAGTGGTATAACAAGACGCTTTTAATGCCCCTTACAAGAGACGTGTAGGTCAGAGAGGTATAATAAGATGCATTTAATGCCCCTTTAAAGAGACGTGGAGGTCAGAGAGGTAAAACAAGATGCTTTTAATGCCCCTTACAAGGGACGTGGAGGTCAGAGTGCTATAACAACACGCTTTTAATGCCCCTTGCAAGAGACGTGGAAGTCAGAATGGTATAACAAGATGCATTTAATACCTCTCAGAAGAGACGTGGAGTTCAGAGTGGTAAAACAAGACACTTTTAATGCCCCTTACAAGAGACGTGGAGGTAAGAGTGGTATAACAAGACGCTTTTAATGCCCCTTACAAGAGACGTGGAGGTCAGAGTGGTATAACAAGATGCTTTTAATGCCCCTTACAAGAGACATGGAGGTTAGGGTGGTAAAACAAGACGCTTTTAATGCCCCTTACAAGAGACTTGGAGGTCAGAGTGGTATAACAAGACGCTTTTAATGCCCCTTACAAGAGACGTGGAGGTCAGAGAGGTATAACAAGACGCTTTTAATGCCCCTCAGAAGAGACGTGGAGGTCAGAGAGGTATAAAAAGATGCTTTTAATGCCCCTTACAAGAGATGGGGAGGTCAGAGAGGTATAACAAGACGGTTTTAATGCACCTTACAAGAGACGTGGAGGTCAGAGTGGTATAACAAGACGGTTTTAATGCCACTTACAAGAGACGTGGAGGTCAGAGTGGTATAACAAGACGGTTTTAATGCCCCCTTACAAGAGACGTGGAGGTCAGAGTGGTATAACAAGATGCTTTTAATGCCCCTCAGAAGAGACGTGGAGGTCAGAGTGGTATAACAAGATGATTTTAATGCCCCTTACAAGAGATGTGGATGTCAGAGTGGTATAACAAGATGCTTTTAATGCCCCTTACAAGAGACGTGGAGGTCAGAGTGGTATAACAAGACGCTTTTAATGCCCCTTACAAGAGACGTGGAGGTCAGAGTGGTATAACAAGACGGTTTTAATGCCCCTCAGAAGAGACGTGGAGGTCAGAGTGGTATAACAAGATGCTTTTAATGCCCCTTAAAAGAGACGTGGAGGTCAGAGTGGTATAACAAGACGCTTTTAATGCCCCTTACAAGAGACGTGGAGGTCAGAGTGGTAAAACAAGACGGTTTTAATGCCCCTCAGAAGAGACGTGGAGGTCAGAGATGTATAACAAGATGGTTTTAATGCCCCTTATAAGAGACGTGGAGGTCAGAGTGGTATGACAAGAAACATTTAATGCCCCTTACAAGAGACGTGGAGGTCAGAGTGGTATAACAAGACTTTTTAATGCCCATTACAAGAGACGTGGAAGTCAGAATGGTATAACAAGACGCATTTAATACCTCTCAGAAGAGAAGCGGAGTTCAGAGTGGTAAAACAAGACACTTTTAATGCCTCTTACAAGAGACGTGGAGGTCAGAGTGCTATAACAAGACGCTTTTAATGACCCCTTAGAAGAGACGTGGAGGTCAGAGTGGTATAACAAGATGCTTTTAATGCCCCTTACAAGAGACGTGGAGGTTAGGGTGGTATAACAAGAAGGTTTTAATGCCCCTTACAAGAGACTTGGAGGTCAGAGTGGTATAACAAGACGCTTTTAGTGCCCCTTACAAGAGACGTGGAGGTCAGAGAGGTATAACAAGACGCTTTTAATGCCCCTCAGAAGAGATGTGGAGGTCAGAGAGGTATAAAAAGATGCTTTTAATGCCCCTTACAAGAGACGTGGAGGTCAGAGTGGTATAACAAGACGGTTTTAATGCCCCTTACAAGAGACGTGGAGGTCAGAGTGGTATAACAAGACGGTTTTAATGCCCCTTACAAGAGACGTGGAGGTCAGAGTGGTAAAACAATACGGTTTTAATGCCCCTTACAAGAGACGTGGAGGTCAGAGTGGTATAACAAGATGCTTTTAATGCCCCTTACAAGAGACGTGGAGGTCAGAGTGGTATAACAAGATGGTTTTAATGCCCATTACAAGAGACGTGGAGGTCAGAGTGGTATAACAAGACGCTTTTAATGACCCTTACAAGAGATGTGGAGGTCAGAGTGGTATAACAAGACGCTTTTAATGCCCCTCAGAAGAGACATGGAGGTCAGAGAGATATAACAAGACGCTTTTAATGCCCCTTACAAGACACGTGGAGGTCAGAGTGGTATAACAAGATGCTTTTAATGCCCCTTACAAGAGACGTGTAGGTCAGAGTGGTATAACAAGACGCTTTTAATGCCCCTTACAAGACACGTGGAGGTCAGAGTGGTATAACAAGATGCTTTTAATGCCCCTTGCAAGAGACGTGGAAGTCAGAATGGTATAACAAGACGCATTTAATACCTCTCAGAAGAGACGTGGAGTTCAGAGTGGTAAAACAAGACACTTTTAATGCCCCTTACAAGAGACGTGGAGGTAAGAGTTGTATAACAAGATGCTTTTAATGCCCCTTACAAGAGACGTGGAGGTCAGAGTGGTATAACAAGATGCTTTTAATGCCCCTTACAAGAGACGTGGAGGTTAGGGTGGTATAACAAGACGCTTTTAATGCCCCTTACAAGAGACTTGGAGGTCAGAGTGGTATAGCAAGACGCTTTTAATGCCCCTTACAAGAGACGTGGAGGTCAGAGAGGTATAACAAGACGCTTTTAATGCCCCTCAGAAGAGACGTGGAGGTCAGAGAGGTATAAAAAGATGCTTTTAATGCCCCTTACAAGAGATGGGGAGGTCTGAGTGGTATAACAAGACGGTTTTAATGCACCTTACAAAAGACGTGGAGGTCAGAGTGCTATAACAAGACGGTTTTAATGCCCCTTACAAGAGACGTGGAGGTCAGAGTGGTATAACAAGACGGTTTTAATGCCCCTTACAAGAGACGTGGAGGTCAGAGTGGTATAACAAGATGCTTTTAATGCCCCTCAGAAGAGACGTGGAGGTCAGAATGGTATAACAAGTTGCTTTTAATGCCCCTTACAAGAGACGTGTAGGTCAGAGTGGTATAACAAGACGCTTTTAATGCCCCTTACAAGAGACGTGGAGGTCAGAGTGGTAAAACATGATGCTTTTAATGCCCCTCAGAAGAGACGTGGAGGTCAGAGATGTATAACAAGATGGTTTTAATGCCCCTTATAAGAGACGTGGAGGTCAGAGTGGTACGACAAGAAACATTTAATGCCCCTTACAAGAGACGTGGAGGTCAGAGTGGTATAACAAGACTTTTTAATGCCCCTTACAAGAGACGTGGAAGTCAGAATGGTATAACAAGACGCATTTAATATCTCTCCGAAGAGAAGCGGAGTTCAGAGTGGTAAAACAAGACACTTTTAATGCCCCTTACAAGAGACGTGGAGGTCAGAGTGCTATAACAAGACGCTTTTAATGACCCCTTAGAAGAGACGTGGAGGTCAGAGTGGTATAACAAGATGCTTTTAATGCCCCTTACAAGAGACGTGGAGGTTAGGGTGGTATAACAAGATGCTTTTAATGCCCCTTACAAGAGACTTGGAGGTCAGAGTGGTATAACAAGACGCTTTTAATGCCCCTTACAAGAGACGTGGAGGTCAGAGAGGTAAAACAAGACGCTTTTAATGCCCCTCAGAAGAGATGTGGAGGTCAGAGAGGTATAAAAAGATGCTTTTAATGCCCATTACAAGAGACGTGGAGGTCAGAGTGGTATAACAAGACGGTTTTAATGCCACTTACAAGAGACGTGGAGGTCAGAGTGGTATAACAAGACGGTTTTAATGCCCCTTACAAGAGACGTGGAGGTCAGAGTGGTATAACAAGACGGTTTTAATGCCTCTTACAAGAGACGTGGAGGTCAGAGTGGTATAACAAGACGGTTTTAATGCCCCTTACAAGAGACGTGGAGGTCAGAGTGGTATAACAAGATGCTTTTAATGCCCCTGACAAGAGACGTGGAGGTCAGAGTGGTATAACAAGATGGTTTTAATGCCCATTACAAGAGACGTGGAGGTCAGAGTGGTATAACAAGACGCTTTTAATGACCCTTACAAGAGACGTGGAGGTCAGAGTGGTATAACAAGACGCTTTTAATGCCCTTCAGAAGAGACATGGAGGTCAGAGAGGTATAACAAGACGCTTTTAATGCCCCTTACAAGAGACGTGGAGGTCAGAGTGGTATAACAAGATGCTTTTAATGCCCCTTACAAGAGACGTGGATGTTAGGGTGGTATAACAAGACGCTTTTAATGCCCCTTACAAGAGACTTGGAGGTCAGAGTGGTATAGCAAGACGCTTTTAATGCCCCTTACAAGAGACGTGGAGGTCAGAGAGGTATAACAAGACGCTTTTAATGCCCCTCAGAAGAGACGTGGAGGTCAGAGAGGTATAAAAGATGCTTTTAATGCCCCTTACAAGAGATGGGGAGGTCAGAGTGGTATAACAAGACGGTTTTAATGCACCTTACAAGAGACGTGGAGGTCAGAGTGGTATAACAAGACGGTTTTAATGCCCCTTACAAGAGACGTGGAGGTCAGAGTGGTATAACAAGACGGTTTTAATGCCCCTTACAAGAGACGTGGAGGTCAGAGTGGTATAACAAGATGCTTTTAATGCCCCTCAGAAGAGACGTGGAGGTCAGAATGGTATAACAAGTTGCTTTTAATGCCCCTTACAAGAGACGTGTAGGTCAGAGTGGTATAACAAGACGCTTTTAATGCCCCTTACAAGAGACGTGGAGGTCAGAGTGGTAAAACAAGATGCTTTTAATGCCCCTCAGAAGAGACGTGGAGGTCAGAGATGTATAACAAGATGGTTTTAATGCCCCTTATAAGAGACGTGGAGGTCAGAGTGGTACGACAAGAAACATTTAATGCCCCTTACAAGAGACGTGGAGGTCAGAGTGGTATAACAAAACTTTTTAATGCCCCTTACAAGAGACGTGGAAGTCAGAATGGTATAACAAGACGCATTTAATATCTCTCCGAAGAGAAGCGGAGTTCAGAGTGGTAAAACAAGACACTTTTAATGCCCCTTACAAGAGACGTGGAGGTCAGAGTGCTATAACAAGACGCTTTTAATGACCCCTTAGAAGAGACGTGGAGGTCAGAGTGGTATAACAAGATGCTTTTAATGCCCCTTACAAGAGACGTGGAGGTTAGGGTGGTATAACAAGATGCTTTTAATGCCCCTTACAAGAGACTTGGAGGTCAGAGTGGTATAACAAGACGCTTTCAATGCCCCTTACAAGAGACGTGGAGGTCATAGAGGTAAAACAAGACGCTTTTAATGCCCCTCAGAAGAGATGTGGAGGTCAGAGAGGTATAAAAAGATGCTTTTAATGCCCATTACAAGAGACGTGGAGGTCAGAGTGGTATAACAAGACGGTTTTAATGCCCCTTACAAGAGACGTGGAGGTCAGAGTGGTATAACAAGACGGTTTTAATGCACCTTACAAGAGACGTGGAGGTCAGAGTGGTATAACAAGACGGTTTTAATGCCCCTTACAAGAGACGTGGAGGTCAGAGTGGTATAACAAGACGGTTTTAATGCCCCTTACAAGAGACGTGGAGGTCAGAGTGGTATAACAAGATGCTTTTAATGCCCCTCAGAAGAGACGTGGAGGTCAGAATGGTATAACAAGTTGCTTTTAATGCCCCTTACAAGAGACGTGTAGGTCAGAGTGGTATAACAAGACGCTTTTAATGCCCCTTACAAGAGACGTGGAGGTCAGAGTGGTAAAACAAGATGCTTTTAATGCCCCTCAGAAGAGACGTGGAGGTCAGAGATGTATAACAAGATGGTTTTAACGCCCCTTATAAGAGACGTGGAGGTCAGAGTGGTACGACAAGAAACATTTAATGCCCCTTACAAGAGACGTGGAGGTCAGAGTGGTATAACAAGACTTTTTAGTGCCCCTTACAAGAGACGTGGAAGTCAGAATGGTATAACAAGACGCATTTAATATCTCTCCGAAGAGAAGCGGAGTTCAGAGTGGTAAAACAAGACACTTTTAATGCCCCTTACAAGAGACGTGGAGGTCAGAGTGCTATAACAAGACGCTTTTAATGACCCCTTAGAAGAGACGTGGAGGTCAGCGTGGTATAACAAGATGCTTTTAATGCCCCTTACAAGAGACGTGGAGGTTAGGGTGGTATAACAAGATGCTTTTAATGCCCCTTACAAGAGACTTGGAGGTCAGAGTGGTATAACAAGACGCTTTTAATGCCCCTTACAAGAGACGTGGAGGTCAGAGAGGTAAAACAAGACGCTTTTAATGCCCCTCAGAAGAGATGTGGAGGTCAGAGAGGTATAAAAAGATGCTTTTAATGCCCATTACAAGAGACGTGGAGGTCAGAGTGGTATAACAAGACGGTTTTAATGCCACTTACAAGAGACGTGGAGGTCAGAGTGGTATAACAAGACGGTTTTAATGCCCCTTACAAGAGACGTGGAGGTCAGAGTGGTATAACAAGACGGTTTTAATGCCTCTTACAAGAGACGTGGAGGTCAGAGTGGTATAACAAGACGGTTTTAATGCCCCTTACAAGAGACGTGGAGGTCAGAGTGGTATAACAAGATGCTTTTAATGCCCCTGACAAGAGACGTGGAGGTCAGAGTGGTATAACAAGATGGTTTTAATGCCCATTACAAGAGACGTGGAGGTCAGAGTGGTATAACAAGACGCTTTTAATGACCCTTACAAGAGACGTGGAGGTCAGAGTGGTATAACAAGACGCTTTTAATGCCCCTCAGAAGAGACATGAAGGTCAGAGAGGTATAACAAGATGCTTTTAATGCCCCTTACAAGACACGTGGAGGTCAGAGTGGTATCACAAGATGCTTTTAATGCCCCTTACAAGAGACGTGTAGGTCAGAGTGGTATAACAAGACGCTTTTAATGCCCCTTACAAGAGACGTGTAGGTTAGAGAGGTATAACAAGATGCATTTAATGCCCCTTAAAAGACACGTGGAGGTCAGAGTGGTATAACAAGACGCTTTTAATGCCCCTTACAAGAGACGTGGAGGTCAGAGTGGAATATCAAGACGCTTTTAATGCCCCTTACAAGAGACGTGTAGGTCAGAGTGGTATAACAAGACGCTTTTAATGCCCCTTACAAGAGACGTGTAGGTCAGAGAGGTACAACAAGACGGTTTTAATGCCCCTTACAAGAGATGTGGAGGTCAGAGAGGTACAACAAGACGCTTTTAATGCCCCTTACTAGAAACGTGGAGGTCAGAGTGGTATAACGACACGCTTTTAATGACCCCTTACAAGAGACGTGGAGGTCAAAGTGGTATAACAAAATGCTTTTAATTCCCCTTACAAGAGACGTGGAGGTCAGAGTGGTATAACAAGACGCTTTTAATGTCCCTTATAAGAGACGTGGAGGTCAGAGTGGTATAACAAGTTGCTTTTAATGCCCCTTACAATAGGCGTGGAGGTCAGAGTGGTATAACAAGACGCTTTTAATGCCCGTTACAAGAGACGTGGAGGTCAGAGTGGTAAAACAAGACGCTTTTAATGCCCCTCAGAAGAGACGTGGAGGTCAGAGATGTATAACAAGATGGTTTTAATGCCCCTTATAAGAGACATGGAGGTCAGAGTGGTATGGCAAGAAACATTTAATGCCCCTTACAAGAGACGTGGAGGTCACAGTGGTATAACAAGACGTTTTAATGCCCCTTACAAGAGACGTGGAAGTGAGAGTGGTATAACAAGACGCATTTATTACCTCTCAGAAGAGACGTGGAGTTCAGAGTGGTAAAACAAGACACTTTTAATGCCCCTTACAAGAGACGTGGAGGTCAGAGTGCTATAACAAGACGCTTTTAATGACCCCTCAGAAGAGACGTGGAGGTCAGAGTGGTATAACAAGATGCTTTTAATGCCCCTTACAAGAGACGTGGAGGTTAGAGTGGTATAACACGACGCTTTTAATGCCCCTTACAAGAGACGTGGAGGTCAGAGTGGTATAACAAAACGCTTTTAATGCCCCTTACAAGAGACGTGGAGGTCAGAGAGGTATAACAAGACGCTTTTAATGCCCCTCAGAAGAGAGGTGGAGGTCAGAGAGGTATAAAAAAATGCTTTTAATGCCCCTTACAAGAGACGTGGAGGTCAGAGTGGTATAACAAGACGGTTTTAATGCCCCTTACAAGAGACTTGGAGGTCAGAGTGGTATAACAAGACGGTTTTAATGCCCCTTACAAGAGACGTGGAGGTCAGAGTGGTATAACAAGATGCTTTTAATGCCCCTTACAAGAGACGTGGAGGTCAGAGTGGTATAACAAGATGCTTTTAATGCCCCTTACAAGAGACGTGGATGTTAGGGTGGTATAACAAGACGCTTTTAATGCCCCTTACAAGAGACTTGGAGGTCAGAGTGGTATAGCAAGACGCTTTTAATGCCCCTTACAAGAGACGTGGAGGTCAGAGAGGTATAACAAGACGCTTTTAATGCCCCTCAGAAGAGACGTGGAGGTCAGAGAGGTATAAAAGATGCTTTTAATGCCCCTTACAAGAGATGGGGAGGTCAGAGTGGTATAACAAGACGGTTTTAATGCACCTTACAAGAGACGTGGAGGTCAGAGTGGTATAACAAGACGGTTTTAATGCCCCTTACAAGAGACGTGGAGGTCAGAGTGGTATAACAAGACGGTTTTAATGCCCCTTACAAGAGACCTGGAGGTCAGAGTGGTATAACAAGATGCTTTTAATGCCCCTCAGAAGAGACGTGGAGGTCAGAATGGTATAACAAGTTGCTTTTAATGCCCCTTACAAGAGACGTGTAGGTCAGAGTGGTATAACAAGACGCTTTTAATGCCCCTCACAAGAGACGTGGAGGTCAGAGTGGTAAAACAAGATGCTTTTAATGCCCCTCAGAAGAGACGTGGAGGTCAGAGATGTATAACAAGATGGTTTTAATGCCCCTTATAAGAGACGTGGAGGTCAGAGTGGTACGACAAGAAACATTTAATGCCCCTTACAAGAGACGTGGAGGTCAGAGTGGTATAACAAAACTTTTTAATGCCCCTTACAAGAGACGTGGAAGTCAGAATGGTATAACAAGACGCATTTAATATCTCTCCGAAGAGAAGCGGAGTTCAGAGTGGTAAAACAAGACACTTTTAATGCCCCTTACAAGAGACGTGGAGGTCAGAGTGCTATAACAAGACGCTTTTAATGACCCCTTAGAAGAGACGTGGAGGTCAGAGTGGTATAACAAGATGCTTTTAATGCCCCTTACAAGAGACGTGGAGGTTAGGGTGGTATAACAAGATGCTTTTAATGCCCCTTACAAGAGACTTGGAGGTCAGAGTGGTATAACAAGACGCTTTTAATGCCCCTTACAAGAGACGTGGAGGTCAGAGAGGTAAAACAAGACGCTTTTAATGCCCCTCAGAAGAGATGTGGAGGTCAGAGAGGTATAAAAAGATGCTTTTAATGCCCATTACAAGAGACGTGGAGGTCAGAGTGGTATAACAAGACGGTTTTAATGCCCCTTACAAGAGACGTGGAGGTCAGAGTGGTATAACAAGACGGTTTTAATGCACCTTACAAGAGACGTGGAGGTCAGAGTGGTATAACAAGACGGTTTTAATGCCCCTTACAAGAGACGTGGAGGTCAGAGTGGTATAACAAGACGGTTTTAATGCCCCTTACAAGAGACGTGGAGGTCAGAGTGGTATAACAAGATGCTTTTAATGCCCCTCAGAAGAGACGTGGAGGTCAGAATGGTATAACAAGTTGCTTTTAATGCCCCTTACAAGAGACGTGTAGGTCAGAGTGGTATAACAAGATGCTTTTAATGCCCCTTACAAGAGACGTGGAGGTCAGAGTGGTAAAACAAGATGCTTTTAATGCCCCTCAGAAGAGACGTGGAGGTCAGAGATGTATAACAAGATGGTTTTAACGCCCCTTATAAGAGACGTGGAGGTCAGAGTGGTACGACAAGAAACATTTAATGCCCCTTACAAGAGACGTGGAGGTCAGAGTGGTATAACAAGACTTTTTAATGCCCCTTACAAGAGACGTGGAAGTCAGAATGGTATAACAAGACGCATTTAATATCTCTCCGAAGAGAAGCGGAGTTCAGAGTGGTAAAACAAGACACTTTTAATGCCCCTTACAAGAGACGTGGAGGTCAGAGTGCTATAACAAGACGCTTTTAATGACCCCTTAGAAGAGACGTGGAGGTCAGAGTGGTATAACAAGATGCTTTTAATGCCCCTTACAAGAGACGTGGAGGTTAGGGTGGTATAACAAGATGCTTTTAATGCCCCTTACAAGAGACTTGGAGGTCAGAGTGGTATAACAAGACGCTTTTAATGCCCCTTACAAGAGACGTGGAGGTCAGAGAGGTAAAACAAGACGCTTTTAATGCCCCTCAGAAGAGATGTGGAGGTCAGAGAGGTATAAAAAGATGCTTTTAATGCCCATTACAAGAGACGTGGAGGTCAGAGTGGTATAACAAGACGGTTTTAATGCCACTTACAAGAGACGTGGAGGTCAGAGTGGTATAACAAGACGGTTTTAATGCCCCTTACAAGAGACGTGGAGGTCAGAGTGGTATAACAAGACGGTTTTAATGCCTCTTACAAGAGACGTGGAGGTCAGAGTGGTATAACAAGACGGTTTTAATGCCCCTTACAAGAGACGTGGAGGTCAGAGTGGTATAACAAGATGCTTTTAATGCCCCTGACAAGAGACGTGGAGGTCAGAGTGGTATAACAAGATGGTTTTAATGCCCATTACAAGAGACGTGGAGGTCAGAGTGGTATAACAAGACGCTTTTAATGACCCTTACAAGAGACGTGGAGGTCAGAGTGGTATAACAAGACGCTTTTAATGCCCCTCAGAAGAGACATGAAGGTCAGAGAGGTATAACAAGATGCTTTTAATGCCCCTTACAAGACACGTGGAGGTCAGAGTGGTATCACAAGATGCTTTTAATGCCCCTTACAAGAGACGTGTAGGTCAGAGTGGTATAACAAGACGCTTTTAATGCCCCTTACAAGAGACGTGTAGGTTAGAGAGGTATAACAAGATGCATTTAATGCCCCTTAAAAGACACGTGGAGGTCAGAGTGGTATAACAAGACGCTTTTAATGCCCCTTACAAGAGACGTGGAGGTCAGAGTGGAATATCAAGACGCTTTTAATGCCCCTTACAAGAGACGTGTAGGTCAGAGTGGTATAACAAGACGCTTTTAATGCCCCTTACAAGAGACGTGTAGGTCAGAGAGGTATAACAGGACGGTTTTAATGCCCCTTACAAGAGATGTGGAGGTCAGAGTGGTACAACAAGACGCTTTTAATGCCCCTTACTAGAAACGTGGAGGTCAGAGTGGTATAACGACACGCTTTTAATGACCCCTTACAAGAGACGTGGAGGTCAAAGTGGTATAACAAAATGCTTTTAATTCCCCTTACAAGAGACGTGGAGGTCAGAGTGGTATAACAAGACGCTTTTAATGTCCCTTATAAGAGACGTGGAGGTCAGAGTGGTATAACAAGATGCTTTTAATGCCCCTTACAATAGGCGTGGAGGTCAGAGTGGTATAACAAGACGCTTTTAATGCCCGTTACAAGAGACGTGGAGGTCAGAGTGGTAAAACAAGACGCTTTTAATGCCCCTCAGAAGAGACGTGGAGGTCAGAGATGTATAACAAGATGGTTTTAATGCCCCTTATAAGAGACATGGAGGTCAGAGTGGTATGGCAAGAAACATTTAATGCCCCTTACAAGAGACGTGGAGGTCACAGTGGTATAACAAGACGTTTTAATGCCCCTTACAAGAGACGTGGAAGTGAGAGTGGTATAACAAGACGCATTTATTACCTCTCAGAAGAGACGTGGAGTTCAGAGTGGTAAAACAAGACACTTTTAATGCCCCTTACAAGAGACGTGGAGGTCAGAGTGCTATAACAAGACGCTTTTAATGACCCCTCAGAAGAGACGTGGAGGTCAGAGTGGTATAACAAGATGCTTTTAATGCCCCTTACAAGAGACGTGGAGGTTAGAGTGGTATAACACGACGCTTTTAATGCCCCTTACAAGAGACGTGGAGGTCAGAGTGGTATAACAAAACGCTTTTAATGCCCCTTACAAGAGATGTGGAGGTCAGAGAGGTATAACAAGACGCTTTTAATGCCCCTCAGAAGAGAGGTGGAGGTCAGAGAGGTATAAAAAAATGCTTTTAATGCCCCTTACAAGAGACGTGGAGGTCAGAGTGGTATAACAAGACGGTTTTAATGCCCCTTACAAGAGACTTGGAGGTCAGAGTGGTATAACAAGACGGTTTTAATGCCCCTTACAAGAGACGTGGAGGTCAGAGTGGTATAACAAGATGCTTTTAATGCCCCTTACAAGAGACGTGGAGGTCAGAGTGGTATAACAAGAGAGTTTTAATGCCCATTACAAGAGACGTGGAGGTCAGAGAGGTATTGTTAGAACCTTGCTGTTAGGTTTTTTTTTCCTTTGCTGGTCACATGACCTTGTTGGCCTATTTAATCCTGCTCCGCCCTTCTGGCTTTGCTGGACTTCATTGTATATCTACTTTCTAGCTAGCCTGTGCTCTGTATCTAACTCTGTTAGTTTGCTTGGTCTACGGACCTCTATGTTCTATCTATTTTGTTTGTTCGTCTGTCTGCTACTATTTCTGTTAGGAGGTGTCCCATATTCCTCCCAGTCCTTAGTACTTGTAGGGATTCCCTCCTCACATCTATAGGTCTCCGTACAGACTAGATTAGGACTTTAGCAGGTCTGATCGCAGGATCAGGTTCCCTGTTACATCGTAGGGATTCAGCTGAGTCTTATAGTAGGGACAGATCTCCTCTCTTTCCTTAGCTTTGGTAGCAGAACATAACAGTAAGTCCAGCCTGCAAATTCTCTAAGGAAAGATTTTTTTTTTTTTTTTTTTTTTTGTTCCATCATGGTGTCGGTTCAGGATTTGGCTAAACACCTGCAGGGACTCTCTCTGGAAGTGGCCGAGCTCCGTCAGCACGTGAGTAACTGTCCTGGAGCATATTTCTTGGAGCCTAAGGTATGTTTGCCGGATTTATTTTTTGGTGAACATCGAGAATTTTTTTCATTTAAAAATGCTTGCTTATTGTATTTTCGTTTGAGACCCAAGTCCTCTGGGGATGAATCCCAGCGCGTAGGGTTCATAATGTCACTTTTGCGCAAAGAGCCTCAGGAGTGGGCCTTTTCTTTGCAACCTAGTGATACATGCTTCAGATCAGTGGATAGTTTTTTTTCTGCTTTAGGACTATTATATGATGATCCTGACCGTGTGGCATCAGCTGAGACTGAGTTGAGACGTTTAAAACAAGGATCAGGTAATGTCGAAAAATATTGTACTCATTTTCGTCGTTGGTCCACTCAAACAGGGTGGAACGATTCTGCTCTGAAAAGTCTATTTCTTGCTGGGCTCAGTGAAAGGGTTAAAGACCTGCTAATTGCTTATCCTACACCTGAAGATTTGCAACAGGCTATGCAATTAGCTATACGGGTGGATAGAAGACTGCGTGCTAGGGTTAATGAGAGCAAATCCTCTGCTATGTCAGTTTCTGGTTATGATAATGTGTGTACTAACAGTGGTGAACCGATGGAGATTGGATCGGTGGCACCTCGCTCTCAAGAAAAAGACCGTCGTTTTTCAGAAGGCTTGTGTTTCTATTGCGGAAAATCTGGTCATTTGATTAAAGGCTGTGAGCTTCGTATGAAGAAAGAAAAAAAAATGGTCAGTCACGCCCGTATTGCCTGTTTAAATTCCAAGGGTATATTTTTAGCTGCTTCCACGATTGCTCAGGAAAAATTAATGGAATTTCGGGTGTTTGTTGATTGCGGGTCTACACTGAATGTAATTGATGGGGGATTCGTGGAAAAACTCAATTTAAAACCTGAACCTTTATCATCCCCCATTGCTGTGGTTTCTGTGGATGGCTCCCCTTTGAAGAATATTACTCTCAAGGTCAGTGAATTTCCTCTCACTATTAATGGTGTTCACCATGAGAAATTGGATTTGGTAGTGTTGAATAACTTGCCTTCTCCAGTAATATTGGGTTTGTCCTGGTTAAAATTTCACAATCCTGTACTGGATTGGTCTACCAGTGAAATTAAATCCTGGAGCCATAAATGTTATGACAAGTGTTGTAACGGGCGTATTGCAGCTTTGGATAGGGGAGAATTGCCTGTTCCTATTCAGGATTTTTGGAGAGTTTTTTCTGAGAAGGAATCGCAGGTTTTGCCTCCCCATAGAGACTATGATTGTTCTATTGAATTTGTCCCTGGAGCGACTCTTCCTAAAAGTCGTTTATTTAACCTTACCATTCCTGAGAGGAAGGCTTTGGAGGAATACATACAGACAAGTTTGGCCGCCGGTCACATTAGGCCCTCTAAGTCTCCTGTGGCGGTTGGATTTTTTTTTGTAAAAAAAAAGGACGGCGGTTTACGTCCTTGTCTGGATTTTCGTGAGATTAACAAAATTACGGTACGCAATCCTTACCCACTGCCATTGATTCCTGATCTGTTTAACCAGTTATTGGGGGCCAAGTGGTTCTCTAAAATTGACCTTAAGGGGGCATACAATCTGTTGCGCATGAAGGAGGGTGATGAATGGAAGACTGCTTTTAACACTCCTGTGGGTCATTTTGAGAATCTGGTTATGCCTTTTGGTCTTACTAATGCTCCTGCATTTTTTCAGAATCTGATTAATGACATCCTTAGACCTTTGATCGGTAAAAATGTGGTTGTGTATTTGGATGACATTTTGATTTATTCGCCAGATCTGGAGTCTCATTGGCGGAGCGTGCGTGAGGTATTACAGTTATTAATGGACAATTCGCTTTTTGCTAAGCTAGAGAAATGTGAGTTCGCTGTACAGAGAATTAGTTTTTTGGGCTACATTATCTCCAGCAAAGGTTTTGAGATGGATCCGGTTAAGGTTCAGGCTGTGCAGGAATGGCCTAGGCCTATTGGTTTGAAATCGATACAGAGGTTTTTGGGTTTCGCCAATTACTACAGAAAATTCATAAAAAATTTTTCTAGTATTGTCAAACCTCTGACTGATCTCACCAGGAAAGGTGCTGATGCGGTTCAGTGGTCTTCTGAGGCCATTGAAGCTTTTGTGTATCTCAAGGAGAGGTTCACCTCTGCTCCCATCCTTATGCAGCCTGATGTTACTAGGCCGTTTTTGGTTGAGGTTGATGCTTCCTCTGTGGGGGTTGGCGCAGTATTGTCTCAGGATAACGGGGATGGATTACATCCCTGTGCCTTTTTTTCAAAAAAATTTTCGGAGACTGAACTGAATTACGATATTGGTAATCGGGAATTATTGGCTATTAAACTCGCATTTGAACACTGGCGCCACTTCTTGGAAGGTGCGGAATTTCCCGTTCAGGTTCTTACGGATCATAAAAATCTGATATATCTTGATGCTGCCAAGCGCCTGAATGCCCGTCAGGCTAGGTGGGCACTGTTTTTCTCGCGGTTTAATTTCTCCGTTACTTACATCCCTGGTACTAAGAATGTTAAGGCGGATGCCTTGTCTCGCAGTTTTTCTCCCATAGTCGGTGCTGAGAAAGAGGAAAACATTTTACAAGAAGGTGTTGTGATAGCTGCTTTAGACTCCGTTTTGGAAGATGAGATTCTTAAAGCTCAGGAGAATGCCCCATCTAACACTCCTCATGGGAGGTTGTTTGTGCCTGGGACCTTTAGGAGAGATTTGTTTGTTGAGTGTCACGAATCTCGGTTGGCAGGTCATCCCGGAATCTCTGAGACCAAGAGACTGGTGGGTCGCAGTTTTTGGTGGCCTGGATGGCAGAAGGAAGTCATTAAGTGGGTGCGCCAATGTACTATATGTGCTAGATCTAAGTCCTCACATACTCCTGCTGCGGGGTTGCTTTGTCCTTTGGAGGTCCCCAGTGCTCCTTGGACACATTTGGCTATGGACTTTATAACTGACCTTCCCTCCTCTGAGGGTTTTACTGTCATCTGGGTGGTCGTGGACCGTTTTAGCAAGATGTGTCACTTGGTTCCCTTCGTCAAACTGCCCTGCGCTAAAACTCTCGCTAAGGCCTTTGTCAAGGAAATTGTCAGACTTCATGGCGTTCCTACTGACATTGTTTCTGATAGGGGTCCTCAGTTCGTGGCTCGTTTTTGGCGTGCCTTTTGTGACAGGTTGGGAATTCATTTGTCGTTTTCGTCCGGATATCATCCTGAATCTAATGGCCAGACAGAAAGGAAAAACCAGGATGTTGAGCAGTTCTTGCGTTGTTTTGTGGCAGACAATCAAGAGGGGTGGTCTGAGTTTCTGCCACTTGCCGAATTTGCTCTGAACAATCATACATCTTCTTCTGCTGGTTGTTCACCTTTTTTTTGTTGTTCTGGGAGACATCCGTCGTTTGGGTCGTTCTCCAAGTTGGGATCTGCCGTGCCTGAGGAGGAGAATTTTTCCGGTGATTTGGAAAGAGTTTGGACGGATGTGCGTGGTAATCTTCAGGAGGCCAACAGAAAATCTAAAGACTACTTTGATAGGAAACGACAGGAGGTTTTGTTCGCTGTTGGTGACATGGTTTGGTTGTCCTCTAGGAATCTGCGGTTGAGGATTCCTTCTAAGAAATTGGGTCCCAAGTTTGTAGGGCCCTTTAAGGTGCTTCAGGTTGTCAACCAATCTGCTGTTAGGTTGGAGGTTCCTACCTCCTGGAGAATTAATCCGGTCTTTCATGTCTCTCTGTTAAAAAAAGCTGTTGTGTCGGATGGTGACGCCTCTGCCTCTGTTCCTCCGGTGGTGGAGGACGGGGAATATGAAATTTCTCGCATCCTTGACTCTAGACGGTATAGAGGTAGTTTGCAGTATCTTGTGGCCTGGAAAGGTTTCGGACCCGAGGATAACTCTTGGGTGAGGTCAGATGATGTTTCCGCGTCCAGACTTATCAGAGCGTTTCACAGGAGATTTCCTGATAAGCCTGGTCCTAGGGGATCCGGAGGATCCTCTTAGAAGGGGGGGTACTGTTAGAACCTTGCTGTTAGGTTTTTTTTTCCTTTGCTGGTCACATGACCTTGTTGGCCTATTTAATCCTGCTCCGCCCTTCTGGCTTTGCTGGACTTCATTGTATATCTACTTTCTAGCTAGCCTGTGCTCTGTATCTAACTCTGTTAGTATGCTTGGTCTACGGACCTCTATGTTCTATCTATTTTGTTTGTTCGTCTGTCTGCTACTATTTCTGTTAGGAGGTGTCCCATATTCCTCCCAGTCCTTAGTACTTGTAGGGATTCCCTCCTCACATCTATAGGTCTCCGTACAGACTAGATTAGGACTTTAGCAGGTCTGATCGCAGGATCAGGTTCCCTGTTACATCGTAGGGATTCAGCTGAGTCTTATAGTAGGGACAGATCTCCTCTCTTTCCTTAGCTTTGGTAGCAGAACATAACAGGTATAACAAGACGCTTTTAATGCCCCTTACAAGAGACGTGGAGGTCAGAGTGGCATAACAAGATGCTTTTAATGCCCCTTACAAGAGACGTGTAGGTCAGAGAGGTATAACAAGACGCTTTTAATGCCCCTTACAAGAGACGTGTAGGTTAGAGAGGTATAACAAGATGCATTTAATGCCCCTTAAAAGAGACGTGGAGGTCAGAGTGGTATAGCAAGACGCTTTCAATGCCCCTTACAAGAGACGTGTAGGTGAGATTGGTATAACAAGACGCATTTAATGCCCCTTACAAGAGACGTGGAGGTCAGAGTGGTATAACAAGACACTTTTAATGCCCCTTATAAGAGACGTGGAGGTCAGAGTGGAATATCAAGACGCTTTTAATGCCCCTTACAAGAGACGTGTAGGTCAGAGTGGTATAACAAGACGCTTTTAATGCCCCTTACAAGAGACGTGTAGGTCAGAGAGGTATAACAAGATGCATTTAATGCCCCTTAAAAGAGACATGGAGGTCAGAGTGGTATAACAAGACGCTTTTAATGCCCCTTACAAGAGACGTGGAGGTCAGAGTGGTATAACAAGACAGTTTTAATGCCCCTCAGAAGAGACGTGGAGGTCAGAGTGGTATAACAAGATGCTTTTAATGCCCCTTACAAGAGACGTGGAGGTCAGAGTGGTATAAAATGACGCTTTAAATGCCCCTTACAAGAGACGTGGAGGTCAGAGTGGTAAAACAAGACGCTTTTAATGCCCCTCAGAAGAGACGTATAGGTCAGAGATGTATAACAAGATGGTTTTAATGCCCCTTATAAGAGACGTGGAGGTCAGAGTGGTATGACAAGAAACATTTAATGCCCCTTACAAGAGACGTGGAGGTCAGAGTGGTATAACAAGACTTTTTAATGCCCCTTACAAGAGACGTGGAAGTCAGAATGGTATAACAAGACGCATTTAATACCTCTCAGAAGAGAAGCGGAGTTCAGAGTGGTAAAACAAGACACTTTTAATGCCCCTTACAAGACACGTGGAGGTCAGAGTGCTATAACAAGTCGCTTTTAATGACCCCTTAGAAGAGACGTGGAGGTCAGAGTGGTATAACAAGATGCTTTTAATGCCCCTTACAAGAGACGTGGAGGTTAGGGTGGTATAACAAGACGCTTTTAAAGCCCCTTACAAGAGACTTGGAGGTCAGAGTGGTATAACAAGACGCTTTTAAGGCCCCTTACAAGAGACGTGGAGGTCAGAGAGGTATAACAAGACGCTTTTAATGCCCCTCAGAAGAGACGTGGAGGTCAGAGAGGTATAAAAAGATGCTTTTAATGCCCCTTACAAGAGACGTGGAGGTCAGAGTGGTATAACAAGACGGTTTTAATGCCCCTTACAAGAGACGTGGAGGTTAGAGAGGTATAACAAGATGCATTTAATGCCCCTTAAAAGAGACGTGGAGGTCAGAGTGGTATAACAGATGCTTTCAATGCCCCTTACAAGAGACTTGTAGGTCAGAGAGGTATAACAAGACGCATTTAATGCCCCTTACCAGAGACGTGGAGGTCAGAGTGGTATAACAAGACGCTTTTATTGCCCCTTACAAGAGACGTGGAGGTCAGAGTGGAATATCAAGATGCTTTTAATGCCCCTTACAAGAGACATGTAGGTCAGAGTGGTATAACAAGACGCTTTTAATGCCCCTTACAAGAGACGTGTAGGTCAGAGAGGTATAACAAGACGGTTTTAATGCCCGTTACAATAGATGTGGAGGTCACAGTGGTACAACAAGACGCTTTTAATGGCCCTTACAAGAAACATGGAGGTCAGAGTGGTATAACGAGACGCTTTTCATGCCCCTTACAAGAGACGTGGAGGTCAAACTGGTATAACAAAATGCTTTTAATTCCCCTTACAAGAGACGTGGAGGTCAGAGTGGTATAACAAGACGCTTTTAATGTCCCTTATAAGAGACGTGGAGGTCAGAGTGGTATAACAAGATGCTTTTAATGCCCCTTACAATAGACGTGGAGGTCAGAGTGGTATAACAAGACACTTTTAATGCCCCTTACAAGAGACGTGGAGGTAAGAGTGGTATAACAAGACGCTTTTAATGCCCCTTACAAGAGACGTGGAGGTCAGAGTGGTATAACAAGATGCTTTTAATGCCCCTTACAAGAGACGTGGAGGTTAGGGTGGTATAACCAGACGCTTTTAATGCCCCTTACAAGAGACTTGGAGGTCAGAGTGGTATAACAAGACGCTTTTAATGCCCCTTACAAGAGACGCGGAGGTCAGAGAGGTATAACAAGACGCTTTTAATGCCCCTCAGAAGAGACGTGGAGGTCAGAGAGGTATAAAAAGATGCTTTTAATGCCCCTTACAAGAGATGGGGAGGTCAGAGTGGTATAACAAGACGGTTTTAATGCACCTTACAAGAGACGTGGAGGTCAGAGTGGTATAACAAGACGGTTTTAATGCCCCTTACAAGAGACGTGGAGGTCAGAGTGGTATAACAAGACGGTTTTAATGCCCCTTACAAGAGATGTGGAGGTCAGAGTGGTATAACAAGATGCTTTTAATGCCCCTCAGAAGAGACGTGGAGGTCAGAGTGGTATAACAAGATGCTTTTAATGCCCCTTACAAGAGACGTGGATGTCAGAGTGGTATAACAAGATGCTTTTAATGCCCCTTACAAGAGACGTGGAGGTCAGAGTGGTATAACAAGACGCTTTTAATGCCCCTTACAAGAGACGTGGTGGTAAGAGTGGTATAACAAGACGGTTTTAATGCCCCTCAGAAGAGACGTGGAGGTCAGAGTGGTATAACAAGATGCTTTTAATGCCCCTTACAAGAGACGTGGACGTCAGAGTGGTATAACAAGACGCTTTTAATGCCCCTTACAAGAGACGTGGAGGTCAGAGTGGTAAAACAAGACGCTTTTAATGCCCCTCAGAAGAGATGTGGAGGTCAGAGATGTATAACAAGATGGTTTTAATGCCCCTTATAAGAGACGTGGAGGTCAGAGTGGTATGACAAGAAACATTTAATGCCCCTTACAAGAGACGTGGAGGTCAGAGTGGTATAACAAGACTTTTTAATGCCCCTTACAAGAGACGTGGAAGTCAGAATGGTATAACAAGACGCATTTAATACCTCTCAGAAGAGAAGCGGAGTTCAGAGTGGTAAAACAAGACACTTTTAATGCCCCTTACAAGAGACGTGGAGGTCAGAGTGCTATAACAACACGCTTTTAATGACCCCTTAGAAGAGTCGTGGAGGTCAGAGTGGTATAACAAGATGCTTTTAATGCCACTTACAAGAGACGTGTAGGTTAGGGTGGTATAACAAGACGCTTTTAATGCCCCTTACAAGAGACTTGGAGGTCAGAGTGGTATAACAAGACGGTTTTAATGCCCCTTACAAGAGACGTGGAGGTCAGAGAGGTATAACAACACGCTTTTAATGCCCCTCAGAAGAGACGTGGAGGTCAGAGAGGTATAAAAAGATGCTTTTAATGCCCCTTACAAGAGACATGGAGTTCAGAGTGGTATAACAAGACGGTTTTAATGCCCCTTACAAGAGACGTGGAGGTCAGAGTGGTATAACAAGACGGTTTTAATGCCCCTTACAAGAGACGTGGAGGTCAGAGTGGTATAACAAGACGGTTTTAATGCCTCTTACAAGAGACGTGGAGGTCAGAGTGGTATAACAAGACGGTTTTAATGCCCCTTACAAGGGACGTGGAGGTCAGAGTGGTATAACAAGATGCTTTTAATGCCCCTTACAAGAGACGTGGAGGTCAGAGTGGTATAACAAGATGGTTTTAATGCCCATTACAAGAGACGTGGAGGTCAGAGTGGTATAACAAGACACTTTTAATGACCCTTACAAGAGTCGTGGAGGTCAGAGTGGTATAACAAGACGCTTTTAATGCCCCTCAGAAGAGATGTGGAGGTCAGAGAGGTATAAGAAGACGCTTTTAATGCCCCTTACAATAGGCGTGGAGGTCAGAGTGGTATAACAAGACTTTTAATGCCCCTTACAAGAGACGTGTAGGTCAAAGTGGTATAAAAAGACGGTATTAATGCCCCTCAGAAGAGACGTGGAGGTTAGAGTGGTATAACAAGACGCTTTTAATGCCCCTCAGAAGAGACGTGGATGTCAGAGTGGTATAACAAGATGCTTTTAATGCCCCTTACAAGAGACGTGGATGTCAGAGTGGTATAACAAGATGCTTTTAATGCCCCTTACAAGAAACGTGGAGGTCAGAGTGGTATAAAAAGACGGTTTTAATGCCCCTTACAAGAGACGTGGAGGTCAGAGTGGTATAACAAGACAGTTTTAATGCCCCTCAGAAGAGACATGGAGTTCAGAGTGGTATAACAAGACGGTTTTAATGCCCCTTACAAGAGACGTGGAGGTCAGAGTGGTATAACAAGACGGTTTTAATGCCCCTTACAAGAGACGTGGAGGTCAGAGTGGTATAACAAGACGGTTTTAATGCCTCTTACAAGAGACGTGGAGGTCAGAGTGGTATAACAAGACGGTTTTAATGCCCCTTACAAGGGACGTGGAGGTCAGAGTGGTATAACAAGATGGTTTTAATGCCCATTACAAGAGACGTGGAGGTCAGAGTGGTATAACAAGATGGTTTTAATGCCCATTACAAGAGACGTGGAGGTCAGAGTTATATAACAATACACTTTTAATGACCCTTACAAGAGTCGTGGAGGTCAGAGTGGTATAACAAGACGCTTTTATTGCCCCTCAAAAGAGACATGGAGGTCAGAGAGGTATAACAAGACGCTTTTAATGCCCCTTACAAGACACGTGGAGGTCAGAGTGGTATAACAAGATGCTTTTAATGCCCCTTACAAGAGACGTGTAGGTCAGAGTGGTATAACAAGACGCTTTTAATGCCCCTTACAAGAGACGTGCAGGTTAGAGAGGTATAACAAGATGCATTTAATGCCCCTTAAAAGACACGTGGAGGTCAGAGTGGTATAACAGACGCTTTCAATGCCCCTTACAAGAGACGTGTAGGTCAGAGAGGTATAACAAGACGCATTTAATGCCCCTTACAAGAGACGTGGAGGTCAGAGTGGTATAACAAGACGCTTTTAATGCCGCTTACAAGAGACGTGGAGGTCAGAGTGGAATATCAAGACGCTTTTAATGCCCCTTACAAGAGACGTGTAGGTCAGAGTGGTATAACAGACGCTTTTAATGCCCCTTACAAGAGACGTGTAGGTCAGAGAGGTATAACAAGAAGGTTTTAATGCCCCTTACAAGAGATGTTGAGGTCAGAGTGGTACAACAAGACGCTTTTAATGCCTCTTACAATAAACGTGGAGGTCAGAGTGGTATAACGAGACGCTTTTAATGCCCCTTACAAGAGACGTGGAGGTCAAACTGGTATAACAAAATGCTTTTAATTCCCCTTACAAGAGACGTGGAGGTCAGAGTGGTATAACAAGACGCTTTTAATGTCCCTTAAAAGAGACGTGGAGGTCAGAGTGGTATAACAAGATGCTTTTAATGCCCCAAACAATAGGCGTGGAGGTCAGAGTGGTATAACAAGACTTTTAATGCCCCTTACAAGAGACGTGTAGGTCAAAGTGGTATAACAAGACGGTATTAATGCCCCTCAGAAGAGACGTGGAGGTCAGAGTGGTATAACAAGACGCTTTTAATGCCCCTCAGAAGAGACGTGGAGGTCAGAGTGGTATAACAAGATGCTTTTATTGCCCCTTACAAGAGACGTGGATGTCAGAGTGGTATAACAAGATGCTTTTAATGCCCCTTACAAGAGACGTGGAGGTCAGATTGGTATAACAAGACGCTTTTAATGCCCCTTACAAGATACGTGGAGGTCAGTGTGGTATAACAAGACGGTTTTAATGCCCCTTACAAGAGACGTGGAGGTTAGGGTGGTATAACAAGACGCTTTTAATGCCCCTTACAAGAGATGTGGAGGTCAGAGTGGTATAACAAGATGCTTTTAATGCCCCTTACAAGAGACGTGGAGGTCAGAAAGGTATAACAAGACGCTTTTAATGCCCCTCAGAAGAGACGTGGAGGTCAGAGAGGTATAAAAAGATGCTTTTAATGCCCCTTCCAAGAGACGTGGAGGTCAGAGTAATATAACAAGACTGTTTTAATGCACCTTACAAGAGACGTGGAGGTCAGAGTGGTATAACAAGATGGTTTTAATGCCCCTTACAAGAGACGTGGCGGTCAGAGTGGTATAACAAGACGGTTTTAATGCCCCTTACAAGAGACGTGCAGGTCAGAGTGGTATAACAAGATGCTTTTAATGCCCCTTACAAGAGACGTGGAGGTCAGAGTGGTATATCAAGACGCTTTTAATGCCCCTTACAAGAGACGTGAAGGTCAGAGTGGAATATCAAGACGCTTTTAATGCCCCTTACAAGAGACGTGTAGGTCAGAGTGGTATAACAAGACGCTTTTAATGCCCTTTACAAGAGACGTGTACGTCAGAGAGGTATAACAAGACGGTTTTAATGCCCCTTACAAGAAACGTGGAGGTCAGAGTGGTATAACGAGACGCTTTTAATGCCCCTTACAAGAGACGTGGAGGTCAAAGTGGTATAACAAAACGCTTTTAATTCCCCTTAGAAGAGACGTGGAGGTCAGAGTGGTATAACAAGATGCTTTTAATGCCCCTTACAATAGGCGTGGAGGTCAGAGTGGTATAACAAGACTTTTAATGCCCCTTACAAGAGACGTGTAGGTCAAAGTGGTATAAAAAGACGGTATTAATGCCCCTCAGAAGAGACGTGGAGGTCAGAGTGGTATAACAAGACGCTTTTAATGCCCCTCAGAAGAGACGTGGATGTCAGAGTGGTATAACAAGATGCTTTTAATGCCCCTTACAAGAGACGTGGATGTCAGAGTGGTATAACAAGATGCTTTTAATGCCCCTTACAAGAAACGTGGAGGTCAGAGTGGTATAAAAAGACGGTTTTAATGCCCCTTACAAGAGACGTGGAGGTCAGAGTGGTATAACAAGACAGTTTTAATGCCCCTCAGAAGAGACGTGGAGGTCAGAGTGGTATAACAAGATGGTTTTAATGCCCCTTACAAGAGACGTGGAGGTCAGAGTGGTATAACAAGACGCTTTTAATGCTCCTTACAAGAGACGTGGAGGTCAGAGTGGTAAAACAAGATGCTTTTAATGCCCCTCAGAAGAGACGTGGAGGTCAGAGATGTATAACAAGATGGTTTTAATGCCCCTTATAAGAGACGTGGAGGTCAGAGTGGTTTGACAAGAAACATTTAATGCCCCTTACAAGAGATGTGGAGGTCAGAGTGGTATAACAAGTCGTTTTAATGCCCCTTACAAGAGACGTGGAAGTCAGAGTGGTATAACAAGACGCATTTAATACCTATCAGAAGAAACGTGGAGTTCAGAGTGGTAAAACAAGACACTTTTAATGCCCCATACAAGAGACGTGGAGGTCAGAGTGCTATAACAAGATGCTATTAATGACCCCTCCTAAGAGACGTGGAGGTCAGAGTGGTATAACAAAATGCTTTTAATGCCCCTTACAAGAGATGTGGAGGTTAGGGTGGTATAACAAGACGCTTTTAATACCCCTTACAAGAGACGTGGAGGTCAGAGTGGTATAACAAGACGCTTTTAATGCCCCTTACAAGAGACATGGAGGTCAGAGAGGTATAACAAGATGCTTTTAATGCCCCTCAGAAGAGACGTGGAGGTCAGAGAGGTATAAAAAGATGCTTTTAATGCCCCTTACAAGAGACGTGGAGGTCAGAGTCGTATAACAAGACGGTTTTAATGCACCTTACAAGAGACGTGGAGGTCAGAGTGGTATAACAAGACGGTTTTAATGCCCCTTACAAGAGACGTGGAGGTCAGAGTGGTATAACAAGATGCTTTTAATGCCCCTTACAAGAGACGTGGAGGTCAGAGTGGTATATCAAGACGCTTTTAATGCCCCTTACAAGAGACGTGGAGGTCAGAGTGGAATATCAAGTCGCTTTTAATGCCCCTTACAAGAGACGTGTAGGTCAGAGTGGTATAACAAGATGCTTTTAATGCCCCTTACAAGAGACATGTAGGTCAGAGAGGTATAACAAGATGGTTTTAATGCCCCTTACAAGAGATGTGGAGGTCAGAGTGGTACAACAAGACGCTTTTAATGCCCCTTACAAGAAACGTGGAGGTCAGAGTGGTATAACGAGACGCTTTTAATACCCCTCAGAAGAGACGTGGAGGTCAGAGTGGTATAACAAGACGATTTTAATGCCCCTCAGAAGAGACGTGGAGGTCAGAGTGGTATAATAAGATGCTTTTAATGCCCCTTACAAGAGACGTGGATGTCAGAGTGGTATAACAAGATGCTTTTAATGCCCCTTACAAGAGACGTGGAGGTCAGAGTGGTATAACAAGACGCTTTTAATGCCCCTTACAAGATACGTGAAGGTCAGTGTGGTATAACAAGACGGTTTTAATGCCCCTTACAAGAGACGTGGAGGTTAGGGTGGTATAACAAGACGCTTTTAATGCCCCTTACAAGAGATGTGGAGGTCAGAGTGGTATAACAAGATGCTTTTAATGCCCCTTACAAGAGACGTGGAGGTCAGAGAGGTATAACAAGACGCTTTTAATGCCCCTCAGAAGAGACGTGGAGGTCAGAGAGGCATAAAAAGATGCTTTTAATGCCCCTTCCAAGAGACGTGGAGGTCAGAGTAGTATAACAAGACTGTTTTAATGCACCTTACAAGAGACGTGGAGGTCAGAGTGGTATAACAAGATGCTTTTAATGCCCCTTACAAGAGACGTGGCGGTCAGAGTGGTATAACAAGACGGTTTTAATGCCCCTTACAAGAGACGTGCAGGTCAGAGTGGTATAACAAGATGCTTTTAATGCCCCTTACAAGAGACGTGGAGGTCAGAGTGGTATATCAAGACGCTTTTAATGCCCCTTACAAGAGACGTGGAGGTCAGAGTGGAATATCAAGACGCTTTTAATGCCCCTTACAAGAGACGTGTAGGTCAGAGTGGTATAACAAGACGCTTTTAATGCAATTTACAAGAGACGTGTACGTCAGAGAGGTATAACAAGATGGTTTTAATGCCCCTTACAAGAAACTTGGAGGTCAGAGTGGTATAACGAGACGCTTTTAATGCCCCTTACAAGAGACGTGGAGGTCAAAGTGGTATAACAAAACGCTTTTAATTCCCCTTAGAAGAGACGTGGAGGTCAGAGTGGTATAACAAGATGCTTTTAATGCCCCTTACAATAGGCGTGGAGGTCAGAGTGGTATAACAAGACTTTTAATGCCCCTTACAAGAGACGTGTAGGTCAAAGTGGTATAACAAGACGGTATTAATGCCCCTCAGAAGAGACGTGGAGGTCAGAGTGGTATAACAAGACGCTTTTAATGCCCCTCAGAAGAGACGTGGATGTCAGAGTGGTATAACAAGATGCTTTTAATGCCCCTTACAAGAGACGTGGATGTCAGAGTGGTATAACAAGATGCTTTTAATGCCCCTTACAAGAGACGTGGAGGTCAGAGTGGTATAACAAGACAGTTTTAATGCCCCTCAGAAGAAACGTGGAGGTCAGAGTGGTATAACAAGATGCTTTTAATGCCCCTTACAAGAGACGTGGAGGTCAGAGTGGTAAAACAAGATGCTTTTAATGCCCCTCAGAAGAGACGTGGAGGTCAGAGATGTATAACAAGATGGTTTTAATGCCCCTTATAAGAGACGTGGAGGTCAGAGTGGTATGACAAGAAACATTTAATGCCCCTTACAAGAGACGTGGAGGTCAGAGTGGTATAACAAGACGTTTTAATGCCCCTTACAAGAGACGTGGAAGTCAGAGTGGTATAACAAGACGCATTTAATACCTCTCAGAAGAGACGTGGAGTTCAGAGTGGTAAAACAAGACACTTTTAATGCCCCTTACAAGACACGTGGAGGTCAGAGTGGTATAACAAGATGCTTTTAATGCCCCTTACAAGAGACGTGTAGGTCAGAGAGGTATAACAAGATGCTTTTAATGCCCCTTACAAGAGACGTGGAGGTCAGAGTGGTATATCAAGACGCTTTTAATGCCCCTTACAAGAGACGTGGAGGTCAGAGTGGAATATCAAGTCGCTTTTAATGCCCCTTACAAGAGACGTGTAGGTCAGAGTGGTATAACAAGACGCTTTTAATGCCCCTTACAAGAGACATGTAGGTCAGAGAGGTATAACAAGATGGTTTTAATGCCCCTTACAAGAGATGTGGAGGTCAGAGTGGTACAACAAGACGCTTTTAATGCCCCTTGCAAGAAACGTGGAGGTCAGAGTGGTATAACGAGACGCTTTTAATGCCCCTCAGAAGAGACGTGGAGGTCAGAGTGGTATAACAAGACGCTTTTAATGCCCCTCAGAAGAGACGTGGAGGTCAGAGTGGTATAACAAGATGCTTTTAATGCCCCTTAGAAGAGACGTGGATGTCAGAGTGGTATAACAAGATGCTTTTAATGCCCCTTACAAGAAACGTGGAGGTCAGAGTGTTATAAAAAGACGCTTTTAATGCCCCTTACAAGAGACGTGGAGGTCAGAGTGGTATAACAAGACGGTTTTGATGCCCCTCAGAAGAGACGTGGAGGTCAGAGTGGTATAACAAGATGCTTTTAATGCCCCTTACAAGAGACGTGGAGGTCAGAGTGGTAAAACAAGATTCTTTTAATGCCCCACAGAAGAGACGTGGAGGTCAGAGATGTATAACAAGATGGTTTTAATGCCCCTTATAAGAGACGTGGAGGTCAGAGTGGTATGACAAGAAACATTTAATGCCCCTTACAAGAGACGTGGAGGTCAGAGTGGTATAACAAGACGTTTTAATGCCCCTTACAAGAGACGTGGAAGTCAGAGTGGTATAACAAGACGCATTTAATACCTCTCAGAAGAGACGTGGAGTTCAGAGTGGTAAAACAAGACACTTTTAATGCCCCTTACAAGAGACGTGGAGGTCAGAGAGGTATAACAAGACGTTTTTAATGCCCCTTACAAGACACGTGGAGGTCAGAGTGGTATAACAAGATGCTTTTAATGCCCCTTACAAGAGACGTGTAGGTCAGAGAGGTATAACAAGACGCTTTTAATGCCCCTTACAAGAGACGTGAAGGTTAGAGAGGTATAACAAGATGCATTTAATGCCCCTTAAAAGAGACGTGGAGGTCAGAGTGGTATAACAATACGCTTTCAATGCCCCTTACAAGAGACGTGTAGGTCAGAGTGGTATAACAAGACGCATTTAATGCCCCTTACAAGAGACGTGGAGGTCAGAGTGGTATAACAAGACTCTTTTTATGCCCCTTACAAGAGACGTGGAGGTCAGAGAGGTATAACAAGACGCTTTTAATGCCCCTTACAAGAGACGTGAAGGTTAGAGAGGTATAACAAGATGCATTTAATGCCCCTTAAAAGAGACGTGGAGGTCAGAGTGGTATAACAATACGCTTTCAATGCCCCTTACAAGAGACGTGTAGGTCAGAGTGGTATAACAAGACGCATTTAATGCCCCTTACAAGAGACGTGGAGGTCAGAGTGGTATAACAAGACTCTTTTTATGCCCCTTACAAGAGACGTGGAGGTCAGAGTGGAATATCAAGACGCTTTTAATGCCCCTTACAAGAAACGTGTAGGTCAGAGTGGTATAACAAGACACTTTTAATGCCCCTTACAAGAGACGTGTAGGTCAGAGAGGTATAACAAGATGCATTTAATGCCCCTTAAAAGAGACGTGGAGGTCAGAGTGGTATAACAAGATGCTTTTAATGCCCCTTACAAGGGACGTGAAGGTCAGAGTGCTATAACAAGACGCTTTTAATGCCCCTCAGAAGAGACGTGGAGGTCAGAGAAGTATAACACGACGGTTTTAATGCCCCTTATAAGAGACGTGGAGGTCAGAGTGGTATAACAAGACGCATTTAATGCCCCTTACAAGAGACGTGGAGGTCAGAGTGGTATAACAAGATGCATTTAATGCCCCTTACAAGAGACGTGGAGGTCAGAGTGGTATAACAAGATTTTTGGTTCAAATCTCTTTTTTATTACCCTTTTTCCATTGATAGTGCGAGTGTAAGCTATTTTACTTCATTTACAATGGGCAAGGCGCGTGGCAAGGGACGTGGAACTGGACGTTCTGGTGATGGTGCGTGCAGAGGACGGGGCCGTGGCCAAGGTGAAAATGTGCCACAACCAACAGCCACATCTTCTCGCTCCCACTTCTTGACCGAATTACTAGGGAAGCACAGAACAACACCAGTATTGCGAACTCATCAGTGTGAACAGGTTATTAATTGGATAGCAGCTAATACTTCCAGTTACCTGGGCACCACCGTCTCCGGTCTGTCTTCCACACGGTCAACTCTTAGTAGCCGTGAGTCTCGATCGCATACTCCTCCTCACCCTGATGCTCCTTCCTCCCACCATGCAGAGTGTCGTCAGACAGCAACTGATCCCACACTTAGACACTCTGAAGAGCTGTTCACTAGTCCATTTACAGATTTGCGCCCCTCGCCTACTCCGCTTGAAGTGGTGGAAGAGGAGATCCCATGTAGCGATGCCCAAATATTTGAACAGCCATGGCCACAGGAA
Source organism: Phyllobates terribilis (assembly GCF_046119375.1). Lineage (NCBI taxonomy): Eukaryota > Metazoa > Chordata > Amphibia > Anura > Dendrobatidae > Phyllobates > Phyllobates terribilis. The sequence goes on from NW_027363111.1 coordinate 202,081, forward strand.
GTCGACACTGGCAATTTGTCACAAGAGGTGGACGATGACGAGACACAATTGCCAGGAAGTGAGGAGGAGGACCGTGGTGCACAAGTGGAAGAGGAGAAGGTGTTGGATGATCTAGTAACTGACCCAATGTGGCAGGAGAACATGCAGAGTGAGGCCAGCAGCACACAGGGTGAGGGAGGCAGAGTACCCTAACAGGCAGGAAGAAGCAGTGTGGTGGTCGCACACAGAAGGCGGGCAACAGTTCCCTGTAACACCAACACGAGGGACGTTGCCAGTACAACCTGTAGGTCTTCCAGAGTCTGGAATATTTTTAAAGACTCTGCTGATAACCCCAAAAAGGCCATTTGTACCACCTGCCATGCCAGCATCAGCAGGGGTGACAAAACTACCAGCCTGACCACCACCAGCATGATCAGGCACATGGCAGCAAAGCTCCAGACTTTGTGGGGTGAACCCCAGGGTCCACGACCAGTGTCAGCGGGTGTCACCACTGCTTTTTCCGCGATTGTGCCTGCAAAAGAACCCCCTGTTGTGCGTGCAAGGCAATCCCCTGTCCATACCGCATGCAAAGATGCCTCCTCCTCTCAGTCTTCACTTGTTATAGCAGTTTCTCAAGAAACAGCATCAACGTCCACGTCCACGTCCCACCGCAACGTTCAATTGTCCATATCTCAGACCTTTGAACGAAAGCGCAAATTCGCAACCAACGCCCCACAGGCCACAGTCCTAAATTCGCACATTTCACGACTGCTTGTGTTGGAAATGCTGACTTTTAGGCTGGTGGAGGCGGAATCCTTCCGCAACCTTATGGAGGTGGCCGTCCCTCGGTACTCGGTCCCCAGCCGACACTATTTTGCCCGATGTGCCATCCCCGCACTACACAAGCACGTGTCCCAAAACATCTGCCGTGCCCTCAACAACACAGTTACTGGGAGAGTCCACCTGACAACGGACACGTGGACAAGTGTTTGTGGCCAGGGACGGTACATCTCCCTGACGGCACACTGAGTAAACATAGTGGAAGCTGGGACCCAGTCGGACCTTGGGACGGAACACATCCTCCCAACACCGAGGATTGCGGGCCCTGTGTCAGTCAGAGTTGCCCCTACAGTGTACAGCTCCTGCGCATCATCCTCCTCCTCCTCATGTTCAGCCTCCATCTCAGATATCACCACATCAGTTACAAGCTGGAAGCACTGCAGTACTGCCTCGGCCAAGCGGCAACAGGCTGTGCTGAAACTCATAAGCTTAGGTGATAAACCTCACACTGCTTGTGAGTTGTGGACAGCTGTGAAAGAGCAGGCAGATCTGTGGCTGAGACCGCTGAACCTACATCCAGGCATGGTCATGTGTGACAATAGCCGTAACCTGGTGGCGGCTCTGAGGCGAGGCGAGATCACACACATACCATGCCTGGCTCATGTGCTTAACCTCGTGGTTCAGCGGTTTCTTAAATCATACCCCGAGTTGCAAGATCTGCTTGTCAAAGTACGCCGCCTGTCAGCTAAAGCTTCCGCCGCCCTTGCTGTGTTGCAGCAGCATTTGCAGCTTCCAGCACACCGACTGGTGTGTGATGTCCCCACACGTTGGAACTCTACCCTCCACATGTTGCAAAGGATTTGTGAGCAGAAGAGAGCAGTTGTGTAGTACTAGCTGCAACAAAGCCGTCGATATTCAGGTCAGACTCCACACATAAGACCTCAGGAGTGGACCTGGATGTCTGACATATGTACCATCCTGACAACTTTGAGGAGTCGACCAAGATGGTGAGTGGTAATGACGCCATCATTAGCGTCAGCATCCAACTTGTCTGTCTTTTGCAACGCTCTCTGCAGAGAATTAAAGAGGAGGCATTGCAGCCAGAGTATGATGAGATGGATCAAGAAGCCGTAGCGGGCGATTACACACAGCCCAGCCTCATCTCATCCCAACGTGCATTGGGGGACAATGAGGGAGAGGAGGAGGAGGAAGAACAGGAGCTGGTATCATGCGCTGTAGATGGTAGTACCTTTACAACAGTCATACCGTCGGTTCAGCATGGGTGGCCTGAGGACAGGGGGAGGAGGAGGAGAGCATGGTCAGTCGTCATCTTGGTGAGGACACGGAAGTCTTGCCCATTACCCGTCTGGCATGCATGGCTGACTTTATGTTTCGCTGCCTTAACAGTGACCCTCGCATTGTCAAAATGTTGGGTGACAGTCATTACTGGTTGGTGACACTTTTAGACCCCCGCTACAAGGAGAACTTTCACTCTCTTATTCCTGAGGTGAAGAGGTCTACAAAAATTGGGCAGTACCAGAAGGCCCTTGCTGCAGAACTGTTAAAAAATATTCCCATCTCAACACGCTAGCGGCAGAGGTCACAGTTCATTGCCCAATCAAAGCGCACAGGTGAGAGAGATGCAACTCCAATCCAGCAGAGGCAGAGGAACACTGTCAACCTTCTGGGACAGTTTTCTGAGACCCGCCCAGCTTACAGGCCCTGAGGCGCGGGGTACTCTCACAAGGAGTGGAAAGTTTCAAAAGATGGTGAGGGAGTACCTTGCTGACCGTACCAGTGTCCTCCGGAATTCCTCTGTGCGTTTTAATTATTGGGTATCCAAGCTGGACACTTGGAATGAACTCGCTCTGTACGCCTTGGAGGTCCTGGCCTACACTGCCGCTAGCATGTTATCGGAGCGTGATTTTAGTGCCGCTGGGGGAATTATAACTGATAAGCGCACTCGCCTGTCAACTGACAATGCTGACAAGCTGACCCTTATCAAAATGAACAAGGGCTGGATTGGGCCAGGCTTCTCATCACCACCAAATGACAGCAGAGTAACATAAAGTCAAATCCACTGTGTTATTTCAGGAGGTGTATTCCCATGCACCGCTTCACACCCACACATGGGTATATGCTTCCTCATTTCGGCTGTTTTTTGCTCTTCTCCTTATCCTCAGCCTCCACCACCACTATACCACCAGGGTGACCGTGGTCCGTGTTGCCAGCATTGCAAGTTCCTCCATCCTAATTTTTGGCAGCTTTTGCTTGAAAGGCATAGGCAAAGACTATGGGAGACCCACTCCCCAATAATGGGAATAATGTTTTTAATATGCTGCACTGCATGGCTCTTGTAAGGGGCATTAAAACAGTCTTGTTAAACCACTCTGAACTCCACGTCTCTTCCAAGGGGCATTAAAACCGTCTTGTTAAGCTACTGTGACCTCAACGTCTCTTCCAAGGGGCATTAAAACCGTCTTGTTAAGCTACTGTGACCTCCACGTCTCTTCCAAGGGGCATTAAAACCGTCTTGTTAAACCACTCTGAACTCCACGTCTGTTCCAAGGGGCATTAAAATCGTCTTGTTAAGCTACTGTGACCTCCACGTCTCTTCCAAGGGGCATTAAAACCGTCTTGTTAAGCTACTGTGACCTCCACGTCTCTTCCAAGGGGCATTAAAACCGTCTTGTTAAACCACTCTGAACTCCACAGCTCTTCCAAGAGGCATTGAAATGTTGTTTTTAATTGCGTCTAACCTCCACTACTCTTCCAACGGGCATTGCATTTCCTCCTAATTTTAGTCAGATTTTGCTTTTCAATGCATAGGCAAACACTAAGGGAGACCCACTCCCCAATAATGGGTAGAAGGTTTTTAGTACGCTGTAATCCACGTCTTTTTCAAGGGGCATTGCAGTTCCTCATAATTTTTGGAAGCCTTCCATTCACTGCTTAGGCCAACAGTGTACAGGAGACCCAGTTGCTATAAATGGAAAAAACGGTTTAGTTAAAGCCCTCTGACCTCTATATCACTTCGAAGGGGCATTGGAGTGCCTCGAAATTTTTGGTAGGCATTGTACTCACTGTATGCCCCATAACGGTGTAGCCGAACTGCTCCTTTTGGTACAGAAACATATCCTACAAGACATGTGTGGTTGACTGGCCTGATATTGATGTGAATGGTCCCTGTTCCTCCTGCTCTTTCTCCTTCGCCACCACCTCATCCATCATTCATCACCTGAAGCTTTGTTTTAATGGGAGTCATAGAACTGGGATAGTAGCAGGAAAACATTCAGCAATCCTCGGAGGAGGTAAGATATGCGCCAAAACGCTGACCACCTCAGGCCTATCTGCTACTACATACATGCGCTTGCATTCCAAGGAACAGAAAGCTAAGGAGATGGATGGCCTCATGATCATGAATAATTTACTCGTTGTGTAGGAGGCCGACCACTGCTGCTGTCTACCTTCTGAACTTTGTGTTGAAACCTGATTGACCCAGGACCCGCAATCCTCTATGTCTGGAGGACGTGTTGCATCCCAGTGTCCAAGTGTGTCCTGGCTTCCGCAATATTAACCCAATGTGAAGGCGTCAGTGAGATGGACCATCCCTGGCCACATTCACTTGTCCACGTGTTTGTGGTTAGGCTGTCCTTCCCACTAAATGCACTGGGGAGGGCACAGGTAATGTTTTGGTATGCACGCTTGTGTATAAGGCGCACTGGGACAAATAGGGGCGGCTGGGGACTGTTTATGGACACCCGGACGCCCCCTGGCGGCTGGGGACCAAGTGTGGACACCTGGCCGCCGGGCGGCTGGGGACTGAGTATGGATACCAGGCCGCCGATGCAGCCATGACGTGGTAGCCAGATTCCGCCTCCACATGCCTAAAAGACCCAATTTCAAGTGCAAGCAAGCAGTATAGTATTGCAGCCTGTGGGTGGGTGGTTGGCTGCATACTTGTGCTTGCATTGCAAGGAATGAGGGAGGTGCAAATGAACACTGCCCTGGGACAAGGACTTGCACGGGGATAGTTGCAAGTCTGCATCTTCTGATGCATCAAGGATCACTTCTGATGGGCACACTTTCAGGCAGTGACCTGGGTGTCAGAGATGCTTCCAAGGGTCTTCCCCATGCTGTTCCCATGTCTTTTCAGCACTGTATGCATGTGTCACACAGCACATGGCCAGATAAGGTTGTAAAATGCTAAAATGACATTTCCCGGTGAATGCACTTGTCACGGTTGAAAGCAATACAAAAGTGCAAAAACGCATAAAAAATGCTACTTGTAAACATAGCCCAAGGTGTGGAGGAGTATTTTTGTTTTTGGTTATTTATTTTACCTTATGACTCGCCCAGGTGGATATGGGGAAAACTCGGTACCCGGGCCTTGACCTTCTGTGGGATGTCATGGCAGTCGGCTCCCGGGCCCGTACCCTGGGGTCACTCTTTAAAAGGGGTTTGTTACTTGAATAACAGTTTTGTCTCGTGACGCCACCTGTGGTTACCGGTAATGGGTACTGGCGCTGCTGCAGACCTACGGAGCAGATGTTAGGGCAGCTGGGTTGGTGCAGCTCTCCACAGGCAGAGCACAGCTCCATGGCAGTGTAGGTGCAGATGGTGATGCTGGGTGTTGTAGTGCAGAAGCGGTAGCGCGGTAGAAATAACTGACAGAAACAGTGGGGTGCAGTCATCCGAGTTTACTCACAGTTCTTTAGGTTCCTCAGGTGCACTGTACTGGTGTCAGCCTCCCACGTCGCACTGTGTTTGCCAGGCAGGGGTTCAGCACTCCCTCAAGTATATCAGAAGCACTTAACGGGACCCCCTTTCTTTATGTTCCTTCCTTAGCCGACTTCCCATGCTGGGTCTTCTCCCTCCTGCCCTGCGCCCCGCCACACAAAGTCCCGATCGGGTACACTGAGATCCCTCTGGGCAATTTGAAGTTCCCGGACCTGACTTGGTGCCCTTCATGGCGGCTTAGGTGCGGTTGTGGCAACTGCACCATGAAAGTGCAGAAGCCTCGGTTTTCTAGCCGAGAACTGGAGTAACTCGGCTAGTCCAGGGACAGATTCCCTTCTTGCGGCCTGATCCCTCCACCGCCTGGCAGATTCGGGCGTACGGGTGCCGTCCTGCACTCACCGTACCCCCTGGGATCCCTTCAGTTCCTGGATCCTTCCTCCTTGATTCCCCTCTCACTCCTGGGCCTCTCTTACTAGACCCCACTCTGGAGCAGAGCTCCTGAAGAGACTCTGCTCCCCTCCTCTCCTCCTCTCTCTCACTTACTACTCACTGACCTGACTAACTAAGATGGCTCCTCTTTATATATACCTCCCATTCAAGTGCTCCCCTGTTCTGCGTCCTCCACCCACACCCACTACTGGTTCCCCCCACTCCAGCCAGGGACAGGGCAGCAAAAGAAGTGCATAATGCCCTTCCAGCCGGCCTGGAGTAGTGTAGTGTTGAGTGCAGGTGTTGGGGTCCCGGGCAGTACTCCATCCTTACCTGAGAGAAGGAGATGCCACACCTCTGGGTGAAGTGCAGTACCTCTGTGGCGACTGAACCCTCAGGGGCGCCACACTTATACACAAGTCTTTACCCTGGAAAGGATGTTCCTTAACATATTTCACAGGAAAACAGTTTCAGTTTCGTTTTTGAACGTTTTATTGTGAGCCCGTAAAAGTGGATTAATACCTCTGACCACGTTGTTGACAGCAGTGACCTGGGGGTCAGAAATGCTTCCTGGGGCGATCCCCATGCTGTCCCCATGTCATTTGAGCACTATCACTATCGTTTTGGGCACTTTTTAGGCTTTCTACAGACTGCCGGAGGTGCCGCCGCAAAAATGCTCGGGTCTCCCATAGACTAACATTGGGCTCGTTGCTCGGGTCGAGTACCCGAGTACCACGGTGAGCTCGGCCCGAGCTTCGAGCACTCGAGCATTTTACTACTCGCTCATCACTAGTCCTGACCCTGTCCTATCTTCCTCTACAGGTACAGCCTGCCAAACATCACCAGCCAGCTTGTACGACGGGTGTGTGAGACATGGACGATGCCACACTACTCTGATGCTGAAAAGCACATGTTTGCCAGGTATTTGTCACACACTAACCAAATGGCTGAGAGAGTCTATCCAGAGAAGACATATGAAGATATGCATCTTGCCCGTGACCTGGTGGTAAATTCAGTGGAAGACTACAGAACCACCAGACAGTCATCAGTGTCACCTTAACCCAATCATATGGAGAATCGGCAGGAGCACCGCAGAGAAATCGTCTGTGCGGTATCTCAGCGCACTGAGCTGCCAAGCGTCCAGCAGATCTGCTCATCCCGATCAGGAATGTGTCTCACAATTGGAAGATGGGTGGGAGCTCTAGGAGCTAGGGAACAGCCTGGTTCTGTCACACTTTTAAATAAAAAAAATATATAGATTATTCATGAATCTTTATGTTATTTTTTTTTGTTTTTTTTTTTAACTTCGAGCAGAGTGGGTCATGTAGTTTCGGCAAACTCTATTCACCCTGAAAGTTTGGGGACGGTAGCCCCTTTATAGCTCCATAGACAGGCCCTGACAACTTGCACCTAAGAAATGTGCAAAGTGCTCCGCCCTCTAGATTAAATTCGCGCAAAGTGGGTCATATAGTCCCTGTATCTGTGCGTTTCAGCAAGCTCTATTCACCCTGAAAAATTGGGGATGGTGGCCCCTTCATAGCTCCACAGACAGGCCCTGACAACTTGTACCCAAGAAATGTGCAAGGTGCTCCGCCCCCTAGATTACATTTGTGCAAAGTGGGTCATGTAGCCCCTCTAACTGTGCGTCTCGGCGACCTCTATTCACGCTGAAAGTTTGGGGACGGTGGCCCCTTCTTAGCTCCATAAACAGGCCCTGAACACTTGTACCCATTCATTTCAGACTTAAGAAAAAATCTCAATGTCATTCTTTCACTTACCATTTTCCGGGTAGGGGTGCCTCACTTCTTGGGTTGCTGATTCTTGGGAAAATGTCGCACATGCACATATGAGGTGTCTATGGAAAGGGGAGAGCGAGGGCTACAAAGTATATGTAACCAATTTTCGATTGGACCTTCAGAACCGGAGCAAACGGTAATGGAGTTTGGACATGTCTGGTACCAGAACCTCTCTGACAATTAACAAGTGCCACCCCTCATTGTGTAGGTATACTTGAGCTCTGTACACACTGCAAGCATGGGGCAGCTGTGACCTTCACAAGTCGGGCTATCAGCAGCACAATATGGGTAGCCTCATTTAGCAGACGTCAGATGCCTGGTCAGCTGCAGTGGTGCTCAGTAAGGATCACCCCAGAGGCTGACTCACCCACAGAGGTGTCATCCCCATGGGAGCATGTCACCTGCAGCGGTGCTTAGTAAGGATCACCCCAGAGGCTGACTCACCCACAGAGGTGTCATCTCCATGGGTGCATGTCACCTGCAGCAGTGCTCAGTAAGGATCACCCCAGAGGCTGTCTCACTCACAGGGGTGTCATCCCCATGGGTGCATGTCACCTGCAGCGGTGCTCAGTAAGAATCAGCCCAGAGGCTTTCTCACTCACAGGGGTGTCATCCCCATGGGTGCATGTCTCCTGCAGCGGTGCTCAGTAAGAATCACCCCAGAGGCTGACTCACCCACAGAAGTGTCATCCCCATGGGTGCATGTCACCTGCAGCGGTGCTCAGTAAGGATCACCCCAGTGGCTGACTCACTCACAGGGGTGTCATCCCCATGGGTGCATGTCACATGCAGCGGTGTACAGTTAGGATCACCCCAGAGGCTGTCTCACTCACAGGGGGTGTCATCCCCATGGGTGCATGTGTAGCACCCCGAGGGCTCAGCTGCTACAGGGGTATTGCACCTCGAACCAGAGGGGTGATATTCCACTCCCGGGCAAGGATGGAGTGTGGACCAGGACTCGTTTAGCTGCATGCACCACACACACCCCATTTCCGAGGGACAGCTCAACGGTGCTCCCACAGAAGTGCAGGCACGACAGCTTCTGTCCCTGGCTGGAGTGGGGAGGGGGAGGAAAACCCAGTGGTGTAGGAGCAGATAGGGGTGAGTCTCTGGGCATAGGTAGGAGCCCATTGGTTGCTAGTCACCTGGGCTAGCACAGAGAGGGAGGTATATAAGGTGGGCACCATCTTGGAACGGTGTGCAGTCGGGGAAGCTCAGTCTGAGGAGAAGTGACAGGGAGCAGAGCTGCTGCATGGGCTCTGCTCCACGGGCAGGCCTTGTCAGGAGGCCGGGGCCTGAGAGAGAAAGAGAGGAGAAGGAACAGAAAGGAAAGTAAGAAAGGAACAGGAACACAGAGAAAGGCCCAGAGACACGAGGACAGAGGGAACCCCAAAGACCCAGGAGATTGCGGGTGAAGGGTTGGCAGAGCAGGGTACCGGAACCCAAATTGGTGGAGGCAACAAATTCCTCAGCCAAAGACCGGAGGTTGTGACCACATCTTGGTGCGACCCCTCACTACATCCACCAGGAAAGCATACCACATAGGGTCAGGGAAACCGGAGAGAGCTTTCACCAAGAGAAGGCCCGAGGAAGCTGGACAAAGGTGGGTCACTGGTGGGGACGGCCAGAGAAAGGAAGAGAAGGGAGCCCTGTGCCACGCTCTGGAATTGCCTGGGAGTTGGTCGAGCCCCTTTGCCTGGTGGACGCAGCACGGCTTGGGCAGTCACCGCCGGTACCGAGGTGACTAGGACCAGTAAAGAACTGTGAGTAAAGCATTGGAAACTGCAACCACACGTCTCTGTGTTTCATCGCTGCACCAGCACCATTAGTACTGGGACGCCCACACCATCACTCCCATCTTCCACACTAACTGCCCTGAGGCTATACTCCTCCCGTGGGGAGTCATACCATCCTAAGCTGCACACATAATACCAGCCTCAGCTGTCTGCCCTGCAGCGGCGGTCCCTACTGACCGCAATCCACGGGTGGCGTAGTCGGACACTTGTTATAGCACTAAGACTGCCACTGGTTCGACCACTCTGAGCCACGGACCGGGTCACCGCCACACGGAGACTACAACCCCCAGCGATCCGGCTCCGGGTACTCCCGCACACGTGCATCCACAACACAGGCCCAGGGGGTGAGTCAACTTTTGGCGTACTCGGCAGGATTCAAACCAGCCCGCTACCACCGGGTACCGCGCGCCTTCAGAGACTGAGATACTTACTGTGGTGAAGTTTCCCGCCGTCCGGAGTCATTTCCCGCCATCGGACGCCATCTTGGGTCGTTTCCCGCCATCCTCTGCCGTCTTCCCGCCATCCGACGCCATCTTCGGGACGCCGCGCGGGAAGAAGAGGGGCGTGGACGCCGAAAGCGCGCGAGATCCGAAGCTCCGCCCCACGCACTGACGCTGCGTAAGGTCCTGGAAGGGAGAGGGAGCAACGCTGACGTCACAGGAGCGCGACGCAAGGTCCTCAACCCCGACGAACGACTGCGGAGCCGCGGCCTACAGAAAAAGAGCATCGCAAGGTAGGCCATGGTCCACCAGGGGGGAGGAGGACACCAGGAATGGAGAGCAAGATGGTGGACCGGCAGCAGACTAAGCTGCCCAGCATCGGCAGTGCCCCAGCCGTCGCGGGCCCCAACCAGCGCCAGGAGAAGACGCATGATGCAGGAGCGGTCACGGGAGCGGGTAAGAGGAGTCTCCCTGTCCCGGACGCTGCCAGCGTCAGCCTGCTCCCGGGCCCCCTGGTGGAGTAGCCGATCCCGGGCGCTGCAAACACCGACCTGCTCCAGACCCCGCAACAAGCCCTGCTGCCGAGCCCTCCAGCCCTGGTCGCTGCCACCACCAGCCTGCGCCCAGGCCCAAACTCGCACCCTCTGATCCCGGGCGTCGTCAACAGCGGCTCTCTCCAGGCCCCGCCGCAAGGCCTGCTACACAAGGGCGCAAAGGGACTGTACGCCCTCCATGTCCGCCGTCTAACGGAGGAGGAGCTGCGGTACCGCCCAGACATGGACTACCTTGAGGGCCCGGACGGGTCTGAAGATTATGAGGAAGGTGCGCAAGGTGGACATCGCCACTGAAAGGTGACAGTGCACAACTGTAAATAGTTGGGCTTCCTAAAGCGCCCCCTACTGGTTTTATACAAAAACTGCAACCTCTACATCAAGATTAACTGGACTGTTGCACCTTTACCTGGTCGCAAGTTGCACAGCGGCCAGAACTCAAGAATATGTTTTGAAAATGTTTTACTTGAAAATGCCTAAATGTGAAAAGTCTATGTGCTGCTAAAATAGAAATGCTAAAGTTTTATATGGTGTTTTTGCAAAAAGAGTTCCGAAGGCATTAGCAAAGTGTTTTATAATGTTTATACCAGTAACGTTAAAAGGAGAAGAAGTACCTCCCATAAAGGGATGAGTTGAAAGTTAATGTCTTATATGCGAGCGCACTTTAAAAATTTGTATGTTTTAAATTGTTTTTATTCTTTTCCAGTCCAAGGACGTGCTGTGATTTACCAGGGGGGAATGTAGCACCCCGAGGGCTCGGCTGCTACAGGGGTATTGCACCTCGAACCTGAGGTGTGATATTCCACTCCCGTGTAAGAATGGAGTGTGGATCAGGACTCGTTTAGCTGCATGCACCACACACACCCCATTTCCAAGGGACAGCTCAATGGTGCTCCCACAGAAGTGCAGGCACGACAGCTTCTGTCCCTGGCTGGAGTGGGGAGGGGGAGGAAAACCCAGTGGTGTAGGAGAAGATAGGGGTGGGTCTCTGGGCATAGGTAGCAGCCCATTGGTTTCTAGTCACCTGAGCTCGCACAGAGAGGGAGGTATATAAATAAGGTGGGCACCATCTTGGAACGGTGTGCAGTCGGGGAAGCTCAGTCTGAGGAGAAGTGACATCGAGCAGAGCTGCTGCATGGGCTCTGCTCCACGGGCAGGCCTTGTCAGGAGGCCGGGGCCTGAGAGAGAAAGAGAGGAGAAGGAACAGAAAGGAAAGTAAGAAAGGAACAGGAACACAGAGAAAGGCCCAGAGGCGCGAGGACAGAGGGAACCCCAAAGACCCAGGAGAGTGCGGGTGAAGGGTTGGCAGAGCAGGGTACCGGAACCCAAATTGGTGGAGGCAACAAATTCCTCAGCCAAAGACCGGAGGTTGTGACCACATCTTGGTGCGACCCCTCACTACATCCAGGAAAGCATACCACATAGGGTCAGGGAAACCGGAGAGAAGTTTCGCCAAGAGAAGGCCCGAGGAAGCTGGACAAAGGTGGGTCACTGGTGGGGACGGCCAGAGAAAGGAAGAGAAGGGAGCCCTGTGCCACGCTCTGGAATTGCCTGGGAGTTGGTCGAGCCCCCTTGCCTGGTGGACGCAGCACGGTTTGGGCAGTCACCGCCGGTACCGAGGTGACTAGGACCAGTAAAGAACTGTGAGTAAAGCATTGGAAACTGCAACTACACGTCTCTGTGTTTCATCGCCGCACCAGCACCTTTAGTACTGGGACGCCCACACCATCACTCCCATCTTCCACACTAACTGCCCTGAGGCTATACTCCTCCCGTGGGGAGTCATACCATCCAAAGCTGCACACATAATACCAGTCTCAGCGGTCTGCCCTGAAGCGGCGGTCCCCACTGACCGCAATCCACGGGTGGCGTAGTCGGACACTTGTTATAGCACTAAGACTGCCACTGGTTTGATCACCCTGAGCCACGGACCGGATCACCGCCACACGGAGACTACAACCCCCAGCGATCCGGATCCGGGTACTCCCGCACACGTGCATCCACAACACAGGCCCAGGGGGTGAGTCACATGTCACCTGCAGCATTGCTCAGTAAGGATCACCCCAGAGGCTGACTCACCCACAGGAGTGTCATCCCCATGGGTGCATGTCACCTGCAGCGGTGCTCAGTAATGATCACCCCAGAGGCTGACTCACTCAGAGGGTGTCATCCCCATGGGTGCATGTCACCTGCAGCGGTGCTCAGTAAGGATCATCCCAGAGGCTGACTCACTCACAGGAGTGTCATCCCTATGGGTGCATGTCAACTGCAGCGGTGCTCAGTAAGGATCACCCCAGAGGCAGTTTCTCCCACAGGGGTGTCATCCCCATGGGTTAAAGTCACCTGCAGAGGTGCTCAATAAGCATCACCCCAGAGGCTTACTCAACCACAGGGGTGTCATCCCTATGGGTGCATGTCACCTGCAGCGGTGCTCAGTAAGGATCACCCCAGACGCTGACTCACTCACAGGGGTGTCATCCCAATGGGTGCATGTCACCTGCAGCGGTGCTCAGTAAGGATCACCCCAGAGGCTGACTCACCCACAGGGGTGTCATCCACATGGGTGCATGTCACCTGCAGCGGTGCTCAGTAAGGATCACCCCAGAGGCGGTCTCTCCCACAGAGGTGTCATCCCCATGGGTGCATGTCACCTGCAGCGGTGCTCAGGAAGGATCACGCCAGAGGCTTACTCACCCACAGGGGTGTCAGCCCCATGGTTGCATGTCTCATGCAGCGGCGGTGCTCAGTAAGGATCACCCCAGAGGCTGTCTCACCCACAGGGTTGACATCCCCATGGGTGCATGTCTCCTGCAGCGGTGCTCAGTAAGTATCACCACAGAGTCTGACTCACCCACAGAGGTGTCATCCCCGCAGTTGAAGTCACCTGCAGCGGTGCTCGGTAAAGATCACCCCAGAGGCTGACTCACTCACAGGGGTGTCATCCCCATGGGTGCATGTCACCTGCAGCGGTGCTCAGTAAGGATCACCCCAGAGGCTGACTCACTCACAGGGGTGTTATCCCCATGGGTGCATGTCACCTGCAGCGGTGCTCAGTAAGGATCACCCCAGAGGCTGACTCACTCAGAGGGGTGTCATCCCCATGGGTGCATGTCACCTGCAGCGGTGCTCAGTAAGGATCATCCCAGAGGCTGACTCACTCACAGGGGTATCATCCCCATGGGTGCATGACTCCTGCAGCGGTGCTCAGTAAGAATCACCCCAGAGGCTGACTCACCCACAGGGGTGTCATCCCCATGGGTGCATGTCAACTGCAGCGGTGCTCAGTAAGGATCACCCCAGAGGCTGACTCACTCACAGGGGTGTCATCTCCATGGGTGCATGTCACCTGCAGAGGTGCTCAATAAGGATCACCCCAGAGGCTTACTCAACCACAGGGGTGTCATCCCCATGGGTGCATGTCACGTGCAGCAGTGCTCAGTAAGGATCACCCCAGACGCTGACTCACTCACAGGGGTGTCATCCCAATGGGTGCATGTCACCTGCAGCGGTGCTCAGTAAGGATCACCCCCAGAGGCTGACTCACCCACAGGGGTGTCATCCACATGGGTGCATGTCACCTGCAGCGGTGCTCAGTAAGGATCACCCCAGAGGCTGTCTCTCCCACAGAGGTGTCATCCCCATGGGTGCATGTCACCTGCAGCGGTGCTCAGGAAGGATCACGCCAGAGGCTTACTCACCCACAGGGGTGTCAGCCCCATGGTTGCATGTCTCATACAGCGGCGGTGCTCAGTAAGGATCACCCCAGAGGCTGTCTCACCCACAGGGTTGACATCCCCATGGGTGCATGTCTCCTGCAGCGGTGCTCAGTAAGTATCACCACAGAGTCTGACTCACCCACAGAGGTTTCATCCCCACAGTTGAAGTCACCTGCAGCGGTGCTCAGTAAAGATCACCCCAGAGGCTGACCCACCCACAGAGGTGTCATCCCCATGGGTGCATGTCTCCTGCAGCGGTGCTCAGTAAGGATCACCCCAGAGGCTGACTCACTCACAGGGGTGTCATCCCCATGGGTGCATGTCACCTGCAGCGGTGCTCAGTAAGGATCACCCCAGAGGCTGACTCACTCACAGGGGTGTTATCCCCATGGGTGCATGTCTCCTGCAGCGGTGCTCAGTAATGATCACCCCACAGGCTGACCCACACACAGAGGTGTCATCCCCACAGTTGCATGTCACCTGCAGGGATGTTCAGTAAGGATCACCCAAGAGGCTGACTCACCCACAGGGGTGTCATCCCCAAGGGTGAATGTCACCTGCAGCGGCCGTGGTCAGTAAGGATCACCCCGGAGGCTGACTCACCCACAGAGGTGTCATCCCCATGGGTGCATGTCACCTGCAGCGGTGCTCAGTAAGGATCACCCCAGAGGCTGACTCACTCACAGGGGTGTTATCCCCATGGGTGCATGTCACCTGCAGCGGTGCTCAGTAAGGATCATCCCAGAGGCTGACTCACTCACAGGGGTATCATCCCCATGGGTGCATGACTCCTGCAGCGGTGCTCAGTAAGAATCACCCCAGAGGCTGACTCACCCACAGGGGTGTCATCCCCATGGGTGCATGTCAACTGCAGCGGTGCTCAGTAAGGATCACCCCAGAGGCTGACTCACTCACAGGGGTGTCATCTCCATGGGTGCATGTCACCTGCAGAGGTGCTCAATAAGGATCACCCCAGAGGCTTACTCAACCACAGGGGTGTCATCCCCATGGGTGCATGTCACGTGCAGCAGTGCTCAGTAAGGATCACCCCAGACGCTGACTCACTCACAGGGGTGTCATCCCAATGGGTGCATGTCACCTGCAGCGGTGCTCAGTAAGGATCACCCCCAGAGGCTGACTCACCCACAGGGGTGTCATCCACATGGGTGCATGTCACCTGCAGCGGTGCTCAGTAAGGATCACCCCAGAGGCTGTCTCTCCCACAGAGGTGTCATCCCCATGGGTGCATGTCACCTGCAGCGGTGCTCAGGAAGGATCACGCCAGAGGCTTACTCACCCACAGGGGTGTCAGCCCCATGGTTGCATGTCTCATACAGCGGCGGTGCTCAGTAAGGATCACCCCAGAGGCTGTCTCACCCACAGGGTTGACATCCCCATGGGTGCATGTCTCCTGCAGCGGTGCTCAGTAAGTATCACCACAGAGTCTGACTCACCCACAGAGGTTTCATCCCCACAGTTGAAGTCACCTGCAGCGGTGCTCAGTAAAGATCACCCCAGAGGCTGACCCACCCACAGAGGTGTCATCCCCATGGGTGCATGTCTCCTGCAGCGGTGCTCAGTAAGGATCACCCCAGAGGCTGACTCACTCACAGGGGTGTCATCCCCATGGGTGCATGTCACCTGCAGCGGTGCTCAGTAAGGATCACCCCAGAGGCTGACTCACTCACAGGGGTGTTATCCCCATGGGTGCATGTCTCCTGCAGCGGTGCTCAGTAATGATCACCCCACAGGCTGACCCACACACAGAGGTGTCATCCCCACAGTTGCATGTCACCTGCAGCGGTGCTCAGTAAGGATCACCCCAGAGGCTGACCCACCCACAGAAGTGTCATCCCCACAGTTGCATGTCACCTGCAGGGATGTTCAGTAAGGATCACCCAAGAGGCTGACTCACCCACAGGGGTGTCATCCCAATGGGTGCATGTCACCTGCAGCGGTGCTCAGTAAGGATCACCCCAGAGGCAGTCTCTCCCACAGGGGTGTCATCCCCATGGGTTAAAGTCACCTGCAGCGGTGCTCAATAAGGATCACCCCAGAGGCTTACTCAACCACAGGGGTGTCATCCCCATGGGTGCATGTCACCTGCAGCACTGCTCAGTAAGGATCACCCCAGACGCTGACTCACTCACAGGGGTGTCATCCCAATGGGTGCATGTCACCTGCAGCGGTGCTCAGTAAGGATCACCCCAGAGGCTGTCTCTCCCACAGAGGTGTCATCCCCATGGGTGCATGTCACCTGCAGCGGTGCTCAGGAAAGATCACGCCAGAGGCTTACTCACCCACAGGGGTGTCAGCCCCATGGTTGCATGTCAACTGCAGCGGTGCTCAGTAAGGGTCACCCCAGAGGCTGACCCACCCACAGAGGTGTCATCCCCACAGTTGCATGTCACCTGCAGCGGTGCTCAGTAAGTATCACCACAGAGGCTGACTCAACCACAGGGTTGACATCCCCATGGGTGCATGTCTCCTGCAGCGGTGCTCAGTAAGTATCACCACAGAGGCTGACTCACCCACACAGGTGTCATCCCCACAGTTGCATGTCACCTGCAGCGGTGCTCAGTAAAGATCACCCCAGAGGCTGACTCACTCACAGGGGTGTCATCCCCATGGGTGCATGTCACCTGCAGCGGTGCTCAGTAAGGATCACCCCAGAGGCTGACTCACTCACAGGGGTGTTATCCCCATGGGTGCATGTCTCCTGCAGCGGTGCTCAGTAAGGATCACCCCAGAGGCTGACCCACCCACAGAGGTGTCATCCCCACAGTTGCATGTCACCTGCAGCGGTGCTCAGTAAGGATCACCCCAGAGGCTGACCCACCCACAGAGGTGTCATCCCCACAGTTGCATGTCACCTGCAGGGATGTTCAGTAAGGATCACCCAAGAGGCTGACTCACCCACAGGGGTGTCATTCCCAAGGGTGAATGTCACCTGCAGTGGCCGTGGTCAGTAAGGATCACCCCGGAGGCTGACTCATCCACAGAGGTGTCATCCCCATGGGTGCATGTCACCTGCAGCGGTGCTCAGTAAAGATCACCCCAGAGGTTGACTCACTTACAGGGGTGTCATCCCCATGGGTGCATGTCACCTGTAGCGGCAGTGCTCAGTAAGGATCACCTCAGAGGTTGACTCACCCACAGGAGTGTCATCCCCACGGGTGAATGTCACCTGCAGCGATGTTCGGTAAGGATCACCCCAGAGGCTGACTCACCCACAGGGGTGTCATCCCCATGGGTGCATTTCACCTGCAGTGGCCGTGCTCAGTAAGGATCACCCCAGAGGCTGACTCATCCACAGAGGTGTCATCCCCATGAGTGCATGTCACCTGCCGCAGCGGTGCTCAGTATGTATCACCCCAGAGGATGACTCACTCACAGGGGTGTCATCCCCATGGGTGCATGTCTCCTACAGCGGCAGTGCTCAGTAAGGATCAGCCCAGAGGCTGTCTCACTCACAGGGGTGTCATCCCCATGGGTGCATGTCACCTGCAGCGGCCGTGCTCAGTAAGGATCACCCCAGAGGCTGACTCACTCACAGGGGTGTCATCCCCATGGGTGCATGTCACCTGCAGCGGCGCTCAGTAATGATCACCCCAGAGGCAGTCTCACTCACAGGGGTGTCATCCCCACGGGTGCATGTCACCTGCAGCGGAGCTCAGTAAGGATCAGCCCAGAGGCTGACTCACTCACAGGGTTTTCATCCCCATGGGTGCATGTCACCTGCAGAGGTGCTCATTAAGGATCAGCCCAGAGGCTGACTCACTCACAGGGGTGTCATCCCAATGGGTGCATGTCTCCTGCATCGGTGCTCAGTAAGGATCACCCTAGAGGCTGACTCACCCACAGGGGGTGTCATCCCCATGGGTGCATGTCTCCTGCAGCGGCGGTGCTCAGTAAGGATCAACCCAGAGGCTGTCTCACCCACAGGGGGTGTCATCCCCATGAGTGCATGTCACATGCAGCGGTGCTCAGTAAGGATCACCCCAGTGGCTGACTCACTCACAGGGGTGTCATCCCCATGGGTGCATGTGTGTCACCCTGGCCTGGATGCCACAAATATATTAAAGCTGTGTCTGAGAGCAAGGGGGAGGTTCTCTAGTCAGGGGAACATTAGCATGCAATGCCTCCTGTCTCAGGCCAGTAGGGGGAGCTGGCTGCCCCTATAAAAACTGGTACTGGGGGCAGGGTTAAGGAGAACCGGATGACCTGTCTCAGGACTGAGACGTGTTTCAGAGCAGAGCAGGGACAGAATGTTGTATTGCACCTAAGAGGAAGTGTGGCAGGAGGAGAGCCACAAGCCAGAGACAAGAGGCGAAGAGAGCCTGTCTTGGCAGATAACGGACTTAATTTACCAGACTTTGGTGTCTGAGGCTGGGAGGATTCCACATCCCCCAGCAGATAACCAGTCCACAGGGGACTGTATATTCCTTGGCCTAAGAAGCCTGGAGGCCCTGCCGCAACAGAAGGGACCAGCAAAGCCGTACAAGGCTGGAAGCAGAAAGGAACCCACGTCGCAGGCCATACAGGCGAGAATACACGGAGAGCTTGGAAACGTGGGCTGTTACCCTATAAGGAGGAGATAGCCAGAAGGAGCACAGAAACCATGGTAGGCCTACTCCCTCACCCTGACCAGGGCCAATTTCCCCGTTGCTCTCAGGCATCCAGGTCCCCTCCTAGCCGGGACTGTTTGTGGGTCAATTTACCTGTTCTAGTAAAGACCCTGGACTGCATCCTGTTGTCTGTGTGCTCCTTGCTCCTCCAGCACTATCAGCACTGGGACTCTCACTACCATCACTCCCAACATCCACTACACTGCCCTGGGGCCGCACTCTTCCCGTGGGGAGTCACACCATCCCAGCTGCATACATCATCAGTCCCAGCGGTCTGCCTTGCAGCGGCGGTTCCTAATGACCGCAAATCCACGGGTGGCATAGTCGGACATAATCATCAGCACATAACGGACTACCACTGGCCTGACCACCCTGAGCCACGGAACCGGGTTACCACTACTACTCCCACCGTTTCCCTATTGCCCGGATCCGAGTGCCCCACGGCCCAGGGGGCGAGTCAGCTTTGGCGTAGTCGGCAGGATTGCAGCCAAAGCGCCACAAACGGGTATTGCGTGCCTGAAAGAGACTTTGCACTTACCTGAAAAGAGGTTTCCCGCCATCCGGAGCCGTTTCCCGCCATTTCCAGCCGTCTCCCGCCATCTTCCGTCGGTTCCCGCCATCTTCGGCCGTTTTTCCGCCATCGGACGCCATCTTCAGGACGCCGCGCGGGAAGAAGAGGGGCGTGGACGTCCAAACCGCACGAGATCCGAAGCTCCGCCCAACGCACCGACGCTGCGCAAGGTCCTGGAAGGGAGAGAGAGCGACGCTGACGTCATCAGGACGCGACGCAAGGTTCTCGTCCAGAGCAGCAGCAGCGGAGCTGCGGCCTACTGAAGAGGATCGTCGGAAGGCGCCCACTACCACCAACGCAGCTGCAGCAGCGGTGATGCCCTTTTCCCTGCCCTACATCCCTGGAGCGGCCTGGCTGCCCAAATACTCAGGGAGCCCCATGCCCTAAGGAAAGGCTGTACAGTTTGTTCCAAGTCTACCCACTGACAGAGGAACAGAAGGTCAGCATATTAACAGGGCAGTTAACTGGCGCAGCCCAGAGGGAGGTAAAATCATGGCCCACTGAGGAGAAAAGAACCGTGAAGGGTATTCTGGCCCGGCTGCGGGGTACCTTTGACACACGTACCTCCGCTGAAATTAAAATGAGGTTCTATGGATGTAAGCAGCGGGCACAGGACTGCATCAGAGACTATGCCCTAAATCTGCAGGAAGCCTTGAGGGCTATTCAACAAACTGACCCTGGCAGTGTGCAGGAAACGGATAAGCTGCTAACAGAACAATTCATAGAGGGTCTGCTGTATAGTGCCCACAGGGCCCAACTGCACCTCATGTTCTTTCAGAACCCTGATCTGACCTTTGCTCAATTTAAGGACAGAGCCATAAGGGTGCTCTGTGAATCCGCAACCAGTGGCGCTATAAACCCCCGGCGCCCTGCTCTTACCTACCACCAGGAGGCGGCGCCCTCCTCTATGGACCCCGTGGGGGCCGATGCACATGCCCTGAACCAAGTCCCGTCGAAAGACCTGCACCACCAAGTCCAGGAGCTGACCAGGAGCGTCGCGGCATTGACCAGGACCGTCCAGGCGTTGCAAGTGGACCCGTCAAGACCCATCGAGCTGGCTTCAAGTCCGGAGGATGTCCCGTGGCGTCGACAGAGGAGGATCTCGTCGTTCCGAGGGAGGCCCACAGACCGCTACGCCGAGGATGGACAGCCCATTTGCCGTCGATGCAACCAGCCCGGACACATTTCCAGGTACTGTAATTTAAACGGGTCCAACCAGGGGCAGAGGGCCGACCCCCAGGCATAAGATCACCAGGCCCTTACAATTGGCGTGATAAGTACGTGGGGGGGCGCCCGGTTTTACCCGTGGTGCTGGACGGTATCCCGATGAGCGCCTTGCTGGATACTGGGTTGCAAGTAACCACTATCCCTTATGTACTTTTTAAGCAGTATTGGACTGATGCTGATATCACACGGTATCCAGACAGTAACTTGAGCATCATCGCCAGTAATGGCTTACCTGTGCCGCAGATGGGGTTCAAGGAGATGACCATTAAAATTGGTAAAGTTGAACTACCGGCACAGGGAGTGATTATTGTGGACATTGACCGTCGTGAAAGTCACCCTAAAATAACTGTGGGTACTAACGTGATCGAAAATTGTCTTTCAGAAGTAATTGTAATTCTACAACAGGTGGCGGTGAATGCTAGTTCCAGCCAACAGAGAGTCCTCAACAAGGAGATAAAAGCCCTGATGAGACGGCAGCAGGTAGAACTGTCTGGTGGTGAGATCGGTAGCGTAAGACTGAGTGACCCATTCCCCATTTCCATGCCTCCCAAAAGTGAAATGATGATCTGGTGTCGGACTGCAATCGGGTTGAGAGGTAGAGACTACCAAGCCATGGTAGAACCCGTGTACTCAGACAGCAGGCCCACCATTTTGACCGCTCGGGGGGTGGTTGATGTCTGTCATGGGAGGGTGCCCGTCCGCATCCTCAACATTGGGGAGAGGGAAGTACACTTACCCAGGTACGCTACACTCGCCAAACTGTTTGTTGTCGAACACAAAGCTATCAGGGCCGTGGAACCCTTGCCTCCATCTCCACAGGCGGAGGGTAATGGCTCCCAGAAACAAAAGGAGGACTGGTGCCAGAAACTCCATGTGGGTGCTGACTCCACTCCCCTGCACCAAAAACAAGGAGTCTACCGGGTGGTACAGGAGTATGAGAGAGTCTTTAGTAAGCACCCGCTGGACTTCGGCAGAGTAAAAGGGATAGAACACCACATCCCCACAGGGAGCCACCCACCGATAAAAGAAAGACACCGACCTGTACCCCCTGCACATTATCAGAATGCAAAGGGCATGCTGAGAGAAATGAAAGAAGCTGGGGTCATTAGAGATAGCTGTAGCCCCTGGGCAGCCCCCTTGGTTCTGGTGAAAAAGAAAGACGGCACCATGAGAATGTGCATAGACTATAGACAAATCAAACGTATCACCCATAAAGACGCATACCCACTGCCTAGAATAGAGGAGTCTTTAGCCGCACTAAAATCAGCTAACTTCTTTTCTACTTTGGACCTTACTAGCGGGTACTGGCAGGTTCCTGTGGCAGAGGCTGACAAGGAGAAGACCGCCTTCACCACCCCGATGGGACTGAGTGAGTTCAGCTGTATGCCTTTCGGGCTCTGCAACGCACCAGGGACCTTCCAGCGGCTGATGGAATGCTGTCTAGGGCACCGAAACTTTGAGACGGTCCTCCTTTACCTGGACGACGTGATCGTCTATTCGAAAACCTACGAGGACCATCTAAAGCACCTGGCCGAGGTGTTCGAAGCCCTGGCAGGCTATGGCCTGAAGGTGAAACCATAGAAGTGTCACCTGCTGAAACCAAAGGTCCAGTACCTAGGGCACGTGGTAAGCGCGGAAGGAGTGGCCCCCGACCCTGACAAGGTCATGGCAATCAAGAGCTGGCCAAGCCCCTCGAGCATCAAAGAGGTGAGTGTAGCGTCGGCGTCCCTGCCTCCTGCTAGGCAGGGACGCTGTTCCCCTCACCTCTCTGCTCCGTGCCCGGCGGCTTCCTCCCGCTCTGCTTGCAGCGCCCGCTCTCCCCCGGTCACTGTGCTTAGGGCGCGCGCTCCCCCTCTCTTAAAGGGGCCGCGCGCGTCGCCCTAAGGAGTCCCCGGCCAATGGCCGGAGGATCCCTCCATATATAAGGCACCTCTTCCAAAATGGAGGTGCCCGAGCAATGTTGTTGCACTGTTCACTACTCTGCTTCAGCCCTCAGGTCCCGTTGCCTGTTACCTGCCAGTTACCTGCCAGTTACCTGCCAGTCTCCTGCCAGTTTGCTGCCTGATTCCTGCCTGTCATCCGCTTTCCTGCTTGCTAGCCTGAGGTCCGACGGTCTGCCTTCCGACACCTGTCAGTCTGTCTATGGACCAGCTTGCCCGCTCACCTGGGAGCGCTCATCTGCTACCTGCCTGTTAGCCTACCTGGAGGCTCCGCCATCACGTGCCGTGACCACCTGCCAGTCCAGAGACTCTTGCCTGCTCACCTGGGAGCGCTCATCTGCTACCTGCCTGTTAGCCTACCTGGAGGCTCCGCCGTCATGTGCCGTGACCACCTGCCAGTCCAGAGACTCTTGCCCGCTCACCTGGGAGCACTCATCTGCCATCTGCCTGCTAGCCTACCTGGAGGCTCAGCCGTCACAGGTCGTACCTGCCCGTTTACCCAGAGACTGTCCCGGTCACTTGCTGTGACCTCCTGCCCGTTTACCCAGAGACTGTCCCGGTCACTTGCTGTGACCTCCTGCCCGTTTACCCAGAGACTGTCCCGGTCACTTGCTGTGACCTCCTGCCCGTTTACCCAGAGACTGTCCCGGTCACTTGCCGTGACCTCCTGCCCGTTTACCCAGAGACTGTCCCGGTCACCTGCTGTGACTGCCTGCCTGTCTTCCCAGGTCGCCACCCGCTTCCTTACAAGGACCGCCCCTTGTATAAGTTGCTCAGAGGTTCCGCCTCCCAGACCCGTTACAGGCTACTTCACCCACAGAGGTGTCATCCCCATGGGTGCATGTCACCTGCAGCAGTGCTCAGAAAGGATCACCCCAGATGCTAATTCACCCACAGGGGTGTCATCCCCATGGGTGCATGGACACTTTGACTGCCCCACCAGCAACCACCGCTATTGTCATGACTCGCAGCCCGGCTGCTCCGCTGCCCACCAATACCATAGTATCCTGCTCTGGAATCCGGCTTTCTGCACCTCCTTGCTTCGGAGGCGACTCCGCTCAAGCTCGGGGCTTCATTAACCAGTGCACCCTGCACTTTGAACACCAGTCCCACCAGTTTAATTCCGACCGGGCCAAAGTAGCCTTCATCATATCCCATCTCACGGGAGAGGCACTGGCTTGGCTAAATCCTCTATGGGAGAGAGGAGACCCTCTGGTGTCCGACCTGCCAGCCTTTCTCACGGCTTTCCGGAAGGTCTTCGACGAACCCGGACGGAAGACCTCATCCGCCTCATCTCTGCTACGCCTCCGTCAAGGGAGTCTCACCGTGGGCCAATATGCCATACGTTTCCGTACCCTTGCTTCGGAGCTGGCCTGGGATAACGACGCCCTGGTGTCCGTCTTCTGGGAGGGTCTGTCCGGCCGTATTAAAGATGAACTCGCTGGTCGGGACATTCCTACCACTCTCGACGACTTGATTACACTTGCCACCCGGATTGACATCCGGTTCCAGGAGCGCGCTAGGGAGGTCACCCGTGAGAGGAGGATTCCACGTCTAGTCCCTACCTTCCAGAGACCCGTCACTCCCTCTGTTTCTCCCCAGGCACACTCACCTGAGCCTATGCAGGTCGACCAGACCAAGATGGTCAAGACCCGTGAAGACTTACGTCGTGCCGAGGGGAGCTGTTTCTACTGTGGCAGTAAGGAGCACCGGATCCGTTCCTGCCCTGAGAGGTCGGGAAACGCCTGTGTCTAGGATCGCTCAGAGAGGTCGCCCTAGACAAAAGTAAATCCTCTCCATCCCTGATGCTGTCTGTTTCTATCTTCTGCGGAGAGAACCGCTATTTTAAACTGGCTCAACTTGACTCTGGAGCTGCTGGAAATCTCATCTCTCAATCCCTGGTAGAAAAATACCGCATTCCCACCAAACCTCTGGCCGTACCTTTATCTGTCGCCGCCGTGGATGGGGGTCTCTTATCACATCCCATCCAACTCATCACCGAATCTCTGACTCTACAGGTGGGAATGCTGCATTCTGAGAGCATCTCCTTTCATGTTCTGCCTGGACTCTCTCACGCACTATTGCTTGGCCTGCCTTGGCTCCAGAAACATGCACCCGTGCTTGACTGGCAGACCGGAGAGGTCCTTCGCTGGGGACAGGATTGCCATAAGACTGCCATAAGACTTGTCTAGTTCCCGTTCGTCCTGCCCGTCCTTCTCCTACCCCAGCCAATCTGCCCGGTCTTCCGGTTCCCTATTGGTCTTATGCGGATGTCTTCAATAAAAAAGAGGCAGAGACTTTACCTCCTCATAGACCATACGACTGCCCAATGGACGTGATGCCCGGCTCTACTCCTTCCCGTGGGCGAATCTACCCTTTGTCCGCTGCTGAAACCCGGTCCATGTCTGAATATATTGAGGAGAACCTGGCCCGGGGATTTATCCGGAAATCTACCTCCCCGGCGGGAGCAGGCTTCTTCTTTGTCATAAAGAAGGACGGCTCACTCCATCCATGTATAGACTATAGAGGCCTAAACCAGATTACTGTGAAGAATAAATACCCCCTTCCGCTTATTCCTGAATTATTTGACCGTCTGAGGGGGGCTAGAATCTTCACCAAACTGGATCTCCGTGGGGCGTATAACCTGGTCCGTATCCGTCAGGGGGACGAGTGGAAGACGGCATTCAATACCCGGGACGGCCACTATGAGTACCTTGTGATGCCCTTCGGTCTCTATAACGCTCCTGCCGTCTTTCAAGAGTTGGTCAATGACATCTTCCGTGATCTTCTCTACTCCTGCGTGGTGGTGTACCTGGACGATATCTTGGTCTTCTCTCCGGATCTTCCTACTCACCGGAGGGACGTTCGTCAGGTCCTGCTCAGGCTCAGGCAGAACCACCTCTACGCTAAATATGAGAAGTGCATCTTTGAGCAGACCTCTCTTCCATTTCTGGGCTACATAATCTCTCAGACAGGTCTACAAATGGATCCTGAGAAACTGTCTGCCATCCAGAAGTGGCCCTGACCAGAGGGGTTGAAGGCTATTCAGCGGTTCCTGGGCTTCGCCAACTATTAACGCCTGTTCATACCGCACTTCTCTTCCCGGACCGCCCCTATCTCTGCTCTCACCCATAAAGGTACGAACCCCAGAGAATGGCCGCCCGAAGCAGAGGAGGCATTTCTTTCCTTAAAACAGGCCTTCCTCTCCGCCTCGGTGCTGCATCGTCCGGACGGCAACAAACAATTCTTCCTAGAAGTTGACGCCTCCTCCTCCGGAGCTGGGGCGGTACTTACCCAAAAATCTTCTTCCGGAAGAAAGGTAACCTGCGGCTTTTTCTCCAAACTTTTCTCCTCTTCTGAGCGCAATTATTCTATAGGAGACCGAGAATTGTTGGCCATTAAGATGGCACTGGAGGAGTGGCGTTACCTGCTCGAGGGGGCTCTCCACCCGGTAATAATTTACACTGACCACAAGAACTTGGCATATCTCCAGAGCGCCCAGAGACTTAACCCGCGCCAAGCCCGGTGGTCCTTGTTTTTTGCCCGCTTTGATTTCATTCTTCATTTTCGTCCGGCTGACAAAAACATCAAAGCTGACGCCCTGTCCCGATCCTTTCTGGTGTCTGATCTTGAGGAGGAGCCTAAACACATCATCGATCCCGCCAGAGTAATGCAGTGGGCCCCGTGGGCCTAAATCGTCTCCCTCCCGGTAAGACGTTCGTAACGGAGTCCGATCGGGAGAAGATTCTACACTGGGGTCACTCGTCTAAGCTAGCTGGGCACGCCGGTCAGAAAAAGACCCTCCAGCTCATTAACCGGCACTACTGGTGGCCTACCCTGCACAAGGATGTAATTGACTTTGTTTCTGCCTGTGTGTCCTGCGCCCAGAACAAAGTTCCGAGACACCTGCCTGCCGGCCGCCTTCTTCCTCTGCCTGTGCCTGCTGCCCCGTGGCAACATATAGCTATGGACTTCATAACAGATCTCCCCGTCTCTGCCGGTTGTACGGTCATTTGGGTGGTCGCTGACCGCTTTTCCAAAATGGCTCATTTTATTCCCCTGCCAGGTCTCCCGTCTGTTCCCGAGCTAGCTAAAGACTTTATCCGCCACATCTTCCGTCTCCATGGTCGGCCTCTCCACATCGTATCGGATCGTGGGGTTCAGTTCACCTCACGTTTCTGGAGAGCCACATGTAAACTGCTCGACGTCACCCTGGACTTCTCCTCCGCTTACCACCCACAGTCCAATGGTCAAGTGGAGCGGATCAATCAGAATTTGACCAGTTACCTCCAGCACTTCGTTAATGCCCACCATTCAGACTGGGTGGATCTCCTACCATGGGCCGAGTTCTCTTACAACAATCACGAGAGCGAATCTTCTTCTAAATCCCCGTTTTTTGGAGTCTTCGGTCAGCATCCTCGGATCCCTTTTCCTATCTCCACCTCTGTGGACAACCCGGCCGCGGAATATCTCGTTAGCAAATTCTCCTCCATTTGGGAGAGTACCCGATCCGCACTCCTTCAGTCGTCCGAGCGGATGAAGAGACACGCCGACAAAAAACGCCTGGATTCCCCACAATTTCGTCCCGGAGATAAAGTCTGGCTCTCATCCAAATATGTCCGGCTCAAGATTCCTTCCTATAAGTTAGGGCCTCGGTTCATCGGTCCTCTGGAGGTTATCAAACAGATCAACCCGGTGGCCTATAAATTGAAACTCCCGGCCAACTTACGGATCCCTAACTCCTTCCATGTATCTCTTCTCAAACCCGTGGTACTTAACTCCTTTTCCAAGTCTACAGGTACGCCTCCTGCTCCGGTTTCTGCTGAAGACGAGTTTGAGGTAGAGAACATTCTGGCCACCAAAAGGGTAAGAGGAAAGACCTTTTTTCTAGTGGATTGGAAGGGGTTTGGTCCTGAGGAGAGAACATGGGAGCCCCGGGAGAACATCCATGCCCCTCTCATCCTTGCTAAATTTCTGTCTGGCCTAAAAAAGGGGGGGCCTAAAGGGGGGGGTACTGTAGCGTCGGCGTCCCTGCCTCCTGCTAGGCAGGGACGCTGTTCCCCTCACCTCTCTGCTCCGTGCCCGGCGGCTTCCTCCCGCTCTGCTTGCAGCGCCCGCTCTCCCCCGGTCACTGTGCTTAGGGCGCGCGCGCGCGCGCTCCCCCTCTCTTAAAGGGGCCGCGCACGTCGCCCTAAGGAGTCCCCGGCCAATGGCCGGAGGATCCCTCCATATATAGGGCACCTCCTCCAAAATGGAGGTGCCCGAGCAATGTTGTTGCACTGTTCACTACTCTGCTTCAGCCCTCAGGTCCCGTTGCCTGTTACCTGCCAGTTACCTGCCAGTTACCTGCCAGTCTCCTGCCAGTTTGCTGCCTGATTCCTGCCTGTCATCCGCTTTCCTGCTTGCTAGCCTGAGGTCCGACGGTCTGCCTTCCGACACCTGTCAGTCTGTCTATGGACCAGCTTGCCCGCTCACCTGGGAGCGCTCACCTGCTACCTGTCTGTTAGCCTACCTGGAGGCTCCGCCGTCACGTGCTGTGACCACCTGCCAGTCCAGAGACTCTTGCCCGCTCGCCTGGGAGCGCTCATCTGCTACCTGCCTGTTAGCCTACCTGGAGGCTCCGCCGTCACGTGCCGTGACCACCTGCCAGTCCAGAGACTCTTGCCCGCTCACCTGGGAGCGCTCATCTGCTACCTGCCTGTTAGCCTACCTGGAGGCTCCGCCGTCACGCGCCGTGACCACCTGCCAGTCCAGAGACTCTTGCCCGCTCACCTGGGAGCACTCATCTGCCATCTGCCTGCTAGCCTACCTGGAGGCTCAGCCGTCACAGGTCGTACCTGCCCGTTTACCCAGAGACTGTCCCGGTCACTTGCTGTGAGCTCCTGCCCGTTTACCCAGAGACTGTCCCGGTCACTTGCTGTGACCTCCTGCCCATTTACCCAGAGACTGTCCCGGTCACTTGCTTTGACCTCCTGCCCGTTTACCCAGAGACTGTCCCGGTCACTTGCCGTGACCTCCTGCCCGTTTACCCAGAGACTGTCCCGGTCACCTGCTGTGACTGCCTGCCTGTCTTCCCTGGTCGCCACCCGCTTCCTTACAAGGACCGCCCCCTTGTATAAGTTGCTCAGAGGTTCCGCCTCCCAGACCCGTTACAGTGAGACAGTTTCTTGGATTGGTAGGCTACTACCGAAGGTTCATCCCCGGGTTCACTAAGATGGCAGCTCCTATGCAGGACCTCCTAATCGGACAGTCTAAGTCCAGGAGCCAAAAACCGCCCTTCAAGTGGGATAAACCGGAAGAGGAGTCCTTCCACCAGTTGAAGATGGCCCTCACGGGGGATGAGATCCTGGCCTACCCTGATTATGGTCAGCCTTTTATTCTCCACACGGACGCCAGTAATGTGGGACTGGGAGCCGTACTGTCCCAAAACCAACAGGGCAGAAAAAGGGTGATCGCGTACGCCAGCCGGAAGCTGAGGCCCACCGAGAGGAACCTGGAGAATTACAGCTCCTTCAAGCTAGAATTCTTGGCGGTGGCGTGGGCCATGACGGAACGCTTCAAGCATTACCTGGCCTCCGCAAAGTTCACCGTGTACACGGACAACAACCCGTTGAAACACCTGGACAATGCAAGACTGGGTGCCCTAGAACAGCGGTGGATGGCCCGTCTCTCCAACTATGACTTCGTGATCAAGTACCGGGCCGGCAAAACCAATGCCAACGCTGACGCCCTATCGAGGATGCCTCACTTACCTGAAGGTGACGAAGACCCAGAAGAGCTGGAGGAGGTAGAACTCCCCGCGTTTCACCGGTGTGGAGCCGCTCAATACTCCCACCGCATGAAGGAGGAGGATCTAACAACCGTGATGATCAATCCCCTACCTCACCACAGCTGGGCCGAGACCCAAGATAGTGACCCTGCCATCCGCCTGGTGAAAGATCTGCTGACCCAGGAAGACGCCCGCATGGATCCGGATGCTCCAGAGGAAGCCAAGCAGCTGTGGAAGGAGAAGAGCAAGCTGTTCCTCTACGAAGGCAAGTTGTGCAGAAGGATTGTCAACCACCGAACGCACGAGCTGACGTGGCAAGTCGTGGTCCCAAGGCGGGATGCAGCTATGGTCCTGGGGGCTTACCATGACAGAGCGGGACACTTTGGTTGGAAGAAACTGGAGTTCCTGCTAAGAGGATGGTTCTTTTGGGTCGGCATAAGAGGAGCTGTAGAGAAGTGGTGCAGAGACTGTGGCCCTTGTCACCTAAGGAGGAAGGACCACACCAGCCAGAAGACACCCTTGAGGCCCATCGTCACCACGCAGCCTCTTGAGCTGGTAGCTCTAGACCACGTCAAGTTGGCTCCAAGACGGTCAGGGTACATCTACGCCCTGACAATCGTGGACCACTATTCCCGTTTTCTCGTGGTGGTCCAGGTAAAAGACTTGACAGCCCAAACAGGGGCCAGAGCCTTCCAGCAATACTTCTGTCGTCCACACGGGTATCCGGAACAGGTCCTGACAGACCAGGGTCCAGCGTTCGAGGCTGAAATCTTCAAAGAGTTCTGCAACCTCTATGGCTGTAAGAAGATTCGTACAACGCCTTACCACCCCCAAACCAACGGGATGTGTGAGAAGATGAACAATATAGTCATTGATCTCCTGAAGACGTTGCCCCTGGAGGAACACAGCCTGTGGCCAGAAAAACTGCCGGACCTAATTGACCTATACAACAATATCCCGGTGAATGCTACAAACTGCACCCCGGCTTACCTGATGCGAGCCAGACCAGGTAAGCTGCCCGTAGACCTGGAGATGGGAGTCCTAACGCCTGAGGACACCTACCCGGATGCAGACTGGGATACAGAAAG
This sequence comes from Phyllobates terribilis, assembly GCF_046119375.1. NCBI lineage: Eukaryota > Metazoa > Chordata > Amphibia > Anura > Dendrobatidae > Phyllobates > Phyllobates terribilis. The sequence goes on from NW_027363111.1 coordinate 232,531, forward strand.
GCAACTGCAGTACAAGAAGGTACAGGAGAGTGTGGAGAGAAGCCTGGCCCAGGTGACAGAAAGGCAAGAAAGACTCTTCAACCAACACACTCCCTGCTGGTCCCCTAGAAGCTGGTGAGCAGGTCCTGAAGCGGAAGAGAAGGCTACATAAGTTGGACGACCAGTGGGAAAGGGAACCCTACACTGTACTGCAGTCTGACCACGACAATCCAAAGGTGTGCGTAATCACCAAGGACGGAGGAGAAACCACTAGTGTCGTCTCCAGGGACCACCTCAAAAGATGCCCCGAGCAACTCCTTAGTGCAGAAGAGGATCAGAGTGACCTTGAACCCGCAGAGGACAAGGAAGAAATGATCAGCACCGTTCTCGGAGAGTTCCCTCAGTCCTGGACTCGCATAAATGATGCCATAGTGGTACCCGTCCTGCATTTCCTGCAACCGGCACAGCAACAACCAACACCCGAGCCGGAAGGTGAAGAGGAGCGAGCAGTTCCAGAGGTAGAAGAGCCTGTACCAGCAGCCCAGGAGAGTCAACCCTCTGCTGACAGTGAGCCTGCCATGCCTGCGGTAAGCCAAAGGACCCGCAGACAGCTGCCTGCCCTACCTGTACACCCAGCTGGTAGCTGTACCCCTAACGCTAGTGGGGAAAGCCAGGTGGGTCCACCACCAGACAGTGGGCTACGTAGATCAACCAGGAGCACAAAGGGGCAGATACCCGCTCGCTGGAAAATATAGAGCATTCTAAGATTGTAAATGACCCTGTTGCCAAATGTTGAATTGTTTGCAAAGTTACATGCATGTTTGGTAATTCTGTGTTTCAGTTTCTTGCAGCTACAGTAAGGACTCAAAGGTTATGGACTTTTTATAACCGGGACCTTGTATGGACTGCGTTCGGAGCCTAACCCAGGAATGAACTAAGACTGTGAAGGACTTGGGGTAAGACAGACCCCCACCTGGTTAAGGCTCCCCGTTGTGCTGGTGATATGGACACCCGGTCACAGGCCACACTGTGACCTTAAGAACTCAATCTGTGCGTCGTCTGTCTGTTAATGTTTTATGGTTATGCATATTGTCTTTGTTTATTGTTTAGTCCCGGAGTACTAAATTTCACTAGGGGGGAATGTGTCACCCTGGCCTGGATGCCACAAATATATTAAAGCTGTGTCTGAGAGCAAGAGGGAGGTTCTTTAGTCAGGGGAACATTAGCATGCAATGCCTCCTGTCTCAGGCCAGTAGGGGGAGCTGGCTGCCCCTATAAAAGCTGGTACTGGGGGCAGGGTTAGGGAGAACCGGATGACCTGTCTCAGGACTGAGACGTGTCCCAGAGCAGAGCAGGGACAGAAAGTTGTATTGCACCTAAGAGGAAGTGTGGCAGGAGGAGAGCCACAAGCCAGAGACAAGAGGCGAAGAGAGCCTGTCTTGGCAGATAACGGACTTAATTTACCAGACTTTGGTGTCTGAGGCTGGGAGGATTCCACATCCCCCAGCAGATAACCAGTCCGCAGGGGACTGTATATTCCTTGGCCTAAGAAGCCTGGAGGCCCTGCCACAACAGAAGGGACCAGCAAAGCCGTACAAGGCTGGGAGCAGAAAGGAACCCACGTCGCAAGCCATACAGGCGAGAATACACGGAGAGCTCGGAAACGTGGACTGTTACCCTACAAGGAGGATTTCCCCATTGCTCTCAGACATCCAGGTCCCCTCCTAGCCGGGACTGTTTGTGGGTCAATTTACCTGTTCTAGTAAAGACCCTGGACTGCAACCTGTTGTCTGTGTGCTCCTTGCTCCTCCAGCACTATCAGCACTGGGACTCTCACTACCATCACTCCCAACATCCACTACACTGCCCTGGGGCTGCACTCTTCCCGTGGGGAGTCACACCATCCCAGCTGCATACATCATCAGCCCCAGCGGTCTGCCTTGCAGCGGCGGTTCCTAATGACCGCAAATCCACGGGTGGCGTAGTCGGACATAATCATCAGCACATAACGGACTACCACTGGCCTGACCACCCTGAGCCATGGAACCGGGTTGCCACTACTACTCCCACCGTTTCCCTATTGCCCGGATCCGAGTGCCCCACGGCCCAGGGGGCGAGTCACATGTCACCTGCAGCAGTGCTCAGTAAGGATCACCCCAGAGGCTGACTTACTCACAGGGGTGTCATCCCCATGGGTGCATGTCACCTGCAGCGGTGCTCAGTAAAGATCACCCCAGAGGTTGACTCACTTACAAGTAGTGTTGAGCCACCCCCGTAGTGTTCGAGTTCAGTTCGGTTCGTCGAACACCCGTGTGTTCGCCGAACTGTTCGTCGAACTGTTCGTCGAACACCTTCGAACACCGTTAAAACCAATGGCAGGCAAACAAAAACACATAGAAACACATAGAAAACACCTTCAAAGGTGTCCAAAAGCTGACAAACTGCTCAGAAGACACAACTAACACATGGAAAAGTGACAAGTACATATAGTCATGAGAAAAGAAAAGAGGTGGAGGAGTAAAAGGAGGGGGAGACACAGATATAGGCATGTCATGCCCTTCTAAAATCCAAAAAGTGAGAAGCCGACACGTTCAGTCCGCTCCTGCCCGTGCCACCTCCGTGTCGCCGGGTTTGTGCTAGAGCCGCGGTGAACCCTGACGGCCAGCCCCCCTCTCCCAATACTGGTGCCTGTCCGCTGGTGGGTCGAGCGAGCCCCCCTGTGGTGGAGGCAGCTCTAAGCTTTTTAATTTAAATTGTCTCTCTAATTTGAATGAATACACTTTAAATCCATTTACAAGGATCTATTGGAGGGCAAGTCTCATGCCAGCAGCCGCGTAATTCCAGCTCCAGTAGCGCCAACTAAAGCTGCTGCAGTTAAAAAGCTTTTATAAGGATCGAGCTCGGCTGTCCACCGCAAGGCATCCTACTGCCAGTCCCAGCCCCTATGCCTTGGGGTGCCTCCTGATGCTCTTCACTGAGTATCCCGTGGTCCCGAAGCATTTCCTTTGAAAAAATTAAGTGTCCAAACTACAGGTGGTGTAGCTTGCTTAACAGCCGGGATAATCCGCTGACTAGCAGACACTGCTACTAGGCACAAAGTATTTCCTGGGCTAGATGCAGTTAAAAATTTGTAATTAGATACTCTCGTTGGATGCTGAGAAAGCATTCCATAGAGTCTCCTGGCACGCCATATATGATTCTCTTAAAAAGCTTGGGGTAGGGGTCTAGGGGACCCTTTTATAGCCAAAATCATGGCCCTGTATCGCAATACGTCACCTAGGCTGAAGATAAATGGAACTGTAGCACCCTGAGGGCTCGGTTGCTACAGAGGTATTGCACCTCACCCAGAGGTGTGATATCTCACTCTCAGGTAAGGATGGAGTGTGGATCAGGACCCGACACCTGCATGCATTACACCTCATTGCCGTGGGGCAGGGCGACCAATATGCCCCTGAGATGGGCACGACAGTCCCTGTCCCTGGCTGGAGTGGGGGGAGGGAACACTGAGGAAGGGGAACCCTGTAGTGCAGGAGCAGGGAGGAAGCAGTTCCTGGGTGCATTGAGAAGGGAGTATAAAAGGTGGGCACCATCTTAGTTCAGTGCAGAGAAGTCTGAGCAGAAGTGGCAGGGAGCAGGGGCTCTGCATGAGCTCTGCTCCGGAGGCGGGCCTAGTAACAGAGGCCCAGGCCTGGAAGAGGGAGAAGGAAGGAAGAGGAGCGGAGAAGGCTCCAGGAACGAGGAACGAAGGGATCCCAGGGGTGCGGACGGGCGAGTTGCCACCGCACGCCCGAATCCACCTACGTGGAGGGGTCAGGCCAAAGGGGGAGACCGGTCCCCGAAACTAGTGGAGGCAGGAAACGACCCTCAGCTAGAAACCGGAGGCTGTGACATTTTATGTGGCGCAGCCCCTCGCTACACCTGCTAGGAGGGCAGCACATAGGGTCAGGGAAACTGGCGCCAGGTTTACCAAGAGGAGGCCCGAGGCAGCCGGACAGAAGGGTTGGTAAGAAAGGCCAGACAAAGGACACACAAAGGGGGTCCTGTGAAGCGCTCCAAAGTTATCTGGGAGTTGTCTGAGCCCCTCACCTGGTGAGCACAGTACGACGTGGGCAGCCGTTACCTGCAGACGTGGTCTGGATAATAAGAACTGTGAGTAAAGGTCCTGGACTGCATCACTGACTCCGTGTCGTTACTGCTGCTGCCCTGCACCATCACCCCCATCCTCCGCATACACTGCCCTGAGGCTATACTCCTCCCGTGGGGAGTTATGCTACGCTCTGCTGCACCCACAACACCAGCCTCAGCGGTCTGCCCTGCAGCGGCGGTTCACTCTGACCGCAATCCACGGGTGGCGTAGTCGGACATTTAAACATCAAAACCACATAAATAGTTCCGCCACTGGTTTGACCACCCTGAGCCACGGAACCGGGTCGCCGCCACGAAGACTACAACCACCAGCATCCACCAAAAAGGGTCCGGCTCCGGGTGTCCCAAGGCCCAGGGGGTGCATCAGAACATTTTCATCACCTTTCACAATCACCAATGGGACAAGGCAGGGATGTCCTCTGTCCCCTCTCTTATACATCCTAGTGACGGAGCACCTGCTCTCATCAATTCGCCATAACCCCAATATTAGGTGGATTGAGGTGGGAGGCACCGAGTACAAGTGCTCTCTATTTGCTGATGATGTACTAGTATATATCACTCAATCACATATATCCATCCATGCTGTTATGGCTGAAATAGATCACTTTGTTACATGGTCAAATTTTAAAATCAATGCAGCGAAGTCTGAGGCCCTCGATGTCTCCCTCCCCAAATCCATATAGGATTCCATCCAGTCCAACTTTCCCTTTGCCTGGCCCTCAAAGGGTATCAAATACTTAGGAATTCCTATTCATAGAAACCTCTCCCATCTATGTTATCTTAATTTTGGGTCCTTTATTGAACAACTCCATACAGACCACGGTTGGCAAGTTAGAACTGTAAGATTCACTACGTGAACCACTGGTGTTTTGTAGAAAAGCACATGTACACTGTGTTCCAAATTATTATGCAAAAAGTGTTTAGGAGTGATAAGGGAAGAATTTGTTTGTTTGTCAGTTAAACTCATTGATGGTGATGTGTGTCAGGGCTCTTTATATCACTGTAAGCAATTGCAGACACCTGTGCTAATTAGTTTGGCAGGTGTGTCCAATGAAAGGCAAGACTACTTAAGAAGGCTGTCTCACATTATTAAGCAGCCTACATTTTCTGCCAAAATGGGAAAGAAAAAGGATGTGTCGGCTGCTGAGAAGCAACAAATTGTGGAGTGTTTAGGTCAAGGCATGACTACAATCAACATTGTGCGATGATCAGGATGAAGTGTCTTGGCAATCAAGAAGTATGTAGCTGATTCACAGTACACACGTGTGCGTGCTGATAAGGGCAAATTGAGGACTCTTTCCAACAGGCAATTACGTCAGGTTAAAAGAGCAGCGGCAAAAAAGCCTTGTCATAGCAGCAGACAAGTTTTTAAAGCTGCTGGTGCCTCCAACGTCCCCCGAACAACAAGATGCAGGGTCCTTCAGAGGTTTGCAGCTGTGCATATGCCATCCTGTCGACCTCCTCTATCGACTTCACACAAGCAGAAACGGCTCCAGTGGGCCAAACATTACATGAAGACTGATTTCAAAACTGTTTTGTTCACGGATGAGTGCCGTGCAGCGCTCGATGGTCCAGATGGATGGAGTGGAGGATGGCTGGTTGATGGACACCCCACGCAAACACGGCTACAGCGCCAACAAGGAGGAGGTGGAGTAATGTTTTGGGCTGGAATCATGGGGAGAGAGATTGTCGGCCCCTTTAGGATCCCTGAAGGCGCTAAAGATGAACTCCATATTGTGTGTGGATTTTCTCAAACAGCACTTCCTGCCATGGTTCAAGAAGAAGAACCATGTATTTCACAGCAAGATCATTTTTTTGCATGATAATGCACCATCTCATGCTGCACATAAAACATCTGCATCTCTGGCTGATATGGGCATAAAAGGGGACAAACTTATGGTGTGACCCCCATGCTCCCCTGACCTCTACCCCATTCAGAACCTCTGGAGCATCATCAAAAGGAGTGTCTATAATGGCGGGAGGCAGTTCACATATAAGCAACAGCTCTGGGAGGGTATTCTGTCCTCATGCAAAACAATTGAAGCAGAAACCATCCAAAACCTGACAAATTCAATGGACGAGAGAGTTCAGAAGCTCCTTTCGAACAAGGGGTCCTATGTGAAAATGTAACATCACCTAGAATAAAGTTTTGAGTTGAAAACTGTTTGATTTCAGTTTCTAATAACCTGCTAATGCTTATAATTTCAAAAATGACCATTTTTTTGGTCTTTATTAAAATGAAAAGGTTGATCGAAAAGTTTGGGGGATCTAAGAGTGTGGCAACCCAGTAGTCATGATTACTTCGAATTCTGACAATATGAGGGTCATGTTGCAGGTAGTGAAGCAAGAAGGCACTTATGTGTCTTGCGCATCTCGGAGCCCCAAAATAATTTTCCGGGCTAGATGCAGCTAAAAATTATTATTAATTTTAAATCTGGTGGAGCTTAGTATAGATGGGCTAATAGGATCAGTGCTGCACACTGCTACAAAGCCCAAATTATTTTCCAGTCAAGATACAGATAAACATGATTAGTAATTTGAAAGCTTAAAACGGTTGGTAGGGTGATTTTAACCAATCATCAAGCTTTTACTCTCCCCAGGATGACACAGGGGTAGAAAAGTCGTTTCGGATCCATGATTTGTTCATCTTTATGAACGTGAGTCTGTCTACATTATCAGTGGAGAGCCGCGGGCGCTTATCTGTCAGCACACCACCAGCAGCGCTGAACACACGTTCAGACAGAACGCTGGCTGCGGGATATGACAAGATCTCCAAGGCGTAAGTGGCTAGCTCCGGCCATTTATCCAGATTGGAAGCCCAAAAAGAGCAAGGGTCCGGTGACACAGTCATGGCTTCAATGTTTACTTGGAGATACTCCTGTACCATCGTCTCTAGGCGTTGACTATGTGTCAGACTTCTTGTCTCCTGTGGCCTTGCAAAGGATGGGCTAAAAAAGTGGTGAAATGATTCCGCAAAATTGATGTTACCAGCAGATACTGTGGTTCTGTTACGGTTTGAGTGCTGAACACTTGACGGTCCCACGGTTGGCAAGTTGGAACTGTGAGATTCACTACGTGCACCACTGGTGTTTTGTGGAAAAGCACATGTAAGATTCTGCAACAGTCTCTGCTGATACTCCTGCATGCGTGCATCCCTTTCTATGGCAGGAATAATTTCTGCAAATTTACTTTTGTACCGGGGATCTAACAGTGTGGCAACCCAGTAGTCAGGATTATTTCTAATTCTCACAATTCGAGGGTCATGTTGCATGTAGTGCAGCAAGAAGGCACTCATGTGTGTTGCGCATCCAGGAGCACCAAGTCCCTGTTGTGTTGGTGGCGAGGTAACAATCATGCTTCCTTCCTCTGTCCTCTCCCCCCAACCTCGCACAACAGAAATGTGATCAAGGTCTCCCTCATCTGATGAGTCTTCCATCAGTTCGTCCTCCACTTCTTCCTGGGCTCCTGCACCTTCTTCACTAGTTTGGCTGCTACCATGCGCCCTGGTAAAACCATCTCCCCCACCCTCACATGCCTGCCGCCTTGGTGCTGCCGACCGTCTGGACCTTGCAGATGTTAGCCCTTCCGCATACAACTCCTCCTCCTCTACTTCCTCCACCTCCTCTTGTGCCACCACCTGACTCCGAATTCTGTTTAACATGTTCTCCAGCATGTAAATCACCGGAATAGTCATGCTGATAATGGCATCGTCAGCACTAAACATCTTCGTCGCCATTTCAAAACTGTGCAGAAGGGTGCATAGGTCCCTGATCTGAGACCACTCCTCCAGCGTGATTTGCCCCACCTCCGGATCTCGTTGGCCCAGGCTATACGTCAGAACGTATTGCACCAGGGCTTGTCGGTGCTGCCACAGTCGCTGCAACATGTGCAGAGTTGAATTCCACCGGGTAGGCACATCGCATTTTAGCCGGTGAAGTGGCAGGCCCAACGACTTCTGTAGAGATGTAAGTCGCTGAGCTGCGGGATGCGAACGGCGGAAGTGAGCACACAGCGACCGTGCCCTCTGCAGAAGGCCATCTAGTCTGGGATAGTTAGCTAAAAATTGCTGGACAACCAGGTTCAACACGTGAGCCATACAAGGCACGTGTGTGACATTGCCCCGGCGAAGGGCCGCACCCAGGTTTGCAGAATTGTCGCACACGGCCTTCCCTGGTTTCAGGTCCAGTGGAGACAACCATTCATGAAATTGGTTCTCCAGAGCTGACCACAACTCCTCAGCTGTGTGACTCAGATTTCCCAGACATTTCAAAGTAAAAACCGCCTGATGACGTTGAGCCCTACTGCCAGCATAGTAAGGAGGTGTGCAGGATCCCTTCTGCGCAGTTAGAAAGCTTGTGGCATGACCAGACAGGCTTTGGGTGCAGGTGGAAGACCGAGAGGAGGTTGAGGAGGCAGAAGCAGTGGAGGAACTTTGACATAAAGAGGATTGACGCACAACTCATGGGGACGGCAAGACTTGGACAGCAGCCCCTTGTCCTGCTGTCACCATAGTTACCCAGTGCCCAGTCAGCGACATGTAACGCCCCTGTCCATGCCTACTCGTCCAAGTGTCTGTGGTGAAATGCACCCTGTCACACACAGAGTTTCTCAAAGAAGCGGTGATGTTGTGTGCGACATGCTGTTGGAGCACAGGCACACCTTTCTTTGAGAAGTAGTGCCGACTGGGCATCTGGTACTGGGGCACTGCGACGGACATAAGGTCTCGAAAATCCTCTGTGTCCACCAGGCGGAAAGGCAGCATTTCTGTAGCCAAGAGCTTGCAGATGGTGAAATTCAACCTCTTAGCTTTCTCATGGCTAGGAGGAAATGGTGTTTTACTTGTCCACATCTGAAGGACCGAGGGCTGGCTATTGTACTTAGACGGGGTTGATAAGGGTGTCCCCGGCAAACTGCCGGTCTGTGAGGAAGATGCAGGCGGACATGTTAGGTTGCCTTGATCCAAAGGTGGTGCTATCGATGTCGGACAGCGCTCAACACCAGCTGGTGTTACCACCTCCAAAGAAAATGATGACCTGCCAATCACGCTGGCTGTTGCGGGTAAAGAGGTGGCAGGTCTGCGCCCCAAAACAGGTGTGACTGCTGTCCCCCCAGTCACAGAGGATGAAGAGGCCGCGGATGCACAAGATATGGCAGACGGTGGTTGGCCCGGCCTGCTAGGCCGCATTGTAGCACACTGAGCTTCCCACTGCAACTTATGCTTCATGTCCATGTGCCGGTTCATGCATGAAGTACTCAAACTATGTATTTTTTGGCCTCTACTTAGCTTTTGCTGACAAATGTTACAGATAACACGAGTTGGGTCATCTTTATCGATCTGAAAAAATGCCCAGGCTATGCAAGGGTTAGCACCCATGCGACCTGAAGAGCCACCACGAATTGTGGTGAGAGGCAGAGTTGTGTTTGAGGATGCAGGTGTTGACGTGCTTCCAGTACTACGTCTCTGTCCAGGAAGGCGCAACCTGACCTCGTTGTCACTAGCATCTTCCTCCACCTCCTCTGCTGACCTCATCTCTTGGCTGACTGTTGGTTGACAGTAAGTGGGATCTCCAACCTCATCATCAGCACCCTGTGCGTTATCACACCTGTTCCTGCCCTGACAAAAAACTAAAGTTGTCGCTCCAATCAGGTATTTGAGTCTCATCATCGTCTTCCTCATTGTCTCCACCAACAGGAGTTACAGTTTGGGAATGAGGGTCTACATTATGGTCAGAACCTTCTGCGTCTGGTCCTGGATCCGATTCATAAAGATTCTGGGCATCAGTGCAGATCATTTCCTCGTCTGGATTCACAGAAGCGCTGGAGTCGACCTCTGATTCCCAGGCTATAGTATGAGTAAACAGCTCTGCAGACTCAACCATCTGTTCTACCTCATACTCAGACGGGCAGCTGGAGATTTGGGAGCTGTGAGGAAGCAAGTGCGATTGGGGTGACACCTTTGAGGACTGGAGTATTTGTGATGTTGAAGTTGATGTGGAGGAGAGCCCACTTAAAGGAGCACTTGATATCCGTTGAAGCACCTGCTGTTTTTGTGCCTCATCTGGAATTTGTAGCGATTGGCGTGGCCGTAAGAAAGGGATCTTATCACATTGTCCGCTAAAAGAAGTAGACATTTTAGTTTGGCTGGAAGATGGTCTTTCTTCTGCAGATGTTACTGTTGCTTTAAAACCTACCCCACGGTCACAACCTTTTTTCCCCTTCCCAACACGCCTATTCCCCTTTCCACCAGCAGCAGGCCTTTTTCCACTCATTTTGGTGGTTAACTAATTCACAACTCTGGAGTTGTTTGCACAAAAAAACAATGGATGGGAACCGAGCAGAGCTGAGTGGCCAAACTGTGGCATTAGGCCAACACTATTGGCTGGGTTAGATGCAGAAAAAAATTATATTCAATTTGCAACCTGATGGAGGTCAGTATAGATGGACTAATAGAGAAAGTCCCACACACAGCTAGAAGCCCAAATATTTTTTCAGAGGTAGATGCAGAAAAAAAATATATTCAGTTTGCAACCTGATGGAGGTCAGTATAGATGGACTAATAGAGAAAGTTCCACATACTGCTAGAAGGCCAAATATTTTTTCAGAGCTAGATGCAGACAAAAAATTATTTTTAACTTGAAACCTGATGGAGGTCAGTATAGATGGACTAATAGAGAAAGTCCCACACACTGCTAGAAGGCCAAATATTTTTTCAGAGCTAGATGCAGACAAAAAATTATTTTCAGTTTGCAACCTGATGGAGGTCAGTATAGATGGACTAATAGAACAAGTCCCACACACAGCTAGAAGCCCAAATATTTTTTCAGAGGTAGATGGAGAAAAAAATTATATTCAGTTTGCAACCTGATGGAGGTCTGTATAGATGGATTAATAGAACAAGTCCCACACACAGCTAGAAGCCCAATAATTTTTCAGAGGTAGATGCAGAAAAAAAATATATTCAGTTTGCAACCTGATGGAGGTCAGTATAGATGGACTAATAGAGAAAGTCCCACACACTGCTAGAAGGCCAAATATTTTTTCAGATCTAGATGCAGACAAAAAATTATTTTTAATTTGCAACCTGATGGAGGTCAGTATAGATGGACTAATAGAGAAAGTCCCACACACTGCTAGAAGGCCAAATATTTTTTCAGAGCTGGATGCAGATAAAAATTATTTTTAATTTGCAACCTGATGGAGGTCAGTATAGATGGACTAATAGAGAAAGTCCCACACACTGCTAGAAGGCCAAATATTTTTTCAGAGCTGGATGCAGATAAAAATTATTTTTAATTTGCAACCTGATGGAGGTCAGTATAGATGGACTAATAGAGAAAGTCCCACACACTGCTAGAAGGCCAAATATTTTTTCAGAGCTAGATGCAGAAAAAAATTATATTCAGTTTGCAACCTGATGGAGGTCAGTATAGATGGACTAATAGAACAAGTCCCACACACAGCTAGAAGCCCAAATATTTTTTCAGAGGTAGATGCAGATAAAAATTATTTTTAATTTGCAACCTGATGGAGGTCAGTATAGATGGACTAATAGAGAAAGTCCCACACACTGCTAGAAGGCCAAATATTTTTTCAGAGCTAGATGCAGACAAAAAATTATTTTCAGTTTGCAACCTGATGGAGGTCAGTATAGATGGACTAATAGAACAAGTCCCACACACAGCTAGAAGCCCAAATATTTTTTCAGAGGTAGATGCAGAAAAAAATTATATTCAGTTTGCAACCTGATGGAGGTCTGTATAGATGGATTAATAGAACAAGTCCCACACACAGCTAGAAGCCCAATATTTTTTCAGAGGTAGATGCAGAAAAAAAATATATTCAGTTTGCAACCTGATGGAGGTCAGTATAGATGGACTAATAGAACAAGTCCCACACACAGCTAGAAGCCCAAATATTTTTTCAGAGGTAGATGCAGATAAAAATTATTTTTAATTTGCAACCTGATGGAGGTCAGTATAGATGGACTAATAGAGAAAGTCCCACACACTGCTAGAAGGCCAAATATTTTTTCAGAGCTAGATGCAGACAAAAAATTATTTTCAGTTTGCAACCTGATGGAGGTCAGTATAGATGGACTAATAGAACAAGTCCCACACACAGCTAGAAGCCCAAATATTTTTTCAGAGGTAGATGCAGAAAAAAATTATATTCAGTTTGCAACCTGATGGAGGTCTGTATAGATGGATTAATAGAACAAGTCCCACACACAGCTAGAAGCCCAATATTTTTTCAGAGGTAGATGCAGAAAAAAATTATATTCAGTTTGCAACCTGATGGAGGTCAGTATAGATGGACTAATAGAACAAGTCCCACACACAGCTAGAAGCCCAAATATTTTTTCAGAGGTAGATGCAGATAAAAATTATTTTTAATTTGCAACCTGATGGAGGTCAGTATAGATGGACTAATAGAGAAAGTCCCACACACTGCTAGAAGGCCAAATATTTTTTCAGAGCTGGATGCAGATAAAAATTATTTTTAATTTGCAACCTGATGGAGGTCAGTATAGATGGACTAATAGAGAAAGTCCCACACACTGCTAGAAGGCCAAATATTTTTTCAGAGCTGGATGCAGATAAAAATTATTTTTAATTTGCAACCTGATGGAGGTCAGTATAGATGGACTAATAGAGAAAGTCCCACACACTGCTAGAAGGCCAAATATTTTTTCAGAGCTAGATGCAGAAAAAAAATATATTCAGTTTGCAACCTGATGGAGGTCAGTATAGATGGACTAATAGAACAAGTCCCACACACAGCTAGATGCCCAAATATTTTTTCATAGGTAGATGCAGATAAAAATTATTTTTAATTTGCAACCTGATGGAGGTCAGTATAGATGGACTAATAGAGAAAGTCCCACACACTGCTAGAAGGCCAAATATTTTTTTCAGAGCTAGATGCAGACAAAAAATTATTTTCAGTTTGCAACCTGATGGAGGTCAGTATAGATGGACTAATAGAACAAGTCCGACACACAGCTAGAAGCCCAAATATTTTTTCAGAGGTAGATGCAGAAAAAAATTATTATTCAGTTTGCAACCTGATGGAGGTCTGTATAGATGGATTAATAGAACAAGTCCCACACACAGCTAGAAGCCCAATATTTTTTCAGAGGTAGATGCAGAAAAAACATATATTCAGTTTGCAACCTGATGGAGGTCAGTATAGATGGACTAATAGAACAAGTCCCACACACAGCTAGAAGCCCAAATGTTTTTTCAGAGGTAGATGCAGATAAAAATTATTTTTAATTTGCAACCTGATGGAGGTCAGTATAGATGGACTAATAGAGAAAGTCCCACACACTGCTAGAAGGCCAAATATTTTTTCAGAGCTAGATGCAGACAAAAAATTATTTTCAGTTTGCAACCTGATGGATGTCAGTATAGATGGACTAATAGAACAAGTCCCACACACAGCTAGAAGCCCAAATATTTTTTCAGAGGTAGATGCAGAAAAAAATTATATTCAGTTTGCAACCTGATGGAGGTCTGTATAGATGGATTAACAGAACAAGTCTCACACACAGCTAGAAGCCCAATATTTTTTCAGAGGTAGATGCAGAAAAAAAATATATTCAGTTTGCAACCTGATGGAGGTCAGTATAGATGGACTAATAGAGAAAGTCCCACACACTGCTAGAAGGCCAAATATTTTTTCAGAGCTAGATGCAGAGAAAAAATTATTTTTAATTTGCAACCTGATGGAGGTCAGTATAGATGGACTAATAGAGAAAGTCCCACACACTGCTAGAAGGCCAAATATTTTTTCAGAGCTGGATGCAGATAAAAATTATTTTTAATTTGCAACCTGATGGAGGTCAGTATAGATGGACTAATAGAGATAGTCCCACACACTGCTAGAAGGCCAAATATTTTTTCAGAGCTAGATGCAGAAAAAAATTATATTCAGTTTGCAACCTGATGGAGGTCAGTATAGATGGACTAATAGAGAAAGTCCCACACACTGCTAGAAGGCCAAATATTTTTTCAGATCTAGATGCAGACAAAAAATTATTTTTAATTTGCAACCTGATGGAGGTCAGTATAGATGGACTAATAGAGAAAGTCCCACACACTGCTAGAAGGCCAAATATTTTTTCAGAGGTAGATGCAGATAAAAATTATTTTTAATTTGCAACCTGATGGAGGTCAGTATAGATGGACTAATAGAGAAAGTCCCACACACTGCTAGAAGGCCAAATATTTTTTCAGAGCTGGATGCAGATAAAAATTATTTTTAATTTGCAACCTGATGGAGGTCAGTATAGATGGACTAATAGAGAAAGTCCCACACACTGCTAGAAGGCCAAATATTTTTTCAGAGCTAGATGCAGAAAAAAATTATATTCAGTTTGCAACCTGATGGAGGTCAGTATAGATGGACTAATAGAACAAGTCCCACACACAGCTAGAAGCCCAAATATTTTTTCAGAGGTAGATGCAGATAAAAATTATTTTTAATTTGCAACCTGATGGAGGTCAGTATAGATGGACTAATAGAGAAAGTCCCACACACTGCTAGAAGGCCAAATATTTTTTCAGAGCTAGATGCAGACAAAAAATTATTTTCAGTTTGCAATCTGATGGAGGTCAGTATAGATGGACTAATAGAACAAGTCCCACACACAGCTAGAAGCCCAAATATTTTTTCAGAGGTAGATGCAGAAAAAAATTATATTCAGTTTGCAACCTGATGGAGGTCTGTATAGATGGATTAATAGAACAAGTCCCACACACAGCTAGAAGCCCAATATTTTTTCAGAGGTAGATGCAGAAAAAAATTATATTCAGTTTGCAACCTGATGGAGGTCAGTATAGATGGACTAATAGAACAAGTCCCACACACAGCTAGAAGCCCAAATATTTTTTCAGAGGTAGATGCAGATAAAAATTATTTTTAATTTGCAACCTGATGGAGGTCAGTATAGATGGACTAATAGAGAAAGTCCCACACACTGCTAGAAGGCCAAATATTTTTTCAGAGCTAGATGCAGACAAAAAATTATTTTCAGTTTGCAACCTGATGGATGTCAGTATAGATGGACTAATAGAACAAGTCCCACACACAGCTAGAAGCCCAAATATTTTTTCAGAGGTAGATGCAGAAAAAAATTATATTCAGTTTCCAACCTGATGGAGGTCTGTATAGATGGATTAATAGAACAAGTCTCACACACAGCTAGAAGCCCAATATTTTTTCAGAGGTAGATGCAGAAAAAAATATATTCAGTTTGCAACCTGATGGAGGTCAGTATAGATGGACTAATAGAGAAAGTCCCACACACTGCTAGAAGGCCAAATATTTTTTCAGAGCTAGATGCAGAGAAAAAATTATTTTTAATTTGCAACCTGATGGAGGTCAGTATAGATGGACTAATAGAGAAAGTCCCACACACTGCTAGAAGGCCAAATATTTTTTCAGAGCTGGATGCAGATAAAAATTATTTTTAATTTGCAACCTGATGGAGGTCAGTATAGATGGACTAATAGAGAAAGTCCCACACACTGCTAGAAGGCCAAATATTTTTTCAGAGCTAGATGCAGAAAAAAATTATATTCAGTTTGCAACCTGATGGAGGTCAGTATAGATGGACTAATAGAGAAAGTCCCACACACTGCTAGAAGGCCAAATATTTTTTCAGAGCTAGATGCAGACAAAAAATTATTTTCAGTTTGCAACCTGATGGAGGTCAGTATAGATGGACTAATAGAACAAGTCCCACACACAGCTAGAAGCCCAAATATTTTTTCAGAGGTAGATGCAGATAAAAATTATTTTTAATTTGCAACCTGATGGAGGTCAGTATAGATGGACTACTAGAGAAAGTCCCACACACTGCTAGAAGGCCAAATATTTTTTCAGAGCTAGATGCAGAAAAAAAATATATTCAGTTTGCAACCTGATGGAGGTCAGTATAGATGGACTAATAGAACAAGTCCCACACACAGCTAGATGCCCAAATATTTTTTCAGAGGTAGATGCAGATAAAAATTATTTTTAATTTGCAACCTGATGGAGGTCAGTATAGATGGACTAATAGAGAAAGTCCCACACACTGCTAGAAGGCCAAATATTTTTTTCAGAGCTAGATGCAGACAAAAAATTATTTTCAGTTTGCAACCTGATGGAGGTCAGTATAGATGGACTAATAGAACAAGTCCCACACACAGCTAGAAGCCCAAATATTTTTTCAGAGGTAGATGCAGAAAAAAATTATTATTCAGTTTGCAACCTGATGGAGGTCTGTATAGATGGATTAATAGAACAAGTCCCACACACAGCTAGAAGCCCAATATTTTTTCAGAGGTAGATGCAGAAAAAACATATATTCAGTTTGCAACCTGATGGAGGTCAGTATAGATGGACTAATAGAACAAGTCCCACACACAGCTAGAAGCCCAAATGTTTTTTCAGAGGTAGATGCAGATAAAAATTATTTTTAATTTGCAACCTGATGGAGGTCAGTATAGATGGACTAATAGAGAAAGTCCCACACACTGCTAGAAGGCCAAATATTTTTTCAGAGCTAGATGCAGACAAAAAATTATTTTCAGTTTGCAACCTGATGGATGTCAGTATAGATGGACTAATAGAACAAGTCCCACACACAGCTAGAAGCCCAAATATTTTTTCAGAGGTAGATGCAGAAAAAAATTATATTCAGTTTGCAACCTGATGGAGGTCTGTATAGATGGATTAACAGAACAAGTCTCACACACAGCTAGAAGCCCAATATTTTTTCAGAGGTAGATGCAGAAAAAAAATATATTCAGTTTGCAACCTGATGGAGGTCAGTATAGATGGACTAATAGAGAAAGTCCCACACACTGCTAGAAGGCCAAATATTTTTTCAGAGCTAGATGCAGAGAAAAAATTATTTTTAATTTGCAACCTGATGGAGGTCAGTATAGATGGACTAATAGAGAAAGTCCCACACACTGCTAGAAGGCCAAATATTTTTTCAGAGCTGGATGCAGATAAAAATTATTTTTAATTTGCAACCTGATGGAGGTCAGTATAGATGGACTAATAGAGATAGTCCCACACACTGCTAGAAGGCCAAATATTTTTTCAGAGCTAGATGCAGAAAAAAATTATATTCAGTTTGCAACCTGATGGAGGTCAGTATAGATGGACTAATAGAGAAAGTCCCACACACTGCTAGAAGGCCAAATATTTTTTCAGATCTAGATGCAGACAAAAAATTATTTTTAATTTGCAACCTGATGGAGGTCAGTATAGATGGACTAATAGAGAAAGTCCCACACACTGCTAGAAGGCCAAATATTTTTTCAGAGCTGGATGCAGATAAAAATTATTTTTAATTTGCAACCTGATGGAGGTCAGTATAGATGGACTAATAGAGAAAGTCCCACACACTGCTAGAAGGCCAAATATTTTTTCAGAGCTGGATGCAGATAAAAATTATTTTTAATTTGCAACCTGATGGAGGTCAGTATAGATGGACTAATAGAGAAAGTCCCACACACTGCTAGAAGGCCAAATATTTTTTCAGAGCTAGATGCAGAAAAAAATTATATTCAGTTTGCAACCTGATGGAGGTCAGTATAGATGGACTAATAGAACAAGTCCCACACACAGCTAGAAGCCCAAATATTTTTTCAGAGGTAGATGCAGATAAAAATTATTTTTAATTTGCAACCTGATGGAGGTCAGTATAGATGGACTAATAGAGAAAGTCCCACACACTGCTAGAAGGCCAAATATTTTTTCAGAGCTAGATGCAGACAAAAAATTATTTTCAGTTTGCAACCTGATGGAGGTCAGTATAGATGGACTAATAGAACAAGTCCCACACACAGCTAGAAGCCCAAATATTTTTTCAGAGGTAGATGCAGAAAAAAATTATATTCAGTTTGCAACCTGATGGAGGTCTGTATAGATGGATTAATAGAACAAGTCCCACACACAGCTAGAAGCCCAATATTTTTTCAGAGGTAGATGCAGAAAAAAAATATATTCAGTTTGCAACCTGATGGAGGTCAGTATAGATGGACTAATAGAACAAGTCCCACACACAGCTAGAAGCCCAAATATTTTTTCAGAGGTAGATGCAGATAAAAATTATTTTTAATTTGCAACCTGATGGAGGTCAGTATAGATGGACTAATAGAGAAAGTCCCACACACTGCTAGAAGGCCAAATATTTTTTCAGAGCTAGATGCAGACAAAAAATTATTTTCAGTTTGCAATCTGATGGAGGTCAGTATAGATGGACTAATAGAACAAGTCCCACACACAGCTAGAAGCCCAAATATTTTTTCAGAGGTAGATGCAGAAAAAAATTATATTCAGTTTGCAACCTGATGGAGGTCTGTATAGATGGATTAATAGAACAAGTCCCACACACAGCTAGAAGCCCAATATTTTTTCAGAGGTAGATGCAGAAAAAAATTATATTCAGTTTGCAACCTGATGGAGGTCAGTATAGATGGACTAATAGAACAAGTCCCACACACAGCTAGAAGCCCAAATATTTTTTCAGAGGTAGATGCAGATAAAAATTATTTTTAATTTGCAACCTGATGGAGGTCAGTATAGATGGACTAATAGAGAAAGTCCCACACACTGCTAGAAGGCCAAATATTTTTTCAGAGCTAGATGCAGACAAAAAATTATTTTCAGTTTGCAACCTGATGGATGTCAGTATAGATGGACTAATAGAACAAGTCCCACACACAGCTAGAAGCCCAAATATTTTTTCAGAGGTAGATGCAGAAAAAAATTATATTCAGTTTCCAACCTGATGGAGGTCTGTATAGATGGATTAATAGAACAAGTCTCACACACAGCTAGAAGCCCAATATTTTTTCAGAGGTAGATGCAGAAAAAAATATATTCAGTTTGCAACCTGATGGAGGTCAGTATAGATGGACTAATAGAGAAAGTCCCACACACTGCTAGAAGGCCAAATATTTTTTCAGAGCTAGATGCAGAGAAAAAATTATTTTTAATTTGCAACCTGATGGAGGTCAGTATAGATGGACTAATAGAGAAAGTCCCACACACTGCTAGAAGGCCAAATATTTTTTCAGAGCTGGATGCAGATAAAAATTATTTTTAATTTGCAACCTGATGGAGGTCAGTATAGATGGACTAATAGAGAAAGTCCCACACACTGCTAGAAGGCCAAATATTTTTTCAGAGCTAGATGCAGAAAAAAATTATATTCAGTTTGCAACCTGATGGAGGTCAGTATAGATGGACTAATAGAGAAAGTCCCACACACTGCTAGAAGGCCAAATATTTTTTCAGAGCTAGATGCAGACAAAAAATTATTTTCAGTTTGCAACCTGATGGAGGTCAGTATAGATGGACTAATAGAACAAGTCCCACACACAGCTAGAAGCCCAAATATTTTTTCAGAGGTAGATGCAGATAAAAATTATTTTTAATTTGCAACCTGATGGAGGTCAGTATAGATGGACTACTAGAGAAAGTCCCACACACTGCTAGAAGGCCAAATATTTTTTCAGAGCTAGATGCAGAAAAAAAATATATTCAGTTTGCAACCTGATGGAGGTCAGTATAGATGGACTAATAGAACAAGTCCCACACACAGCTAGATGCCCAAATATTTTTTCAGAGGTAGATGCAGATAAAAATTATTTTTAATTTGCAACCTGATGGAGGTCAGTATAGATGGACTAATAGAGAAAGTCCCACACACTGCTAGAAGGCCAAATATTTTTTTCAGAGCTAGATGCAGACAAAAAATTATTTTCAGTTTGCAACCTGATGGAGGTCAGTATAGATGGACTAATAGAACAAGTCCCACACACAGCTAGAAGCCCAAATATTTTTTCAGAGGTAGATGCAGAAAAAAATTATTATTCAGTTTGCAACCTGATGGAGGTCTGTATAGATGGATTAATAGAACAAGTCCCACACACAGCTAGAAGCCCAATATTTTTTCAGAGGTAGATGCAGAAAAAACATATATTCAGTTTGCAACCTGATGGAGGTCAGTATAGATGGACTAATAGAACAAGTCCCACACACAGCTAGAAGCCCAAATGTTTTTTCAGAGGTAGATGCAGATAAAAATTATTTTTTATTTGCAACCTGATGGAGGTCAGTATAGATGGACTAATAGAGAAAGTCCCACACACTGCTAGAAGGCCAAATATTTTTTCAGAGCTAGATGCAGACAAAAAATTATTTTCAGTTTGCAACCTGATGGATGTCAGTATAGATGGACTAATAGAACAAGTCCCACACACAGCTAGAAGCCCAAATATTTTTTCAGAGGTAGATGCAGAAAAAAATTATATTCAGTTTGCAACCTGATGGAGGTCTGTATAGATGGATTAATAGAACAAGTCTCACACACAGCTAGAAGCCCAATATTTTTTCAGAGGTAGATGCAGAAAAAAAATATATTCAGTTTGCAACCTGATGGAGGTCAGTATAGATGGACTAATAGAGAAAGTCCCACACACTGCTAGAAGGCCAAATATTTTTTCAGAGCTAGATGCAGAGAAAAAATTATTTTTAATTTGCAACCTGATGGAGGTCAGTATAGATGGACTAATAGAGAAAGTCCCACACACTGCTAGAAGGCCAAATATTTTTTCAGAGCTGGATGCAGATAAAAATTATTTTTAATTTGCAACCTGATGGAGGTCAGTATAGATGGACTAATAGAGATAGTCCCACACACTGCTAGAAGGCCAAATATTTTTTCAGAGCTAGATGCAGAAAAAAATTATATTCAGTTTGCAACCTGATGGAGGTCAGTATAGATGGACTAATAGAGAAAGTCCCACACACTGCTAGAAGGCCAAATATTTTTTCAGATCTAGATGCAGACAAAAAATTATTTTTAATTTGCAACCTGATGGAGGTCAGTATAGATGGACTAATAGAGAAAGTCCCACACACTGCTAGAAGGCCAAATATTTTTTCAGAGCTGGATGCAGATAAAAATTATTTTTAATTTGCAACCTGATGGAGGTCAGTATAGATGGACTAATAGAGAAAGTCCCACACACTGCTAGAAGGCCAAATATTTTTTCAGAGCTGGATGCAGATAAAAATTATTTTTAATTTGCAACCTGATGGAGGTCAGTATAGATGGACTAATAGAGAAAGTCCCACACACTGCTAGAAGGCCAAATATTTTTTCAGAGCTAAATGCAGAAAAAAATTATTTTCAGTTTGCAACCTGATGGAGGTCAGTATAGATGGACTAATAGAACAAGTCCCACACACAGCTAGAAGCCCAAATATTTTTTCAGAGGTAGATGCAGATAAAAATTATTTTTAATTTGCAACCTGATGGAGGTCAGTATAGATGGACTAATAGAGAAAGTCCCACACACTGCTAGAAGGCCAAATATTTTTTCAGAGCTAGATGCAGACAAAAAATTATTTTCAGTTTGCAACCTGATGGAGGTCAGTATAGATGGACTAATAGAACAAGTCCCACACACAGCTAGAAGCCCAAATATTTTTTCAGAGGTAGATGCAGAAAAAAATTATATTCAGTTTGCAACCTGATGGAGGTCTGTATAGATGGATTAATAGAACAAGTCCCACACACAGCTAGAAGCCCAATATTTTTTCAGAGGTAGATGCAGAAAAAAAATATATTCAGTTTGCAACCTGATGGAGGTCAGTATAGATGGACTAATAGAACAAGTCCCACACACAGCTAGAAGCCCAAATATTTTTTCAGAGGTAGATGCAGATAAAAATTACTTTTAATTTGCAACCTGATGGAGGTCAGTATAGATGGACTAATAGAGAAAGTCCCACACACTGCTAGAAGGCCAAATATTTTTTCAGAGCTAGATGCAGACAAAAAATTATTTTCAGTTTGCAACCTGATGGAGGTCAGTATAGATGGACTAATAGAACAAGTCCCACACACAGCTAGAAGCCCAAATATTTTTTCAGAGGTAGATGCAGAAAAAAATTATATTCAGTTTGCAACCTGATGGAGGTCTGTATAGATGGATTAATAGAACAAGTCCCACACACAGCTAGAAGCCCAATATTTTTTCAGAGGTAGATGCAGAAAAAAATTATATTCAGTTTGCAACCTGATGGAGGTCAGTATAGATGGACTAATAGAACAAGTCCCACACACAGCTAGAAGCCCAAATATTTTTTCAGAGGTAGATGCAGATAAAAATTATTTTTAATTTGCAACCTGATGGAGGTCAGTATAGATGGACTAATAGAGAAAGTCCCACACACTGTTAGAAGGCCAAATATTTTTTCAGAGCTGGATGCAGATAAAAATTATTTTTAATTTGCAACCTGATGGAGGTCAGTATAGATGGACTAATAGAGAAAGTCCCACACACTGCTAGAAGGCCAAATATTTTTTCAGAGCTGGATGCAGATAAAAATTATTTTTAATTTGCAACCTGATGGAGGTCAGTATAGATGGACTAATAGAGAAAGTCCCACACACTGCTAGAAGGCCAAATATTTTTTCAGAGCTAGATGCAGAAAAAAAATATATTCAGTTTGCAACCTGATGGAGGTCAGTATAGATGGACTAATAGAACAAGTCCCACACACAGCTAGATGCCCAAATATTTTTTCAGAGGTAGATGCAGATAAAAATTATTTTTAATTTGCAACCTGATGGAGGTCAGTATAGATGGACTAATAGAGAAAGTCCCACACACTGCTAGAAGGCCAAATATTTTTTTCAGAGCTAGATGCAGACAAAAAATTATTTTCAGTTTGCAACCTGATGGAGGTCAGTATAGATGGACTAATAGAACAAGTCCCACACACAGCTAGAAGCCCAAATATTTTTTCAGAGGTAGATGCAGAAAAAAATTATTATTCAGTTTGCAACCTGATGGAGGTCTGTATAGATGGATTAATAGAACAAGTCCCACACACAGCTAGAAGCCCAATATTTTTTCAGAGGTAGATGCAGAAAAAACATATATTCAGTTTGCAACCTGATGGAGGTCAGTATAGATGGACTAATAGAACAAGTCCCACACACAGCTAGAAGCCCAAATATTTTTTCAGAGGTAGATGCAGATAAAAATTATTTTTAATTTGCAACCTGATGGAGGTCAGTATAGATGGACTAATAGAGAAAGTCCCACACACTGCTAGAAGGCCAAATATTTTTTCAGAGCTAGATGCAGACAAAAAATTATTTTCAGTTTGCAACCTGATGGAGGTCAGTATAGATGGACTAATAGAACAAGTCCCACACACAGCTAGAAGCCCAAATATTTTTTCAGAGGTAGATGCAGAAAAAAATTATATTCAGTTTGCAACCTGATGGAGGTCTGTATAGATGGATTAATAGAACAAGTCTCACACACAGCTAGAAGCCCAATATTTTTTCAGAGGTAGATGCAGAAAAAAAATATATTCAGTTTGCAACCTGATGGAGGTCAGTATAGATGGACTAATAGAGAAAGTCCCACACACTGCTAGAAGGCCAAATATTTTTTCAGAGCTAGATGCAGAGAAAAAATTATTTTTAATTTGCAACCTGATGGAGGTCAGTATAGATGGACTAATAGAGAAAGTCCCACACACTGCTAGAAGGCCAAATATTTTTTCAGAGCTGGATGCAGATAAAAATTATTTTTAATTTGCAACCTGATGGAGGTTAGTATAGATGGACTAATAGAGATAGTCCCACACACTGCTAGAAGGCCAAATATTTTTTCAGAGGTAGATGCAGAAAAAAAATATATTCAGTTTGCAACCTGATGGAGGTCAGTATAGATGGACTAATAGAGAAAGTCCCACACACTGCTAGAAGGCCAAATATTTTTTCAGAGCTGGATGCAGATAAAAATTATTTTTAATTTGCAACCTGATGGAGGTTAGTATAGATGGACTAATAGAGATAGTCCCACACACAGCTAGAAGCCCAATATTTTTTCAGAGGTAGATGCAGAAAAAAAATATATTCAGTTTGCAACCTGATGGAGGTCAGTATAGATGGACTAATAGAACAAGTCCCACACACAGCTAGAAGCCCAAATATTTTTTCAGAGGTAGATGCAGATAAAAATTATTTTTAATTTGCAACCTGATGGAGGTCAGTATAGATGGACTAATAGAGAAAGTCCCACACACTGCTAGAAGGCCAAATATTTTTTCAGAGCTAGATGCAGACAAAAAATTATTTTCAGTTTGCAATCTGATGGAGGTCAGTATAGATGGACTAATAGAACAAGTCCCACACACAGCTAGAAGCCCAAATATTTTTTCAGAGGTAGATGCAGAAAAAAATTATATTCAGTTTGCAACCTGATGGAGGTCTGTATAGATGGATTAATAGAACAAGTCCCACACACAGCTAGAAGCCCAATATTTTTTCAGAGGTAGATGCAGAAAAAAATTATATTCAGTTTGCAACCTGATGGAGGTCAGTATAGATGGACTAATAGAACAAGTCCCACACACAGCTAGAAGCCCAAATATTTTTTCAGAGGTAGATGCAGATAAAAATTATTTTTAATTTGCAACCTGATGGAGGTCAGTATAGATGGACTAATAGAGAAAGTCCCACACACTGCTAGAAGGCCAAATATTTTTTCAGAGCTAGATGCAGACAAAAAATTATTTTCAGTTTGCAACCTGATGGATGTCAGTATAGATGGACTAATAGAACAAGTCCCACACACAGCTAGAAGCCCAAATATTTTTTCAGAGGTAGATGCAGAAAAAAATTATATTCAGTTTCCAACCTGATGGAGGTCTGTATAGATGGATTAATAGAACAAGTCTCACACACAGCTAGAAGCCCAATATTTTTTCAGAGGTAGATGCAGAAAAAAATATATTCAGTTTGCAACCTGATGGAGGTCAGTATAGATGGACTAATAGAGAAAGTCCCACACACTGCTAGAAGGCCAAATATTTTTTCAGAGCTAGATGCAGAGAAAAAATTATTTTTAATTTGCAACCTGATGGAGGTCAGTATAGATGGACTAATAGAGAAAGTCCCACACACTGCTAGAAGGCCAAATATTTTTTCAGAGCTGGATGCAGATAAAAATTATTTTTAATTTGCAACCTGATGGAGGTCAGTATAGATGGACTAATAGAGAAAGTCCCACACACTGCTAGAAGGCCAAATATTTTTTCAGAGCTAGATGCAGAAAAAAATTATATTCAGTTTGCAACCTGATGGAGGTCAGTATAGATGGACTAATAGAGAAAGTCCCACACACTGCTAGAAGGCCAAATATTTTTTCAGAGCTAGATGCAGACAAAAAATTATTTTCAGTTTGCAACCTGATGGAGGTCAGTATAGATGGACTAATAGAACAAGTCCCACACACAGCTAGAAGCCCAAATATTTTTTCAGAGGTAGATGCAGATAAAAATTATTTTTAATTTGCAACCTGATGGAGGTCAGTATAGATGGACTACTAGAGAAAGTCCCACACACTGCTAGAAGGCCAAATATTTTTTCAGAGCTAGATGCAGAAAAAAAAT
This sequence comes from Phyllobates terribilis, assembly GCF_046119375.1. Classification (NCBI taxonomy): domain Eukaryota; kingdom Metazoa; phylum Chordata; class Amphibia; order Anura; family Dendrobatidae; genus Phyllobates; species Phyllobates terribilis. The sequence continues at coordinate 258,148 of NW_027363111.1, forward strand.
ATATTCAGTTTGCAACCTGATGGAGGTCAGTATAGATGGACTAATAGAACAAGTCCCACACACAGCTAGATGCCCAAATATTTTTTCAGAGGTAGATGCAGATAAAAATTATTTTTAATTTGCAACCTGATGGAGGTCAGTATAGATGGACTAATAGAGAAAGTCCCACACACTGCTAGAAGGCCAAATATTTTTTTCAGAGCTAGATGCAGACAAAAAATTATTTTCAGTTTGCAACCTGATGGAGGTCAGTATAGATGGACTAATAGAACAAGTCCCACACACAGCTAGAAGCCCAAATATTTTTTCAGAGGTAGATGCAGAAAAAAATTATTATTCAGTTTGCAACCTGATGGAGGTCTGTATAGATGGATTAATAGAACAAGTCCCACACACAGCTAGAAGCCCAATATTTTTTCAGAGGTAGATGCAGAAAAAACATATATTCAGTTTGCAACCTGATGGAGGTCAGTATAGATGGACTAATAGAACAAGTCCCACACACAGCTAGAAGCCCAAATGTTTTTTCAGAGGTAGATGCAGATAAAAATTATTTTTTATTTGCAACCTGATGGAGGTCAGTATAGATGGACTAATAGAGAAAGTCCCACACACTGCTAGAAGGCCAAATATTTTTTCAGAGCTAGATGCAGACAAAAAATTATTTTCAGTTTGCAACCTGATGGATGTCAGTATAGATGGACTAATAGAACAAGTCCCACACACAGCTAGAAGCCCAAATATTTTTTCAGAGGTAGATGCAGAAAAAAATTATATTCAGTTTGCAACCTGATGGAGGTCTGTATAGATGGATTAATAGAACAAGTCTCACACACAGCTAGAAGCCCAATATTTTTTCAGAGGTAGATGCAGAAAAAAAATATATTCAGTTTGCAACCTGATGGAGGTCAGTATAGATGGACTAATAGAGAAAGTCCCACACACTGCTAGAAGGCCAAATATTTTTTCAGAGCTAGATGCAGAGAAAAAATTATTTTTAATTTGCAACCTGATGGAGGTCAGTATAGATGGACTAATAGAGAAAGTCCCACACACTGCTAGAAGGCCAAATATTTTTTCAGAGCTGGATGCAGATAAAAATTATTTTTAATTTGCAACCTGATGGAGGTCAGTATAGATGGACTAATAGAGATAGTCCCACACACTGCTAGAAGGCCAAATATTTTTTCAGAGCTAGATGCAGAAAAAAATTATATTCAGTTTGCAACCTGATGGAGGTCAGTATAGATGGACTAATAGAGAAAGTCCCACACACTGCTAGAAGGCCAAATATTTTTTCAGATCTAGATGCAGACAAAAAATTATTTTTAATTTGCAACCTGATGGAGGTCAGTATAGATGGACTAATAGAGAAAGTCCCACACACTGCTAGAAGGCCAAATATTTTTTCAGAGCTGGATGCAGATAAAAATTATTTTTAATTTGCAACCTGATGGAGGTCAGTATAGATGGACTAATAGAGAAAGTCCCACACACTGCTAGAAGGCCAAATATTTTTTCAGAGCTGGATGCAGATAAAAATTATTTTTAATTTGCAACCTGATGGAGGTCAGTATAGATGGACTAATAGAGAAAGTCCCACACACTGCTAGAAGGCCAAATATTTTTTCAGAGCTAAATGCAGAAAAAAATTATTTTCAGTTTGCAACCTGATGGAGGTCAGTATAGATGGACTAATAGAACAAGTCCCACACACAGCTAGAAGCCCAAATATTTTTTCAGAGGTAGATGCAGATAAAAATTATTTTTAATTTGCAACCTGATGGAGGTCAGTATAGATGGACTAATAGAGAAAGTCCCACACACTGCTAGAAGGCCAAATATTTTTTCAGAGCTAGATGCAGACAAAAAATTATTTTCAGTTTGCAACCTGATGGAGGTCAGTATAGATGGACTAATAGAACAAGTCCCACACACAGCTAGAAGCCCAAATATTTTTTCAGAGGTAGATGCAGAAAAAAATTATATTCAGTTTGCAACCTGATGGAGGTCTGTATAGATGGATTAATAGAACAAGTCCCACACACAGCTAGAAGCCCAATATTTTTTCAGAGGTAGATGCAGAAAAAAAATATATTCAGTTTGCAACCTGATGGAGGTCAGTATAGATGGACTAATAGAACAAGTCCCACACACAGCTAGAAGCCCAAATATTTTTTCAGAGGTAGATGCAGATAAAAATTACTTTTAATTTGCAACCTGATGGAGGTCAGTATAGATGGACTAATAGAGAAAGTCCCACACACTGCTAGAAGGCCAAATATTTTTTCAGAGCTAGATGCAGACAAAAAATTATTTTCAGTTTGCAACCTGATGGAGGTCAGTATAGATGGACTAATAGAACAAGTCCCACACACAGCTAGAAGCCCAAATATTTTTTCAGAGGTAGATGCAGAAAAAAATTATATTCAGTTTGCAACCTGATGGAGGTCTGTATAGATGGATTAATAGAACAAGTCCCACACACAGCTAGAAGCCCAATATTTTTTCAGAGGTAGATGCAGAAAAAAATTATATTCAGTTTGCAACCTGATGGAGGTCAGTATAGATGGACTAATAGAACAAGTCCCACACACAGCTAGAAGCCCAAATATTTTTTCAGAGGTAGATGCAGATAAAAATTATTTTTAATTTGCAACCTGATGGAGGTCAGTATAGATGGACTAATAGAGAAAGTCCCACACACTGTTAGAAGGCCAAATATTTTTTCAGAGCTGGATGCAGATAAAAATTATTTTTAATTTGCAACCTGATGGAGGTCAGTATAGATGGACTAATAGAGAAAGTCCCACACACTGCTAGAAGGCCAAATATTTTTTCAGAGCTGGATGCAGATAAAAATTATTTTTAATTTGCAACCTGATGGAGGTCAGTATAGATGGACTAATAGAGAAAGTCCCACACACTGCTAGAAGGCCAAATATTTTTTCAGAGCTAGATGCAGAAAAAAAATATATTCAGTTTGCAACCTGATGGAGGTCAGTATAGATGGACTAATAGAACAAGTCCCACACACAGCTAGATGCCCAAATATTTTTTCAGAGGTAGATGCAGATAAAAATTATTTTTAATTTGCAACCTGATGGAGGTCAGTATAGATGGACTAATAGAGAAAGTCCCACACACTGCTAGAAGGCCAAATATTTTTTTCAGAGCTAGATGCAGACAAAAAATTATTTTCAGTTTGCAACCTGATGGAGGTCAGTATAGATGGACTAATAGAACAAGTCCCACACACAGCTAGAAGCCCAAATATTTTTTCAGAGGTAGATGCAGAAAAAAATTATTATTCAGTTTGCAACCTGATGGAGGTCTGTATAGATGGATTAATAGAACAAGTCCCACACACAGCTAGAAGCCCAATATTTTTTCAGAGGTAGATGCAGAAAAAACATATATTCAGTTTGCAACCTGATGGAGGTCAGTATAGATGGACTAATAGAACAAGTCCCACACACAGCTAGAAGCCCAAATATTTTTTCAGAGGTAGATGCAGATAAAAATTATTTTTAATTTGCAACCTGATGGAGGTCAGTATAGATGGACTAATAGAGAAAGTCCCACACACTGCTAGAAGGCCAAATATTTTTTCAGAGCTAGATGCAGACAAAAAATTATTTTCAGTTTGCAACCTGATGGAGGTCAGTATAGATGGACTAATAGAACAAGTCCCACACACAGCTAGAAGCCCAAATATTTTTTCAGAGGTAGATGCAGAAAAAAATTATATTCAGTTTGCAACCTGATGGAGGTCTGTATAGATGGATTAATAGAACAAGTCTCACACACAGCTAGAAGCCCAATATTTTTTCAGAGGTAGATGCAGAAAAAAAATATATTCAGTTTGCAACCTGATGGAGGTCAGTATAGATGGACTAATAGAGAAAGTCCCACACACTGCTAGAAGGCCAAATATTTTTTCAGAGCTAGATGCAGAGAAAAAATTATTTTTAATTTGCAACCTGATGGAGGTCAGTATAGATGGACTAATAGAGAAAGTCCCACACACTGCTAGAAGGCCAAATATTTTTTCAGAGCTGGATGCAGATAAAAATTATTTTTAATTTGCAACCTGATGGAGGTTAGTATAGATGGACTAATAGAGATAGTCCCACACACTGCTAGAAGGCCAAATATTTTTTCAGAGCTAGATGCAGAAAAAAATTATATTCAGTTTGCAACCTGATGGAGGTCAGTATAGATGGACTAATAGAGAAAGTCCCACACACTGCTAGAAGGCCAAATATTTTTTCAGATCTAGATGCAGACAAAAAATTATTTTTAATTTGCAACCTGATGGAGGTCAGTATAGATGGACTAATAGAGAAAGTCCCACACACTGCTAGAAGGCCAAATATTTTTTCAGAGCTGGATGCAGATAAAAATTATTTTTAATTTGCAACCTGATGGAGGTCAGTATAGATGGACTAATAGAGAAAGTCCCACACACTGCTAGAAGGCCAAATATTTTTTCAGAGCTGGATGCAGATAAAAATTATTTTTAATTTGCAACCTGATGGAGGTCAGTATAGATGGACTAATAGAGAAAGTCCCACACACTGCTAGAAGGCCAAATATTTTTTCAGAGCTAGATGCAGAAAAAAATTATATTCAGTTTGCAACCTGATGGAGGTCAGTATAGATGGACTAATAGAACAAGTCCCACACACAGCTAGAAGCCCAAATATTTTTTCAGAGGTAGATGCAGATAAAAATTATTTTTAATTTGCAACCTGATGGAGGTCAGTATAGATGGACTAATAGAGAAAGTCCCACACACTGCTAGAAGGCCAAATATTTTTTCAGAGCTAGATGCAGACAAAAAATTATTTTCAGTTTGCAACCTGATGGAGGTCAGTATAGATGGACTAATAGAACAAGTCCCACACACAGCTAGAAGCCCAAATATTTTTTCAGAGGTAGATGCAGAAAAAAATTATATTCAGTTTGCAACCTGATGGAGGTCTGTATAGATGGATTAATAGAACAAGTCCCACACACAGCTAGAAGCCCAATATTTTTTCAGAGGTAGATGCAGAAAAAAAATATATTCAGTTTGCAACCTGATGGAGGTCAGTATAGATGGACTAATAGAACAAGTCCCACACACAGCTAGAAGCCCAAATATTTTTTCAGAGGTAGATGCAGATAAAAATTATTTTTAATTTGCAACCTGATGGAGGTCAGTATAGATGGACTAATAGAGAAAGTCCCACACACTGCTAGAAGGCCAAATATTTTTTCAGAGCTAGATGCAGACAAAAAATTATTTTCAGTTTGCAACCTGATGGAGGTCAGTATAGATGGACTAATAGAACAAGTCCCACACACAGCTAGAAGCCCAAATATTTTTTCAGAGGTAGATGCAGAAAAAAATTATATTCAGTTTGCAACCTGATGGAGGTCTGTATAGATGGATTAATAGAACAAGTCCCACACACAGCTAGAAGCCCAATATTTTTTCAGAGGTAGATGCAGAAAAAAATTATATTCAGTTTGCAACCTGATGGAGGTCAGTATAGATGGACTAATAGAACAAGTCCCACACACAGCTAGAAGCCCAAATATTTTTTCAGAGGTAGATGCAGATAAAAATTATTTTTAATTTGCAACCTGATGGAGGTCAGTATAGATGGACTAATAGAGAAAGTCCCACACACTGTTAGAAGGCCAAATATTTTTTCAGAGCTGGATGCAGATAAAAATTATTTTTAATTTGCAACCTGATGGAGGTCAGTATATATGGACTAATAGAGAAAGTCCCACACACTGCTAGAAGGCCAAATATTTTTTCAGAGCTAGATGCAGAAAAAAAATATATTCAGTTTGCAACCTGATGGAGGTCAGTATAGATGGACTAATAGAACAAGTCCCACACACAGCTAGATGCCCAAATATTTTTTCAGAGGTAGATGCAGATAAAAATTATTTTTAATTTGCAACCTGATGGAGGTCAGTATAGATGGACTAATAGAGAAAGTCCCACACACTGCTAGAAGGCCAAATATTTTTTTCAGAGCTAGATGCAGACAAAAAATTATTTTCAGTTTGCAACCTGATAGAGGTCAGTATAGATGGACTAATAGAACAAGTCCCACACACAGCTAGAAGCCCAAATATTTTTTCAGAGGTAGATGCAGAAAAAAATTATTATTCAGTTTGCAACCTGATGGAGGTCTGTATAGATGGATTAATAGAACAAGTCCCACACACAGCTAGAAGCCCAATATTTTTTCAGAGGTAGATGCAGAAAAAACATATATTCAGTTTGCAACCTGATGGAGGTCAGTATAGATGGACTAATAGAACAAGTCCCACACACAGCTAGAAGCCCAAATATTTTTTCAGAGGTAGATGCAGATAAAAATTATTTTTAATTTGCAACCTGATGGAGGTCAGTATAGATGGACTAATAGAGAATGTCCCACACACTGCTAGAAGGCCAAATATTTTTTCAGAGCTAGATGCAGACAAAAAATTATTTTCAGTTTGCAACCTGATGGATGTCAGTATAGATGGACTAATAGAACAAGTCCCACACACAGCTAGAAGCCCAAATATTTTTTCAGAGGTAGATGCAGAAAAAAATTATATTCAGTTTGCAACCTGATGGAGGTCTGTATAGATGGATTAATAGAACAAGTCTCACACACAGCTAGAAGCCCAATATTTTTTCAGAGGTAGATGCAGAAAAAAAATATATTCAGTTTGCAACCTGATGGAGGTCAGTATAGATGGACTAATAGAGAAAGTCCCACACACTGCTAGAAGGCCAAATATTTTTTCAGAGCTAGATGCAGAGAAAAAATTATTTTTAATTTGCAACCTGATGGAGGTCAGTATAGATGGACTAATAGAGAAAGTCCCACACACTGCTAGAAGGCCAAATATTTTTTCAGAGCTGGATGCAGATAAAAATTATTTTTAATTTGCAACCTGATGGAGGTCAGTATAGATGGACTAATAGAGAAAGTCCCACACACTGCTAGAAGGCCAAATATTTTTTCAGAGCTAGATGCAGAAAAAAATTATATTCAGTTTGCAACCTGATGGAGGTCAGTATAGATGGACTAATAGAGAAAGTCCCACACACTGCTAGAAGGCCAAATATTTTTTCAGAGCTAGATGCAGACAAAAAATTATTTTCAGTTTGCAACCTGATGGAGGTCAGTATAGATGGACTAATAGAACAAGTCCCACACACAGCTAGAAGCCCAAATATTTTTTCAGAGGTAGATGCAGAAAAAAATTATATTCAGTTTGCAACCTGATGGAGGTCTGTATAGATGGATTAATAGAACAAGTCCCACACACAGCTAGAAGCCCAATATTTTTTCAGAGGTAGATGCAGAAAAAAATTATATTCAGTTTGCAACCTGATGGAGGTCAGTATAGATGGACTAATAGAACAAGTCCCACACACAGCTAGAAGCCCAAATATTTTTTCAGAGGTAGATGCAGATAAAAATTATTTTTAATTTGCAACCTGATGGAGGTCAGTATAGATGGACTAATAGAGAAAGTCCCACACACTGCTAGAAGGCCAAATATTTTTTCAGAGCTGGATGCAGATAAAAATTATTTTTAATTTGCAACCTGATGGAGGTCAGTATAGATGGACTAATAGAGAAAGTCCCACACACTGCTAGAAGGCCAAATATTTTTTCAGAGCTGGATGCAGATAAAAATTATTTTTAATTTGCAACCTGATGGAGGTCAGTATAGATGGACTAATAGAGAAAGTCCCACACACTGCTAGAAGGCCAAATATTTTTTCAGAGCTAGATGCAGAAAAAAAATATATTCAGTTTGCAACCTGATGGAGGTCAGTATAGATGGACTAATAGAACAAGTCCCACACACAGCTAGATGCCCAAATATTTTTTCAGAGGTAGATGCAGATAAAAATTATTTTTAATTTGCAACCTGATGGAGGTCAGTATAGATGGACTAATAGAGAAAGTCCCACACACTGCTAGAAGGCCAAATATTTTTTTCAGAGCTAGATGCAGACAAAAAATTATTTTCAGTTTGCAACCTGATGGAGGTCAGTATAGATGGACTAATAGAACAAGTCCCACACACAGCTAGAAGCCCAAATATTTTTTCAGAGGTAGATGCAGAAAAAAATTATTATTCAGTTTGCAACCTGATGGAGGTCTGTATAGATGGATTAATAGAACAAGTCCCACACACAGCTAGAAGCCCAATATTTTTTCAGAGGTAGATGCAGAAAAAACATATATTCAGTTTGCAACCTGATGGAGGTCAGTATAGATGGACTAATAGAACAAGTCCCACACACAGCTAGAAGCCCAAATGTTTTTTCAGAGGTAGATGCAGATAAAAATTATTTTTAATTTGCAACCTGATGGAGGTCAGTATAGATGGACTAATAGAGAAAGTCCCACACACTGCTAGAAGGCCAAATATTTTTTCAGAGCTAGATGCAGACAAAAAATTATTTTCAGTTTGCAACCTGATGGATGTCAGTATAGATGGACTAATAGAACAAGTCCCACACACAGCTAGAAGCCCAAATATTTTTTCAGAGGTAGATGCAGAAAAAAATTATATTCAGTTTGCAACCTGATGGAGGTCTGTATAGATGGATTAATAGAACAAGTCTCACACACAGCTAGAAGCCCAATATTTTTTCAGAGGTAGATGCAGAAAAAAAATATATTCAGTTTGCAACCTGATGGAGGTCAGTATAGATGGACTAATAGAGAAAGTCCCACACACTGCTAGAAGGCCAAATATTTTTTCAGAGCTAGATGCAGAGAAAAAATTATTTTTAATTTGCAACCTGATGGAGGTCAGTATAGATGGACTAATAGAGAAAGTCCCACACACTGCTAGAAGGCCAAATATTTTTTCAGAGCTGGATGCAGATAAAAATTATTTTTAATTTGCAACCTGATGGAGGTCAGTATAGATGGACTAATAGAGAAAGTCCCACACACTGCTAGAAGGCCAAATATTTTTTCAGAGCTAGATGCAGAAAAAAATTATATTCAGTTTGCAACCTGATGGAGGTCAGTATAGATGGACTAATAGAGAAAGTCCCACACACTGCTAGAAGGCCAAATATTTTTTCAGATCTAGATGCAGGCAAAAAATTATTTTTAATTTGCAACCTGATGGAGGTCAGTATAGATGGACTAATAGAGAAAGTCCCACACACTGCTAGAAGGCCAAATATTTTTTCAGAGCTGGATGCAGATAAAAATTATTTTTAATTTGCAACCTGATGGAGGTCAGTATAGATGGACTAATAGAGAAAGTTCCACACACTGCTAGAAGGCCAAATATTTTTTCAGAGCTGGATGCAGATAAAAATTATTTTTAATTTGCAACCTGATGGAGGTCAGTATAGATGGACTAATAGAGAAAGTCCCACACACTGCTAGAAGGCCAAATATTTTTTCAGAGCTAGATGCAGAAAAAAATTATATTCAGTTTGCAACCTGATGGAGGTCAGTATAGATGGACTAATAGAACAAGTCCCACACACAGCTAGAAGCCCAAATATTTTTTCAGAGGTAGATGCAGATAAAAATTATTTTTAATTTGCAACCTGATGGAGGTCAGTATAGATGGACTAATAGAGAAAGTCCCACACACTGCTAGAAGGCCAAATATTTTTTCAGAGCTAGATGCAGACAAAAAATTATTTTCAGTTTGCAACCTGATGGAGGTCAGTATAGATGGACTAATAGAACAAGTCCCACACACAGCTAGAAGCCCAAATATTTTTTCAGAGGTAGATGCAGAAAAAAATTATATTCAGTTTGCAACCTGATGGAGGTCTGTATAGATGGATTAATAGAACAAGTCCCACACACAGCTAGAAGCCCAATATTTTTTCAGAGGTAGATTCAGAAAAAAAATATATTCAGTTTGCAACCTGATGGAGGTCAGTATAGATGGACTAATAGAACAAGTCCCACACACAGCTAGAAGCCCAAATATTTTTTCAGAGGTAGATGCAGATAAAAATTATTTTTAATTTGCAACCTGATGGAGGTCAGTATAGATGGACTAATAGAGAAAGTCCCACACACTGCTAGAAGGCCAAATATTTTTTCAGAGCTAGATGCAGACAAAAAATTATTTTCAGTTTGCAACCTGATGGAGGTCAGTATAGATGGACTAATAGAACAAGTCCCAAACACAGCTAGAAGCCCAAATATTTTTTCAGAGGTAGATGCAGAAAAAAATTATATTCAGTTTGCAACCTGATGGAGGTCTGTATAGATGGATTAATAGAACAAGTCCCACACACAGCTAGAAGCCCAAATATTTTTTCAGAGGTAGATGCAGATAAAAATTATTTTTAATTTGCAACCTGATGGAGGTCAGTATAGATGGACTAATAGAGAAAGTCCCACACACTGTTAGAAGGCCAAATATTTTTTCAGAGCTGGATGCAGATAAAAATTATTTTTAATTTGCAACCTGATGGAGGTCAGTATAGATGGACTAATAGAGAAAGTCCCACACACTGCTAGAAGGCCAAATATTTTTTCAGAGCTGGATGCAGATAAAAATTATTTTTAATTTGCAACCTGATGGAGGTCAGTATAGATGGACTAATAGAGAAAGTCCCACACACTGCTAGAAGGCCAAATATTTTTTCAGAGCTAGATGCAGAAAAAAATTATATTCAGTTTGCAACCTGATGGAGGTCAGTATAGATGGACTAATAGAACAAGTCCCACACACAGCTAGAAGCCCAAATATTTTTTCAGAGGTAGATGCAGAAAAAAATTATATTCAGCTTGCAACCTGATGGAGGTCTGTATAGATGGATTAATAGAACAAGTCCCACACACTGCTAGAAGCCCAAATATTTTTTCAGAGGTAGAAGCCGAAAAATTTTTTATTCAGTTTGCAACCTGATGGAGGTCTGTATAGATGGATTAATGGAACAAGTCCCACACACAGCTAGAAGCCCAATATTTTTTCAGAGGTAGATGCAGAAAAAAAATATATTCAGTTTGCAACCTGATGGAGGTCAGTATAGATGGACTAATAGAGAAAGTCTCACACACTGCTAGAAGGCCAAATATTTTTTCAGAGCTAGATGCAGAAAAAAATTATATTCAGCTTGCAACCTGATGGAGGTCTGTATAGATGGATTAATAGAACAAGTCCCACACACTGCTAGAAGCCCAAATATTTTTTCAGAGGTAGAAGCCGAAAAATTTTTTATTCAGTTTGCAACCTGATGGAGGTCTGTATAGATGGATTAATGGAACAAGTCCCACACACAGCTAGAAGCCCAATATTTTTTCAGAGGTAGATGCAGAAAAAAAATATATTCAGTTTGCAACCTGATGGAGGTCAGTATAGATGGACTAATAGAGAAAGTCTCACACACTGCTAGAAGGCCAAATATTTTTTCAGAGCTAGATGCAGAAAAAAATTATATTCAGTTTGCAACCTGATGGAGGTCAGTATAGATGGACTAATAGAACAAGTCCCACACACTGCTAGAAGCCCAAATATTTTTTCAGAGCTAGATGCAGAAAAAAATTATATTCAATTTGCAACCTGATGGAGGTCAGTATAGATGGACTAATAGAATGATGCCATGCCCAAAAGATTTTACTTCACTAGGTGCAGTAAAAAAATTGGTATTCTATACACAGGTGGTATATCTTGCAACACAGATAGGCTACTCCACTGACTAACACACTCTGCAATAGGCCAAAAAGGATTAGCTTTGCTAGATTCAGCCAAATGCTGTGAAAAAAACTTGCACAGCACTGGCACAGACCTGCCTGGCAAAAACTGATAGGAACTGATGTAACCTAGTCCTGAAAAGGACTGCAATTACAATTAGTCTTTACTCCCACAATCTATCTATTTAAGAGCACAGACCTGCCTGATAAAAGTCGTAGGAAATGCTGTAACCTAGTCCTTAAAAGGACTGCAATCACAACTATTCCCTACTCCCAAGCTATCTGTAGATTTGTGCAAAAATTGGCTTGAAATTAACAAGGTATAGCGCACACAGCAACAGCGGTGCCGTCTAACACGCAGCTGCAGCAGTGAGAAAATGGTGGCGACGGGGAAAATGGCTTGGTCTTACAGGGCAAGGACATGTGACATACACTGCCAATGACACATGCCCTTGCTTGTGTGAAAAAAGCACTTCGCTCCGTGTGTGCGCTGCTGATAGGCTGACAGATTGCACCTCCCCACTGTAAATGCGGGAAAGAGAAAAAAAATGGAGATCTTCATTATTCCTGCAGAGATCCATCCCCTGCCCCTCCCCCCACCCCGCTGTACACTCAAACTGCGTATTAACATTAATTTTCATCATTACTGAGAAAAAATCCAGTTATGATTTTGGTGCACGAACAGTTATCGAACATAACCTCGAACAGCCGAATTTTTCTCAAATCGTTCCGCCCAAAACAGCTCGAATTTGAGATTGGCGAACAGTTCGAGTAGAACAACGCTCATCTCTACTTACAAGGGTGTCATCCCCATGGGTGCATGTCACCTGCAGCGGTGCTCAGTGAGGATCACCCCAAAGGCTGACTCAATCACAGGGGTGTCATCTCCATGGGTGCATGTCACCTGTATCAGCGCTCAGTAAGGATTACCCCAGTGGCTGACTCACTCACAGGGGTGTCATCCCCATGGGTGCATGTCACCTGCAGTGGTGCTCAGTAAGGATCACCCCAGAGGCTGACTCACTCACAGGGGTGTCATCCCCATGGGTGCATGTCTCCTGCAGCGGTGCTCAGTAAGGCTCACCCTAGAGGCTGTCTCACTCACAGTGGTGTCATCCCCATGGGTGCATGTCTCCTGCAGCGGTGCTCAGTAAGGATCACCCCAGAGGCTGTCTCACTCACAGGGGTGTCATCCCCATGGGTGCATGTCTCCTGCAGCGGTGCTCAGTAAGGATCACCCCAGAGGCTGACCCACCCACAGAGGTGTCATCCCCACAGTTGCATGTTAATTGCAGCGGTGATCAGTAAGGATCACCCCAGAGGCTGACCCACCCACAGAGGTGTCATCCCCACAGTTGCATGTCACCTGCAGCGGTGCTCAGTAAGGCTCACCCCAGAGGCTGTCTCACTCACAGGGGTGTCATCCCCATGGGTGCATGTCTCCTGCAGCGGTGCTCAGTAAGGCTCACGCCAGAGGCTCACCCACCCACAGAGGTGTCATCCCCACAGTTGCATTTTAATTGCAGCGGTGATCAGTAAGGATCACCCCAGAGGCTTACCCACAGGGGTGTCATCCTCATGGGTACATGTCACCTGTAGCGGTACTCAGTATGGATCACCCCAGAGGCTGACTCACTCACAGGGTTGTCATCCCCATGGGTGCATGTCACCTGCAGCGGTGCTCAGTAAGGATCATCCCTGAGGCTGTCTCACTCACAGGGGTGTCATCCCCACGGGTGCATGTCACCTGCAGCGGTGCTCAGTAAGGATCAGACCAGAGGCTGTCTCGCTCACAGGGGTGTCATCCCCATGGGTGCATGTCACCTGCAGCGGTGCTCAGTAAGGATCACCCCAGAGGCTGACCCACCCACAGAGGTGTCATCCCCACAGTTGCATTTTAGTTGCAGCGGTGATCAGTAAGGATCACCCCAGAGGCTTACCCACCCACAGAGGTGTCATCCCCACAGTTGCATGTCACCTGCAGCGATGTTCGGTAAGGATCACCCAAGAGGCTGACTCACCCACAGGGGTGTCATCCCCATGGGTGCATGTCGCCTGCAGCGGCCGTGCTCAGTAAGGATCATGCCAGAGGCTGACTCACCCACAGAGGTGTCATCCCCATGGGTGCATGTCACCTTCAGCGGTGCTCAGTAAAGATCACCCCAGAGGTTGACTCACTTACAGGGGTGTCATCCCCATGAGTGCATGCCACCTGCAGCGGTGCTCAGTGGGGATCACCCCCAAAGGCTGACTCAATCACAGGGGTGTCATCTCCATGGGTGCATGTCACCTGTAGCAGCCCTCAGTAATGATCACCCCAGAGGCTGATTCACTCACAGTGGTGTTATCCCCATGGGTCGATGTGTGCATGTCACCTGTAGCGGCAGTGCTCAGTAAGGATCACCTCAGAGGTTGACTCACCCACAGGAGTGTCATCCACACGGGTGCATGTCACCTGCGGCAGCGGTGCTCAGTATGTATCACCCCAGAGGATGACTCACTCACAGGGGTGTCATCCCCATGGGTGCATGTCACCTCCAGCGGTGCTCAATAAGGATCACCCCAGAGGCTATCTCACCCACAGGGGTGTCATACTCATGGGTACATGTCACCTGTAGCGGTACTCAGTATGGATCACCCCAGAGGCTGACTCACTCACAGGGTTGTCATCCCCATGGGTGCATGTCACCTGCAGCGGTGCTCAGTAATGATCACGCCAGAGGCAGTCTCACTCACAGGGGTGTCATCCCCACGGGTGCATGTCACCTGCAGCGGTGCTCAGTAAGGATCAGACCAGAGGCTGTCTCACTCACAGGGGTGTCATCCCCATGGGTGCATGTCACCTGCAGCGGTGTTCAGTAAGGATCACCCCAGTGGCTGACTCACTCACAGGGGTGTCATCCCCATGGGTGCATGTGACGCGCCCCCTGGGCCAGTGCTGTAGTGCGGCGCGCGTGCGCGCAGGGAATACCCGGAGCCGGATCCGATGGGGGTAGTAGTCTTCGTGTGGCGGTGACCCGGTCCGTGCCCAGGGTGGTCAAACTAAGTGGCAGTTATTGGTATGATGGTATTAGTGTCCGACTACGCCACCCGTTGAATGCGGCTATGAAGCCGCCGCTGCAGGGCAGTCCGCTGAGGCCGGTGGTACGGATGTGCAGCGTGGATGGTATAACCCCCAACGGGAGGGGTATGGCCTCAGGGCAGAGGATGAGGTTGATGTTGGGAGTGATGGTGTGGATGTCCCAGCACTAATGGTGCGACAAGGAAGCACGGAGACGCGAGGGTACAGTTCAGGGTCTTTACTGATGGTACAAGGCAAATTCCCCCGGGAGTACTGGCTAGTAGTTGGGGCCTGGTTAGTCTGCGAGTAAGCCGGAGTTCCCCTGGCCAGGTGGAGTTGTAGGCCTTCCCGTTAGTCTGTACCCTTCCTGGCTACCCTGCTTTCGGCGGTTACAAGTAGCCCACGTCCCTGGGTATACCGTGTGGTGCTCACCCGTATGGCTGGTGACCTGGGGCCTCCTGTTAGCCTCCGCTCCGGAATGGCGGTGCTGGTCCCTTCGTTGTGACTGAGCCTCCGGGCTTTTATGGCCAGAGGACCTGGAATCCCCTGCCGGATGGATTCTGCTGCTGGGTATATCTTAGTCCCCACAGCCTCGGACTCCTGTGTCCGGTTTTAGTACCTTCTCCCAGGGCGAGCTCTGCACAGCTCCAGCCCCTGGCGCTTCTCCTTGGCTCCTACAGAGCTCCTGATGTCTATCTGTCCCTGTTTCTGCGTGTCCAGACCAGACTCCGTCTCTGTCTGGAACTCCTCTCGCTTAACCCTGCCTCAGCCCCAGTTTATGTAGGGGAAGTTCTTCCCCTCCCAGGACTGGGCAGGAGGTGTGGCATGCTTAGGATTCCTGCCCAGGAGACCTCCCACCTGCTCACAGACGTAATATTGCTATTACTGTGGAAACCAGACCCCTGGGGTGCCACATTCCCCCCTAGTGAAATTTAGTACTCCCGTACTTAAACATATATATTTTTTTTCTTTTTAAAAACATAACAGGGTATAAACAATAACAATTAAATACATGAGATGGTCACGGCGTGTCCGTAACCGGGAAGCAATAAGGGTGTCCATTTCACCAAAGAACAGGGAGCCGTAACCAGGTAGGGGTCTGTCCTGCCCCGAGTCTTTAACAGTCTTTAGTCCATTCCTGGGTTACGCTCCAAACATATTTACAACAGAGTTCCGGTTACTCACTGTCCATAACCTGTCAGTCCATATAAAGAAATCTGTAACTGAAAAACATAATTAGCAACGGCTACAACAAAACAGGTAAACATAAAATAGTTAAAGCAATTAGCCAACTTAGATTCTCCAACGTAAGGGCATCTGGCCTCTGGTAACCCTAGTGGACCTACGGAGCTCACTCACTGGTCCTGCACTACAGGGTGTAGGAGGTGTTATGGGCAAGCTGGGCAGCTTTCTGCGCACTCTTTGGCTCACTAGGGGCACGGCAGGCTCACTACTAGCAGAGGGTTGATCCTCCTGTACTGCTGGTGTGGACTCTTCTGCCTCTTGGGCCGGCTGCTCTTCCAGCTCTTCCGGTTCCTCTGTAGGCACTTGCGGGGCTGGTTGGAGAAAGGTGAGGACGGGTACCACGACAGCACCGTTTACTTGTGTCCAAGACCGGGGGAAGTCTCCGAGTACAGTCCTGATCATTTCTTCCCTTTCCTCTGCGGGTCGAGGGTTTTCTTGATCTTCTTCTTCAGGGTTTTGCAGCTGCTCAGGACACTTCTTCAGGTGGTCTCTGGAGACAACGGCTGTGGTTTCTCCTCCATCCTTACTGATCACGCAAATCTTTGGGTTCTCATGGCTTGATGGCAGTACGGTGTACGGGTCCTTCTCCCACTGGTCGTCCAACTTGTGGAGCCGTCTTTTCCTCTTCAAGACCTGCTCTCCAGGTACCAGGGGAACAGCGGGAGCATACTGATTATAAGCCCTCTCTTGCCTTTCTCTAGCTTGAGACAGACTTCGCTCGACGCTCTCCTGTACTTTCCGATACTGCTGCTGTCGTTCTGTATCCCAGTCTGCCTCCGGCGAGGTGTCCTCGGGCGTCAGGACTCCCATATCCAGGTCGATAGGCAGCTTACCAGGTCTCGCTCTCATTAGGTAAGCCGGGGTACAGTTGGTAGAACCTACAGGGATGTGGTTGTATAGGTCCACCAGATCAGGCAGCTTCTCAGGCCACATACTGCGTTCTTCCAGGGGCAATGTTTTCAGGAGGTCTATCACCACCTGGTTCATCTTCTCGCAGAGTCCATTGGTTTGAGGGTGATAGGGCGTTGTTCTTATCTTCGTGCAGCCATACAGGTTGCAGAACTCCTGGAAGACTTCCGCTTCGAAGGCTGGCCCTTGGTCTGTCAGCACTTGGTCCGGGTACCCGTGTGGACGGCAGAAGTGCTGCTGGAAGGCTCTAGCTGCTGTTTGAGCCGTTAAGTCCTTGACCGGGACCACCACCAGGAACCGGGAGTAATGATCTACGATTGTGAGGGCGTAGACATACCCAGATCTGCTTGGAGCCAGTTTCACATGGTCCAGGGCTACCAGTTCCAGTGGCTGTCGGGTGATGATGGGCTGCAAGGGAGTCTTCTGGCTGGCACGGTCCTTCCTTCTTAGGTGGCACGGTCCACAGTCTCTGCACCACCTCTCGATGGCTCCTCTCATGCCTACCCAGTAGAACCGTTCACGCAACAAGAACTCCAGCTTCTTCCACCCGAAATGTCCTGCTCCGTTGTGGTACGCCTCCAGAATCATAGCCGTGTCTCGTCTGGGGACCACTACCTGCCAGGTCAACTCATGTGTTCGAGAGTTAACCATTCTCCGGCACAACTTCTCCCTGTAGAGGAACAGCCTACTTTTCTCCTTCCGCAGTTGCTTAGTCTCCTCTGGGGCGTCTGGGTCCAGACTGGCATCGGCTTGGGTCAGCATTTCCTTCACCAGACGGACTGCGGGATCACTGTCTTGCGTCTCCGCCCAGTTGTAGTGGGGCAAGGGATTGAACGTCGCGGAGCGCCTGTCCTTCACACGGTGGGAATACAGGGTAATCCCATGACGGTGGAACGCAGGGAGCTCAACTTCTTCCAGATCTTCTGGATCTTCCCCTACGTCTGGTAAGTTCGGCATTCTAGACAGGGCATCCGCGTTGGCATTGGAGCGTCCTGCCCGGTATTTGATGGTGAATTCAAAGTTGGACAGGCGAGCCATCCATCTCTGTTCCAGAGCACCGAGCCTTGCAGTGTCCAGGTGTGTCAACGGGTTGTTATCCGTGTACACGATGAATTTGGAGGAGGCAAGGTAATGCTTGAAACGTTCGGTCACTGCCCACACTACTGCCAGGAACTCCAGCTTGAATGAGCTATAATTCTCAGGGTTCCTCTCGGTGGGTCGTAGCTTTCGGCTAGCGTAAGCGATTACCCGTTTTTTTCCTTGCTGGATCTGGGACAGCACGGCTCCTAGCCCGATGTTGCTTGCGTCCGTGTGGAGGATGAAGGGCTGGCTGTAGTCTGGATATGCCAGGATTTCATCCCCCGTGAGGGCCATCTTCAGCTGGCAAAAGGACTCCTCTTCCAGCTTTTCCCACCTGAAGGGCAGCTTCTGGTTTTTGGCTTTTCGAGATTGACCTATCAGGAGGTCCTGCATAGGGGCGGCCATTTTGGTGAAACCGGGAATGAATCTTCGGTAGTAGCCTACCAGCTCGAGGAACTGCCGCACCTCCTTTATGCTGGAGGGTCTTGGCCAGTCCTTAATCACGGTGATCTTATCAGGGTCAGGAGCCACTCCGTCAGCACTCACCACGTGTCCCAGGTATTGCACCTTTGGTTTCAGGAGGTGACACTTGGAGGGTTTCACCTTTAGGCCGTAGTTTGCCAGAGCTTCGAACACTTCTGCCAGGTGTTTCAGGTGGTCCTCGTAGGTCTTGGAATAGACAATGACATCGTCCAGGTATAACAGGACCGTCTCGAAGTTCCGGTGTCCCAGACAGCATTCCATCAACCGTTGGAAGGTTCCTGGTGCGTTGCAGAGCCCGAACGGCATACAGTTAAATTCGCTGAGACCCATCGGGGTGGTGAATGCGGTCTTCTCCCGGTCTGCCTATGCTACAGGAACCTGCCAGTACCCGCTAGTGAGATCCAAAGTAGAGAAGAAGTTAGCAGATTTTAATGCAGCTAAGGACTCTTCTATCCTTGGTAACGGGTACGCATCTTTGTGTGTGATACGGTTGACCTTCCTGTAGTCTACACACATTCTCATAGTGTTGTCCTTCTTTTTCACTAAGACTAGTGGAGCTGCCCAGGGGCTACAGCTGTCCCTGATTACCCCAGCCTCCTTCATGTCTCTAAGCATCCCCTTGGCGTGTTGGTAGTGTGCAGGGGGTACGGGTCGGTATCTCTCCTTTATGGGAGGATGGTCTCCCGTGGGGATGTGGTGTTCTACCCCCTTTACTCGCCCGAAGTCTAACGGGTGTTCATAGAATCTTAGAATGGTAGAGTTGGAAGGGACCTCCTGGGTCATCTGGTCCAACCCCCTGCTCAAAGCAGGATTCACTAGATCATCTCAGACAGATGTCTGTCCAGCCTCTGTTTGAAGACGTCCATTGAAGGGGAACTCACCACCTCTCGTGGCAGCCTGTTCCACTCATTAATCACCCTAACTGTCAAAAAGTTTTTTCTAATATCTAATCTGTGTCTCCTCCCATTTAGTTTCATCCCATTGCTTCTAGTCTTTCCTTGTGCAAATGAAAATAAAGATGATCCTTCTACAATGTGACAGCCCTTGACATATTTGTAGACAGCTATTAAGTCTCCTCTCAGTCTTCTTTTTTGCAAGCTAAACATTCCCAAATCCTGCAACCGTTCCTCATAGGACATGGTTTGCAGACCAGTCACCATTCTGGTCGCTCTTCTCTGAACTTGCTCCAGTTTGTCTATGTCTTTTTTAAAATGTGGTGCCCAAAACTGTACACAGTATTCCAGATGAGGTCTGACCAAAGAGGAGTAAAGACCGATAATGACTTCACGTGATCTAGACTGTATGCTTCTGTTAATACATCCCAGAATTGTATTTGCCTTTTTTGCTGCTGCATCACACTGTTGACTCATGTTCAGTCTATGATCTATTAGTATACCTAAGTCTTTTTCACATGTACTGTTGCTTAGCTCTATTCCTCCCATTCTGTATATGCTTTTTTCATTTTTATTGCCCAGATGTAGTACTTTGCATTTTTCCCTGTTAAAAACCATTCTGTTGGTTGCTGCCCACTGCTCCAGTTTATTTAGGTCTTTTTGAATCCTCTCTCTCTCTTCTCTAGTATTAGCTATCCCTCCTAGCTTTGTGTCATCAGCAAATTTAATCAGTTTACCCTCAATTCCTTCATCTAAATCATTGATAAAGATGTTGAACAATACAGGTCCCAGGACGGAGCCCTGTGGTACCCCACTTGAGACATTCATCCAGCTGGATGTGAAGCCATTTACAACCACCCTTTGAGTCTGATTACTAAGCCAGTTATGAATCCACCTAACAGTTGCCTGGTCCATTGCATACTTGGTCATTTTTTCAATAAGGATGGTGTGAGATACTTTGTCAAATGCTTTGCTGAAGTCAAGATATACTATATCTACAGCATTTCCCTGATCCACCCAGTCAGTGATTCTGTCATAGAAGGAAATTAAGTTAGTCTGACATGACTTGTTAGTTACAAACCCATGCTGACTCTGGTTAATCACTTCATTCTTATCCATGTACTTACATACATGTTGTTTAATAATTTTTTCAAAGATCTTTCCTGGTATAGAAGTCAGACTCACCGGCCTATAGTTCCCTGGGTCCACCTTCTTCCCCTTTTTGAAGATAGGAACAACATTTGCTCTTCTCCAGTCTTCTGGGACTTCTCCTGTTCTCCAAGAATTTTCAAAGATTATGGAGAGTGGTTCTAAAATTTCTTCTACGATCTTTTACTAAACACTCTCTCGTACTCTTGAACCACCTGATAGACTCCTTGTTTCTGGTGTGAGGGAGTGGAGTCAGTACCCAGATGTAGTTGCTGACACCAGTCCTCCATTGGTTTCTTAGAGCCGTTACCTTCCTCTGGTTGAGATGGAGGCAAGGGTTCCACGGCCTGTACAGAATTCTGGTTTATGGTGAACAATTTAGCTAGCGTGGCATACCGGGGCAGGTGTACTTCTCTCTCACCGATATTTATGATGCGAACGGGCACCCTCCCATGGCGTACATCGACCACCCCCCGTGCTGTCAAAATGGTGGGCCTACTGTCTGAGTAGACGGGTTCTACCATTGCTTGGTAGTCTCTACCTCTTAGACCAATAGCCGCCCGGCACCAAATCATCATCTCACTTTTTGGGGGCATGGCAATAGGGAACGGGTCACACATTCTCACGCTACCTATCTCACCACCAGATAGTTCCACCTGTTGCCGCTTCATCAGTGCCCGGATCTCTTTTTGGAGCACACGCTGCTGGCCGGAACTGGCGTTCTTGGCCACCTGCTGTAAAATGAGAATCACCTCTGCAAGACAATTTTCAATTACATTGGTTCCCAGGGTGATTCTAGGGTGACTCTCATGACGGTCGATGTCCACTATAATCAGTCCTTGTGCCGCTAGTTCGACTTTACCGATTTTAATGGTCACCTCCTTGAATCCCACCTGCGGCACGGGCTGACCATTGCTGGCGATGATACTCAGGTCGTCGTCTGGGTAGCGGGTTATGTCCGAATCATTCCAGTACTGCTTGAAGAGCACGTACGGGATGGTGGTGACCTGTGACCCAGTGTCTAGTAGGGCACTCATAGGAATGCCATCCAGTACCACAGGCAAGATTGGACGTCCCCCTACGTATTTATCACGCCAGTTTGATGGGCCTGATGGTCTTATGCCTGGGGGTTGGCCCTCTATCCCAGGTTGTGCCCGTTTAAATGACAGTACCTTGCCACATGTCCGGGTTGATTGCAGCGGCGGCAAATAGGTCGCCCGTCCTCGTTGTATCGATCGCTGGGTCTTCCTCTGGCCGGTGGGGTCCTCCTTGGTCGGCGCCACGGGATGTCCTCCGGTCCGGATGCCAGCTCGATCTTCCCTGCAGTAGAAACCTGTAAAGACTGCACAGTTCGGGTTAGCGCGGCAACGGTTTTAGTTAGCTCTTGGACCTGATGGTGCAGGTCTGTAGCTGGGTCATTGTTTAAAGCCTGCGCATCAGCTCCCACAGGCCCTGCAGACAAGGGCGCCGTCTCCTGGTGATAAGTGATAGCAGGGCGCCTGTGGGTCACAGCGCCACCTGGTGCCGGTTCTTGGAGCACCCGGATGGCTCTGTCCTTGAACTGTGCAAAGTCCAGGTCAGGGTCCTGTAAGGCCATTGCCCGCAACTGGGTTCGGTGGGCATTGCACAGTAGACCCTCAATGAATTGTTCAGTCAACAGCTTATCTTCATTTCCCACGCTGTCAGGGTCTGCCTGCTTAATGGCTCTCAGGGCCTCTTGTAGGTTTAGAGCATAGTCTCTTATACTCTCATGTGCCCGTTGTTTGCACCCATAAAATCTTAGTTTTATTTCGGCTGAGGTGCGGGTGTCAAATGTGTCTTTCAGCCGGGTTAGTATGTCTCTGACAGTCCTCTTCCTCCCAGGTGGCCAGGACTTTACCTCCCTTTGGGCTGCCCCGATTTATTGGGCCACCAGGATGCTCACTTTTTGCGCCTCCGTGAGGGGATACACCTGGAAGAGGCTATCCAGCCTTTCTCTGAAGTCATTTAGGGTATGTGACTCCCCTGAGTACTGGGGTAGCCAGGCTGCCCCCGGGATATAGGGCATGGTGAAAGGCATGACCGCAGCAGCGGTGGCGCTGGCGGTGGCTGTGGCAGTGAAGCTCTCCTCCGTATCCGACATCCTCCTCCCCCCTAGTGGACCGTGGCTACCTTGCGATGATCCTCTTCCGTAGGCCGCGGCTCCGCAGTGGATCGTCAGGGTTGAGGACCTTCCGTCGCGCTCCTGTGACGTCGGCGTCTGCTGGGCTCCTTCCAGGACCTTACGCAACGTCCGGACGTGAGGCGGGGCTTCAGTTCTCGCGGGCTTTCGGAGTCCACGCACCTCTTCTTCCCGCGCGGCGCCCTCAAGATGGCGTCCAATGGCGGGAAAACTCCACGGATGGTGGGAAGAAGGCAGAAGATGGCGTCGGATGGCGGGAATCGGCTCCAGATGGCGGGAAACGACTCCGGACGGAGGAAAACTTCACCACAGGTAAGTATAAAAGTCTCTTTTTTCAGGCACGCAGTACCCGGTGGTTGCGGGCACGTAATCCTGCCGACTACGCCAAAAATTGACGCGCCCCCTGGGCCAGTGCTGTAGTGCGGCGCGCGTATGCGCTGGGAATACCCGGAGCCGGATCCGATGGGGGTAGTAGTCTTCGTGTGGCGGTGACCCGGTCCGTGCCCAGGGTGGTCAAACTAAGTGGCAGTTATTGGTATGATGGTATTAGTGTCCGACTACGCCACCCGTTGAATGCGGCTATGAAGCCGCCGCTGCAGGGCAGTCCGCTGAGGCCGGTGGTACGGATGTGCAGCGTGGATGGTATAACCCCCAACGGGAGGGGTATGGCCTCAGGGCAGAGGATGAGGTTGATGTTGGGAGTGATGGTGTGGATGTCCCAGCACTAATGGTGCGACAAGGAAGCACGGAGACGCGAGGGTACAGTTCAGGGTCTTTACTGATGGTACAAGGCAAATTCCCCCGGGAGTACTGGCTAGTAGTTGGGGCCTGGTTAGTCTGCGAGTAAGCCGGAGTTCCCCTGGCCAGGTGGAGTTGTAGGCCTTCCCGTTAGTCTGTACCCTTCCTGGCTACCCTGCTTTCGGCGGTTACAAGTAGCCCACGTCCCTGGGTATACCGTGTGGTGCTCACCCGTATGGCTGGTGACCTGGGGCCTCCTGTGAGCCTCCGCTCCGGAATGGCGGTGCTGGTCCCTTCGTTGTGACTGAGCCTCCGGGCTTTTATGGCCAGAGGACCTGGAATCCCCTGCTGGATGGATTCTGCTGCTGGGTATATCTTAGTCCCCACAGCCTCGGACTCCTGTGTCCGGTTTTAGTACCTTCTCCCAGGGCGAGCTCTGCACAGCTCCAGCTCCTGGCGCTTCTCCTTGGCTCCTACAGAGCTCCTGATGTCTATCTGTCCCTGTTTCTGCGTGTCCAGACCAGACTCCGTCTCTGTCTGGAACTCCTCTCGCTTAACCCTGCCTCAGCCCCAGTTTATGTAGGGGAAGTTCTTCCCCTCCCAGGACTGGGCAGGAGGTGTGGCATGCTTAGGATTCCTGCCCAGGAGACCTCCCACCTGCTCACAGACGTAATATTGCTATTACTGTGGAAACCAGACCCCTGGGGTGCCACACATGTCACCTGCAGCGGTGCTCAGTAAGGATCACCCCAGAGGCTGACTCACTTACAAGGGTGTCATCCCCATGGGTGCATGCCACATGCAGCGGTGCTCAGTGAGGAGCACCCCAAAGGCTGACTCAATCACAGGGTTGTCATCTCCATGGGTGCATGTCACCTGTAACAGCGCTCAGTAAGGATCACCCCAGAGGCTGACTCAATCACAGGGGTGTCATCCCCATGGGTGCATGTCACCTGCAGCGGTGCTCAGTAAGGATCTTCCTGAGGCTGACTCACTCACAGGGGTGTCATCCCCATGGGTGCAGGTCACCTGCAGCGGTGCTCAGTAAGGATCACCCCAGAGGCTGACCCACCCACAGAGGTGTCATCCCCACAGTTGCATGTCACCTGCAGCGATGTTCGGTAAGGATCACCCAATAGGCTGACTCACCCACAGGGGTGTCATCCCCATGGGTGCATGCCACCTGCAGCGGTGCTCAGTGAGGATCACCCCAAAGGCTGACTCAATCACAGGGGTGTCATCTCCATGGGTGCATGTCACCTGTAGCAGCGGTGCTCAGTAAAGATCACCCCAGAGGCTGACTCACTCACAGTGGTGTCATCTCCATGGGTGCATGTCACCTGTAGCGGCAGTGCTCAGTAAGGATCACCTCAGAGGTTGACTCGCCCATAGGAGTTTCATCCCCATGGGTGCATGTCACCTGCAGTGGCCGTGCTCAGTAAGGACCAACCCAGAGGCTGACTCACCCACAGAGGTGTCATCCCCATGGGTGCATGTCACCTGTAGCGGTGCTCAGTAAGGATCACTCCAGAGGCTGACTCACCCACAGGGGTGTCATGGATCACCCCAGAGGCTGACTCACTCACAGGGGTGTCATCCCCACGGGTGCATGTCACCTGAAGCGATGCTCAGTAAGGATCACCCCAGAGGCTGACTCACTCACAGAGGTGTCATCCCCATGTGTGCTTGTCACTTGCAGTGGTGCTCAGTAAGGATCACCCCAGAGGCTGACTCACCCACAGCGGTGTCATACCCATGGGTGCATGTCACCTACAGCGGGGCTCAGTAAGGATCACTCCAGAGGCTGACTCACTCACAGAGGTGTCATCCCCATGGGTGCATGTAACCTGCAGCGGTGCTCAGTAAGGATCACCCAGAGGCTAACTCTCTCACAGGGGTGTCATCCCCATGGGTGCATGTGACCTGCAGCGGTGCTCAGTAAGGATCACCCCAGAGGCTGACTCATTAACAGGAGTATCATCCACACGGGTGCATGTCACCTGCAGCAGTAGTCAGTAAGGATCACCCCAGAGGCTGACTCACCCACAGAGGTGTTATCCCCATGGGTGCATGTCACCTGCAGCAGTGCTCAGTAAGGATCACCGCAGAAGCTGACTCACCCACAGTGGTGTCTTCCCCATGGGTGCATGTCACCTGCAGCGTTGCTCAGTAAGGATCACCCCAGAGGATGACTCACCCACAGGGGTGTCATCCCCATTGTTGCATGTCACCTGCAGTGGCAGTGCTCAAAAAGGATCACCCCAGAGGCTGACTCACCCACAGTGGTGTCATCCCCATGGGTGCATGTCACCTGCAGAGGTGCTCAGTAAGGATCACCCCAGAGGCTGAATCACCCACAGAGGTGTTATCTCCACGGTTGCATGTAACCTGCAGCGGTGCTCGGTTAGGATCACCCCAGAGGCTGACTCACCCCAAGAGGTGTCATCCCCCCGGGTGCATGTCACCTGCAGAGGTGCTCAATAAGGATCACCCCAGAGGCTGACTCACTCACAGGGTGTCATCCCCATGGGTGCGTGTCACCTGCAGCGGTGCTCAGTAAGGATCACCCCAGAGGCTGACTCAATCACAGGGGTGTCATCCCCATGGGTGCATGTCACCTGCAGCGGTGCTCAGTAAGGATCTTCCTGAGGCTGACTCACTCACAGGGGTGTCATCCCCATGGGTGCATGTCACCTGCAGCGGTGCTCAGTAAGGATCACCCCAGAGGCTGACTCACCCACAGAGGTGTCATCCCCACAGTTGCATGTCACCTGCAGCGATGTTCGGTAAGGATCACCCAATAGGCTGACTCACCCACAGGGGTGTCATCCCCATGGGTGCATGCCACCTGCAGCGGTGCTCAGTGAGGATCACCCCAAAGGCTGACTCAATCACAGGGGTGTCATCTCCATGGGTGCATGTCACCTGTAGCAGCGGTGCTCAGTAAAGATCACCCCAGAGGCTGACTCACTCACAGTGGTGTCATCTCCATGGGTGCATGTCACCTGTAGCGGCAGTGCTCAGTAAGGATCACCTCAGAGGTTGACTCGCCCATAGGAGTTTCATCCCCATGGGTGCATGTCACCTGCAGTGGCCGTGCTCAGTAAGGACCAACCCAGAGGCTGACTCACCCACAGAGGTGTCATCCCCATGGGTGCATGTCACCTGTAGCGGTGCTCAGTAAGGATCACTCCAGAGGCTGACTCACCCACAGGGGTGTCATGGATCACCCCAGAGGCTGACTCACTCACAGGGGTGTCATCCCCACGGGTGCATGTCACCTGAAGCGATGCTCAGTAAGGATCACCCCAGAGGCTGACTCACTCACAGAGGTGTCATCCCCATGTGTGCTTGTCACTTGCAGTGGTGCTCAGTAAGGATCACCCCAGAGGCTGACTCACCCACAGCGGTGTCATACCCATGGGTGCATGTCACCTACAGCGGGGCTCAGTAAGGATCACTCCAGAGGCTGACTCACTCACAGAGGTGTCATCCCCATGGGTGCATGTAACCTGCAGCGGTGCTCAGTAAGGATCACCCAGAGGCTAACTCTCTCACAGGGGTGTCATCCCCATGGGTGCATGTGACCTGCAGCGGTGCTCAGTAAGGATCACCCCAGAGGCTGACTCATTAACAGGAGTATCATCCACACGGGTGCATGTCACCTGCAGCAGTAGTCAGTAAGGATCACCCCAGAGGCTGACTCACCCACAGAGGTGTTATCCCCATGGGTGCATGTCACCTGCAGCAGTGCTCAGTAAGGATCACCGCAGAAGCTGACTCACCCACAGTGGTGTCTTCCCCATGGGTGCATGTCACCTGCAGCGTTGCTCAGTAAGGATCACCCCAGAGGATGACTCACCCACAGGGGTGTCATCCCCATTGTTGCATGTCACCTGCAGTGGCAGTGCTCAAAAAGGATCACCCCAGAGGCTGACTCACCCACAGTGGTGTCATCCCCATGGGTGCATGTCACCTGCAGAGGTGCTCAGTAAGGATCACCCCAGAGGCTGAATCACCCACAGAGGTGTTATCTCCACGGTTGCATGTAACCTGCAGCGGTGCTCGGTTAGGATCACCCCAGAGGCTGACTCACCCCAAGAGGTGTCATCCCCCCGGGTGCATGTCACCTGCAGAGGTGCTCAATAAGGATCACCCCAGAGGCTGACTCACTCACAGGGTGTCATCCCCATGGGTGCGTGTCACCTGCAGCGGTGCTCAGTAAGGATAACCCCAGAGGCTGACTCAGTCACAGGGGTGCCATCCCCATGGGTGCATGTCACCTGCAGCGGTGCTCAGTAAGGATCACCCCAGAGGCTGACTCACTCACAGGGGTGTCATCCCCATGGGTGTATGTCACCTGCAGTGATGGTCAGTAAGGATCATCCCAGAGGCTGACCGACCCACAGGGGTGTCATCCCCATGGGTGCATGTCACCTGCAGCGGCAGTGCTCAGTAAGGATCACCCCAGATGCTGACTCACTCACAGGAGTGTCATCCCCATGGGTGTATGTCACCTGCAGCTGTGCTCAGTAAGGATCATCACAGAGGCTGACCGACCCACAGGGGTGTCATCCCCATGGGTGCATATCACCTGCAGCGGTGCTCAGTAAGGATCACCCTAGATGCTGACTCACCCATAGAGGTGTCATCTAGAGATGAGCGTTGTTAGACTCAAACTGTTCGCCAATCTCAAATTCGAGCTGTTTTGGGCGGCGTTCGAGCCGTTCGGTGAACACGAACGATTTGAAAAAAATTCGGCTGTTCGAGGTTATGTTCGATAACTGTTCATGCACCAAAATCATAACTGGATTTTTTCTCAGTAATGATGAAAATTAATGTTAATACGCAGTTTGAGTGTACAGCAGGGCGGGGGAGGGGCAGGGGATGGATCTCTGCAGAAATAATGAAGATCTCCATTTTTTTTTTCTCTTTCCCGCATTTACAGTGGGGAGGTGCAATCTGTCAGCCTATCAGCAGCGCACACACGGAGCGAAGTGCTTTTTTTCACACAAGCAAGGGCATGTGTCATTGGCAGTGTATGTCACATGTCCTTGCCCTATAAGACCCAGCCATTTTCCCCGTCGCCACCATTTTCTCACTGCTGCAGCTGTGTGTTAGACGTCACCGCTGTTGCTGTGTGCGCTATACCTTGTTAATTTCAAGCCAATTTTCACACAAATCTACAGATAGCTTGGGAGTAGGGAATAGTTGTGATTGCTGTCCTTTTAAGGACTAGGTTACAGCATTTCCTACTACTTTTATCAGGCAGGTCTGTGCTCTTAAATAGATAGGTTGGGAGTAAAGACTAATTGTAATTGCAGTCCTTTTCAGGACTAAGTTACATCAGTTCCTATCAGTTTTTGCCAGGCAGGTCTGTGCCAGTGCTGTGCAAGTTTTTTTTCACAGCATTTGGCTAAATCTTGCAAAGCTAATCCTTTTTGGCCTATTGCAGAGTGTGTTAGTCAGTGGAGTAGCCTATCTGTGTTGCAAGCTATACCACCTGTGTATAGAATACCAATTTTTTTACTGCACCTAGTGAAGTAAAACCTTTTGGGCATAGCATCATTCTATTAGTCCATCTATACTGACCTCCATCAGTTTGCAAATTGAATATATTTTTTTTTCTGCATCTAGCTCTGAAAAAATATTTGGGCTTCTAGCAGTGTGTGGGACTTGGTCTATTAGTCCATCTATACTGACCTCCATCAGGTTGCAAATTGAATATAATTTTTTTCTGCATCTAGCTCTGAAAAAATATTTGGGCTTCTAGCAGTGTGTGGGACTTGGTCTATTAGTCCATCTATACTGACCTCCATCAGGTTGCAAATTGAATATAATTTTTTTCTGCATCTAGCTCTGAAAAAATATTTGGGCTTCTAGCAGTGTGTGGGATTTGGTCTATTAGTCCATCTATACTGACCTCCATCAGGTTGCAAATTGAATATAATTTTTTTCTGCATCTAGCTCTGAAAAAATATTTGGCCTTCTAGCAGTGTGTGGGACTTGGTCTATTAGTCCATCTATACTGACCTCCATCAGGTTGCAAATTCAAAATAATTTTTCGTCTGCATCTAGCTCTGAAAAAATATTTGGCGTTCTAGCAGTGCGTGGGACTTGTTCTTTTAGTCCATCTATACTGACCTCCATCAGGTTGCAAATTGAATATAATTTTTATCTGCATCTAGCTCTGAAAAAATATTTGGGCTTCTAGCAGAGTGTGGGACTTGGTCTATTAGTCCATCTATACTGACCTCCATCAGGTTGCAAATTGAATATAATTTTTTTCTGCATCTCGCTCTGAAAAAATATTTGGGCTTCTAGCAGTGTGTGGGACTTGTTCTATTAGTCCATCTATACTGACCTCCATCAGGTTGCAAATTAAAAATAATTTTTATCTGCATCTAGCTCTGAAAAAATATTTGGGCTTCTAGCAGTATGTGGGACTTGTTCTATTAGTCCATCTATACTGACCTCCATCAGGTTGCAAATTGAATACAATTTTTTTTCTGCATCTAGCTCTGAAAAAATATTTGGCCTTCTAGCAGTGTGTGGCACTTGGTCTATTAGTCCATCTATACTGACCTCCATCAGGTTGCAAATTGAATATAATTTTTTTCTGCATCTCGCTCTGAAAAAATATTTGGGCTTCTAGCAGTGTGTGGGACTTGTTCTATTAGTCCATCTATACTGACCTCCATCAGGTTGCAAATTAAAAATAATTTTTATCTGCATCTAGCTCTGAAAAAATATTTGGGCTTCTAGCAGTGTGTGGGACTTGTTCTATTAGTCCATCTATACTGACCTCCATCAGGTTGCAAATTGAATACAATTTTTTTTCTGCATCTAGCTCTGAAAAAATATTTGGCCTTCTAGCAGTGTGTGCCACTTGGTCTATTAGTCCATCTATACTGACCTCCATCAGGTTACAAATTCAAAATAATTTTTTGTCTGCATCTAGCTCTGAAAAAATATTTGGGCTTCTAGCAGTGTGTGGGACTTGTTCTATTAGTCCATCTATACTGACCTCCATCAGGTTGCAAACTGAATATAATTTTTATCTGCATCTAGCTCTGAAAAAATATTTGGGCTTCTAGCAGTGTGTGGGACTTGGTCTATTAGTCCACCTATACTGACCTCCATCAGGTTGCAAATTGAATATAATTTTTTTCTGCATCTAGCTCTGAAAAAATATTTGGCCTTCTAGCAGTGTGTGGGACTTGGTCTATTAGTCCATCTATACTGACCTCCATCAGGTTGCAAATTCAAAATAATTTTTTGTCTGCATCTATCTCTGAAAAAATATTTGGCCTTCTAGCAGTTTGTGGGACTTGTTCTATTAGTCCATCTATACTGACCTCCATCAGGTTGCAAATTAAAAATAATTTTTATCTGCATCTAGCTCTGAAAAAATATTTGGGCTTCTAGCAGTGTGTGGGACTTGTTCTATTAGTCCATCTATACTGACCTCCATCAGGTTGCAAATTGAATATAATTTTTTTCTGCATCTAACCCAGACGATAGTTTTGGCCTAATACTACAGTTTGGCCACTCAGCTCTGCTCGGTTCCCATCCATTGCTTTTTTGTGCAAACAACTCCAGAGTTGTGAATTAGTTAACCACCAAAATGAGTGGAAAAAGGCCTGCTGCTGGTGGAAAGGGGAATAGGCGTGTTGGGAAGGGGAAAAAAGGTTGTGTCCGTGGGGTAGGTGTTAAAGCAACAGTAACATCTGCAGAAGAAAAACCATCTTCCAGCCAAACTAAAATGTCTACTTCTTTTAGCGGACAATGTGATAAGATCCCTTTCTTACGGCCACGCCAATCGCTACAAATTCCAGATGAGGCACAAAAACAGCAGGTGCTTCAACGGATGTCAAGTGCTCCTTTAAGTGGGCTCTCCTCCACATCAACTTCAACATCACAAATACTCCAGTCCTCAGAGGTGTCACCCCAATCGCACTTGCTTCCTCACAGCTGCCAAATCTCCAGCTGCCCATCTGAGTATGAGGTAGAACAGATGGTTGAGTCTGCAGAGCTGTTTACTCATACTATAGCCTGGGAATCAGAGGTCGGCTCCAGCGCTTCTGTGAATCCAGACGAGGAAATGATCTGCACTGATGCCCAGAATCTTTATAAGTCGGATCCAGGACCAGACGCAGAAGGTTCTGAACATAATGTAGACCCTCATTCCCAAACTGTAACTCCTGTTGGTGGAGACAATGAGGAAGATGATGATGAGACTCAAATACCTGATTGGAGCGACAACTTTAGTTTTTTGTCAGGGCAGTAACAGGTTGGCTCTCAGGACGACGGGTGTGATAACACACAGGGTGATGATGATGAGGTTGGAGATCCCACTTACTGTCAACCCACAGTCAGCCAAGAGATGAGGTCAGCAGAGGAGGTGGAGGAGGATGCTAGTGACGACGAAGTCAGGTTGCGCCTTCCTGGACAGAGACGTAGTACTGGAAGCACGTCAACAACTGCATCCTCAAACACAACTCTGCCTCTGACCACAAGTCGTGGTGGCTCTTCAGGTCGCATGGGTGCTAAGCCTTGCATAGCCTGGGCATTTTTTCAGATCGATAAAGATGACCCAACTCGTGTTATCTGTAACATTTGTCAACAAAAGCTAAGTAGAGGCCAAAAAATACATAGTTTGAGTACTTCATGCGTGAACCGGCACATGGACATGAAGCATAAGTTGCAGTGGGAAGCTCACTGTGCTACAATGCGGCCTAACCGGCCGGGCCAACCACCGTCTGCCACATCTTGTGCATTGGCGGCCTCTTCATCCTCTGTGACTGGGGGGACAGCAGTCACACCTGTTTTGGGACGCAGACCTGCCACCTCTTTACCCTCAACAGCCAGCGTGATTGGCAGGTCATCATTTTCTTTGGAGGTGGTAACACCAGCTGGTGTTGAGCGCTGTCCGACATCGATAGCACCACCTTTGGATCAAGGCAACCTAACATGTCCGCCTGCATCTTCCTCACAGACCGGAAGTTTGCCAGGGACACCCTTATCAACCCCGTCTAAGCACAACAGCCAGCCCTCGGTCCCTCAGATGTGGACAAGTAAAAGACCATTTCCTCCTAGCCATGAGAAAGCTAAGAGGTTGAATTTCACCATCTGCAAGCTCTTGGCTACAGAAATGCTGCCTTTCCGCCTGGTGGACACAGAGGATTTTCGAGACCTTATGTCCGTCGCAGTGCCCCAGTACCAGATGCCCAGTCAGCACTACTTCTCAAAGAAAGGTGTGCCTGCGCTCCACCAGCATGTCGCACACAACATCACCGCTTCTTTGAGAAACTCTGTGTGACAGGGTGCATTTCACCACAGACACTTGGACGAGTAGGCATGGACAGGGGCTTTACATGTCGCTGACTGGGCACTGGGTAACTATGGTGACAGCAGGACAAGGGGCTGCTGTCTAAGTCTTGCCGTCCCCATGAGTTGTGCGTCAATCCTCTTTATCTCAAAGTTCCTCCACTGCTTCTGCCTCCTCAACCTCCTCTCGGTCCTCCACCTGCACCCAAAGCTTGTCTGGTCATGCCACATGAAGGCCCTACCACAAGGTAAGCCAGCGCAGGACAGAGACAGAGACAAAGTTAGGCCTAGCTCCAGGCAGGTCAGAAACTTACTACGCACAAGCAAGAACCAGGAGGCCCAAAACCCGCTCATTGGGGAGGATCCGGACATACACCCTTCACCCTACAGTGCTCCGGGGAGTGCTTGAAATTCCACCAGTAAAAGGTACTGAAGTGAACATCGTGTCCATCCCTGTTCTTGCTCCGGCCCGGCGTAGTCTCTTTGTCCTGCATCCTCGTTCCTATACTGCCCTGAGGCCCCGCTCCACCTGTGGGGAGCTATACCATCAAGTTGCCTTATCACCGGCCTCAGTGGACTGCGCAGCGCTGGTGATCCTCACCAGAAGCCACAGGTGGCGTCACAAACTATTTTATAAACTTAACCAAAAACATCAACCCCTTTTTAAAGAGCGGCCCAGGGTACGGGCTCGGGAGCCAACCACCGCGACATCCCTAAAGGCCAGGCTAAAGGCCTGGGTACCGAGTCATCCCCATTCCCCTGGGCTAGTCATCTCTTCCCTGGCGTCACGAACAGGATTGCGTGCCCACTGCAACGACGAAGTGTTTTGCCCGTTGCCACCGGGTACTGTGCGCCTTTATTTTGAACTGTGTACGTAAAGTGTGGTGAAGATAGCCGCCATTGTTGGGCCGTTGAGCGAGAAGAAGGGCGTAACTGTGGGAAAATAAGGGGCGTACCTGCAAAAGAGCGTGAAGTCCCGGACACGCCCCACGCCTCAACGTCAAATTATGAAGCGCCAGATCCTGTACGGAGAGTCGCTGAATGCTCTGACGAAGGACGCAAGCGACGCAAGGTCCTGAAGACAACCGTCACCTGCGGAGCTGCGGCCTACCGGAAGAAAAACCAGAAGGTAGGCTACGGTTAACTAGGGGAGCGCTAAGATGTCGGTCGAACAGCAGAACGCCGACCTAGCGGTCAACGTCCCTGAAGCCCAGCCCGCGCCCGATAATGGGCAGGCCGAAGCCGTCGCTCCACCAGCAGCGCCTGTAACACCTGTTATTCCTATGACTTTACCGTACATTCCTGGAGCAAAGTGGCTCCTCCAGTACAACGGCAAACCAGATACCCTGTCTGGATTCAAACTGAAGATATGTGGTATTTTGGACATGTACTCTATGACCGGCAAACAAAGAGCCGCCGTTGTATTAGGACAACTGACCGATGCTGCGGAGCTGGAAGTGGAAACATGGTCGACCGCAGACCAGGAGTCAGCGTCCGCAATATTCCAAAAACTACAGACTGTCTTTGAGGACCTTACTGATGCGGACCTTCGGATGAGGTTATACAGCTTCTCCCAACAACCAGAGAACAATGTTCGGGACTACACCTGGCGTCTCCAAGGGGCCCTGCGGGCTCTGAACCAGGTTAGCCCAGCCAGCGTTGAGAGTGAGAACAAAATGCTGAAGGAACAGTTTGCCCAGGGACTGAGGTCTCCAGAGGAGAGCAGGACTGTGCGTTGGTGGTCCCTAGATCATCCAGATGCCACCTTTGAGAATCTCAAGGACATGGCTATCAATTGACTGCAGCCCCTGGAAACAAATGCCATCCAACGTTACCAGGGTGGGGTTGCCCCAGAGCCTGCTACACCTACCTTTTCCCCAGTGACTGCTGAAGTTAAAGTCCCAACAACGTCCCCTAAAGAACTGGACAGTCTGCGCTCTGAGGTGCGTCAGTTGAGCAAAACCCTTACCACTGTGCTGAGTGCTCTGCAGCTGCGGACGGAGCCTGAGGAAGGAGGGAAAATTCTGCTAGCTGACAGCCCTGAGGATGTCCCCTGGATGCGGAGGAGGAGGAGGCCAACACCACCCTCGCCGAGGACCAGTGACCAGCGCCGCCCACCGAGGGAACCTACCTGCTACCGCTGCCGCAAGACCAGACACCTCGCCCAGAAGTGTCCTTTAAAAGAGAAAACCCTGGGTCCGAGGGCCGACACCCAGGAGTAGACTCACCAGGCCCATCAGACTGGTACAACAGGTTCATCGGAGGAAGACCTTTCCTGTCCATTGTACTGGATGGGATCCCAACGCATGCCCTGCTGGACATAGGATCTCAGGTAACCATCATGCCTGAAGTCCTCTACAAGAGGTTCTGGTCCATGGACGACTTACGTCTGCCAGCTCCAAATTTGTCTGTATATGCTTCAAATGGACTCCCCCTTAACCTACTCGGGGTTAAGAATGTGACTGTAAAGGTGGGGAGAGTGGAGTTGAAGGACCAGGGACTAATTGTAGTGGAGACTAACCCTGATGACAGCAACCCATATATGGTACTAGGCACTAATGTTGTTGGTAACTGTTTGGGAGAGGTTGTGTTCTTGCTCCAACAGATCGCTGACACTGCCAGACCGAGACAGAGGAGGGCACTGCAGAGGGAGATCCGCGTCCTGATGTATCAAAAGCAAGTAAAGTTAACAGATGGTGAAATCGGTAACGTGCGGGTAACAGACCCTATCCCCATTGTTGTCCCCCCAATGAGTGAAATGCTCATCTGGTGTAGAGCTGCCATAGGTCTTAGAGGACAGAGCTACCAGGCGGTAGTAGAACCCCTTTGCTCTGAGCACAGACCCACGCTCTTAACCGCCAGGGGAGTGGTAGATGTACGTAATGGGAGGGTGCCTGTCCGTCTTCTTAACCTAGGGGAAGATGAGGTTAAACTGCCACGTTATGCCACTGTTGCTAAGTTACATGCTGTCAACAACAACTATATCCACGAGGCGGAGTCCTTAACTTCACCAGAAGAAGTGGAGGATAATGACCCTGCAACCCAGGTGGAGGATTGGTGTCAACAGCTCCATGTTGGGACAGACACCACTCCTGCCCTTCAAAAACAGGGTGTACACCGGGTGGTTCAAGAATACTCGCAGGTGTTCAGTAAACATTCACTAGACTTCGGGAGGGTTAAGGGGGTTCAACATCATATCCCCACAGGCAACCATTCCCCAATCAAAGAACGTTATAGGCCTATACCCCCAGCTCACTACCAGAAGGCAAAAGAAATGCTGCATGACATGAGGAAGGCGGGAGTAATTAGGGATAGTTGTAGTCCCTGGGCAGCTCCCCTAGTGCTGGTTAGGAAAAAGGATAGGAGCATGAGAATGTGTGTAGATTACCGTCAAGTAAATCGCATTACACATAAAGATGCATACCCTTTGCCACGCATAGAGGAGTCCCTAGCTGCCTTAAAGTCTGCAAATTACTTTTCTACCCTTGACCTCACTAGTGGTTACTGGCAGGTCGCTATGGCTGAGGAGGATCGGGAGAAGACGGCCTTCACCACCCCGATGGGACTCTGCGAGTTCAACAGTATGCCGTTTGGACTCTGCAATGCCCCCGGAACGTTCCAGAGATTGATGGAGTGCGGCCTGGGACACCGCAACTTCGAGACTGTGTTACTTTACCTGGATGACGTAATTGTGTACTCCAGAACGTACGAGGACCACCTGAAACACCTGGCAGAGGTATTTGAGTCACTGTCCCGGTACGGGATGAAGTTGAAGCCCTCAAAGTGCCATCTGCTTAAGAGGAAGGTACAGTACCTGGGGCACATTGTCAGTCTGGAAGGGGTAGCACCAGACCAGGAGAAGGTCACTGCCATCCAGAAATGGCCGGAGCCGAAGAACCTCAAGGAGGTGCGTCAGTTCTTGGAACTAGTAGGATACTAGTTCCGGAGGTTCGTAAAGGACTACAGCTCCTCTGCAAGACCTCCTGGTTGGGCAGTCCCCCAAAGGCAAAAACCCTCCATTCCACTGGGGTAAAGAACAGGCTGAATCATTTCAGGAGATGAAGGAGATCCTGACAGGTGATGAGATCCTAGCCTACCCTGACTACAGCCAACCGTTCCTGCTGTATACAGATGCCAGGAACGAAGGACTGGGAGCTGTCTTGAGTCAGAAGCAGAATGGGCAAGAGAAAGTCATCGCATACGCAAGCAGGAAGCTCCGCCCAATTGAGAGGAACCCAGAGAACTATAGCAGCTTCAAGTTGGAGTTCCTGGCCTTGGTCTGGGCCATCACTGAGCTTTTCAAGCACTATCCAGTCTCCAGCAAGTTCACTGCCTTTACTGATAACAACCCCTTGACCCATCTTGAAACAGCAAAGTTGGGGGCTCTGGAACAACGATGGATGGCTCGGCTGTCAAACTACCAATTTACAATCAAATACCGGGCAGGCCGCAAGAACGCCAACACCGATGCCCTGTCTAGGATGCCTCACCAATCAGACACGGAGGAAGAAGTGGATGACTTGGAAGAGATTGAGCTACCTGCCTTTCACCGGAATGGGATGATCCATGAGCAGAGAGTCTCCAACAAGCAGCATGGAAAGACGTTAAACCCCCTGCCTCACCACAGCTGGAAAGAGACCCAGGACAGCGACTCGGTTGTCAGCCGCATTAAACATCTGATAACCCAAGAAGGTGCCTCCCTGGAGAAGGATGCATCTCTCCAAGCAAAGCAGCTGTGGAATGAGAGAAGCCGGCTGTTTATCTACCGTGAGAAGCTGTGCCGGAGGTACGTTAATCCAAGAACCCATGAGATGGTATGGCAGATAGTGGTCCCGAAGACAGACATCCAAATGGTATTAGAAGCTTACCACGATCAGGCGGGGCACTTTGGCTGGAAAAAGCTAGAGACCCTGCTGAAGTGTCGATTCTACTGGGTAGGAATGCGCAGCTCCATTGAAAGGTGGTGCCGGGACTGAGGGCCCTGCGGCCTAAGAAGAAAGGACTTCAGCAGCCAGAAAGCACCCATGCAACCCATCAAGACGACTCGACCTCTGGAGATCGTGGCCCTGGACCATGTCAAGCTCTCCCCCAGCAGGTCAGGGTACTCCTATGCTCTGACTATGGTGGATCACTACTCACGTTTCCTGGTGGTCGCCCCTGTCAAAGACCTGACAGCAGAGACAGCAGCAAAGACGTTCCAAGCGTATTTCTGCAGACCCCATGGATACCCTGAGCAGGTACTGACGGACCAAGGCCCGTCCTTTGAGGCTGAGTTGTTCAAAGAGTTCTGCTATCTCTACGGGTGTAAAAAGATCAGAACTACACCATATCACCCACAAACAAACGGTCTTTGTGAAAAGATGAACAACATCATCATCGACCTACTGAAGACCATACCACTTGAAGAGAGAAACCAGTGGCCAGATCTACTACCAGACTTAGTGGATCTGTATAATCATATATCAGTCAGTTCCACCAACTGCACTCCGGCATATCTCATGCGGGCAAGGCTGCCCATGGATTTGGAGCTTGGTGTTGTTGAGCCTGAAGCTGATATGACCACTGAGGACTGGGACACCACCAGACAAGAGCAGTACAGAAGAGTACAAGCTTGTGTCAAGGACAGTTGGGTGAGAGAAAAACAGGAAATTCAATACAACAAAAACGCACCCGCAGAACCTTTCACACCTGGTGAAACAGTACTAAAATGGAAAAGACGCAACCACAAACTTGATGACCAGTGGGAAAAAGACCCCTACACTGTGTTACCGTCAAGGTTTGACAACAAAAAGACCTGTATAATCAGTCGTGATGGAGGAAAAACATCTGCTACTGTGTCCAGGGACCATCTAAAATTGTGTCCACATCTACTAAAGACTCAGAAAGAAGTGATACACACTGACTTTGGAGACTTCCCTGCGGATTGGCCTCAGATCGGAGGTGCAGTAATCATTCCAGTACTCCAATTCTATGAACAGCCAGAAAACCCTCCACAGCAAGTTGTACCTGTAA
Source organism: Phyllobates terribilis (assembly GCF_046119375.1). Lineage (NCBI taxonomy): Eukaryota > Metazoa > Chordata > Amphibia > Anura > Dendrobatidae > Phyllobates > Phyllobates terribilis. The sequence goes on from NW_027363111.1 coordinate 296,920, forward strand.
GTGCTGCAGAAGAGCCAGCTCAAGAAGTATACCCGGATGAAGGATCCCCGGCAGGAGCAGAGCAAGAGGGCCCAGCCAATGGTAGACTTGTCAGTCCAAGAGAGAGGTTAAGGCAGTTTTACAACATGGTTACACGTAGAACTGGTAGAGTAACTGAGGATACAGATACTGACACTCCACCAACCACAGCACTACGCAGATCAGTACGCAGCACAAGAGGTAAACCTCCTGCTAGGTACACTCAGTAAGTAGTCAAATTGCTGAAAGTGTAGATAGTTACCCCTGGGGTATTGTATATTAAATTGTGATGTATTGCATAGTTGTATAATTTCATGCATGCTTAACAATTTGTGCTTTTTCCTATTAATTCTTTATGCCCACATAATGAACTGCGTGGCTGAGGACTGTGTGCAGCCCAAAAACTCTTGATGTATATAATTGCGCTCCCTGGAGTGCCCCTTTTAGGTGACCTCAGAAGAAAAACCTGTCTGGAGTGGCTTTTGTGGAGGTCCAACTCGGGATCTTCATGCCCTGCAGCCACCCCAGGGCCTACGTAGAGGGTTTAGGACAGGTCCCTCAAAACTACCAAACTACTCTACTTTGTGAGATGGACATCCTGTATGGGAACCTCACCACAGGAGACTTGGACTCTGAGGACGCTTTGTATTTGTTTTGGTTATGTAACGTTTAAGATTCGTGCCTCCCATAAAGGGAAGAATGTTCTAGTATTGCTTATGTTTCCTATTGTTACTGTTTTTATAAAATGTACTTCAGCCCGGGAGTGCTGAGTTTAACTAGGGGGGAATGTGAAGCCCAGCTGTGCTTGGTATCACAAATCCTAGAAGGGTGTATTGAAGGATTCCTCCACAAGAGGCCCCCATAACCATTCACACATCTCCACCTTCCACCTCAGACCACCAGACGGAGCTCCTTAGGGAGATATAAAAGGGAAGGTGGAGCCAGGCAGCCGTTAGTCTATTCTGGTTTAGCAGTGAGTCCAGTGCAGTCTGAGACGAGCTACCTCAGAGGACAAATGCCTGTTTCAGCTCCTGCGATTGCTATCCTGCAGTGGAGCTTATCCAGATCAAGACTCCGTGTAGCTCAGAGAGGTGAGCTTTAGGTGTGCCGGCGCCATAAGATCGGTGAAACGCGGCACGCTGCCATTAGTGTGAGTAGCCTATTAAGGGTCCGAGTAGGCCGAAGGCAAAAAGAGTAGAGAGTTAGCTCATAGGGGGCAGAGGAGCTTAACTAGCTCACCCCGAAGAAGAAGTAGTTACCGGACACTGGGTCCGAAGCTTGCCGGGATCTCCATGACCCAGTAAGATAAACCGGAATCCCTGGAGAACTACAGGTCCCAGGAGCGCTAAAGTGCTGATACGTACCGGAGCCAGGAGACACATAGGCCCCGTAAGTCGGGAGCGTGCTGTTAGAACCTTGCTCTTAGGTTTTTTCCTTTGCTGGTCACATGACCTTGTTGGCCTATTTAATCCTGCTCCGCCCTTCTGGCTTTGCTGGACTTCATTGTATAACTACTTTCTAGCTAGCCTGTGCTCTGTATCTAATTCTGTTAGTTTGCTTGGTCTACGGACCTCAGTGTTCTATATATTTTGTTTGTTTGTCTGTCTGCTACTATTTCTGTTAGGAGGTGTCCCATTTTCCTCCCAGTCCTTAGTACTTGTAGGGATTCCTTCCCCACATCTATAGGTCTCCGTACAGACTAGCTTAGGACTTTAGCAGGTCTGATCGCAGGATCAGGTCCCCTGTTACATCGTAGGGATAAAGCTGAGTTCTATCGTAGGGACAGATCTCCTCTCTTTCCTTAGCTCTGGTAGCAGAACATAACAGTAAGTCCAGCCTGCAAATTTTCTAAGGAAAGATTTTTCTGTTCCATCATGGTGTCGGTTCAGGATTTGGCTCATCGCCTGCAGGGACTCTCTCTGGAGGTGGCCGAGCTCCGTCAGCACGTGAGTAACTGTCCTGGAGCACATTTCTTGGAGCCTAAGGTATGTTTGCCGGATTTATTTTTTGGTGAACACCGAGAATTTTTTTCATTTAAAAATGCTTGCTTATTGTATTTTCGTTTGAGACCCAAGTCCTCTGGGGATGAATCCCAGCGCATAGGGTTCATAATGTCACTTTTGCGCAAATAGCCTCAGGAGTGGGCCTTTTATTTGCAACCTAGTGATACATGCTTCAGATCAGTGGATAGTTTTTTTTCTGCTTTGGGACTATTATATGATGATCCTGACCGTGTCGCATCAGCTGAGACTGAGTTAAGACGTTTGAGACAGGGATCAGGTAATGTGGAAAAATATTGTACTCATTTCCGTCGATGGTCTACTCATACAGGGTGGAACGATTCTGCTCTGAAAAGTCTATTTCTTGCTGGGCTCAATGAAAGGGTTAAAGACCTGCTAATTGCTTATCCTACACCTGAAGATTTGCAACAGGCTATGCAATTAGCTATACGGGTGGATAGGAGACTGCGTGCAAGGGTTAATGAGAGCAAATCCTCTGCTATGTCAGTTTCTGGTTATGAGAATGTGTGTACTAACAGTGGTGAACCGATGGAGATTGGATCGGTGGCACCTCGCTCTCAAGAAAAAGACCGTAGATTTTTTGAAGTCTTGTGTTTCTATTGCGGAAAATCTGGTCATTTGATTAAAGGCTGTGAGCTTCGTATGAAGAAAGAAAAAAAAATGGTCAGTCATGCCCGTATTGCCTGTTTAAATTCCAAGGGTGTATTTTTAGCTGCTTCCACGATTGCTCAGGAAAAATTAATGGAATTTCGGGTGTTTGTCGATTGTGGGTCTACTCTGAATGTAATTGATGGGGGATTCTTGGAAAGACTCAATTTAAAACCCGAAACTTTATCATCCCCCATTGCTGTGGTTTCTGTGGATGGTTCCCCTTTGAAGAATATTACTCTCAAGGTCTGTGAATTTCCTCTCACTATTAATGGTGTTCACCATGAGAAATTGGATTTGGTAGTTTTGAATAACTTGCCTTCTCCAGTAATATTGGGATTGCCCTGGTTAAAATTTCACAATCCTGTACTGGATTGGTCTACCAGTGAAATTAAATCCTGGAGCCATAAATGTTATGACAAGTGTTGTAACGGGCGTATTGCAGCTTTGGATAGGGGAGAATTGCCTGTTCCTATTCAGGATTTTTGGAGAGTTTTTTCTGAGAAGGAATCGCAGGTTTTGCCTCCCCATAGAGACTATGATTGCTCTATTGAATTTGTCCCTGGAGCGACTCTTCCTAAAAGTCGTTTATTTAACCTTACTATTCCTGAGAGAAAGGCTTTGGAGGAATACATACAGACAAGTTTGGCCGCCGGTCACATTAGGCCTTCTAAGTCTCCTGTGGCGGTTGGATTTTTTTTTGTAAAAAAAAAGGACGGCGGTTTACGTCCTTGTCTGGATTTTCGTGAGATTAACAAAATTACTGTACGCAATCCTTACCCACTGCCATTGATTCCTGATTTATTTAACCAGTTAATGGGGGCCAAGTGGTTCTCTAAAATTGACCTTAAGGGGGCATACAATCTGTTGCGCATGAAGGAGGGTGACGAATGGAAGACTGCTTTTAACACTCCTGTGGGTCATTTTGAGAATCTGGTTATGCCTTTTGGTCTTACTAATGCTCCTGCATTTTTTCAGAATCTTATTAATGACATCCTTAGACCTTTGATCGGCAAAAATGTGGTTGTGTATTTGGATGACATTTTGATTTATTCGCCGGATCTGGAGTCTCATTGGCGGAGCGTACGTGAGGTATTACAGTTGTTAATGGACAATTCGCTTTTTGCTAAGCTGGAGAAATGTGAGTTCGCTGTACAGAGAATTAGTTTTTTGGGTTACATTATCTCCAGCGAAGGTTTTGAGATGGACCCGGTTAAAGTTCAAGCTGTACAGGAATGGCCTAGGCCTATTGGTTTGAAATCGATACAGAGGTTTTTAGGTTTCGCCAATTATTACAGAAAATTCATAAAAAATTTTTCTAGTATTGTCAAACCTCTGACCGATCTCACCAGGAAAGGTGCTGATGCGGTTCAGTGGTCTTCTGAGGCTATTGAAGCTTTTGTGTATCTCAAGGAGAGGTTCACCTCTGCTCCCATCCTTATGCAGCCTGATGTGACTAAGCCGTTTTTGGTTGAGGTTGATGCTTCCTCTGTGGGGGTTGGCGCAGTATTGTCTCAGGATAACGGGGATGGATTACATCCCTGTGCCTTTTTTTCAAAAAAATTTTCGGAGACTGAACTGAATTACGATATTGGTAATCGGGAATTATTGGCTATTAAACTCGCATTTGAACACTGGCGCCACTTCTTGGAAGGTGCGGAATTTCCCGTTCAGGTTCTTACGGATCATAAAAATCTGATATATCTTGATGCTGCCAAGCGCCTGAATGCCCGTCAGGCTAGGTGGGCACTGTTTTTCTCGCGGTTTAATTTCTCCGTTACTTACATCCCTGGTACTAAGAATGTTAAGGCGGATGCCTTGTCTCGCAGTTTTTCTCCCATAGTCGGTGCTGAGAAAGAGGAGAACATTTTACAAGAAGGTGTTGTGATAGCTGCTTTGGACTCCGTTTTGGAAGATGAGATTCTTAAAGCACAGGAGAATGCCCCATCTAACACTCCTCATGGGAGGTTGTTTGTGCCTGGGACCTTTAGGAGAGATTTGTTTGTTGAGTGTCACGAATCTCGGTTTGCAGGTCATCCCGGAATCTCTGAGACCAAGAGACTGGTGGGTCGCAGTTTTTGGTGGCCTGGATGGCAGAAGGAAGTCATTAAGTGGGTCCGTCAATGTACTATATGTGCTAGATCTAAGTCCTCACATACTCCTGCTGCGGGGTTGCTTTGTCCTTTGGAGGTTCCCAGTGCTCCTTGGACACATTTGGCTATGGACTTTATAACTGACCTTCCCCCCTCTGAGGGTTTTACTGTCATCTGGGTGGTCGTGGACCGTTTTAGCAAGATGTGTCACTTGGTTCCCTTCGTCAAACTGCCCTGCGCTAAAACTCTCGCTAAGGCCTTTGTCAAGGAAATTGTCAGACTTCATGGCGTTCCTACTGACATTGTTTCTGATAGGGGTCCTCAGTTCGTGGCTCGTTTTTGGCGTGCCTTTTGTGACAGGTTGGGAGTTCATTTATCGTTCTCGTCCGGATATCATCCTGAATCTAATGGCCAGACAGAAAGGAAAAACCAGGATGTTGAGCAGTTCTTGCGTTGTTTTGTGGCAGACAATCAAGAGGGGTGGTCTGAGTTTCTGCCACTTGCTGAATTTGCTCTGAACAATCATACATCTTCTTCTGCTGGTTGTTCGCCTTTTTTTTGTTGTTCTGGGAGACATCCGTCGTTTGGGTCGTTCTCCAAGTTGGGATCTGCCGTGCCTGAGGAGGAGAATTTTTCCGGTGATTTGGAGAGAGTTTGGACGGATGTGCGTGGTAATCTTCAGGAGGCCAACAGAAAATCTAAAGACTACTTTGATAGGAAACGACAGGAGGTTTTGTTCGCTGTTGGTGACATGGTTTGGTTGTCCTCTAGGAATCTGCGGTTGAGGATTCCTTCTAAGAAATTGGGTCCCAAGTTTGTAGGGCCCTTTAAGGTGCTTCAGGTTGTCAACCAATCTGCTGTTAGGTTGGAGGTTCCTACCTCCTGGAGAATTAATCCGGTATTTCATGTCTCTCTGTTAAAAAAAGCTGTTGTGTCGGATGGTGACGCCTCTGCCTCTGTTCCTCCGGTGGTGGAGGACGGGGAATATGAAATTTCTCGCATCCTTAACTCTAGACGGTATAGAGGTAGTTTGCAGTATCTTGTGGCCTGGAAAGGTTTCGGACCCGAGGATAACTCTTGGGTGAGGTCAGATGATGTTTCCGCGTCCAGACTTATCAGAGCGTTTCACAGGAGATTTCCTGATAAGCCTGGTCCTAGGGGATCCGGAGGATCCTCTTAGAAGGGGGGGTACTGTTAGAACCTTGCTCTTAGGTTTTTTCCTTTGCTGGTCACATGACCTTGTTGGCCTATTTAATCCTGCTCCGCCCTTCTGGCTTTGCTGGACTTCATTGTATAACTACTTTCTAGCTAGCCTGTGCTCTGTATCTAACTCTGTTAGTTTGCTTGGTCTACGGACCTCAGTGTTCTATATATTTTGTTTGTTTGTCTGTCTGCTACTATTTCTGTTAGGAGGTGTCCCATTTTCCTCCCAGTCCTTAGTACTTGTAGGGATTCCTTCCCCACATCTATAGGTCTCCGTACAGACTAGCTTAGGACTTTAGCAGGTCTGATCGCAGGATCAGGTCCCCTGTTACATCGTAGGGATAAAGCTGAGTTCTATCGTAGGGACAGATCTCCTCTCTTTCCTTAGCTCTGGTAGCAGAACATAACACGTGCACTCCAAGAGAAGGACCTACCACAAGGTAAGCCAGCGCAGGACAGAGACAGAGACAAAGTTAGGCCTAGCTCCAGGCAGGTCAGAAACTTACTACGCACAAGCAAGAACCAGGAGGCCCAAAACCCACTCATTGGGGAGGATCCGGACATACACCCTTCACCCTACAGTGCTCCGGGGAGTGCCTGAAATTCCACCAGTAAAAGGTACTGAAGTGAACATCGTGTCCGTCCCTGTTCTTGCTCCGGCCCGGCGTAGTCTCTTTGTCCTGCATCCTCGTTCCTATACTGCCCTGAGGCCCCGCTCCACCTGTGGGGAGCTATACCATCAAGCTGCCTTATCACCGGCCTCAGTGGACTGCGCAGCAATGGTGATCCTCACCAGAAGCCACAGGTGGCGTCACGAACTATTTTATAAACTTAACCAAAAACATCAACCCCTTTTTAAAGAGCGGCCCAGGGTACGGGCCCGGGAGCCTACCACCGCGACATCCCTAAAGGCCAGGCTAAAGGCCCGGGTACCGAGTCATCCCCATTCCCCTGGGCTAGTCACTTGGTCTGAAAAAAATTACCCTTACTGAGTACCACATTTTTTATCTTGATTTCTTTTAGTGTTTCTTAAAGCCCTAAAGTTGCCATTTGAAATGACTTTAGTTTTGTGCCATGTCTGTGATCTGCTTTTCTTCAACAACATTAAACAACTGAATGAACATTCTCCGAGCCCGGTGATTCCATAATTTTTGCCAGGGGTTGTAGAAGAGGGGACTCAGGGCGAAGAGAACTCAGTTCCGGCCCACAGCATGTTGATACCGGCCCTGTGCCTCCCCCCTACAACACTGAAATTCATAGGGAGTTTCCACCAAAAGTGAGCTAATATTACTCACTGTCGGCTTTACTTGCGCTAGTTAGCAAAAATAGAGGGGGCTGCACATAATTTTTTAAAAATTTATTTATAGCACAGGTGCTGGCAGATGAATACTCTCATCAGCCTGCTGAACACAAACACTAACATATACTTCCTGGAGAAGTCCATGTTTGGGGTCTGTGCACGGACACTAGGTGTTCGGTATGGATCCCGAACTTTACTGTAGCAGTGATGGTCGGTCTCCAAGGCAACAAGTTGTCAACAAAAGTGATAATATCACAAGATTGGCTTGCAATTTACCTTTTAATAACATTTACAAAGGGATTACTTTTTACAAGCACAATCCAATAATAGAAATAACTCTTTAACTGCTTCACTCTTCAGCCATAATGGTGTCTGCTCGTCCCGAGAAACCATTTACACACTTGTTGCACAGATGTTTGTTGAAGCAGAAACGTTTCTGGAGTCTCCATCAGTCGTCCGCAAATGATCTGTGGTTTCATGTTGCATCCGGTTAAGACCTAAACCTTTCAGCATTTTCCAAAAATGCTTTCTAAACTTTGTACCAACAAAAAAGTACAGGACAGGGTTGAGACCAGCGTGGAAGTAAGCTATAGCTTCCATTACAACGCTCGTGATTGTAAAGGAATCTGATGTGAATCCCTTATTGAGGACTTTAGCCAGGACAAGGGCATTATGAGGCAACTGTGTAGCTATAAATACAACCACTATGACCACAATTATCTTCATTGACTTCCTCTTCTGAACGCCTCTGGCATTAACCAAGGTCCGGAGAATAAAGCTGTAACAAAACACCATTGAGGCCAAGGGAATTAAAATCCCACTGTCATCTGGAATGAAACCACCATGATCTCATGATGGGAGGGTAGTATTCTTCAAAACATTCCTTCCGGTCACGGCTGTTGCTGTATATGAACTGGGGAATGGAAAGGAGCAGAGCCATGGTCCAGAGGAGGACGCACACCTCGTACCGCCACTTGTGTTTAGTCACCTGGTATTTAGCTGCCTTAGTGACTTTAGTGATAGAAATAAACCTGTCAAATGTGATTGAGGTGAGCGTGAGCATGGACGTAAATAAATTCACCCTGTATGTGATCCTTACGATCTTACACAGGAAGTCTCCAAAAACCCAGACATGTGCCGATTCATATGCCAAGAATGGGAGGGTGAGCAGAAACAAGATGTCTGCAATGGCCAAATTCACCAAAAAGGTGTCGGTCAGAGTCTTTATCTTCTCGTAGAACACAAACACGAGTATAATGAGCACATTTCCAATAAGTCCGAGGACACAAGTCACGGAATAGGCAATAGGTGAGAACAAGCTCTGGAGCCAAGGGTGGTCATCGACTGTATGATTATCATCATTCATGTTATTGTAGTCTTGTGGGTAGTCTTCAGCGCCCATCTGTATGTAATTGGAAAGAGGTGATTAGTTGTTAGCAGTGATAGTAAGATCTGCAGTTATTCTCTCTGTCAGGAGAGCAGGCTCAGAAAGTCAGGTAAGAGAAGCCTTCTTAAATATTAAAATGCCAAATGTGAAATGAAAAATATATATATACTTGTCTCCTCGACCGATGCGATGTCTGCCATTGTTCTGTCATAGCACTGACGCCCTGTAACAATGTCAGGTGAGTGCTGGTAGACACAGCACCAACATTCATGGTCCAGGTGGTGAGCATACGTTTTTATTTTCTTACATGAGGTGCTATAACATTTAAGAACGGGTTGTGCAGTAGTAGACAACCCCTTTAACACTATTGGGTCCTGCTGGGTTGCAGTTACAAGGCTGGACAAATAATAACCATGTAAATAATTCTTATGGGTAGTTTGCATTGCCTGAGCCCTAAAATCTCATATTGAATCAGTAAGTTCATTGAACTGCTCCTAAAACCTAGAAAATCTGACTGTGGCTGCTTCCATAACCTGTCACTGACCTACCTCACCATGGAGATGCCAACCCTATATTATACCTGGTCACAGACCTAACCCTGGGCATAAAAATCAGATCTGTTACTAATTGGAGCACTTAAATGTTTGACCATCATGATGCACTGAGCACCTGTACTTGGCTCATTCAGAGGTCTGGGAAACTCTGTCTGAGCATGGACCACAATCCGTGGACTGGGTGCGAGTCTCTCAACCTTAGTGTGACAGCCTTATAGAAACATATGAAGCTGTTATGCTTGGTTCTGTTTGCGGTGTATGTGTGGACTGAGCTTCACGGACGTGTGAATGAACCCTTGATTTGCTGTGTTAAATTGATGGATTGCATTTATGGCACCTCTCAAGTTAAAAAGAGCAGGGGGATCATGCACAGATCCCACCACTGCCACCAATTATTCAAGGAGAACACCCAGAGAGATGACGCAGATCCCACAACGATGAACAACACACCGCCGCCTCCAATCGTCAGGAGAATTACGCAATTGACTGGCGAGTGATGGACGAGGCCGCAGCTGTTTTCACTACTAGGCCAGTTATTGGGGATCTCACAGTGAGCATATAGTATATACACATAAGATTTCAGCCCATGGAATATATCTATATATACACCCTGGTACAGTCACTGCCAAACTCCACAATAATAAAAGGAACTAGTTGCTGCCACCACCTATTGTTTATATAGGCCAATTGGACACCCGTTACAGATAGTGTGTTGCTTCAGGGGTGTGGTACACCCCTGAGGAACTAAGCTATTCAATTTTATATACTTAATCTGAAAAGTAGGCAGTGTTTATAAAAATATATAAAGATGATACAAAATGGACAAAACAATGCAGTATATATCACATAAAATAAAAAGGGATAAACAGAACAAATATACTAAACCTCATGTCGGAGAGTTGGCTCTCATGAGGGGGAGCTTTTCTTTTTTGGGGGTGTCGATACACAACCACAGTGCATTGTGTCTCCCAGGACTGACAAAGATCATAGTTCAGCATTTGCTTTTATTAACACAAGTAACAGAGAACACAGAAAAAAGGATGCACAACCTCCATGTAAATAAGGGTGCGTTATCATGTACCAATATCTAAGTAACATAAGAAAAGAGAAAAGTCGGTACATATAAAAGAGAGACACGAGCTGAGGGCATCCTCCAGGGCTTCCAGTCTGGACCTTTCATATACATCCGTCCATTCTGGTGCCGGAGTTGCTCCCTCAGTTGGAGTTCCTCCTCCAGCTGCAGACGTGGGTGAGTGAGATTTAAGGGAAAAGGGGAAAAGTGAAGCTTCCGAATTGGTTACTGCCCTCAAGGCACTATTAGAGCAATTATCCGCTCCAGTAATGACAAGTAATAAAGTGATACTGCCTTTAGTTAGTATGCATAAGGATGCATTTTTCTGTCGGATTAGCCCTCTGGGGTCTCATTTACATGATAAGACAAGACATAAAATTTTGGAATAATGACTACATTACATGATAAAGCTTTAACCCAGGGGTGGGGAACCTCAGGCCCACTGACCATTTACGGCCCTCGATGACCTTTTATCCGGCCCCCAGGCAGATTCCCGGGAACCGCAGATCTTGGGCCAGCAGCTGTATTTTAAGGGTCACCGGCCTATTAAACTGTTCTTGTTCTGTGAGCATGAGCACGCAGTATTCACTACTGAACGTTGAGGCACGTGCAATGAAACATTATGTCCTGACACCAGTGCCAGCATCAGGATGTACTTTGTAGGTGGAGTTAGAGTGCATACAAAGCCATCCACAACCTGTCTCCTTCATACATCTGTGACCTAGTCTCCCGGTACATACCTACACGCAACCTCACAAGATCTCCTGCTCTACTCCCCTCTTATCTCCTCTTCCCACAATCACATGCAAGATTTCTCCCGTGTATCCCACCTACTTTGGAACTCTCTACCCCAACACATCAGACTCTCGCCTACCACGGAAACCTTCAAAAGAAACCTGAAGACCCACCTCTTCCGACAATCCTACAACCTGCAGTAACCCTCGCTCCACCATACCGCTGCACGACCAGCTCTACCCCCACCCACTGTATCCTCACCCATCCCCTGTAGACTGTGAGCCCTCGCGGGCAGGGTCCTCACTCCACCATACCGCTGCACGACCAGCCCTACCCTCACCCACTGTATCCTCACCCATTCCTTGTAGATTGTGAGACCTCGCGGGCAGGGTCCTCTCTCTTTCTGTACCAGTCGCCGACTTGTATTGTTAAAATTATTGTAAGTGTTTTTGCTATGTATACCCCCTTTTTTCATAATAATAGTAATAATACATTGACATCTGGTCATTAATGTCTGTGGATCAACACACAGTTGACAAAGAAAGGACACCAGTAGATAGGCCATTTGATAGGTATAGGCAAAAGGTTGCAAAAACTATGAATAATTGGTTGCAAGAAGAGGTGAGCAAATCTTTGAAGGTTCGATTCAATTCAGATTGACGAACTTCCCAATGTTTGTCGAACAGTTCATCAAACATATCCGAACCCCATTGGATTCAATGGGAAGCAAAACTAAACGCATACAGAACACCTTCAAAGGGGCCCAATAGCTGCCAAAACAGCTCAAATTAGAGGCAGACACCATGAAAAGTGGCATCAATTTACCCACAGTACACATTTTCCAATTGCACAGCAGCAATCAGCCATGGGCCATGCATGAGGTATCAGGGCCTGGGCCAGCATTTACAGCTTTGAATTTAACTTCAAATTAAGACAAGGTGGGTGAGGGATTGGTGTAGGTCTGCTGTACTGGGAGCCCTGATACCTCATGCAACAGCTCAAGCTACTTTTCTGATCAGCCACACTCAGGTGGCACAAATATCATTTTCATGGACTACCATTGGTACAAAAATTTAAGCATAGTAACACAGGTAGTTGACTGAAAGTAAGTGGAGGCCTGACGATCTACTGCTACAGGCAACAGACACGAAGGAGACCCAATCAGGAATCTCCACACTTCTGAAAATTAGTGGCAGACACCACCAAAGTGGCATCAATTTCACTAGAGTAGAAGTAGTATAATGGAGATCAAAACCTCTTCCACTACAGCCAACCCAGCAGAAGGAGACCCAATCATGATTCTCCACATTTCCAAAAATTAGTGGCAGACACCACCAAAGTGGCATCAATTTCACCAGTATAGAAATAGTATTACGGGGACTGACACCTCTTCCACTACAGCCAACCTAGCAGATGGAGGCCCAATCAAGAGTCTTCACATTTCCAAAAATTAGTTGAATGTACCCTTCTCCTTTCTAAACCAGCTGTTTAATAAGCCTATGCCCAGACCTGTGAGTCACCTGTCAGTAATTTACCAATCAGTATTTCTTTGCTCAGAAAGTGTGGCTGGAGCACGCTATTAGCAACCAAAAATTAGATTTTATATTGTGGAGCCCTGGAACCAGCAGAATCTCAGTGCAAAGTATCATGGTACTAACAGAAGAAATTAGATTTTTGTTACTGTGGATGAGGACTGTAAACAGCATAATATTTGTGCAAAAAAAAAATACAAGCTGAGTTGTGGCCTGCTGTTTGTATCACGGTAGTAACAGAAGAAATTAGATTTTTTTTACTGTGGACATGCCCTGTATACAGCTGAATCTCAGCACCAAAAAATTACAAGCTGAGATGTGACTTGCTGTATACATCACGGTAGTAACAGAAGAAATTCAATTTTTTTTACTGTGGACGAACCCTGTTTACAGCTGAATCTCTGAGCAAAAAAATTACAAGCTGAGATGTGGCTTGCTGTATGTATCACATTAGTAAAAAAAGAAATTATTAGTGAAGAGTGAGCACTAAAATGCTCGGGTGCTCGTTGCTCTGGTCGAGCAAATCGTAATGCTCAGGTGCTCGACTCGAGCAACGAGCCCAATGTAAGTCAATGGGAAACTCGAGCATTTTTCAGTTGGCCCCCCAGTGGAAGTCTGCAGGGGACCTAAAAATTGTCCAAATCGATGGGAACAGTGCTGAAATGACATGGGAACAGCATGAGGAGGACACCTGGAAGCATCTCTGACTCCCAAGCCACTGCTGTGAACAATGTTGTCAGCGTATTACGCCACTTTTACGGATTCACAATATAACATACAAAAACAAAGCCAAAATGGATTTTCCTGGAAAAAACGTTAAGGGACATTCTTTCCAGGCTAATGACTTGTATATAAGGCAAAAAAAATGCTCTTCCACGCCTTGGGCTAAGTTTACACATAGCGTTTTTCATGCATTTTTGCACTTTTGCATTGCTTTCAAAGGTGAAAAATACATTCACCAGTAAATGTCATTTTAACATTTTACCACCTTATCTACCGATGTGGTGTGTGAGACATGATCAGGCACATCCTGTTCCATTTATGAAGGAGGGACTCTGAAAGTAACAAAGCCTATTTTTACAGGGTCATCAGTCGGCCCTTACCATTGTTAAAGGTCCAGCAGTCGGCCCTCGCTATTGTTAGAGGGCCATCAGCTGGCTTTGCTTTGCTGTTTCCATTATTAAGGAGCGGGTCTCCTATACTGTTATTGGGTATGTAGTGACTACAATGGCTGCCAAAAATCTGGACGCACCCCAATACCTCTTTTAAGAGACATAGAGGAGGGTCTCAGTAAAAAAAAATGTTCCCATCATAAAGGAGCGGGTCTCCTATATTGTTATTGCGTATGCAGTGACTGCAAGGGCTGCCAAAAATTTGGATGCACTCCAATACCCCTTTGAAGAGATGTAGAGGAGGTCCTCATTCAAAACATTGTTAACATTGTTATGGAGTGTGTCTCCTATACTAATAATACCCATGCACTAAGTGCATGGGCTGAAAAACATTTACCCCTGGGGGATACACATGAACATACTGTATAACACAGAATGGTAGAGGTAGGACTCTAAAATCTTTCCTACCGGGATCATAAACACTAGTGATGAGCAAGCACTAAAATGCTTGGATACTCGTTGTTCGAGTTGAGAAAATTGGAATGCTGTAGTGCTCGGACCGAGTAACGAGTCCAATGTAAGTCTATGGGAAACTGCTTTAGCATTTTTCCAGAGACACCCCCTGGCAGTCTGCAGAGGGCCTAAAAATTGCCAAAATCGATGGGAACAGTGCTCAAATGACATGGGAACAGAATGGGGAAGACCCCTGGAAGCATTTCTGACTCCCAGGTCACTGCGGTCAACATAAATCAGAGGCATTACGCCACTTTTATGGACTCACTCAATAAAACATACAAAAACAAAAGCAAAATGGATTTTCCTGGGAAATATGTTAAGGAACATCGTTTCCAAGTAATGACTTGTATATAAGACAAAATAAATAACTAAAAACAAAAATGCTCCTCCACAACTTGGGCTATGTTCACACGTAGCACTTTTGCATTGCTTTCAACCAAGACAAATGCATTCACCAGGATTTTTAACATTTTACAACCTTATCTGGCAATGTGGTGTGTGACACATCATCAGACACATCCTGTTTCATTTATGATGGAGGGACTCTGAAAGTCACAAAGACTATTTTTATAGGGCCATCAGGCGGCCCTTACTATTCTTAATGAGCCAGCAGTCGGCTATGTTTTGTTGATCCCGTTATTAATGAATGGGTCTCCTATACTGTTATTGCGTATACAGTGACTGCAAGGGCTGCCAAAAGTTTGGATGCAACCCAATGCCCCTTTGAAGAGACATAGAGGAGGGTCTCAGTAAAAAAAATGTTCCCATTATAAAGGAGCGGGTCTCCTATAGTGGTAATACCCATGCTGTGACTGCAAGGGCTGCCAAAATTTGGGAAAAACCGCACTAACAATTTAAAGACATACAACTGGGCCACAGTAAAGAGTACGACATGTTCCCATTAGAAAGGAGAGGGTCTGCTATTCAGTTATAGGGTATGCAGTGAGTCCAACGGCTGCCATAAATTTAGAAAAAAAAAACACGAACAATTTAAAGACACATAGAGGTGGGCCTCAGTAATGACATATTTCCATTAGAAAGAAGAGGGTATTACTCCCATACTGTTTGCCTATGCAGTGAAGCAACCGCTGCCAAAAATTGGAGGAACTCCAATGCCCCTTGCAAGAGACGTAGAGGTTGGAGGGTTTCCTGCAAAAAACGCTCCCATTATTAGGAAGTGGGTCTCCCATACTATTTGCCAATGCAGTGAAGCAACGGCTGCCAAAAATTTGGAGGCACTCCAATGCCCCTTGCAAGAGACGTAGATATGTTGATATGGTACATATAGTGGTAATATGGTGGTGGAGGATGAGGATGCAGAGAAGGAGGAGGACAAGAGCAAATAGACAAAATCAGGAAGCGTATACCTATGTCTGGGTGTAAAGACAGAGGTGCATGGGAATAGAGTTAGACCTCCCCCAAAAAAAGACACTATATTTGACTTTATGTCATGCTGCTATCATTTGGTGATGTTGAGAAGTCAGGCCCAATTCAGCCCTTGTTCATTTTTATAAGAGTCAGCCTGTCAGCATTTTCAGTTGACAGGCGGATGCGCTTATCAGTTATAATTCCACCAGCGGCACTAAAAACCCACTGTGACAAAACGCTAGCGGCAGGGCAACCCAGGACCTCCAAGGCATAGAGAGCCAGTTCATGCCACATGTCCAGCTTGGATACCCAATAATTATAAGGCACAGAGGAATCATGGAGGACGCTGGT
This sequence comes from Phyllobates terribilis, assembly GCF_046119375.1. Classification (NCBI taxonomy): domain Eukaryota; kingdom Metazoa; phylum Chordata; class Amphibia; order Anura; family Dendrobatidae; genus Phyllobates; species Phyllobates terribilis. Next base: position 312,830 of record NW_027363111.1, read on the forward strand.
ACGGTCGGCAAGGTACTCCCTCACTATCTTCCGAAACTTTACCTTCCTTGGGAGAATACCCCGCGCCTCAGGGCTTGTGCGATGGGAGGGTCTGAGAAAACTGTCCCAGAACTTTGACATTGTTCCCCTGCCTCTGCTGGATTGCATTTGTGTCTTTCTTGCCTGTACTCCTTGGTTGTCCAACAACTGTGACCTCTGCCGCCAGCGTTTTCAGATGGGAATTTGATAAATAATTCCGCAACAAGAGCCTTCTGATACTGCCCCATTTTATTAGGCCTGTCCTGCAAGGAAATAAGAGACAGAAAGTTCTCCTTGTAGCGTGGGTCTAGAAGTGTCACCAACCAGTAATAAAAAAATGCCAGAGCGCAATACAGTCTTATTTGATTAATAATTGTTGCAGAAGTATTACAAGCTGCTCACCTAGTAGGGTTGTGTTGGACACAATACCTATAAAGCCTGGACCCAGATGCTGCTGCTTCCTATGAATATGTCAGAGATAGATGCTGGGAATGGGAGATGTTTCTGCGTTCTCTGGAGTCACAACAAACCATTAGTATGGATAAAAATGTAGGTTTATTGTCTACGCGTTTCAGAGTCCACCGACTCCTTCCTCAGGACAACCATACATAACGAATGACAGTCACCCAAAATTTGGACAACGTGAGGGTCACAGGAAAGGCAGGGTAACATAAACTCAGCCATGTGTGCAAGACTGCAAAGAGGCAAGACTTCCATGTCGTCACCAAGAGGATGACTGACCATGCTCTCCTCCTAATCCTCTTCCTCCTCCTCCCTATCCTCAGGCCATCTACACAGAACAGACGGTATGACAGTTGTGCAGGTAGTACCGTCTATAGCGCATGAAACTAGCTCCTGTTCTTCCTCCTCCTCATTGTCACCCAATCCACGTTGGAATGGGATGAGGCTGGGCTGTGTGTAATCACCCTGTATGGTTCCTTGCTCCATCTCATTGTGCTCTGCCAGCAATGCATCCTCTTTAATTGTGAGCAGAGAGGGTTTCAGAAGACAGAGAAGCAGGATGGTGAGCGGCGATGATGCCATAATTAGCATCACCATCCTGCTTCTGGAGTCCTCAAAGTTTTGGAGGATGGTACAAATGTCTGACATCCATGTTCACTCCTGAGGTTTTATGTGTGGAGTCTGACCTGAATACCTATGGCCTTGTTGATGCTGGTAGTCAACAGCTGCCTTCTGTTAGAACCCTCCTGTTTCTTTTTTTCATCTTGTGTTTTGTGGTCACGTGACCATCTGCTTTTATATTCCAGCTCCGCCCTTGTGGTTGTGCTGGACTTCAGTGTTTGACTGTTTTTCTAGCCTGGCTGCTGGTCACATTAGACCTTCTAAGTCGCCTGTGGCAGTTGGATTTTTCTTTGTTAAAAAAAAGGACGGCGGTTTACGTCCATGTCTGAATTTTCGTGAAATTAATAAAATTACCGTACGCAATTCCTACCCATTGCTGTTAATTCCTGACTTGTTTAACCAGTTAGTGGGGGCCAAGTGGTTCTCCAAAATTGATCTCCGGGGGGCATACAATTTGTTACGAGTGAAGGAGGGTGATGAATGGAAAACTGCTTTTAACACTCCGGTAGGTCATTTTGAGAATCTGGTGATGCCTTTTGGTCTTACCAATGCACCTGCATTTTTTCAGAACCTTATTAATGACATCCTAAGACCTTTGATTGGTAAGAATGTGGTTGTGTATTTGGATGACATTTTGATTTACTCACCAGATCTAGAGTCCCATTGGCAGAGTGTGTGTGAAGTTTTGCAGTTATTGAGTGATAATTCACTCTTTGCTAAGCTGAAGAAATGTGAGTTTGCTGTGCAGAAAATTAGTTTTTGGGCTACATTGTCTCCAGCGAGGGCTTTGAGATGGACCATGTGAAGATTCAGGCTGTGCAGGAATGGCCTAGGCCTATTGGTTTGAAATCTATGCAGAGATTTTTGGGTTTTGCCAATTATTACAAGAAATTCATTAAGAATGTTTCTGTAATTGTTAAACCTCTAACCGATCTCACCAGGAAAGGTGCGAATACGGCCCAGTGGACTACTGAGGCCATTGAAGCGTTTGAGTATCTCAAAGAGAGGTTCAGTTCTGCCCCTATCCTTATGCACCCTGATGAGACCAAGCCTTTTTTGGTCGAGGTCGATGCTTCATCGGTGGGGGTCGGAGCAGTTTTGTCTCAGGAGAACTAGGGTGGAGTACATCCTTGTGCCTTCTTTTCGAAAAAAATTTCGGAAACTGAACTGAATTATGATGTTGGAAACTTGCGTTTGAACATTGGCGTCATTTTTTGGAAGGCGCTAGATTTCCTATTCAGGTTTTCACAGATCATAAGAATTTGATCTATCTGGATGCTGCCAAGCGCTTGAATGCCCGTCAAGCTAGGTGGGCACTTTTTTTCTCTTGGTTTCATTTTTCTGTTACCTATATCCCTGGTACTAAGAATGTTAAAGCCGATGCTTTATGTCGTAGCTTCTCTCCTACGGTCAGTGCTGAGGAGGAGGAGAACATTTTACAGAAAGGAGTTGTGGCGGCATTGGACTCCGTTTTGGAGAATGGGATTCTGAAAGCTCAAGATGATGCTCCATCTAACACTCCCCATGGGAGGTTGTTCGTGCCTAGAACCTTTAGGAGAGATTTGTTTGTGGAGTGTCATGAGTAGAGATGAGCGTTGTTCTACTCGAACTGTTCGCCAATCTCAAATTCGAGCTGTTTTGGGCGGTGTTCGAGCCGTTCGGCGAACACGAACAATTTGATAAAAATTCGGCTGTTCGAGGTTATGTTCGATAACTGTTCGTGCACCAAAATCATAACTGGATTTTTTCTCAGTAATGATGAAAATTAATGTTAATACGCAGTTTGAGTGTACAGCGGGGTGGGGGGAGGGGCAGGGGATGGATCTCTGCAGGAACAATGAAGATCTCCATTTTTTTTTCTCTTTCCCGCATTTGCAGTGGGGCGGTGCAATCTGTCAGCCTATCAGCAGCGCACACACGGAGCGAAGTGCTTTTTTTCACACAAGCAAGGGCATGTGTCATTGGCAGTGTATGTCACATGTCCTTGCCCTATAAGACCAAGCCATTTTCCCCGTCGCCACCATTTTCTCACTGCTGCAGCTGCGTGTTAGACGGCACCGCTGTTGCTGTGTGCGCTATACCTTGTTAATTTCAAGCCAATTTTCGCACAAATATACAGATAGCTTGGGAGTAGGGAATAGTTGTGATTGCAGTCCTTTTAAGGACTAGGTTACAGCATTTCCTACGACTTTTATCAGGGAGGTCTGTGCTCTTAAATAGATAGGTTGTGGGAGTAAAGACTAATTGTAATTGGAGTCCTTTTCAGGACTAGGTTACATCAGTTCCTATCAGTTTTTGCCAGGCAGGTCTGTGCCAGTGCTGTGCAAGTTTTTTTCACAGCATTTGGCTGAATCTAGCAAAGCTAATCCTTTTTGGCCTATTGCAGAGTGTGTTAGTCAGTGGAGTAGCCTATCTGTGTTGCAAGATATACCACCTGTGTATAGAATACCATTTTTTTTACTGCACCTAGTGAAGTAAAATCTTTTGGGCATAGCATCATTCTATTAGTCCATCTATACTGACCTCCATCAGGTTGCAAATTAAAACTAATTTTTATCTGCATCTACAGTACCTCTGAAAAAATATTTTGGCTTCTAGCTGTGTGTGGGACTTGTTGTATTAGTCCATCTATACTGACCTCCATCAGGTTGCAAACTGAATATATTTTTTTCTGCATCTACCTCTGAAAAAATATTGGGCTTCTAGCTGTGTGTGGGTCTTGTTCTATTAATCCATCTATACTGACCTCCATCAGGTTGCAAACTGAATATAATTTTTTTCTGCATCTAGCTCTGAAAAAATATTTGGCCTTCTAGCAGTGTGTCAGACTTTCTCTATTAGTCCATCTATACTGACCTCCATCAGGTTGCAAATTAAAACTAATTTTTATCTGCATCTACAGTACCTCTGAAAAAATATTTGGGCTTCTAGCTGTGTGTGGGACTTGTTGTATTAGTCCATCTATACTGACCTCCATCAGGTTGCAAATTAAAACTAATTTTTATCTGCATCCACAGTACCTCTGAAAAAATATTTGGGCTTCTAGCTGTGTGTGGGACTTGTTGTATTAGTCCATCTATACTGACCTCCATCAGGTTGCAAATTAAAACTAATTTTTATCTGCATCTACAGTACCTCTGAAAAAATATTTGGGCTTCTAGCTGTGTGTGGGACTTGTTGTATTAGTCCATCTATACTGACCTCCATCAGGTTGCAAACTGAATATATTTTTTTCTGCATCTACCTCTGAAAAAATATTTGGGCTTCTAGCTGTGTGTGGGACTTGTTGTATTAGTCCATCTATACTGACCTCCATCAGGTTGCAAACTGAATATATTTTTTTCTGCATCTACCTCTGAAAAAATATTGGGCTTCTAGCTGTGTGTGGGACTTGTTGTATTAGTCCATCTATACTGACCTCCATCAGGTTGCAAACTGAATATATTTTTTTCTTCATCTACCTCTGAAAAAATATTGGGCTTCTAGCTGTGTGTGGGTCTTGTTCTATTAATCCATCTATACTGACCTCCATCAGGTTGCAAACTGAATATAATTTTTTTCTGCATCTAGCTCTGAAAAAATATTTGGCCTTCTAGCAGTGTGTCGGACTTTCTCTATTAGTCCATCTATACTGACCTCCATCAGGTTGCAAATTAAAACTAATTTTTATCTGCATCTACAGTACCTCTGAAAAAATATTTGGGCTTCTAGCTGTGTGTGGGACTTGTTGTATTAGTCCATCTATACTGACCTCCATCAGGTTGCAAATTAAAAATAATTTTTATCTGCATCTACAGTACCTCTGAAAAAATATTTGGGCTTCTAGCTGTGTGTGGGACTTGTTGTATTAGTCCATCTATACTGACCTCCATCAGGTTGCAAACTGAATATATTTTTTTCTGCATCTACCTCTGAAAACATATTTGGGCTTCTAGCTGTGTGTGGGACTTGTTGTATTAGTCCATCTATACTGACCTCCATCAGGTTGCAAACTGAATATATTTTTTTCTGCATCTACCTCTGAAAAAATATTGGGCTTCTAGCTGTGTTTGAGACTTGTTGTATTAGTCCATCTATACTGACCTCCATCAGGTTGCAAACTGAATATATTTTTTTCTGCATCTACCTCTGAAAAAATATTGGGCTTCTAGCTGTGTGTGGGTCTTGTTCTATTAATCCATCTATACTGACCTCCATCAGGTTGCAAACTGAATATAATTTTTTTCTGCATCTAGCTCTGAAAAAATATTTGGCCTTCTAGCAGTGTGTAGGACTTTCTCTATTAGTCCATCTATACTGACCTCCATCAGGTTGCAAATTAAAACTAATTTTTATCTGCATCTACAGTACCTCTGAAAAAATATTTGGGCTTCTAGCTGTGTGTGGGACTTGTTGTATTAGTCCATCTATACTGACCTCCATCAGGTTGCAAATTAAAAATAATTTTTATCTGCATCTACAGTACCTCTGAAAAAATATTTGGGCTTCTAGCTGTGTGTGGGACTTGTTGTATTAGTCCATCTATACTGACCTCCATCAGGTTGCAAACTGAATATATTTTTTTCTGCATCTACCTCTGAAAAAATATTTGGGCTTCTAGCTGTGTGTGGGACTTGTTGTATTAGTCCATCTATACTGACCTCCATCAGGTTGCAAACTGAATATATTTTTTTCTGCATCTACCTCTGAAAAAATATTGGGCTTCTAGCTGTGTGTGGGACTTGTTGTATTAGTCCATCTATACTGACCTCCATCAGGTTGCAAACTGAATATATTTTTTTCTGCATCTACCTCTGAAAAAATATTGGGCTTCTAGCTGTGTGTGGGTCTTGTTCTATTAATCCATCTATACTGACCTCCATCAGGTTGCAAACTGAATATAATTTTTTTCTGCATCTAGCTCTGAAAAAATATTTGGCCTTCTAGCAGTGTGTCGGACTTTCTCTATTAGTCCATCTATACTGACCTCCATCAGGTTGCAAATTAAAACTAATTTTTATCTGCATCTACAGTACCTCTGAAAAAATATTTGGGCTTCTAGCTGTGTGTGGGACTTGTTGTATTAGTCCATCTATACTGACCTCCATCAGGTTGCAAACTGAATATATTTTTTTCTGCATCTACCTCTGAAGAAATATTGGGCTTCTAGCTGTGTGTGGATCTTGTTCTATTAATCCATCTATACTGACCTCCATCAGGTTGCAAACTGAATATAATTTTTTTCTGCATCTAGCTCTGAAAAAATATTTGGCCTTCTAGCAGTGTGTCGGACTTTCTCTATTAGCCATGTATACTGACCTCCATCAGGTTACAATTTAAAACAAATTTTTATCTGCATCTACAGTACCTCTGAAAAAATATTTGGGCTTCTAGCTGTGTGTGGGACTTGTTGTATTAGTCCATCTATACTGACCTCCATCAGGTTGCAAATTAAAAATAATTTTTATCTGCATCTACAGTACCTCTGAAAAAATATTTGGGCTTCTAGCTGTGTGTGGGACTTGTTGTATTAGTCCATCTATACTGACCTCCATCAGGTTGCAAACTGAATATATTTTTTTCTGCATCTACCTCTGAAAAAATATTTGGGCTTCTAGCTGTGTGTGGGACTTGTTGTATTAGTCCATCTATACTGACCTCCATCAGGTTGCAAACTGAATATATTTTTTTCTGCATCTACCTCTGAAAAAATATTGGGCTTCTAGCTGTGTGTGAGACTTGTTGTATTAGTCCATCTATACTGACCTCCATCAGGTTGCAAACTGAATATATTTTTTTCTGCATCTACCTCTGAAAAAATATTGGGCTTCTAGCTGTGTGTGGGTCTTGTTCTATTAATCCATCTATACTGACCTCCATCAGGTTGCAAACTGAATATAATTTTTTTCTGCATCTAGCTCTGAAAAAATATTTGGCCTTCTAGCAGTGTGTCGGACTTCTCTATTAGTCCATCTATACTGACCTCCATCAGGTTGCAAATTAAAACTAATTTTAATCTGCATCTACAGTACCTCTGAAAAAATATTTGGGCTTCTAGCTGTGTGTGGGACTTGTTGTATTAGTCCATCTATACTGACCTCCATCAGGTTGCAAATTAAAAATAATTTTTATCTGCATCTACAGTACCTCTGAAAAAATATTTGGGCTTCTAGCTGTGTGTGGGACTTGTTGTATTAGTCCATCTATACTGACCTCCATCAGGTTGCAAACTGAATATATTTTTTTCTGCATCTACCTCTGAAAAAATATTTGGGCTTCTAGCTGTGTGTGGGACTTGTTGTATTAGTCCATCTATACTGACCTCCATCAGGTTGCAAACTGAATATATTTTTTTCTGCATCTACCTCTGAAAAAATATTGGGCTTCTAGCTGTGTGTGGGACTTGTTGTATTAGTCCATCTATACTGACCTCCATCAGGTTGCAAACTGAATATATTTTTTTCTGCATCTACCTCTGAAAAAATATTGGGCTTCTAGCTGTGTGTGGGTCTTGTTCTATTAATCCATCTATACTGACCTCCATCAGGTTGCAAACTGAATATAATTTTTTTCTGCATCTAGCTCTGAAAAAATATTTGGCCTTCTAGCAGTGTGTCGGACTTTCTCTATTAGTCCATCTATACTGACCTCCATCAGGTTGCAAATTAAAACTAATTTTAATCTGCATCTACAGTACCTCTGAAAAAATATTTGGGCTTCTAGCTGTGTGTGGGACTTGTTGTATTAGTCCATCTATACTGACCTCCATCAGGTTGCAAATTAAAAATAATTTTTATCTGCATCTACAGTACCTCTGAAAAAATATTTGGGCTTCTAGCTGTGTGTGGGACTTGTTGTATTAGTCCATCTATACTGACCTCCATCAGGTTGCAAACTGAATATATTTTTTTCTGCATCTACCTCTGAAAAAATATTTGGGCTTCTAGCTGTGTGTGGGACTTGTTGTATTAGTCCATCTATACTGACCTCCATCAGGTTGCAAACTGAATATATTTTTTTCTGCATCTACCTCTGAAAAAATATTGGGCTTCTAGCTGTGTGTGGGACTTGTTGTATTAGTCCATCTATACTGACCTCCATCAGGTTGCAAACTGAATATATTTTTTTCTGCATCTACCTCTGAAAAAATATTGGGCTTCTAGCTGTGTGTGGGTCTTGTTCTATTAATCCATATATACTGACCTCCATCAGGTTGCAAACTGAATATAATTTTTTTCTGCATCTAGCTCTGAAAAAATATTTGGCCTTCTAGCAGTGTCTCGGACTTTCTCTATTAGTCCATCTATACTGACCTCCATCAGGTTGCAAATTAAAACTAGTTTTTATCTGCATCTACAGTACCTCTGAAAAAATATTTGGGCTTCTAGCTGTGTGTGGGACTTGTTGTATTAGTCCATCTATACTGACCTCCATCAGGTTGCAAATTGAATATATTTTTTTCTGAATCTACCTCTGAAAAAATATTTGGGCTTCTAGCTGTGTGTGGGACTTGTTGTATTAGTCCATCTATACTGACCTCCATCAGGTTGCAAACTGAATATATTTTTTTCTGCATCTACCTCTGAAAAAATATTGGGCTTCTAGCTGTGTGTGGGACTTGTTGTATTAGTCCATCTATACTGACCTCCATCAGGTTGCAAACTGAATATATTTTTTTCTGCATCTACCTCTGAAAAAATATTGGGCTTCTAGCTGTGTGTGGGTCTTGTTCTATTAATCCATATATACTGACCTCCATCAGGTTGCAAACTGAATATAATTTTTTTCTGCATCTAGCTCTGAAAAAATATTTGGCCTTCTAGCAGTGTGTCGGACTTTCTCTATTAGTCCATCTATACTGACCTCCATCAGGTTGCAAATTAAAACTAATTTTTATCTGCATCTACAGTACCTCTGAAAAAATATTTGGGCTTCTAGCTGTGTGTGGGACTTGTTGTATTAGTCCATCTATACTGACCTCCATCAGGTTGCAAACTGAATATATTTTTTTCTGAATCTACCTCTGAAAAAATATTTGGGCTTCTAGCTGTGTGTGGGACTTGTTGTATTAGTCCATCTATACTGACCTCCATCAGGTTGCAAACTGAATATATTTTTTTCTGCATCTACCTCTGAAAAAATATTGGGCTTCTAGCTGTGTGTGGGACTTGTTGTATTAGTCCATCTATACTGACCTCCATCAGGTTGCAAACTGAATATATTTTTTTCTGCATCTACCTCTGAAAAAATATTGGGCTTCTAGCTGTGTGTGAGACTTGTTGTATTAGTCCATCTATACTGACCTCCATCAGGTTGCAAACTGAATATATTTTTTTCTGCATCTACCTCTGAAAAAATATTGGGCTTCTAGCTGTGTGTGGGTCTTGTTCTATTAATCCATCTATACTGACCTCCATCAGGTTGCAAACTGAATATAATTTTTTTCTGCATCTAGCTCTGAAAAAATATTTGGCCTTCTAGCAGTGTGTCGGACTTTCTCTATTAGTCCATCTATACTGACCTCCATCAGGTTGCAAATTAAAACTAATTTTAATCTGCATCTACAGTACCTCTGAAAAAATATTTGGGCTTCTAGCTGTGTGTGGGACTTGTTGTATTAGTCCATCTATACTGACCTCCATCAGGTTGCAAATTAAAAATAATTTTTATCTGCATCTACAGTACCTCTGAAAAAATATTTGGGCTTCTAGCTGTGTGTGGGACTTGTTGTATTAGTACATCTATACTGACCTCCATCAGGTTGCAAACTGAATATATTTTTTTCTGCATCTACCTCTGAAAAAATATTTGGGCTTCTAGCTGTGTGTGGGACTTGTTGTATTAGTCCATCTATACTGACCTCCATCAGGTTGCAAACTGAATATATTTTTTTCTGCATCTACCTCTGAAAAAATATTGGGCTTCTAGCTGTGTGTGGGACTTGTTGTATTAGTCCATCTATACTGACCTCCATCAGGTTGCAAACTGAATATATTTTTTTCTGCATCTACCTCTGAAAAAATATTGGGCTTCTAGCTGTGTGTGGGTCTTGTTCTATTAATCCATATATACTGACCTCCATCAGGTTGCAAACTGAATATAATTTTTTTCTGCATCTAGCTCTGAAAAAATATTTGGCCTTCTAGCAGTGTGTCGGACTTTCTCTATTAGTCCATCTATACTGACCTCCATCAGGTTGCAAATTAAAACTAGTTTTTATCTGCATCTACAGTACCTCTGAAAAAATATTTGGGCTTCTAGCTGTGTGTGGGACTTGTTGTATTAGTCCATCTATACTGACCTCCATCAGGTTGCAAACTGAATATATTTTTTTCTGAATCTACCTCTGAAAAAATATTTGGGCTTCTAGCTGTGTGTGGGACTTGTTGTATTAGTCCATCTATACTGACCTCCATCAGGTTGCAAACTGAATATATTTTTTTCTGCATCTACCTCTGAAAAAATATTTGGGCTTCTAGCTGTGTGTGGGACTTGTTGTATTAGTCCATCTATACTGACCTCCATCAGGTTGCAAACTGAATATATTTTTTTCTGCATCTACCTCTGAAAAAATATTTGGGCTTCTAGCTGTGTGTGGGACTTGTTGTATTAGTCCATCTATACTGACCTCCATCAGGTTGCAAACTGAATATATTTTTTTCTGCATCTACCTCTGAAAAAATATTGGGCTTCTAGCTGTGTGTGGGTCTTGTTCTATTAATCCATATATACTGACCTCCATCAGGTTGCAAACTGAATATAATTTTTTTCTGCATCTAGCTCTGAAAAAATATTTGGCCTTCTAGCAGTGTGTCGGACTTTCTCTATTAGTCCATCTATACTGACATCCATCAGGTTGCAAATTAAAACTAATTTTTATCTGCATCTACAGTACCTCTGAAAAAATATTTGGGCTTCTAGCTGTGTGTGGGACTTGTTGTATTAGTCCATCTATACTGACCTCCATCAGGTTGCAAACTGAATATATTTTTTTCTGAATCTACCTCTGAAAAAATATTTGGGCTTCTAGCTGTGTGTGGGACTTGTTGTATTAGTCCATCTATACTGACCTCCATCAGGTTGCAAACTGAATATATTTTTTTCTGCATCTACCTCTGAAAAAATATTGGGCTTCTAGCTGTGTGTGGGACTTGTTGTATTAGTCCATCTATACTGACCTCCATCAGGTTGCAAACTGAATATATTTTTTTCTGCATCTACCTCTGAAAAAATATTGGGCTTCTAGCTGTGTGTGGGTCTTGTTCTATTAATCCATCTATACTGACCTCCATCAGGTTGCAAACTGAATATAATTTTTTTCTGCATCTAGCTCTGAAAAAATATTTGGCCTTCTAGCAGTGTGTCGGACTTTCTCTATTAGTCCATCTATACTGACCTCCATCAGGTTGCAAATTAAAACTAATTTTTATCTGCATCTACAGTACCTCTGAAAAAATATTTGGGCTTCTAGCTGTGTGTGGGACTTGTTGTATTAGTCCATCTATACTGACCTCCATCAGGTTGGAAACTGAATATATTTTTTTCTGCATCTACCTCTTAAAAAAATATTTGGGCTTCTAGCTGTGTGTGGGACTTGTTGTATTAGTCCATCTATACTGACCTCCATCAGGTTGCAAACTGAATATATTTTTTTCTGCATCTACCTCTGAAAAAATATTGGGCTTCTAGCTGTGTGTGGGACTTGTTGTATTAGTCCATCTATACTGACCTCCATCAGGTTGCAAACTGAATATATTTTTTTCTGCATCTACCTCTGAAAAAATATTGGGCTTCTAGCTGTGTGTGGGTCTTGTTCTATTAATCCATCTATACTGACCTCCATCAGGTTGCAAACTGAATATAATTTTTTTCTGCATCTAGCTCTGAAAAAATATTTGGCCTTCTAGCAGTGTGTTGGACTTTCTCTATTAGTCCATCTATACTGACCTCCATCAGGTTGCAAATTAAAACTAATTTTTATCTGCATCTACAGTACCTCTGAAAAAATATTTGGGCTTCTAGCTGTGTGTGGGACTTGTTGTATTAGTCCATCTATACTGACCTCCATCAGGTTGCAAATTAAAAATAATTTTTATCTGCATCTACAGTACCTCTGAAAAAATATTTGGGCTTCTAGCTGTGTGTGGGACTTGTTGTATTAGTCCATCTATACTGACCTCCATCAGGTTGCAAACTGAATATATTTTTTTCTGCATCTACCTCTGAAAAAATATTTGGGCTTCTAGCTGTGTGTGGGACTTGTTGTATTAGTCCATCTATACTGACCTCCATCAGGTTGCAAACTGAATATATTTTTTTCTGCATCTACCTCTGAAAAAATATTGGGCTTCTAGCTGTGTGTGGGACTTGTTGTATTAGTCCATCTATACTGACCTCCATCAGGTTGCAAACTGAATATATTTTTTTCTGCATCTACCTCTGAAAAAATATTGGGCTTCTAGCTGTGTGTGGGTCTTGTTCTATTAATCCATATATACTGACCTCCATCAGGTTGCAAACTGAATATAATTTTTTTCTGCATCTAGCTCTGAAAAAATATTTGGCCTTCTAGCAGTGTGTCGGACTTTCTCTATTAGTCCATCTATACTGACCTCCATCAGGTTGCAAATTAAAACTAATTTTTATCTGCATCTACAGTACCTCTGAAAAAATATTTGGGCTTCTAGCTGTGTGTGGGACTTGTTGTATTAGTCCATCTATACTGACCTCCATCAGGTTGCAAATTAAAAATAATTTTTATCTGCATCTACAGTACCTCTGAAAAAATATTTGGGCTTCTAGCTGTGTGTGGGACTTGTTGTATTAGTCCATCTATACTGACCTCCATCAGGTTGCAAACTGAATATATTTTTTTCTGCATCTACCTCTGAAAAAATATTTGGGCTTCTAGCTGTGTGTGGGACTTGTTGTATTAGTCCATCTATACTGACCTCCATCAGGTTGCAAACTGAATATATTTTTTTCTGCATCTACCTCTGAAAAAATATTGGGCTTCTAGCTGTGTGTGGGACTTGTTGTATTAGTCCATCTATACTGACCTCCATCAGGTTGCAAACTGAATATATTTTTTTCTGCATCTACCTCTGAAAAAATATTGGGCTTCTAGCTGTGTGTGGGTCTTGTTCTATTAATCCATATATACTGACCTCCATCAGGTTGCAAACTGAATATAATTTTTTTCTGCATCTAGCTCTGAAAAAATATTTGGCCTTCTAGCAGTGTGTCGGACTTTCTCTATTAGTCCATCTATACTGAGATCCATCAGGTTGCAAATTAAAACTAATTTTTATCTGCATCTACAGTACCTCTGAAAAAATATTTGGGCTTCTAGCTGTGTGTGGGACTTGTTGTATTAGTCTATCTATACTGACCTCCATCAGGTTGCAAATTAAAAATAATTTTTATCTGCATCTACAGTACCTCTGAAAAAATATTTGGGCTTCTAGCTGTGTGTGGGACTTGTTGTATTAGTCCATCTATACTGACCTCCATCAGGTTGCAAACTGAATATATTTTTTTCTGCATCTACCTCTTAAAAAAATATTTGGGCTTCTAGCTGTGTGTGGGACTTGTTGTATTAGTCCATCTATACTGACCTCCATCAGGTTGCAAACTGAATATATTTTTTTCTGCATCTACCTCTTAAAAAAATATTTGGGCTTCTAGCTGTGTGTGGGACTTGTTGTATTAGTCCATCTATACTGACCTCCATCAGGTTGCAAACTGAATATATTTTTTTCTGCATCTACCTCTGAAAAAATATTGGGCTTCTAGCTGTGTGTGGGACTTGTTGTATTAGTCCATCTATACTGACCTCCATCAGGTTGCAAACTGAATATATTTTTTTCTGCATCTACCTCTGAAAAAATATTGGGCTTCTAGCTGTGTGTGGGTCTTGTTCTATTAATCCATCTATACTGACCTCCATCAGGTTGCAAACTGAATATAATTTTTTTCTGCATCTAGCTCTGAAAAAATATTTGGCCTTCTAGCAGTGTGTTGGACTTTCTCTATTAGTCCATCTATACTGACCTCCATCAGGTTGCAAATTAAAACTAATTTTTATCTGCATCTACAGTACCTCTGAAAAAATATTTGGGCTTCTAGCTGTGTGTGGGACTTGTTGTATTAGTCCATCTATACTGACCTCCATCAGGTTGCAAATTAAAAATAATTTTTATCTGCATCTACAGTACCTCTGAAAAAATATTTGGGCTTCTAGCTGTGTGTGGGACTTGTTGTATTAGTCCATCTATACTGACCTCCATCAGGTTGCAAACTGAATATATTTTTTTCTGCATCTACCTCTGAAAAAATATTTGGGCTTCTAGCTGTGTGTGGGACTTGTTGTATTAGTCCATCTATACTGATCTCCATCAGGTTGCAAACTGAATATATTTTTTTCTGCATCTACCTCTGAAAAAATATTGGGCTTCTAGCTGTGTGTGGGACTTGTTGTATTAGTCCATCTATACTGACCTCCATCAGGTTGCAAACTGAATATATTTTTTTCTGCATCTACCTCTGAAAAAATATTGGGCTTCTAGCTGTGTGTGGGTCTTGTTCTATTAATCCATATATACTGACCTCCATCAGGTTGCAAACTGAATATAATTTTTTTCTGCATCTAGCTCTGAAAAAATATTTGGCCTTCTAGCAGTGTGTCGGACTTTCTCTATTAGTCCATCTATACTGACCTCCATCAGGTTGCAAATTAAAACTAATTTTTATCTGCATCTACAGTACCTCTGAAAAAATATTTGGGCTTCTAGCTGTGTGTGGGACTTGTTGTATTAGTCCATCTATACTGACCTCCATCAGGTTGCAAATTAAAAATAATTTTTATCTGCATCTACAGTACCTCTGAAAAAATATTTGGGCTTCTAGCTGTGTGTGGGACTTGTTGTATTAGTCCATCTATACTGACCTCCATCAGGTTGCAAACTGAATATATTTTTTTCTGCATCTACCTCTGAAAAAATATTTGGGCTTCTAGCTGTGTGTGGGACTTGTTGTATTAGTCCATCTATACTGACCTCCATCAGGTTGCAAACTGAATATATTTTTTTCTGCATCTACCTCTGAAAAAATATTGGGCTTCTAGCTGTGTGTGGGACTTGTTGTATTAGTCCATCTATACTGACCTCCATCAGGTTGCAAACTGAATATATTTTTTTCTGCATCTACCTCTGAAAAAATATTGGGCTTCTAGCTGTGTGTGGGTCTTGTTCTATTAATCCATCTATACTGACCTCCATCAGGTTGCAAACTGAATATAATTTTTTTCTGCATCTAGCTCTGAAAAAATATTTGGCCTTCTAGCAGTGTGTCGGACTTTCTCTATTAGTCCATCTATACTGACCTCCATCAGGTTGCAAATTAAAACTAATTTTTATCTGCATCTACAGTACCTCTGAAAAAATATTTGGGCTTCTAGCTGTGTGTGGGACTTGTTGTATTAGTCCATCTATACTGACCTCCATCAGGTTGCAAACTGAATATATTTTTTTCTGCATCTACCTCTGAAAAAATATTGGGCTTCTAGCTGTGTGTGGATCTTGTTCTATTAATCCATCTATACTGACCTCCATCAGGTTGCAAACTGAATATAATTTTTTTCTGCATCTAGCTCTGAAAAAATATTTGGCCTTCTAGCAGTGTGTCGGACTTTCTCTATTAGTCCATGTATACTGACCTCCATCAGGTTGCAATTTAAAACTAATTTTTATCTGCATCTACAGTACCTCTGAAAAAATATTTGGGCTTCTAGCTGTGTGTGGGACTTGTTGTATTAGTCCATCTATACTGACCTCCATCAGGTTGCAAATTAAAAATAATTTTTATCTGCATCTACAGTACCTCTGAAAAAATATTTGGGCTTCTAGCTGTGTGTGGGACTTGTTGTATTAGTCCATCTATACTGACCTACATCAGGTTGCAAACTGAATATATTTTTTTCTGCATCTACCTCTGAAAAAATATTTGGGCTTCTAGCTGTGTGTGGGACTTGTTGTATTAGTCCATCTATACTGACCTCCATCAGGTTGCAAACTGAATATATTTTTTTCTGCATCTACCTCTGAAAAAATATTGGGCTTCTAGCTGTGTGTGAGACTTGTTGTATTAGTCCATCTATACTGACCTCCATCAGGTTGCAAACTGAATATATTTTTTTCTGCATCTACCTCTGAAAAAATATTGGGCTTCTAGCTGTGTGTGGGTCTTGTTCTATTAATCCATCTATACTGACCTCCATCAGGTTGCAAACTGAATATAATTTTTTTCTGCATCTAGCTCTGAAAAAATATTTGGCCTTCTAGCAGTGTGTCGGACTTTCTCTATTAGTCCATCTATACTGACCTCCATCAGGTTGCAAATTAAAACTAATTTTTATCTGCATCTACAGTACCTCTGAAAAAATATTTGGGCTTCTAGCTGTGTGTGGGACTTGTTGTATTAGTCCATCTATACTGACCTCCATCAGGTTGCAAATTAAAAATAATTTTTATCTGCATCTACAGTACCTCTGTAAAAATATTTGGGCTTCTAGCTGTGTGTGGGACTTGTTGTATTAGTCCATCTATACTGACCTCCTTCAGGTTGCAAACTGAATATATTTTTTTCTGCATCTACCTCTGAAAAAATATTTGGGCTTCTAGCTGTGTGTGGGACTTGTTGTATTAGTCCATCTATAATGACCTCCATCAGGTTGCAAACTGAATATATTTTTTTCTGCATCTACCTCTGAAAAAATATTGGGCTTCTAGCTGTGTGTGGGTCTTGTTCTATTAATCCATCTATACTGACCTCCATCAGGTTGCAAACTGAATATAATTTTTTTCTGCATCTAGCTCTGAAAAAATATTTGGCCTTCTAGCAGTGTGTCGGACTTTCTCTATTTGTCCATCTATACTGACCTCCATCAGGTTGCAAATTAAAACTAATTTTTATCTGCATCTACAGTACCTCTGAAAAAATATTTGGGCTTCTAGCTGTGTGTGGGACTTGTTGTATTAGTCCATCTATACTGACCTCCATCAGGTTGCAAACTGAATATATTTTTTTCTGCATCTACCTCTGAAAAAATATTGGGCTTCTAGCTGTGTGTTAATCTTGTTCTATTAATCCATCTATACTGACCTCCATCAGGTTGCAAACTGAATATAATTTTTTTCTGCATCTAGCTCTGAAAAAATATTTGGCCTTCTAGCAGTGTGTCGGACTTTCTCTATTAGTCCATCTATACTGACCTCCATCAGGTTGCAAATTAAAACTAATTTTTATCTGCATCTACAGTACCTCTGAAAAAATATTTGGGCTTCTATCTGTGTGTGGGACTTGTTGTATTAGTCCATCTATACTGACCTCCATCAGGTTGCAAACTGAATATATTTTTTTCTGCATCTACCTCTGAAAAAATATTTGGGCTTCTAGCTGTGTGTGGGACTTGTTGTATTAGTCCATCTATACTGACCTCCATCAGGTTGCAAACTGAATCTATTTTTTTCTGCATCTACCTCTGAAAAAATATTTGGGCTTCTAGCTGTGTGTGGGACTTGTTGTATTAGTCCATCTATACTGACCTCCATCAGGTTGCAAACTGAATATATTTTTTTCTGCATCTACCTCTGAAAAAATATTGGGCTTCTAGCTGTGTGTGGGACTTGTTGTATTAGTCCATCTATACTGACCTCCATCAGGTTGCAAACTGAATATATTTTTTTCTGCATCTACCTCTGAAAAAATATTGGGCTTCTAGCTGTGTGTGGGTCTTGTTCTATTAATCCATATATACTGACCTCCATCAGGTTGCAAACTGAATATAATTTTTTTCTGCATCTAGCTCTGAAAAAATATTTGGCCTTCTAGCAGTGTGTCGGACTTTCTCTATTAGTCCATCTATACTGACCTCCATCAGGTTGCAAATTAAAACTAATTTTTATCTGCATCTACAGTACCTCTGAAAAAATATTTGGGCTTCTAGCTGTGTGTGGGACTTGTTGTATTAGTCCATCTATACTGACCTCCATCAGGTTGCAAACTGAATATATTTTTTTCTGAATCTACCTCTGAAAAAATATTTGGGCTTCTAGCTGTGTGTGGGACTTGTTGTATTAGTCCATCTAAACTGACCTCCATCAGGTTGCAAACTGAATATATTTTTTTCTGCATCTATCTCTGAAAAAATATTGGGCTTCTAGCTGTGTGTGGGACTTGTTGTATTAGTCCATCTATACTGACCTCCATCAGGTTGCAAACTGAATATATTTTTTTCTGCATCTACCTCTGGAAAAATATTGGGCTTCTAGCTGTGTGTGGGTCTTGTTCTATTAATCCATCTATACTGACCTCCATCAGGTTGCAAACTGAATATATTTTTTTCTGCATCTAACCCAGCCAATAGTTTTGGCCTAATACCACAGTTTGGCCACTCAGCTCTGCTCGGTTACCATCCATTGTTTTTTTGTGCAAACAACTCCAGAGTTGTGAATTAGTTAACTACCAAAATGAGTGGAAAAAGGCCTGCTGCTGGTGGAAAGGGGAATAGGCGTGTTGGGAAGGGGAAAAAAGGTTGTGTCCGTGGGGTAGGTGTTAAAGCAACAGTAACATCTGCAGAAGAAAGACCATCTTCCAGCCAAACTAAAATGTCTACTTCTTTTAGCGGACAATGTGATAAGATCCCTTTCTTACGGCCACGCCAATCGCTACAAATTCCAGATGAGGCACAAAAACAGCAGGTGCTTCAACGGATATCAAGTGCTCCTTTAAGTGGGCTCTCCTCCACATCAACTTCAACATCACAAATACTCCAGTCCTCAAAGGTGTCACCCAAATCGCACTTGCTTCCTCACAGCTCCCAAATCTCCAGCTGCCCGTCTGAGTATGAGGTAGAACAGATGGTTGAGTCTGCAGAGCTGTTTACTCATACTATAGCCTGGGAATCAGAGGTCGACTCCAGCGCTTCTGTGAATCCAGACGAGGAAATGATCTGCACTGATGCCCAGAATCTTTATGAGTCGGATCCAGGACCAGACGCAGAAGGTTCTGACCATAATGTAGACCCTCATTCCCAAACTGTAACTCCTGTTGGTGGAGACAATGAGGAAGACGATGATAAGACTCAAATACCTGATTGGAGCGACAACTTTAGTTTTTTGTCAGGGCAGGAACAGGTTGGCTCTGAGGACGACGGGTGTGATAACACACAGGGTGATGATGATGAGGTTGGAGATCCCACTTACTGTCAACCCACAGTCAGCCAAGAGATGAGGTCAGCAGAGGAGGTGGAGGAAGATGCTAGTGACGACGAGGTCAGGTTGCGCCTTCCTGGACAGAGACGTAGTACTGGAAGCACGTCAACAACTGCATCCTCAAACACAACTCTGCCTCTCACCACAAGTCGTGGTGGCTCTTCAGGTCGCATGGGTGCTAAGCCTTGCATAGCCTGGGCATTTTTTCAGATCGATAAAGATGACCCAACTCGTGTTATCTGTAACATTTGTCAGCAAAAGCTAAGTAGAGGCCAAAAAATACATAGTTTGAGTACTTCATGCATGAACCGGCACATGGACATGAAGCATAAGTTGCAGTGGGAAGCTCAGTGTGCTACAATGCGGCCTAGCCGGCCGGGCCAACCACCGTCTGCCATATCTTGTGCATCCGCGGCCTCTTCATCCTCTGTGACTGGGGGGACAGCAGTCACACCTGTTTTGGGGCGCAGACCTGCCACCTCTTTACCCGCAACAGCCAGCGTGATTGGCAGGTCATCATTTTCTTTGGAGGTGGTAACAGCAGCTGGTGTTGAGCGCTGTCCGACATCGATAGCACCAAATTTGGATCAAGGCAACCTAACATGTCCGCCTGCATCTTCCTCACAGACCGGCAGTTTGCCGGGAACACCCTTATCAACCCCGTCTAAGCACAATAGCCAGCCCTCGGTCCCTCAGATGTGGACAAGTAAAAGACCATTTCCTCCTAGCCATGAGAAAGCTAAGAGGTTGAATTTCACCATCTGCAAGCTCTTGGCTACAGAAATGCTGCCTTTCCGCCTGGTGGACACAGAGGATTTTCGAGACCTTATGTCCGTCGCAGTGCCCCAGTACCAGATGCCCAGTCGGCACTACTTCTCAAAGAAAGGTGTGCCTGCGCTCCACCAGCATGTCGCACACAACATCACCGCTTCTTTGAGAAACTCTGTGTGTGACAGGGTGCATTTCACCACAGACACTTGGACGAGTAGGCATGGACAGGGGCGTTACATGTCGCTGACTGGGCACTGGGTAACTATGGTGACAGCAGGACAAGGGGCTGCTGTCCAAGTCTTGCCGTCCCCACGAGTTGTGCGTCAATCCTCTTTATGTCAAAGTTCCTCCACTGCTTCTGCCTCCTCAACCTCCTCTCGGTCTTCCACCTGCACCCAAAGCCTGTCTGGTCATGCCACAAGCTTTCTAACTGCGCAGAAGGGATCCTGCACACCTCCTTACTATGCTGGCAGTAGGGCTCAACGTCATCAGGCGGTTTTTACATTGAAATGTCTGGGAAATGTCAGTCACACAGCTGAGGAGTTGTGGTCAGCTCTGGAGAACCAATTTCATGAATGGTTGTCTCCACTGGACCTGAAACCAGGGAAGGCCGTGTGCGACAATGCTGCAAACCTTGGTGCGGCCCTTCGCCGGGGCAATGTCACACACGTGCCTTGTATGGCTCACGTGTTGAACCTGGTTGTCCAGCAATTTTTAGCCCACTATCCCAGACTAGATGGCCTTCTGCAGAGGGCACGGTCGCTGTGTGCTCACTTCCGCCGTTCGCATCCCGCAGCTCAGCGACTTACATCTCTACAGAAGTCGTTGGGCCTGCCACTTCACCGGCTAAAATGCGATGTGCCTACCCGGTGGAATTCAACTCTGCACATGTTGCAGCGACTGTGGCAGCACCGACAAGCCCTGGTGCAATACGTTCTGACGTATAGCCTGGGCCAACGAGATTCAGAGGTGGGGCAAATCACGCTGGAGGAGTGGTCTCAGATCAGGGACCTATGCACCCTTCTGCACAGTTTTGAAATGGCGACGAAGATGTTTAGTGCTGACGATGCCATTATCAGCATGACTATTCCGGTGATTTACATGCTGGAGCACATGTTAAACAGAATTCGGAGTCAGGTGGTGGCACAAGAGGAGGTGGAGGAAGTAGAGGAGGAGGAGTTGTATGCGGAAGGGCTAACATCTGCAAGGTCCAGACGGTCGGCAGCACCAAGGCGGCAGGCATGTGAGGGTGGGGGAGATGGTTTTACCATTGCGCATGGTAGCAGCCAAACTAGTGAGGAAGGTGCAGGAGCCCAGGAAGAAGTGGAGGGCGAACTGATAGAAGACTCATCAGATGAGGGAGACCTTGATCACATTTCTGTTGTGCGAGGTTGGGGGGAGAGGACAGAGGAAGGAAGCATGATTGTTACCTCGCCACCAACACAACAGGGACTTGGTGCTCCTGGATGCGCAACACACATGAGTGCCTTCTTGCTGCACTACCTGCAACATGACCCTCGAATTGTGAGAATTAGAAATAATCCTGACTACTGGGTTGCCACACTGTTAGATCCCCGGTACAAAAGTAAATTTGCAGAAATTATTCCTGCCATAGAAAGGGATGCACGCATGCAGGAGTATCAGCAGAGACTGTTGCAGAATCTTACAAGTGATTTTCCACAAAATACCAGTGGTGCACGTACTGAATCTCACAGTTCCAACTTGCCAACCGTGGGACCGTCAAGTGTTCAGCACTCAAACCGTAACAGAACCACAGTATCTGGTGGTATCATCAATTTTGCGGAATCATTTCACCACTTTTTTAGCCCATCCTTTGCAAGGCCACAGGAGACAAGAAGTCTGACACATAGTCAACGCCTAGAGACGATGGTACAGGAGTATCTCCAAGTAAACATTGAAGCCACGACTGTGTCACTGGACCCTTGCTCTTTTTGGGCTTCCAATCTGGATAAATGGCCGGAGCTAGCCACTTACGCCTTGGAGATCTTGTCATGCCCCGCAGCCAGCGTTCTGTCTGAACGTGTGTTCAGCGCTGCTGGTGGTGTGCTGACAGATAAGCGCACGCGGCTCTCCACTGATAATGTAGACAGACTCACGATCATAAAGATGAACAAATCATGGATCCGAAACGACTTTTCTACCCCTGTGTCATCCTGGGGAGAGTAAAAGCTTGATGATTGTTTAAAATCACCCTACCAACCGTTTTAAGCTTTCAAATTACTAATCATGTTTATCTGTATCTTGACTGGAAAATAATTTGGGCTTTGTAGCAGTGTGCAGCACTGATCCTATTAGGCCATCTATAATAAGCTCTACCAGATTTAAAATTGAAAATAATTTTTAGCTGCATCTAGCCCGGAAAATAATTTTGGGGCTCCGAGATGCGCAAGACACATAAGTGCCTTCTTGCTGCACTACCTGCAGCATGACCCTCATATTGTCAGAATTCGAAGTAATCATGACTACTGGGTTGCCACACTCTTAGATCCCCCAAACTTTTCGATCAACCTTTTCATTTTAATAAAGACCAAAAAAATGGTCATTTTTGAAATTATAAGCATTAGCAGGTTGTTAGAAACTGAAATCAAACAGTTTTCAACTCAAAACTTTATTCTAGGTGATGTTACATTTTCACATAGGACCCCTTGTTCGAAAGGAGCTTCTGAACTCTCTCGTCCATTGAATTTGTCAGGTTTTGGATGGTTTCTGCTTCAATTGTTTTGCATGAGGACAGAATACCCTCCCAGAGCTGTTGCTTAGATGTGAACTGCCTCCCGCCATCATAGACACTCCTTTTAATGATGCTCCAAAGGTTCTGAATGGGGTAGAGGTCAGGGGAGCATGGGGGTCACACCATAAGTTTGTCCCCTTTTATGCCCATATCAGCCAGAGATGCAGATGTTTTATGTGCAGCATGAGATGGTGCATTATCATGCAGAAAAATGATCTTGCTGTGAAATACACGGTTCTTCTTCTTGAACCATGGCAGGAAGTGCTGTTTGAGAAAATCCACATACATTATGGAGTTCATCTTTAGCGCCTTCAGGGATCCTAAAGGGGCCGACAATCTCTCTCCCCATGATTCCAGCCCAAAACATTACTCCACCTCCTCCTTGTTGGCGCTGTAGCCATGTTTGCGTGGGGTGTCCATCAACCAGCCATCCTCCACTCCATCCATCTGGACCATCGAGCGCTGCACGGCACTCATCCGTGAACAAAACAGTTTTGAAATCAGTCTTCATGTAATGTTTGGCCCACTGGAGCCATTTCTGCTTGTGTGAAGTGGATAGAGGAGGTCGACAGGATGGCGTATGCACAGCTGCAAACCTCTGAAGGACCCTGCATCTTGTTGTTCGGGGGACGTTGGAGGCACAAGCAGCTTCAAAAACTTGTCTGCTGCTATGACAAGGCTTTTTTGCCGCTGCTCTTTCAACCTGACGTAATTGCCTGTAGGAAAGAGTCCTCAATTTGCCCTTATCAGCACGCACACGTGTGTACTGTGAATCAGCTACATACTTCTTGATTGCCAAGACACTTCATCCTGATCATCGCACAATGTTGATTGTAGTCATGCCTTGACCTAAACACTCCACAATTTGTTGCTTCTCAGCAGCCGACACATCCTTTTTCTTTCCCATTTTGGCAGAAAATGTAGGCTGCTGAATAATGTGAGAGAGCCTTCTTAAGTAGTCTTGCCTTTCATTGGACACACCTGCCAAACTAATTAGCACTGGTGTCTGCAATTGCTTACAGTGATATAAAGAGCCCTGACACACATCACCATCAATGAGTTTAACTGACAAACAAACAAATTCTTCCCTTATCACTCCTAAACACTTTTTGCATAATAATTTGGAACACAGTGTACATGTGCTTTTCCACAAAACACCAGTGGTTCACGTAGTGAATCTTACAGTTCTAACTTGCCAACCGTGGTCTGTATGGAGTTGTTCAATAAAGGGCCCAAAATTAAGATAACATAGATGGGAGAGGTCTCTATGAATAGGAATTCCTAAGTATTTGATACCCTGTGAGGGCCAGGCAAAGGGAAAGTTGGACTGGATGGAATCCTATATGGATTTGGGGAGGGAGACATCGAGGGCCTCAGACTTCGCTGCATTGATTTTAAAATTTGACCATGTAACAAAGTGATCTATTTCAGCCATAACAGCATGGATGGATATATGTGATTGAGTGATATATACTAGGACATCATCAGCAAATAGAGAGCACTTGTACTCGGTGCCTCCCACCTCAATCCACCTAATATTGGGGTTATGGCGAATTGATGAGAGCAGGTGCTCCGTCACTAGGATGTATAAGAGAGGGGACAGAGAACATCCCTGCCTTGTCCCATTGGTGATTGTGAAAAGTGATGAAAATGTTCTGACGCACCCCCTGGGCCTTGGGACACCCGGAGCCGGACCCTTTTTGGTGGATGCTGGTGGTTGTAGTCTCCGTGGCGGCAACCCGGTTCCGTGGCTCAGGGCGGTCAAACCAGTGGCAGAACTATTTATGTGGTTTTGATGTTTAAATGTCCGACTACGCCACCCGTGGATTGCGGTCAGAGTGAACCGCCGCTCCAGGGCAGACCGCTGAGGCTGGTGTTGTGGGTGCAGCAGAGCGTAGCATAACTCCCCACGGGAGGAGTATAGCCTCAGGGCAGTGTATGCGGAGGATGGGGGTGATGGTGCAGGGCAGCAGCAGTAATGACACGGAGTCAGTGATGCAGTCCAGGGCCTTTACTCACAGTTCTTATTATCCAGACCACGTCTGCAGGTAACGGCTGCCCACGTCGTACTGTGCTCACCAGGTGAGGGGCTCAGACAACTCCCAGATAACTTTGGAGTGCTTCACAGGACCCCCTTTGTGTGTCCTTTGTCTGGCCTTTCTTACCAACCCTTCTGTCCGGCTGCCTCGGGCCTCCTCTTGGTAAACTTGGCGCCAGTTTCCCTGACCCTATGTGGTGCCTTCCTAGCGGGTGTAGCGAGGGGCTGCGCCACATAAAATGTCACAGCCTCCTGTTTCTAGCTGAGGGTCGTTTCCTGCCTCCACTAGTTTCGGGGACCGGTCTCCACCTTTGGCCTGACCCCTCCACGCAGGTGGATTCTGGCGTGCGGTGGCGACTCGCCCGTCCGCACCCCTGAGATCCCTTCGTTCCTCCTTCCTGGAGCCTTCTCCGCTCCTCTTCCTTCCTTCTCCCTCTTCCAGGCCTGGGCCTCTGTTACTAGGCCCGCCTCCGGAGCAGAGCTCATGCAGAGCCCCTGCTCCCTGCCACTTCTGCTCAGACTTCTCTGCACTGAACTAAGATGGTGCCCACCTTTTATACTCCCTTCTCAATGCACCCAGGAACTGCTTCCTCCCTGCTCCTGCACTACAGGGTTCCCCTTCCTCAGTGTTCCCTCCCCCCACTCCAGCCAGGGACAGGGACTGTCGTGCCCATCTCAGGGGCATATTGGTCGCCCTGCCCCACGGCAATGTGGTGTAATGCATGCAGGTGTCGGGTCCTGATCCACACTACATCCTTACCTGAGAGTGAGATATCACACCTCTGGGTGAGGTGCAATACCTCTGTAGCAACCGAGCCCTCAGGGTGCTACAGTTCCATTTATCTTCAGCCTAGGTGACGTATTGCGATACAGGGCCGTGATTTTGGCTATAAAAGGGTCCCCTAGACCCCTACCCCAAGCTTTTTAAGAGAATCATATATGGCGTGCCAGGAGACTCTATGGAATGCTTTCTCAGCATCCAACGAGAGTATCTAATTACAAATTTTTAACTGCATCTAGCCCAGGAAATACTTTGTGCCTAGTAGCAGTGTCTGCTAGTCAGCGGATTATCCCGGCTGTTAAGCAAGCTACACCACCTGTAGTTTGGACACTTAATTTTTTCAAAGGAAATGCTTCGGGACCACGGGATACTCAGTGAAGAGCATCAGGAGGCACCCCAAGGCATAGGGGCTGGGACTGGCAGTAGGATGCCTTGCGGTGGACAGCCGAGCTCGATCCTTATAAAAGCTTTTTAACTGCAGCAGCTTTAGTGGACGCTACTGGAGCTGGAATTACGCGGCTGCTGGCATGAGACTTGCCCTCCAATAGATCCTTGTAAATGGATTTAAAGTGTATTCATTCAAATTAGAGAGACAATTTAAATTAAAAAGCTTAGACCTGCCTCCACCACAGGGGGGCTCGCTCGACCCACCAGCGGACAGGCACCAGTATTGGGAGAGGGGGGCTGGCCATCAGGGTTCACCGCGGCTCTGGCACAAACCCGGCGACACGGAGGTGGCACGGGCAGGAGCGGACTGGCCGTGTCGGCTTCTCACTTTTTGGATTTTTAGAAGGGCATGACATGCCTATATCTGTGTCTCCCCCTCCTTTTACTCCTCCACCTCTTTTATTTTCGCATGACTATATGTACTTGTCACTTTTCCATGTGTTAGTTATGTCTTCTGAGCAGTTTGTCAGCTTTTGGACACCTTTGAAGGTGTTTTCTATGTGTTTCTATGTGTTTTTGTTTGCCTGCCATTGGTTTTAACGGTGTTCGAAGGTGTTCGACGAACAGTTCGGCGAACACACGGGTGTTCGACGAACCGAACCGAACTCGAACACTACGGGGGTGGCTCAACACTACTCATGTCGAGCGAGCCCCCCTGTGGTGGAGGCAGCTCTAAGCTTTTTAATTTAAATTGTCTCTCTAATTTGAATGAATACACTTTAAATCCATTTACAAGGATCTATTGGAGGGCAAGTCTCATGCCAGCAGCCGCGTAATTCCAGCTCCAGTAGCGTCCACTAAAGCTGCTGCAGTTAAAAAGCTTTTATAAGGATCGAGCTCGGCTGTCCACCGCAAGGCATCCTACTGCCAGTCCCAGCCCCTATGCCTTGGGGTGCCTCCTGATGCTCTTCACTGAGTATCCCGTGGTCCCGAAGCATTTCCTTTGAAAAAATTAAGTGTCCAAACTACAGGTGGTGTAGCTTGCTTAACAGCCGGGATAATCCGCTGACTAGCAGACACTGCTACTAGGCACAAAGTATTTCCTGGGCTAGATGCAGTTAAAAATTTGTAATTAGATACTCTCGTTGGATGCTGAGAAAGCATTCCATAGAGTCTCCTGGCACGCCATATATGATTCTCTTAAAAAGCTTGGGGTAGGGGTCTAGGGGACCCTTTTATAGCCAAAATCACGGCCCTGTATCGCAATACGTCACCTAGGCTGAAGATAAATGGAACTGTAGCACCCTGAGGGCTCGGTTGCTACAGAGGTATTGCACCTCACCCAGAGGTGTGATATCTCACTCTCAGGTAAGGATGTAGTGTGGATCAGGACCCGACACCTGCATGCATTACACCACATTGCCGTGGGGCAGGGCGACCAATATGCCCCTGAGATGGGCACGACAGTCCCTGTCCCTGGCTGGAGTGGGGGGAGGGAACACTGAGGAAGGGGAACCCTGTAGTGCAGGAGCAGGGAGGAAGCAGTTCCTGGGTGCATTGAGAAGGGAGTATAAAAGGTGGGCACCATCTTAGTTCAGTGCAGAGAAGTCTGAGCAGAAGTGGCAGGGAGCAGGGGCTCTGCATGAGCTCTGCTCCGGAGGCGAGCCTAGTAACAGAGGCCCAGGCCTGGAAGAGGGAGAAGGAAGGAAGAGTAGCGGAGAAGGCTCCAGGAACGAGGAACGAAGGGATCTCAGGGGTGCGGACGGGCGAGTCGCCACCGCATGCCAGAATCCACCTGCGTGGAGGGGTCAGGCCAAAGGGGGAGACCGGTCTCCGAAACTAGTGGAGGCAGGAAACGACCCTCAGCTAGAAACAGGAGGCTGTGACATTTTATGTGGCGCAGCCCCTCGCTACACCCGCTAGGAAGGCACCACATAGGGTCAGGGAAACTGGCGCCAAGTTTACCAAGAGGAGGCCCGAGGCAGCCGGACAGAAGGGTTGGTAAGAAAGGCCAGACAAAGGACACACAAAGGGGGTCCTGTGAAGCACTCCAAAGTTATCTGGGAGTTGTCTGAGCCCCTCACCTGGTGAGCACAGTACGACGTGGGCAGCCGTTACCTGCAGACGTGGTCTGGATAATAAGAACTGTGAGTAAAGGCCCTGGACTGCATCACTGACTCCGTGTCATTACTGCTGCTGCCCTGCACCATCACCCCCATCCTCCGCATACACTGCCCTGAGGCTATACTCCTCCCGTGGGGAGTTATGCTACGCTCTGCTGCACCCACAACACCAGCCTCAGCGGTCTGCCCTGGAGCGGCGGTTCACTCTGACCGCAATCCACGGGTGGCGTAGTCGGACATTTAAACATCAAAACCACATAAATAGTTCCGCCACTGGTTTGACCGCCCTGAGCCACGGAACCGGGTTGCCGCCACGGAGACTACAACCACCAGCATCCACCAAAAAGGGTCCGGCTCCGGGTGTCCCAAGGCCCAGGGGGTGCGTCAGAACATTTTCATCACCTTTCACAATCACCAATGGGACAAGGCAGGGATGTTCTCTGTCCCCTCTCTTATACATCCTAGTGACGGAGCACCTGCTCTCATCAATTCGCCATAACCCCAATATTAGGTGGATTGAGGTGGGAGGCACCGAGTACAAGTGCTCTCTATTTGCTGATGATGTCCTAGTATATATCACTCAATCACATATATCCATCCATGCTGTTATGGCTGAAATAGATCACTTTGTTACATGGTCAAATTTTAAAATCAATGCAGCGAAGTCTGAGGCCCTCGATGTCTCCCTCCCCAAATCCATATAGGATTCCATCCAGTCCAACTTTCCCTTTGCCTGGCCCTCACAGGGTATCAAATACTTAGGAATTCCTATTCATAGAGACCTCTCCCATCTATGTTATCTTAATTTTGGGCCCTTTATTGAACAACTCCATACAGACCACGGTTGGCAAGTTAGAACTGTAAGATTCACTACGTGAACCACTGGTGTTTTGTGGAAAAGCACATGTACACTGTGTTCCAAATTATTATGCAAAAAGTGTTTAGGAGTGATAAGGGAAGAATTTGTTTGTTTGTCAGTTAAACTCATTGATGGTGATGTGTGTCAGGGCTCTTTATATCACTGTAAGCAATTGCAGACACCAGTGCTAATTAGTTTGGCAGGTGTGTCCAATGAAAGGCAAGACTACTTAAGAAGGCTCTCTCACATTATTCAGCAGCCTACATTTTCTGCCAAAATGGGAAAGAAAAAGGATGTGTCGGCTGCTGAGAAGCAACAAATTGTGGAGTGTTTAGGTCAAGGCATGACTACAATCAACATTGTGCGATGATCAGGATGAAGTGTCTTGGCAATCAAGAAGTATGTAGCTGATTCACAGTACACACGTGTGCGTGCTGATAAGGGCAAATTGAGGACTCTTTCCTACAGGCAATTACGTCAGGTTGAAAGAGCAGCGGCAAAAAAGCCTTGTCATAGCAGCAGACAAGTTTTTGAAGCTGCTTGTGCCTCCAACGTCCTCCGAACAACAAGATGCAGGGTCCTTCAGAGGTTTGCAGCTGTGCATACGCCATCCTGTCGACCTCCTCTATCCACTTCACACAAGCAGAAACGGCTCCAGTGGGCCAAACATTACATGAAGACTGATTTCAAAACTGTTTTGTTCACGGATGAGTGCCGTGCAGCGCTCGATGGTCCAGATGGATGGAGTGGAGGATGGCTGGTTGATGGACACCCCACGCAAACACGGCTACAGCGCCAACAAGGAGGAGGTGGAGTAATGTTTTGGGCTGGAATCATGGGGAGAGAGATTGTCGGCCCCTTTAGGATCCCTGAAGGCGCTAAAGATGAACTCCATAATGTATGTGGATTTTCTCAAACAGCACTTCCTGCCATGGTTCAAGAAGAAGAACCGTGTATTTCACAGCAAGATCATTTTTCTGCATGATAATGCACCATCTCATGCTGCACATAAAACATCTGCATCTCTGGCTGATATGGGCATAAAAGGGGACAAACTTATGGTGTGACCCCCATGCTCCCCTGACCTCTACCCCATTCAGAACCTTTGGAGCATCATTAAAAGGAGTGTCTATGATGGCGGGAGGCAGTTCACATCTAAGCAACAGCTCTGGGAGGGTATTCTGTCCTCATGCAAAACAATTGAAGCAGAAACCATCCAAAACCTGACAAATTCAATGGACGAGAGAGTTCAGAAGCTCCTTTCGAACAAGGGGTCCTATGTGAAAATGTAACATCACCTAGAATAAAGTTTTGAGTTGAAAACTGTTTGATTTCAGTTTCTAACAACCTGCTAATGCTTATAATTTCAAAAATGACCATTTTTTTAGTCTTTATTAAAATGAAAAGGTTGATCGAAAAGTTTGGGGGATCTAAGAGTGTGGCAACCCAGTAGTCATGATTACTTCGAATTCTGACAATATGAGGGTCATGCTGCAGGTAGTGCAGCAAGAAGGCACTTATGTGTCTTGCGCATCTCGGAGCCCCAAAATTATTTTCCGGGCTAGATGCAGCTAAAAATTATTTTTAATTTTAAATCTGGTGGAGCTTATTATAGATGGCCTAATAGGATCAGTGCTGCACACTGCTACAAAGCCCAAATTATTTTCCAGTCAAGATACAGATAAACATGATTAGTAATTTGAAAGCTTAAAATGGTTGGTAGGGTGATTTTAAACAATCATCAAGCTTTTACTCTCCCCAGGATGACACAGGGGTAGAAAAGTCGTTTCGGATCCATGATGTGTTCATCTTTATGAACGTGAGTCTGTCTACATTATCAGTGGAGAGCCGCGTGCGCTTATCTGTCAGCACACCACCAGCAGCGCTGAACACACGTTCAGACAGAACGCTGGCTGCGGGGCATGACAAGATCTCCAAGGCGTAAGTGGCTAGCTCCGGCCATTTATCCAGATTGGAAGCCCAAAAAGAGCAAGGGTCCAGTGACACAGTCGTGGCTTCAATGTTTACTTGGAGATACTCCTGTACCATCGTCTCTAGGCGTTGACTATGTGTCAGACTTCTTGTCTCCTGTGGCCTTGCAAAGGATGGGCTAAAAAAGTGGTGAAATGATTCCGCAAAATTGATGTTACCACCAGATACTGTGTTTCTGTTACGGTTTGAGTGCTGAACACTTGACGGTCCCACGGTTGGCAAGTTGGAACTGTGAGATTCAGTACGTGCACCACTGGTATTTTGTGGAAAAGCACATGTAAGATTCTGCAACAGTCTCTGCTGATACTCCTGCATGCGTGCATCCCTTTCTATGGCAGGAATAATTTCTGCAAATTTACTTTTGTACCGGAGATCTAACAGTGTGGCAACCCAGTAGTCAGGATTATTTCTAATTCTCACAATTCGAGGGTCATGTTGCAGGTAGTGCAGCAAGAAGGCACTCATGTGTGTTGCACATCCAGGAGCACCAAGTCCCTGTTGTGTTGGTGGCGAGGTAACAATCATGCTTCCTTCCTCTGTCCTCTCCCCCCAACCTCGCACAACAGAAATGTGATCAAGGTCTCCCTCATCTGATGAGTCTTCCATCAGTTCGTCCTCCACTTCTTCCTGGGCTCCTGCACCTTCCTCACTAGTTTGGCTGCTACCATGCGCCCTGGTAAAACCATCTCCCCCACCCTCACATGCCTGCCGCCTTGGTGCTGCCGACCGTCTGGACCTTGCAGATGTTAGCCCTTCCGCATACAACTCCTCCTCCTCTACTTCCTCCACCTCCTCTTGTGCCACCACCTGACTCCGAATTCTGTTTAACATGTGCTCCAGCATGTAAATCACCGGAATAGTCATGCTGATAATGGCATCGTCAGCACTAAACATCTTCGTCGCCATTTCAAAACTGTGCAGAAGGGTGCATAGGTCGCTGATCTGAGACCACTCCTCCAGCGTGATTTGCCCCACCTCTGAATCTCGTTGTTCCAGGCTATACATCAGAACGTATTGCACCAGGGCTTGTCGGTGCTGCCACAGTCGCTGCAACATGTGCAGAGTTGAATTCCACCGGGTAGGCACATCGCATTTTAGCCGGTGAAGTGGCAGGCCCAACGACTTCTGTAGAGATGTAAGTCGCTGAGCTGCGGGATGCGAACGGCAGAAGTGAGCAAACAGCGACCGTGCCCTCTGCAGAAGGCCATCTAGTCTGGGATAGTGGGCTAAAAATTGCTGGACAACCAGATTCAACACGTGAGCCATACAAGGCACGTGTGTGACATTGCCCCGGCGAAGGGCCGCACCCAGGTTTGCAGCATTGTCGCACACGGCCTTCCCTGGTTTCAGGTCCAGTGGAGACAACCATTCATGAAATTGGTTCTCCAGAGCTGACCACAACTCCTCAGCTGTGTGACTCACATTTCCCAGACATTTCAATGTAAAAACCGCCTGATGACGTTGAGCCCTACTGCCAGCATAGTAAGGAGGTGTGCAGGATCCCTTCTGCGCAGTTAGAAAGCTTGTGGCATGACCAGACAGGCTTTGGGTGCAGGTGGAAGACCGAGAGGAGGTTGAGGAGGCAGAAGCAGTGGAGGAACTTTGACATAAAGAGGATTGACGCACAACTCGTGGGGATGGCAAGACTTGGACAGCAGCCCCTTGTCCTGCTGTCACCATAGTTACCCAGTGCCCAGTCAGCGACATGTAACGCCCCTGTCCATGCCTACTCGTCCAAGTGTCTGTGGTGAAATGCACCCTGTCACACACAGAGTTTCTCAAAGAAGCGGTGATGTTGTGTGCGACATGCTGGTGGAGCGCAGGCACACCTTTCTTTGAGAAGTAGTGCCGACTGGGCATCTGGTACTGGGGCACTGCGACGGACATAAGGTCTCGAAAATCCTCTGTGTCCACCAGGCGGAAAGGCAGCATTTCTGTAGCCAAGAGCTTGCAGATGGTGAAATTCAACCTCTTAGCTTTCTCATGGCTAGGAGGAAATGGTCTTTTACTTGTCCACATCTGAGGGACCGAGGGCTGGCTATTGTGCTTAGACGGGGTTGATAAGGGTGTCCCCGGCAAACTGACGGTCTGTGAGGAAGATGCAGGCGGACATGTTAGGTTGCCTTGATCCAAAGGTGGTGCTATCGATGTCGGACAGCGCTCAACACCAGCTGCTGTTACCACCTCCAAAGAAAATGATGACCTGCCAATCACGCTGGCTGTTGCGGGTAAAGAGGTGGCAGGTCTGCGCCCCAAAACAGGTGTGACTGCTGTCCCCCCAGTCACAGAGGATGAAGAGGCTGCGGATGCACAAGATATGGCAGACGGTGGTTGGCCCGGCCGGCTAGGCCGCATTGTAGCACACTGAGCTTCCCACTGCAACTTATGCTTCATGTCCATGTGCCGGTTCATGCATGAAGTACTCAAACTATGTATTTTTTGGCCTCTACTTAGCTTTTGCTGACAAATGTTACAGATAACACGAGTTGGGTCATCTTCATCGATCTGAAAAAATGCCCAGGCTATGAAAGGCTTAGCACCCATGCGACCTGAAGAGCCACCACGACTTGTGGTGAGAGGCAGAGTTGTGTTTGAGGATGCAGTTGTTGACGTGCTTCCAGTACTACGTCTCTGTCCAGGAAGGCGCAACCTGACCTCGTCGTCACTAGCATCTTCCTCCACCTCCTCTGCTGACCTCATCTCTTGGCTGACTGTGGGTTGACAGTAAGTGGGATCTCCAACCTCATCATCATCACCCTGCGTGTTATCACACCCGTCGTCCTCAGAGCCAACCTGTTCCTGCCCTGACAAAAAACTAAAGTTGTCGCTCCAATCAGGTATTTGAGTCTTATCATCGTCTTCCTCATTGTCTCCACCAACAGGAGTTACAGTTTGGGAATGAGGGTCTACATTATGGTCAGAACCTTCTGCGTCTGGTCCTGGATCCGACTCATAAAGATTCTGGGCATCAGTGCAGATCATTTCCTCGTCTGGATTCACAGAAGCGCTGGAGTCGACCTCTGATTACCAGGCTATAGTATGAGTAAACAGCTCTGCAGACTCAACCATCTGTTCTACCTCATACTCAGACGGGCAGCTGGAGATTTGGGAGCTGTGAGGAAGCAAGTGCGATTTGGGTGACACCTTTGAGGACTGGAGTATTTGTGATGTTGAAGTTGATATGGAGGAGAGCCCACTTAAAGGAGCACTTGATATCCATTGAAGCACCTGCTGTTTTTGTGCCTCATCTGGAATTTGTAGCGATTGGCGTGGCCGTAAGAAAGGGATCTTATCACATTGTCCGCTAAAAGAAGTAGACATTTTAGTTTGGCTGGAAGATGGTCTTTCTTCTGCAGATGTTACTGTTGCTTTAACACCTACCCCACGGACACAACCTTTTTTCCCCTTCCCAACACGCCTATTCCCCTTTCCACCAGCAGCAGGCCTTTTTCCACTCATTTTGGTGGTTAACTAATTCACAACTCTGGAGTTGTTTGCACAAAAAAACAATGGATGGTAACCGAGCAGAGCTGAGTGGCCAAACTGTGGTATTAGGCCAAAACTATTGGCTGGGTTAGATGCAGAAAAAAATATATTCAGTTTGCAACCTGATGGAGGTCAGTATAAATGGACTAATACAACAAGTCCCACACACAGCTAGAAGCCCAAATATTTTTTCAGAGGTACTGTAGATGCAGATAAAAATTAGTTTTAATTTGCAACCTGATGGAGGTCAGTATAGATGGACTAATAGAGAAAGTCCGACACACTGCTAGAAGGCCAAATATTTTTTCAGAGCTAGATGCAGAAAAAAATTATATTCAGTTTGCAACCTGATGGAGGTCAGTATAGATGGATTAATAGAACAAGACCCACACACAGCTAGAAGCCCAATATTTTTTCAGAGGTAGATGCAGAAAAAAATATATTCAGTTTGCAACCTGATGGAGGTCAGTATAGATGGACTAATACAACAAGTCCCACACACAGCTAGAAGCCCAATATTTTTTCAGAGGTAGATGCAGAAAAAAATATATTCAGTTTGCAACCTGATGGAGGTCAGTATAGATGGACTAATACAACAAGTCCCACACACAGCTAGAAGCCCAAATATTTTTTCAGAGGTAGATGCAGAAAAAAATATATTCAGTTTGCAACCTGATGGAGGTCAGTATAGATGGACTAATACAACAAGTCCCACACACAGCTAGAAGCCCAAATATTTTTTCAGAGGTACTGTAGATGCAGATAAAAATTAGTTTTAATTTGCAACCTGATGGAGGTCAGTATAGATGGACTAATAAAACAAGTCCCACACACAGCTAGAAGCCCAAATATTTTTTCAGAGGTACTGTAGATGCAGATAAAAATTAGTTTTAATTTGCAACCTGATGGAGGTCAGTATAGATGGACTAATAGAGAAAGTCCGACACACTGCTAGAAGGCCAAATATTTTTTCAGAGCTAGATGCAGAAAAAAATTATATTCAGTTTGCAACCTGATGGAGGTCAGTATAGATGGATTAATAGAACAAGACCCACACACAGCTAGAAGTCCAATATTTTTTCAGAGGTAGATACAGAAAAAAATATATTCAGTTTGCAACCTGATGGAGGTCAGTATAGATGGACTAATACAACAAGTCCCACACACAGCTAGAAGCCCAATATGTTTTCAGAGGTAGATGCAAAAAAAAATATATTCAGTTTGCAACCTGATGGAGGTCAGTATAGATGGACTAATACAACAAGTCCCACACACAGCTAGAAGCCCAAATATTTTTTCAGAGGTAGATGCAGAAAAAAAATATATTCAGTTTGCAACCTGATGGAGGTCAGTATAGATGGACTAATACAACAAGTCCCACACACAGCTAGAAGGCCAAATATTTTTTCAGAGGTACTGTAGATGCAGATAAAAATTAGTTTTAATTTGCAACCTGATGGAGGTCAGTATAGATGGACTAATAGAGAAAGTCCGACACACTGCTAGAAGGCCAAATATTTTTTCAGAGCTAGATGCAGAAAAAAATTATATTCAGTTTGCAACCTGATGGAGGTCAGTATAGATGGATTAATAGAACAAGACCCACACACAGCTAGAAGCCCAATATTTTTTCAGAGGTAGATGCAGAAAAAAATATATTCAGTTTGCAACCTGATGGAGGTCAGTATAGATGGACTAATACAACAAGTCCCACACACAGCTAGAAGCCCAATATTTTTTCAGAGGTAGATGCAGAAAAAAATATATTCAGTTTGCAACCTGATGGAGGTCAGTATAGATGGACT
Source organism: Phyllobates terribilis (assembly GCF_046119375.1). Taxonomy (NCBI): domain Eukaryota; kingdom Metazoa; phylum Chordata; class Amphibia; order Anura; family Dendrobatidae; genus Phyllobates; species Phyllobates terribilis. The sequence goes on from NW_027363111.1 coordinate 349,176, forward strand.
AATACAACAAGTCCCACACACAGCTAGAAGCCCAAATATTTTTTCAGAGGTAGATGCAGAAAAAAATATATTCAGTTTGCAACCTGATGGAGGTCAGTATAGATGGACTAATACAACAAGTCCCACACACAGCTAGAAGCCCAAATATTTTTTCAGAGGTACTGTAGATGCAGATAAAAATTAGTTTTAATTTGCAACCTGATGGAGGTCAGTATAGATGGACTAATACAACAAGTCCCACACACAGCTAGAAGCCCAAATATTTTTTCAGAGGTACTGTAGATGCAGATAAAAATTAGTTTTAATTTGCAACCTGATGGAGGTCAGTATAGATGGACTAATAGAGAAAGTCCGACACACTGCTAGAAGGCCAAATATTTTTTCAGAGCTAGATGCAGAAAAAAATTATATTCAGTTTGCAACCTGATGGAGGTCAGTATAGATGGATTAATAGAACAAGACCCACACACAGCTAGAAGCCCAATATTTTTTCAGAGGTAGATGCAGAAAAAAATATATTCAGTTTGCAACCTGATGGAGGTCAGTATAGATGGACTAATGCAACAAGTCCCACACACAGCTAGAAGCCCAAATATTTTTTCAGAGGTAGATGCAGAAAAAAATATATTCAGTTTGCAACCTGATGGAGGTCAGTATAGATGGACTAATACAACAAGTCCCACACACAGCTAGAAGCCCAAATATTTTTTCAGAGGTACTGTAGATGCAGATAAAAATTAGTTTTAATTTGCAACCTGATGGAGGTCAGTATAGATGGACTAATAGAGAAAGTCCGACACACTGCTAGAAGGCCAAATATTTTTTCAGAGGTACTGTAGATGCAGATAAAAATTAGTTTTAATTTGCAACCTGATGGAGGTCAGTATAGATGGACTAATAGAGAAAGTCCGACACACTGCTAGAAGGCCAAATATTTTTTCAGAGCTAGATGCAGAAAAAAATTATATTCAGTTTGCAACCTGATGGAGGTCAGTATAGATGGATTAATAGAACAAGACCCACACACAGCTAGAAGCCCAATATTTTTTCAGAGGTAGATGCAGAAAAAAATATATTCAGTTTGCAACCTGATGGAGGTCAGTATAGATGGACTAATACAACAAGTCCCACACACAGCTAGAAGCCCAATATTTTTTCAGAGGTAGATGCAGAAAAAAATATATTCAGTTTGCAACCTGATGGAGGTCAGTATAGATGGACTAATACAACAAGTCCCACACACAGCTAGAAGGCCAAATATTTTTTCAGAGGTAGATGCAGAAAAAAATATATTAAGTTTGCAACCTGATGGAGGTCAGTATAGATGGACTAATACAACAAGTCCCACACACAGCTAGAAGCCCAAATATTTTTTCAGAGGTACTGTAGATGCAGATAAAAATTAGTTTTAATTTGCAACCTGATGGAGGTCAGTATAGATGGACTAATACAACAAGTCCCACACACAGCTAGAAGCCCAAATATTTTTTCAGAGGTACTGTAGATGCAGATAAAAATTAGTTTTAATTTGCAACCTGATGGAGGTCAGTATAGATGGACTAATAGAGAAAGTCCGACACACTGCTAGAAGGCCAAATATTTTTTCAGAGCTAGATGCAGAAAAAAATTATATTCAGTTTGCAACCTGATGGAGGTCAGTATAGATGGATTAATAGAACAAGACCCACACACAGCTAGAAGCCCAATATTTTTTCAGAGGTAGATGCAGAAAAAAATATATTCAGTTTGCAACCTGATGGAGGTCAGTATAGATGGACTAATACAACAAGTCCCACACACAGCTAGAAGCCCAAATATTTTTTCAGAGGTACTGTAGATGCAGATAAAAATTAGTTTTAATTTGCAACCTGATGGAGGTCAGTATAGATGGACTAATAGAGAAAGTCCGACACACTGCTAGAAGGCCAAATATTTTTTCAGAGCTAGATGCAGAAAAAAATTATATTCAGTTTGCAACCTGATGGAGGTCAGTATAGATGGATTAATAGAACAAGACCCACACACAGCTAGAAGCCCAATATTTTTTCAGAGGTAGATGCAGAAAAAAATATATTCAGTTTGCAACCTGATGGAGGTCAGTATAGATGGACTAATACAACAAGTCCCACACACAGCTAGAAGCCCAATATTTTTTCAGAGGTAGATGCAGAAAAAAATATATTCAGTTTGCAACCTGATGGAGGTCAGTATAGATGGACTAATACAACAAGTCCCACACACAGCTAGAAGCCCAAATATTTTTTCAGAGGTAGATGCAGAAAAAAATATATTCAGTTTGCAACCTGATGGAGGTCAGTATAGATGGACTAATACAACAAGTCCCACACACAGCTAGAAGCCCAAATATTTTTTCAGAGGTACTGTAGATGCAGATAAAAATTAGTTTTAATTTGCAACCTGATGGAGGTCAGTATAGATGGACTAATAGAGAAAGTCCGACACACTGCTAGAAGGCCAAATATTTTTTCAGAGCTAGATGCAGAAAAAAATTATATTCAGTTTGCAACCTGATGGAGGTCAGTATAGATGGATTAATAGAACAAGACCCACACACAGCTAGAAGCCCAATATTTTTTCAGAGGTAGATGCAGAAAAAAATATATTCAGTTTGCAACCTGATGGAGGTCAGTATAGATGGACTAATACAACAAGTCCCACACACAGCTAGAAGCCCAAATATTTTTTCAGAGGTACTGTAGATGCAGATAAAAATTAGTTTTAATTTGCAACCTGATGGAGGTCAGTATAGATGGACTATTAGAATGATGCTATGCTTAAAAGATTTTACTTCACTAGGTGCAGTAAAAAAATTGGTATTCTATACACAGGTGGTATATCTTGCAACACAGATAGGCTACTCCACTGACTAACACACTCTGCAATAGGCCAAAAAGGATTAGCTTTGCTAGATTCAGCCAAATGCTGTGAAAAAAACTTGCACAGCACTGGCACAGACCTGCCTGGCAAAAACTGATAGGAACTGATGTAACCTAGTCCTGAAAAGGACTCCAATTACAATTAGTCTTTACTCCCACAACCTATCTATTTAAGAGTACAGACCTCCCTGATAAAAGTCATAGGAAATGATGTAACCTAGTCCTTAAAAGGACTGCAATCACAACTATTCCCTACTCCCAAGCTATCTGTATATTTGTGCGAAAATTGGCTTGAAATTAACAAGGTATAGCGCACACAGCAACAGCGGTGCCGTCTAACACGCAGCTGCAGCAGTGAGAAAATGGTGGTGACGGGGAAAATGGCTTGGTCTTATAGGGCAAGGACATGTGACATACACTGCCAATGACACATGCCCTTGCTTGTGTGAAAAAAAGCACTTCGCTCCGTGTGTGCGCTGCTGATAGGCTGACAGATTGCACCTCCCCACTGCAAATGCGGGAAAGAGAAAAAAAAATGGAGATCTTCATTGTTCCTGCAGAGATCCATCCCCTGCCCCTCCCCCCACCCCGCTGTACACTCAAACTGCGTATTAACATTAATTTTCATCATTACTGAGAAAAAATCCAGTTATGATTTTGGTGCACGAACAGTTATCGAACATAACCTCGAACAGCCGAATTTTTATCAGATTGTTCGTGTTCGCCGAACGGCTCGAACACCGCCCAAAACAGCTCGAATTTGAGATTGGCGAACAGTTCGAGTAGAACAACGCTCATCTCTAGTCATGAGTCTCGGTTGGCAGGTCATCCAGGAATTTCGGAGACTAAGAGACTTATCAGTCGCAGTTTTTTGTGGCCTGGATGGCAGGAGGAAGTCATCAAGTGGGTGCATCAATGTACTGTGTGTGCTAGGTCAAAGGCTTCACATACTCCTGCGGCTGAGTTGCTTTGCCCTCTGGAGGTTCCTAGTGCGCCTTGGACGCATCTCACAATGGATTTTATTACTGATCTTCCTGTGTCCGAAGGTTTTACTGTCATCTGGGTGGTTGTGGACTGTTTTAGTAAGATGTGCAATTTGGTTCTGTGGCACCCCAGGGGTCTGGTTTTCCACAGTAATGTAATGTTATGTCTGAGAGCAGGTGGGAGGTCCTTTGGTCAGGGATCCTGTGCATGCCACACCTCCTGCCCAGTCTTGGGAGGGGAAGAACAGGGGAACCTGTATAAACCCTGGGCTGAGGCAGAGTTAGTCAGTCAAGGAGAGTAGAGACAAGAAACAGCAGAAGCAATACTACTACGAGTCAGGGGCTGGCAGCTGCAGAGCTCGCCCTGACTGAGAAGCTTTCTTACCGGACCCGGCGTCCGAGGCTGTGGGGACTAACTCCTACCCAGCAGCAGAAGCCGACCGGCAGGGGATTTCAGGTCCTCAGGCCCAGAAACCCGAAGGCACGGTCACACGCGTGGGACCAGCACCGCCATCGTGGAGCGGAAGCCATTAGAAGGCCCCGAGTCACCGGCCATACGGGTGAGCACCACACGGTACACTCAGGGACGTGGGCTACTTATATCCGCTTCTAGCAAGGTAGCCAGAAGAGTACAGTCAGTTTGGGAGGCCTACAACTCCGCCTGGCCAGGGGAGATCCCATCTGCTCAAGGACTGACCAGGCCCCGTTCACTAGCAAGTACTCCGGGAGGGTCTATCGTTGTTACCAGTAAAGACCCTGAATTACACCGCACCGTCTCTGAGTGGTTCCTGCTACCCCCATCATCCACATCTGCTGCCCTGAGGCCATACCCCTCCCGTTGGGGGTTATACCATCTATGCTGCACCATCCATCCACCGGCCTCAGCGGACTGTCCTGCAGCGGCAGCTCCATAGCTGCATTCAACGGGTGGCGTAGTCGTCCTACATCTACCGCTGTTACATCGCCGCTCAGTTTGACTCCCTGGGCACGGACCGGGTCACCGCCACGAGACTACAACCCTCAAGAGATCCGGCTCCGGGTAAGCTCCCGCGTGCGCAACGCAGCGCGACACAGGCCCAGGGGCGCGTCAACTTTGGCGTAGTCGGCAGGATTTCGTGCCCGCAACCACCGGGTACTGCGTGCCTGAAAAAGAGACTTTTCAAACTTACCTGTGGTGAAGATTCCCGCCATCCGGCGCCATCTTCAGCCTTCTTCCCGCCATCGGTGAAGTTTCCCGCCATCCGGCGCCATCTTCTGCCTTCTTCCCGCCATCCGTGGAGTTTTCCCGCCATTGGACGCCATCTTGAGGACGCCGCGCGGGAAGAAGAGGGGCGTGGACTCCGAAAGCGCGCGAGAACTGAAGCCCCGCCTCACGTCCGGACGTTGCGTAAGGTCCTGGAAGGAGCCCAGCAGACGCCAACGTCACAGGAGCGCGACGGAAGGTCCTCAACCCTGACGATCCACTGCGGAGCCGCGGCCTACGGAACAGGATCATCGCAAGGTAGGCCACGGTCCACTAGGGGGGAGGAAGATGTCGGATACGGAGGAGAGCTTCACTGCCTCAACCCCCGCCAGCGCTACCGCTGCTGCAGTTATGCCCTTCACCATGCCCTATATCCCGGGAGCAGCTTGGCTACCCCAGTACTCAGGGGAGTCACATACCCTGCATGACTTTAGAGAAAAGCTGGATAGCCTCTTCCAGGTGTACCCCCTCACAGAAGAGCAAAAAGTGAGCATCCTGGTGGCCCAACTAACCGAGGCAGCCAAAAGGGAAGTAAAATCCTGGCCACCTGGGAGGAAGACTGTCGCAGGGATACTAACCCGGCTGAAGGACACCTTTGATACCCGCACCTCAGCCGAGATTAAGCTTAGATTCTACGGGTGCAAGCAGCGAGCGCATGAGAGTATAAGGGACTATGCACTAAACCTACAAGAGGCCCTGAGGGCCATTAAGCAGACCGACCCTGATGGAGTGGGAAACGAGGACAGGCTGTTGACCGAACAGTTTATAGAGGGACTGTATTGTAATACCCACCGAACCCAGTTGCGGGCAATGGCCTTACAGGATCCCCATCTGGGCTTTGCACAGTTCAAGGACAGAGCCATCCGGGTGCTCCGAGAACCGGCACCGGGTGGCGTTGTGACCCACAAGCGCCCTGCTATCACTTACCACCAGGAGGCGGCGCCCTTGTCGGCAGGGCCTGTGGGAGCTGATGCGCAGGCTTTGGACAATGACCCGGCTCCAGACCTACACCATCAGGTCCAAGAGCTAGCTAAGAGCGTTGCTGCGCTAACCCGAACTGTGCAGTCTTTACAGGCTTCCACCCCAGGGAAGATCCAGCTGGCATCCGGACCGGAGGACATCCCGTGGCATCGACCAAGGAGGACCCCACCGGCCAGAGGAAGACCCAGTGACCGATACAGCGAGGACGGACGACCCATCTGCCGCCGCTGCAATCAACCTGGACATATGGCAAGGTACTGTTCTTTAAACGGGCACAACCTGGGGTAGAGGGCCAACCCCCAGGAAAAAGATCACCAGGCCCATCGAACTGGCGCGACAGATATGTGGGAGGACGTCCAGTCTTGCCTGTGGTACTGGATGGCATTCCCATGAGTGCCCTACTGGACACCGGGTCACAGGTCACCACCATCCCGTACGTGCTCTTTAAGCAGTACTGGAATGACTCGGATATCACCCGCTACCCTGACGACGACTTGAGTATCATCGCCAGCAATGGCCAGCCCGTGCCACAGATCGGATTTAAAGAGGTGACCATCAAAATCGGTAGAGTCGAACTGGCAGCACAGGGACTGATCATTGTAGATATTGACAAACATGAGAGTCACCCAAAAATAACTCTAGGAACTAATGTAATTGAAAATTGTCTTGCAGAGGTGATTTTCCTTTTACAGCAGGTTGCCAAGAACGCCAGCTCCGGCGAGCAGCGGGTGCTCCAGAAAGAGATCCGGGCACTGATGCGACGGCAACAGGTGGAACTCTCCGGCGGTGAGATTGGTAGCGTAAGAATGTGTGACCCTTTTCCTATTGCCATGCCCCCAAAAAGTGAAATGATGATTTGGTGCCGGGCAGCTATTGGTCTGAGAGGTAGAGATTACCAGGCAATGGTAGAACCAGTTTACTCGGACAGTAGGCCCACCATTTTGACAGCACGGGGGGTGGTTGATGTACGCCATGGGAGGGTGCCCGTTCGCATAATAAATATCGGGGAGAGGGAAGTGTACCTGCCCCGGTATGCCACGCTAGCCAAATTATATACCATTAACCAAAATTCTATACAATCTGTGGAACCCTTGCCTCCATCTCACCCGGAGGAAGGTAACGGCTCTAAGAAAAACATGGAGGACTGGTGTCAGCAACTACATCTGGGTACTGACTCCACTCCCGCACACCAGAAACAAGGAGTCTATCGGGTGGTTCAGGAGTATGAGAGAGTGTTCAGTAAACACCCGTTAGACTTCGGGCGAGTCAAGGGGGTAGAACACCACATCCCCACGGGAGACCATCCTCCTATAAAAGAGAGGTATCGACCCGTACCCCCTGCCCACTACCAACACGCCAAGGGGATGCTTAGAGACATGAAGGAGGCTGGGGTGATCAGGGATAGCTGTAGCCCCTGGGCAGCTCCACTAGTCTTAGTCCGAAAGAAAGACAACACCATGAGGATGTGTGTAGATTACCGGAAAATCAATCGTATCACACACAAGGATGCGTACCCCTTACCAAGGATAGAGGAGTCATTGGCTGCTTTAAGATCTGCTAACTTCTTCTCTACCTTGGATCTCACTAGCGGGTACTGGCAGGTTCCTGTAGCAGAGGCGGACCGGGAGAAGACCGCATTCACCACCCCGATGGGACTTAGCGAGTTCACCTGCATGCCGTTCGGACTCTGCAACGCACCGGGAACCTTCCAACGACTAATGGAGTGTTGTCTGGGCCACAGAAACTTCGAGACGGTCCTGTTGTACCTGGACGACGTCATCGTATATTCCAAGACGTATGAGGACCACCTGAAACACCTGGCGGAAGTGTTCGAAGCTCTGGCAAGTTACGGCCTAAAGGTGAAACCCTCCAAGTGTCACCTCCTGAAACCAAAGGTGCAGTACCTGGGACACGTGGTGAGCGCTGACGGAGTGGCTCCCGACCCTGATAAGATCACCGCAATTAAGGAATGGCCAAGCCCCTCCAGCGTAAAAGAAGTGCGGCAGTTCCTCGGGTTGGTAGGCTACTACCGAAGGTTTATTCCCGGTTTCACCAAAAAGGCAGCACCTATGCAGGACCTCCTGATAGGCCAGTCCCGGAAGGCCAAGAACCAGAAACCGCCCTTCAAATGGGAGGAGCTGGAAGAAGAGTCCTTCCGCCAGCTGAAGATGGCCCTCACGGGGGACGAAATCCTGGCGTACCCGGATTATAGCCAGCCCTTTATCCTCTACACCGACGCCAGTAACATCGGGCTAGGAGCCGTACTGTCCCAGATCCAGCAGGGGAAGGAACGAGTAATTGCCTACGCCAGCCGAAAACTGCGACCCACCGAAAGGAACCCCGAGAATTACAGCTCATTTAAGTTAGAGTTCCTGGCCGTAGTATGGGCAGTCACCAAGCGCTTTAAGCATTACCTCGCTTCTTCCCGGTTCACCGTGTACACGGATAACAACCCGTTGACACACCTGGACACGGCAAGACTCGGTGCCCTGGAGCAGAGGTGGATGGCCCGTCTGTCCAACTACGAGTTCACAATAAAATACCGGGCAGGACGCTCCAATACCAACGCGGACGCCCTGTCTAGGATGCCCAACCTGCCGGACGGAGGAGAAGATCCGGAGGGACTGGAAGAAGTTGAACTCCCTGCATTCCACCGTCATGGGACTATCCAGTATTCCCACCGGGTAAGGAGTAAGCAGGCTGCTACGTTGAACCCCTTACCCCACTACAACTGGGCGGAAACGCAAGACAGCGACCCTGCCGTCCGACTGGTGAAGGAGATGCTGACTCGGCCGGAGGCTCGCCTTGAACCAGACGCTCCGGAGGAAGCCAAACAACTATGGGCAGAAAAGAGTCGACTGTTCCTTTACAAAGGGAAGTTGTGCCGCAGAATGGTTAACTCCCGGACGCATGAATTACTCTGGCAAGTAGTGGTGCCACGAAGAGACGCAGCCATGGTGATGGAGGCATACCACGACGGAGCTGGACACTTCGGGTGGAAGAAGCTGGAGTTCCTGCTGCGCGAGCGGTTCCACTGGGTAGGCATGAGGGGAACCATCGAGAAGTGGTGCAGAGACTGTGGCCCGTGCAACCTGAGAAGGAGGGACCGTGCCAGCCAGAAGACTCCCCTGCAGTCCATCGTCACCCGGCAACCGTTGGAACTGGTAGCCTTGGATCATGTAAAACTGACCCCAAGCAGAAGCGGCTACGTCTACGCGTTAACCATCGTGGATCATTACTCCCGGTTTCTGGTTGTCGTCCCCGTCAAGGACTTAACGGCTCAAACAGCAGCTAGAGCCTTCCAGCAGCACTTTTGCCGTCCACACGGGTACCCGGACCAAGTGCTGACGGACCAGGGACCTGCCTTTGAAGCGGAGGTCTTCCAGGAATTCTGCAATCTGTATGGCTGCCGGAAGATAAGGACGACACCCTACCATCCGCAAACTAATGGACTTTGTGAGAAAATGAACCAGGTGGTAATGGATCTTCTAAAAACGTTGCCCCTGGAAGAACGCAGTCTGTGGCCTGAGAAGTTGCCCGATCTGGTGGACCTATACAACCACATCCCGGTAGGTTCCAACAACTGTACCCCGGCTTACCTAATGAGGGCAAGACCTGGTAAGTTACCTGTTGACCTGGAAATGGGAGTCCTGACACCCGAGGACACTTCACCAGAAACAGACTGGGACACAGAGAGGCAGCAGCAGTACCGGAGAGTACAGGAGAGCGTGGAGCGAAGTCTCTGTCAGGCTAGGGAAAGACAAGAGAAAACTTACAACCAGTATGCTCCCGCTGTTCCCCTGGTACCCGGAGAGCAGGTCTTGAAGAGGAAGAGACGGCTCCACAAGTTGGATGACCAGTGGGAGAAGGACCCGTACACCGTACTGCCCTCAAGCCACGAGAACCCGAAGGTTTGTACCATCAGTAAAGACGGAGGGGAAACCACAGCCATTGTATCCCGGGACCACCTGAAGAAGTGTCCCGAACAACTGAGGAACCCTGAAGAGGAACAAGAAGACCATCGACCCGTAGAGGAAAGGGAAGATATGGTTAGTACTGTGCTCGGGGACTTCCCTCGGTCTTGGACTCAAGTCAATGGTGCAGTTGTGGTACCCGTACTCACCTTCCTCCAACCAGCATCCCAAGCACCTACGGAGCAACAGGTAGAGCTGGAAGAACAGCCGGTCCAGGAGGCAGAAGACTCCACACAAGCAGAACAGGAGGATCAACCCTCTGCTTATAGTGAGCCTGCCGTACCCCTAGTGAGACAAAGAGCCGGTAGACAGCTGCCCAGTTTACCCTTGACAGCTCCTACACCCTGTAGTTCAGGGCCAGACAGTCAGCTCCGTAGGTCCACTAGGGCCACTAGAGGCCAGTTACCCGCACGCTGGAGGATTTGAAGTGTATAAATTGTTTTATTTATGTTTATCTGTGTATTGTTGCTTGTGTATAATTTTGTGTTTCCAGTTATTTTTAGGAATCCTTGGTGGATTTACCGGGAATCCTTGTACATAGTTGGAGCGTAACCCAGGATGGACTAGAGACTGTTAAAGACTCGGGGTAGGACAGACCCCTACCTGGTTACGTCTCCCTGTTTTGGTGAAATGGACACCTTGCTTTCTTCAAAGACTACACCCGGTTACGGACATGCCGTGACCACCTTTATGTGTTTCTTCTTATTGTACTATTATTGTTGTTATATCTTGTTATGTTTTTTCTAAAATATGTTTAGTCCCGGAGTACTAAATTTCACTAGGGGGGAATGTGGCACCCCAGGGGTCTGGTTTTCCACAGTAATGTAATGTTATGTCTGAGAGCAGGTGGGAGGTCCTTTGGTCAGGGATCCTGTGCATGCCACACCTCCTGCCCAGTCTTGGGAGGGGAAGAACTTCCCCTGTATAAACCCTGGGCTGAGGCAGAGTTAGTCAGTCAAGGAGAGTAGAGACAAGAAACAGCAGAAGCAATACTACTACGAGTCAGGGGCTGGCAGCTGCAGAGCTCGCCCTGACTGAGAAGCTTTCTTACCGGACCCGGCGTCCGAGGCTGTGGGGACTAACTCCTACCCAGCAGCAGAAGCCGACCGGCAGGGGATTTCAGGTCCTCAGGCCCAGAAACCCGAAGGCACGGTCACACGCGTGGGACCAGCACCGCCATCGTGGAGCGGAAGCCATTAGAAGGCCCCGAGTCACCGGCCATACGGGTGAGCACCACACGGTACACTCAGGGACGTGGGCTACTTATATCCGCTTCTAGCAAGGTAGCCAGAAGAGTACAGTCAGTTTGGGAGGCCTACAACTCCGCCTGGCCAGGGGAGATCCCATCTGCTCAAGGACTGACCAGGCCCCGTTCACTAGCAAGTACTCCGGGAGGGTCTATCGTTGTTACCAGTAAAGACCCTGAATTACACCGCACCGTCTCTGAGTGGTTCCTGCTACCCCCATCATCCACATCTGCTGCCCTGAGGCCATACCCCTCCCGTTGGGGGTTATACCATCTACGCTGCACCATCCATCCACCGGCCTCAGCGGACTGTCCTGCAGCGGCAGCTCCATAGCTGCATTCAACGGGTGGCGTAGTCGTCCTACATCTACCGCTGTTACATCGCCGCTCAGTTTGACTCCCTGGGCACGGACCGGGTCACCGCCACGAGACTACAACCCTCAAGAGATCCGGCTCCGGGTAAGCTCCCGCGTGCGCAACGCAGCGCGACACAGGACCAGGGGCGCGTCAGTTCCATTCATTAAGTTGCCCTGCGCCAAGACACTCGCTAAGGCGTTTGTTAAGGAGATTGTCAAGCTCCATGGCGTTCCCACGGATATTGTTTCTGATAGAGGACCTCAGCTTGTGGCTCGCTTTTGGCATGATTTTGTGACAGGTTGGGAGTCCATTTGTCATTTTCGTCTGGTTATCATCCTGAGTCTAATGGACAGACTGAAAGAAAGAACCAGGATGTTGAACAGTTTTGTGTTGTTTTGTGGCTGACAATCAAGAGGTGTGGTCTGAGTTTCTGCCTCTCGCAGAATTTACTCTTAATAATCATACATCCTCCTCTGCTGGGTGTTCTCCTTTTTTTTTGTTGTACTGGGAGACATCCGTCTTTTGGTTCGTTCTCCAAATTGGGGTCGGCGGTGCCGGAGGAGGAGAATTTTTCCGATGATTTGGAGAGAGTTTGGACTAATGTATGTTGCAATCTTCAAGAGACTAACAAGAAGTCCAAGAAGTATTTTGACAGGAAACGTAAGGAGGTTTTGTTTACTGTGGGTGATATGGTTTGATTGTCCTCGAAGAACCTGCGGTTGAGGATTCCCTCTAAAAAACTGGGTCCTAAGTTTGTGGGTCCATTTAAAGTGCTTCAGGTTGTTAACCCGTCTGCTGTTAGGTTGGATGTCCCTACTTCCTGGAAGATTAATCCTGTGTTTCATGTTTCCTTGTTGAAAAAGGCTGATGTATCTGATAGGGACGCCACTGTCACAGTTCCTCCTGTTGTGAAAGACGGCAAATATGAAATTTCTCGTATCTTGAATTCTAGATGGCATAGAGGGAGATTACAGTATCTTGTCTCCTGGAAGGGTTTCGGTCCCGAAGACAACTCCTGGGTAAGGACGGATGATGTCTCTGCTCTTAGGCTTGTTAAAGCTTTCCACAGAAGGTTTCCGGATAGGCCTGGGCCTGGAGGATCTGGAGGATCCTCATAAAAGAGGGGGTACTGTTAGAACCCTCCTGTTTGTTTTATCCATCTTGTGTTTTGCGGTCACGTGACCATCTGCCTTTATATTCCAGCTCCGCCCTTGTGGCTGTGCTGGACTTCAGTGTTTGACTGTTTCTCTAGCCTGGTAGAGATGAGCGTTGTTCTACTCGAACTGTTCGCCAATCTCAAATTCGAGCTGTTTTGGGCGGTGTTCGAGCCGTTCGGCGAACACGAACAATTTGAGAAAAATTCGGCTGTTCGAGGTTATGTTCGATAACTGTTCGTGCACCAAAATCATAACTGGATTTTTTCTCAGTAATGATGAAAATTAATGTTAATACGCAGTTTGAGTGTACAGCGGGGTGGGGGGAGGGGCAGGGGATGGATCTCTGCAGGAACAATGAAGATCTCCATTTTTTTTTCTCTTTCCCGCATTTGCAGTGGGGAGGTGCAATCTGTCAGCCTATCAGCAGCGCACACACGGAGCGAAGTGCTTTTTTTCACACAAGCAAGGGCATGTGTCATTGGCAGTGTATGTCACACATGTCCTTGCCCTATAAGACCAAGCCATTTTCCCCGTCGCCACCATTTTCTCACTGCTGCAGCTGCGTGTTAGACGGCACCGCTGTTGCTGTGTGCGCTATACCTTGTTAATTTCAAGCCAATTTTCGCACAAATATACAGATAGCTTGGGAGTAGGGAATAGTTGCGATTGCAGTCCTTTTAAGGACTAGGTTACAGCATTTCCTACGACTTTTATCAGGGAGGTCTGTGCTCTTAAATAGATAGGTTGTGGGAGTAAAGACTAATTGTAATTGGAGTCCTTTTCAGGACTAGGTTACATCAGTTCCTATCAGTTTTTGCCAGGCAGGTCTGTGCCAGTGCTGTGCAAGTTTTTTTTCACAGCATTTGGCTGAATCTAGCAAAGCTAATCCTTTTTGGCCTATTGCAGAGTGTGTTAGTCAGTGGAGTAGCCTATCTGTGTTGCAAGATATACCACCTGTGTATAGAATACCAATTTTTTTACTGCACCTAGTGAAGTAAAATCTTTTGGGCATAGCATCATTCTATTAGTCCATCTATACTGACCTCCATCAGGTTGCAAACTGAATATAATTTTTTTCTGCATCTAGCTCTGAAAAAATATTTGGCCTTCTAGTAGTGTGTCGGACTTTCTCTATTAGTCCATCTATACTGACCTCCATCAGGTTGCAAATTAAAACTAATTTTTATCTGCATCTACAGTACCTCTGAAAAAATATTTGGGCTTCTAGCTGTGTGTGGGACTTGTTGTATTAGTCCATCTATACTGACCTCCATCAGGTTGCAAACTGAATATATTTTTTTCTGCATCTACCTCTGAAAAAATATTGGGCTTCTAGCTGTGTGTGGGACTTGTTGTATTAGTCCATCTATACTGACCTCCATCAGGTTGCAAACTGAATATATTTTTTTCTGCATCTACCTCTGAAAAAATATTGGGCTTCTAGCTGTGTGTGGGTCTTGTTCTATTAATCCATCTATACTGACCTCCATCAGGTTGCAAACTGAATATAATTTTTTTCTGCATCTAGCTCTGAAAAAATATTTGGCCTTCTAGTAGTGTGTCGGACTTTCTCTATTAGTCCATCTATACTGACCTCCATCAGGTTGCAAATTAAAACTAATTTTTATCTGCATCTACAGTACCTCTGAAAAAATATTTGGGCTTCTAGCTGTGTGTGGAACTTGTTGTATTAGTCCATCTATACTGACCTCCATCAGGTTGCAAACTGAATATATTTTTTTCCTGCATCTACCTCTGAAAAAATATTGGGCTTCTAGCTGTGTGTGGGTCTTGTTCTATTAATCCATCTATACTGACCTCCAGCAGGTTGCAAACTGAATATAATTTTTTTCTGCATCTAGCTCTGAAAAAATATTTGGCCTTCTAGTAGTGTGTCGGACTTTCTCTATTAGTCCATCTATACTGACCTCCATCAGGTTGCAAACTGAATATAATTTTTTTCTGCATCTAGCTCTGAAAAAATATTTGGCCTTCTAGTAGTGTGTCGGACTTTCTCTATTAGTCCATCTATACGGACCTCCATCAGCTTGCAAATTAAAACTAATTTTTATCTGCATCTACAGTACCTCTGAAAAAATATTTGGGCTTCTAGCTGTGTGTGGGACTTGTTGTATTAGTCCATCTATACTGACCTCCATCAGGTTGCAAACTGAATATATTTTTTTCTGCATCTACCTCTGAAAAAATATTGGGCTTCTAGCTGTGTGTGGGACTTGTTGTATTAGTCCATCTATACTGACCTCCATCAGGTTGCAAACTGAATATATTTTTTTCTGCATCTACCTCTGAAAAAATATTGGGCTTCTAGCTGTGTGTGGGTCTTGTTCTATTAATCCATCTATACTGACCTCCATCAGGTTGCAAACTGAATATAATTTTTTTCTGCATCTAGCTCTGAAAAAATATTTGGCCTTCTAGTAGTGTGTCGAACTTTCTCTATTAGTCCATCTATACTGACCTCCATCAGGTTGCAAATTAAAACTAATTTTTATCTGCATCTACAGTACCTCTGAAAAAATATTTGGGCTTCTAGCTGTGTGTGGGACTTGTTGTATTAGTCCATCTATACTGACCTCCATCAGGTTGCAAACTGAATATATTTTTTTCTGCATCTACCTCTGAAAAAATATTGGGCTTCTAGCTGTGTGTGGGACTTGTTGTATTAGTCCATCTATCCTGACCTCTATCAGGTTGCAAACTGAATATATTTTTTTCTGCATCTACCTCTGAAAAAATATTGGGCTTCTAGCTGTGTGTGGGTCTTGTTCTATTAATCCATCTATACTGACCTCCATCAGGTTGCAAATTCAAAATAATTTTTTTCTGCATCTAACCCAGCCAATAGTTTTGGCCTAATACCACAGTTTGGCCACTCAGCTCTGCTCGGTTACCATCCATTGTTTTTTTGTGCAAACAACTCCAGAGTTGTGAATTAGTTAACCACCAAAATGAGTGGAAAAAGGCCTGCTGCTGGTGGAAAGGGGAATAGGCGTGTTGGGAAGGGGAAAAAAGGTTGTGTCCGTGGGGTAGGTGTTAAAGCAACAGTAACATCTGCAGAAGAAAGACCATCTTCCAGCCAAACTAAAATGTCTACTTCTTTTAGCGGACAATGTGATAAGATCCCTTTCTTACGGCCACGCCAATCGCTACAAATTCCAGATGAGGCACAAAAACAGCAGGTGCTTCAACGGATATCAAGTGCTCCTTTAAGTGGGCTCTCCTCCACATCAACTTCAACATCACAAATACTCCAGTCCTCAAAGGTGTCACCCAAATCGCACTTGCTTCCTCACAGCTCCCAAATCTCCAGCTGCCCGTCTGAGTATGAGGTAGAACAGATGGTTGAGTCTGCAGAGCTGTTTACTCATACTATAGCCTGGGAATCAGAGGTCGACTCCAGCGCTTCTGTGAATCCAGACGAGGAAATGATCTGCACTGATGCCCAGAATTGTTATGAGTCGGATCCAGGACCAGACGCAGAAGGTTCTGACCATAATGTAGACCCTCATTCCCAAACTGTAACTCCTGTTGGTGGAGACAATGAGGAAGACGATGATAAGACTCAAATACCTGATTGGAGCGACAACTTTAGTTTTTTGTCAGGGCAGGAACAGGTTGGCTCTGAGGACGACGGGTGTGATAACGCACAGGGTGATGATGATGAGGTCGGAGATCCCACTTACTGTCAACCCACAGTCAGCCAAGAGATGAGGTCAGCAGAGGAGGTGGAGGAAGATGCTAGTGACGACGAGGTCAGGTTGCGCCTTCCTGGACAGAGACGTAGTACTGGAAGCACGTCAACAACTGCATCCTCAAACACAACTCTGCCTCTCACCACAAGTCGTGGTGGCTCTTCAGGTCGCATGGGTGCTAAGTAGAGATGAGCGTTGTTCTACTCGAACTGTTCGCCAATCTCAAATTCGAGCTGTTTTGGGCGGTGTTCGAGCCGATCGGCGAACACGAACAATTTGAGAAAAATTCGGCTGTTCGAGGTTATGTTCGATAACTGTTCGTGCACAAAAATCATAACTGGATTTTTTCTCAGTAATGATGAAAATTAATGTTAATACGCAGTTTGAGTGTACAGCGGGGCGGGGGGAGGGGCAGGGGATGGATCTCTGCAGGAACAATGAAGATCTCCATTTTTTTTTCTCTTTCCCGCATTTGCAGTGGGGAGGTGCAATCTGTCAGCCTATCAGCAGCGCACACACGGAGCGAAGTGCTTTTTTTCACACAAGCAAGGGCATGTGTGATTGGCAGTGTATGTCACATGTCCTTGCCCTATAAGACCAAGCCATTTTCCCCGTCGCCACCATTTTCTCACTGCTGCAGCTGCGTGTTAGACGGCACCGCTGTTGCTGTGTGCGCTATACCTTGTTAATTTCAAGCCAATTTTCGCACAAATATACAGATAGCTTGGGAGTAGGGAATAGTTGTGATTGCAGTCCTTTTAAGGACTAGGTTACAGCATTTCCTACGACTTTTATCAGGCAGGTCTGTGCTCTTAAATAGATAGATTGTGGGAGTAAAGACTAATTGTAATTGGAGTCCTTTTCAGGACTAGGTTACATCAGTTCCTATCAGTTTTTGCCAGGCAGGTCTGTGCCAGTGCTGTGCAAGTTTTTTTCACAGCATTTGGCTGAATCTAGCAAAGCTAATCCTTTTTGGCCTATTGCAGAGTGTGTTAGTCAGTGGAGTAGCCTATCTGTGTTGCAAGATATACCACCTGTGTATAGAATACCAATTTTTTTACTGCACCTAGTGAAGTAAAATCTTTTGGGCATAGCATCATTCTATTAGTCCATCTATACTGACCTCCATCAGGTTGCAAACTGAATATAATTTTTTTCTGCATCTAGCTCTGAAAAAATATTTGGGCTTCTAGCAGTGTGTGGGACTTGGTCTATTAGTCCATCTATACTGACCTCCATCAGGTTGCAAATTAAAAATAATTTTTTTCTTCATTTAGCTCTGAAAAAATATTTGGGCTTCTAGCAGTGTGTGGGACTTGTTCTATTAGTCCTTCTATACTGACCTCCAGCAGGTTGCAAATTGAATATAATTTTTTTCTGCATCTAGCTCTGAAAAAATATTTGGGCTTCTAGCGGTGTGTGGGACTTGGTCTATTAGTCCATCTATACTGACCTCCATCAGGTTGCAAATTAAAAATAATTTTTTTCTGCATCTAGCTCTGAAAAAATATTTGGGCTTCTAGCAGTGTGTGGGACTTGGTCTATTAGTCCATCTATACTGACCTCCATCAGGTTGCAAATTAAAAATAATTTTTTTCTTCATTTATCTCTGAAAAAATATTTGGGCTTCTAGCAGCGTGTGGGACTTGTTCTATTAGTCCATCTATACTGACCTCCATCAGGTTGCAAATTAAAAATAATTTTTTTCTGCATCTAGCTCTGAAAAATATTTGGGCTTCTAGCAGTGTGTGGGACTTGGTCTATTAGTCCATCTATACTGACCTCCATCAGGTTGCAAATTAAAAATAATTTTTTTCTGCATCTAGCTCTGAAAAAATATTTGGGCTTCTAGCAGTGTGTGGGACTTGGTCTATTAGTCCATCTATACTGACCTCCATCAGGTTGCAAATTAAAAATAATTTTTTTCTGCATCTAGCTCTGAAAAAATATTTGGGCTTCTAGCAGTGTGTGGGACTTGGTCTATTAGTCCATCTATACTGACCTCCATCAGGTTGCAAATTGAATAAAAAAATTTTCTGCATCTAGCTCTGAAAAAATATTTGGGCTTCTAGCGGTGTGTGGGACTTGGTCTATTAGTCCATCTATACTGACCTCCATCAGGTTGCAAATTAAAAATAATTTTTTTCTGCATCTAACCCAGCCAATAGTTTTGGCCTAATACCACAGTTTGGCCACTCAGCTCTGCTCGGTTACCATCCATTGTTTTTTTGTGCAAACAACTCCAGAGTTGTGAATTAGTTAACCACCAAAATGAGTGGAAAAAGGCCTGCTGCTGGTGGAAAGGGGAATAGGCGTGTTGGGAAGGGGAAAAAAGGTTGTGTCCGTGGGGTAGGTGCAGAAGAAAGACCATCTTCCAGCCAAACTAAAATGTCTACTTCTTTTAGCGGACAATGTGATAAGATCCCTTTCTTACGGCCACGCCAATCGCTACAAATTCCAGATGAGGCACAAAAACAGCAGGTGCTTCAACGGATATCAAGTGCTCCTTTAAGTGGGCTCTCCTCCACATCAACTTCAACATCACAAATACTCCAGTCCTCAAAGGTGTCACCCAAATCGCAGTTGCTTCCTCACAGCTCCCAAATCTCCAGCTGCCCGTCTGAGTATGAGGTAGAACAGATGGTTGAGTCTGCAGAGCTGTTTACTCATACTATAGCCTGGGAATCAGAGGTCGACTCCAGCGCTTCTGTGAATCCAGACGAGGAAATGATCTGCACTGATGCCCAGAATCTTTATGAGTCGGATCCAGGACCAGACGCAGAAGGTTCTGACCATAATGTAGACCCTCATTCCCAAACTGTAACTCCTGTTGGTGGAGACAATGAGGAAGACGATGATAAGACTCAAATACCTGATTGGAGCGACAACTTTAGTTTTTTGTCAGGGCAGGAACAGGTTGGCTCTGAGGACGACGGGTGTGATAACGCACAGGGTGATGATGATGAGGTCGGAGATCCCACTTACTGTCAACCCACAGTCAGCCAAGAGATGAGGTCAGCAGAGGAGGTGGAGGAAGATGCTAGTGACGACGAGGTCAGGTTGCGCCTTCCTGGACAGAGACGTAGTACTGGAAGCACGTCAACAACTGCATCCTCAAACACAACTCTGCCTCTCACCACAAGTCGTGGTGGCTCTTCAGGTCGCATGGGTGCTAAGCCTTGCATAGCCTGGGCATTTTTTCAGATCGATAAAGATGACCCAACTCGTGTTATCTGTAACATTTGTCAGCAAAAGCTAAGTAGAGGCCAAAAAATACATAGTTTGAGTACTTCATGCATGAACCGGCACATGGACATGAAGCATAAGTTGCAGTGGGAAGCTCAGTGTGCTACAATGCGGTCTAGCCGGCCGGGCCAACCACCGTCTGCCATATCTTGTGCATCCGCGGCCTCTTCATCCTCTGTGACTGGGGGGACAGCAGTCACACCTGTTTTGGGGCGCAGACCTGCCACCTCTTTACCCGCAACAGCCAGCGTGATTGGCAGGTCATCATTTTCTTTGGAGGTGGTAACACCAGCTGGTCTTGAGCGCTGTCCGACATCGATAGCACCACCTTTGGATCAAGGCAACCTAACATGTCCGCCTGCATCTTCCTCACAGACCGTCAGTTTGCCGGGGACACCCTTATCAACCCCGTCTAAGCACAATAGCCAGCCCTCGGTCCCTCAGATGTGGACAAGTAAAAGACCATTTCCTCCTAGCCATGAGAAAGCTAAGAGGTTGAATTTCACCATCTGCAAGCTCTTGGCTACAGAAATGCTGCCTTTCCGCCTGGTGGACACAGAGGATTTTCGAGACCTTATGTCCGTCGCAGTGCCCCAGTACCAGATGCCCAGTCGGCACTACTTCTCAAAGAAAGGTGTGCCTGCGCTCCACCAGCATGTCGCACACAACATCACCGCTTCTTTGAGAAACTCTGTGTGTGACAGGGTGCATTTCACCACAGACACTTGGACGAGTAGGCATGGACAGGGGCGTTACATGTCGCTGACTGGGCACTGGGTAACTATGGTGACAGCAGGACAAGGGGCTGCTGTCCAAGTCTTGCCGTCCCCACGAGTTGTGCGTCAATCCTCTTTATGTCATTTTTCCTCCACTGCTTCTGCCTCCTCAACCTCCTCTCGGTCTTCCACCTGCACCCAAAGCCTGTCTGGTCATGCCACAAGCTTTCTAACTGCGCAGAAGGGATCCTGCACACCTCCTTACTATGCTGGCAGTAGGGCTCAACGTCATCAGGCGGTTTTTACATTGAAATGTCTGGGAAATGTGAGTCACACAGCTGAGGAGTTGTGGTCAGCTCTGGAGAACCAATTTCATGAATGGTTGTCTCCACTGGACCTGAAACCAGGGAAGGCCGTGTGCGACAATGCTGCAAACCTGGGTGCGGCCCTTCGCCGGGGCAATGTCACACACGTGTCTTGTATGGCTCACGTGTTGAACCTGGTTGTCCAGCAATTTTTAGCCCACTATCCCAGACTAGATGGCCTTCTGCAGAGGGCACGGTCGCTGTGTGCTCACTTCCGCCGTTCGCATCCCGCAGCTCAGCGACTTACATCTCTACAGAAGTCGTTGGGCCTGCCACTTCACCGGCTAAAATGCGATGTGCCTACCCGGTGGAATTCAACTCTGCACATGTTGCAGCGACTGTGGCAGCACCGACAAGCCCTGGTGCAATACGTTCTGACGTATAGCCTGGGCCAACGAGATTCAGAGGTGGGGCAAATCACGCTGGAGGAGTGGTCTCAGATCAGGGACCTATGCACCCTTCTGCACAGTTTTGAAATGGCGACGAAGATGTTTAGTGCTGACGATGCCATTATCAGCATGACTATTCCGGTGATTTACATGCTGGAGCACATGTTAAACAGAATTCGGAGTCAGGTGGTGGCACAAGAGGAGGTGGAGGAAGTAG
Source organism: Phyllobates terribilis (assembly GCF_046119375.1). NCBI lineage: Eukaryota > Metazoa > Chordata > Amphibia > Anura > Dendrobatidae > Phyllobates > Phyllobates terribilis. The sequence continues at coordinate 370,660 of NW_027363111.1, forward strand.
AGGAGGAGGAGTTGTATGCGGAAGGGCTAACATCTGCAAGGTCCAGACGGTCGGCAGCACCAAGGCGGCAGGCATGTGAGGGTGGGGGAGATGGTTTTACCAGGGCGCATGGTAGCAGCCAAACTAGTGAGGAAGGTGCAGGAGCCCAGGAAGAAGTGGAGGACGAACTGATGGAAGATGTAACGGGTCTGGGAGGCGGAACCTCTGGGCTACTATACAAGGAAGCGGTCCTTGTAAGGGAGCGGGTGGCGACCAGGCAGGCAGTCACAGCAGGTGACCGGGACAGTCTCTGGGTGTACGGGCAGGAGGTCACGGCAAGTGATCAGGGCAGTCTCTGGAAGAACGGGCTGGAGGTCACGGCAAGTGACCGGGGCAGTCTCTGGAAGAACGGGCTGGAGGTCACGGCAAGTGACCGGGGCAGTCTCTAGGTAAAGGGTAGGTACGACCTGTGATGGCTGAACCTCCAGGTAGGCTAGCAAGGCAGATGGAGGATGTGTGCTCCCAGGTGAGCAAGCGAGAGTCTCTGGAATAGCAGGTGGTCACAGCACGTGACGGCGGAGCCTCCAGGTAGGCAAGCAGGCAGGTAGCGGAGAAGCGCTCCCAGGTGAGCGGGCAAGAGTCTGGAATAGCTGGTGGTCACAGCACGTGACAGCGGAGCCTCCGGGCTGGCAAGCAGGCAGGTAGCGGAGAAGCGCTCCCAGGTGAGCGGGCAAGAGTCTGGAATAGCTGGTGGTTACAGCATGTGACAGCGGAGCCTCCGGGCTGGCAAGCAGGCAGGTAGCGGAGAAGCGCTCCCAGGTGAGCGGGCAAGCTGGTCCATAGACAGACTGACCGGAGTTGTAAGGCAGACCGTCGGACCTCAGGCAAGCAGGCAGGTAGCTGATGTGCGCTCCCAGGTGAGCGGGCAAGTTGGTCCTTAGACAGACTGACCGGAGTTGTAAGGCAGACCGTCGGACCTCAGGCAGGCAGGCAGGTAACAGGAAATCAGGCAGGATTAGGACAGCAAGCTGGCAGGAATCTGTCAGGTAACTGGCAAGGGACCTGAGGGCTGAAGCAGAGTAGAATGGTGCAACAACATTGCTCGGGCACCTCCATTTTGGAGGAGGTGCCTTATATATGGTAAAGTCCTCCGGCCATTGGCCGGGGACTCCTCAGGACGGCGCGCGCGGCCCCTTTAAGAGGGAGGGAGGGCGCACGCGCGCGCCCTAAGCACAGTGGCCGGGAAGGAGCGCGCGCTGCCAGCAGAGCGGGAGAGGCACGCCGGGCACGGAGCAGAGCGGTGAGGGGAACAGCGTCCCTGCCTAGCAGAGGGCAGGGACGCCGGCACTACAGAAGACTCATCAGATGAGGGAGACCTTGATCACATTTCTGTTGTGCGAGGTTGGGGGGAGAGGACAGAGGAAGGAAGCATGATTGTTACCTCGCCACCAACACAACAGGGACTTGGTGCTCCTGGATGCGCAACACACATGAGTGCCTTCTTGCTGCACTACCTGCAACATGACCCTCGAATTGTGAGAATTAGAAATAATCCTGACTACTGGGTTGCCACACTGTTAGATCCCCGGTACAAAAGTAAATTTGCAGAAATTATTCCTGCCATAGAAAGGGATGCACGCATGCAGGAGTATCAGCAGAGACTGTTGCAGAATCTTACATGTGCTTTTCCACAAAATACCAGTGGTGCACGTAGTGAATCTCACAGTTCCAACTTGCCAACCGTGGGACCGTCAAGTGTTCAGCACTCAAACCGTAACAGAACCACAGTATCTGCTGGTAACATCAATTTTGCGGAATCATTTCACCACTTTTTTAGCCCATCCTTTGCAAGGCCACAGGAGACAAGAAGTCTGACACATAGTCAACGCCTAGAGACGATGGTACAGGAGTATCTCCAAGTAAACATTGAAGCCACGACTGTGTCACTGGACCCTTGCTCTTTTTGGGCTTCCAATCTGGATAAATGGCCGGAGCTAGCCACTTACGCCTTGGAGATCTTGTCATGCCCCGCAGCCAGCGTTCTGTCTGAACGTGTGTTCAGCGCTGCTGGTGGTGTGCTGACAGATAAGCGCACGCGGCTCTCCACTGATAATGTAGACAGACTCACATTCATAAAGATGAACAAATCATGGATCCGAAACGACTTTTCTACCCCTGTGTCATCCTGGGGAGAGTAAAAGCTTGATGATTGGTTAAAATCACCCTACCAACCGTTTTAAGCTTTCAAATTACTAATCATGTTTATCTGTATCTTGACTGGAAAATAATTTGGGCTTTGTAGCAGTGTGCAGCACTGATCCTATTAGGCCATCTATACTAAAGCTTCACCAGATTTAAAATTAAAAATAATTTTTAGCTGCATCTAGCCCGGAAAATAATTTTGTGGCTCCGAGATGCGCAAGGCACATAAGTGCCTTCTTGCTGCACTACCTGCAGCATGACCCTCATATTGTCAGAATTCGAAGTAATCATGACTACTGGGTTGCCACACTCTTAGATCCCCCAAACTTTTCGATCAACCTTTTCATTTTAATAAAGACCAAAAAAATGGTCATTTTTGAAATTATAAGCATTAGCAGGTTGTTAGAAACTGAAATCAAACAGTTTTCAACTCAAAACTTTATTCTAGGTGATGTTACATTTTCACATAGGACCCCTTGTTCGAAAGGAGCTTCTGAACTCTCTCGTCCATTGAATTTGTCAGGTTTTGAATGGTTTCTGCTTCAATTGTTTTGCATGAGGACAGAATACCCTCCCAGAGCTGTTGCTTAGATGTGAACTGCCTCCCGCCATCATAGACACTCCTTTTAATGATGCTCCAAAGGTTCTGAATGGGGTAGAGGTCAGGGGAGCATGGGGGTCACACCATAAGTTTGTCCCCTTTTATGCCCATATCAGCCAGAGATTCAGATGTTTTATGTGCAGCATGAGATGGTGCATTATCATGCAGAAAAATGATCTTGCTGTGAAATACACGGTTCTTCTTCTTGAACCATGGCAGGAAGTGCTGTTTGAGAAAATCCACATACATTATGGAGTTCATCTTTAGCGCCTTCAGGGATCCTAAAGGGGCCGACAATCTCTCTCCCCATGATTCCAGCCCAAAACATTACTCCACCTCCTCCTTGTTGGCGCTGTAGCCGTGTTTGCGTGGGGTGTCCATCAACCAGCCATCCTCCACTCCATCCATCTGGACCATCGAGCGCTGCACGGCACTCATCCGTGAACAAAACAGTTTTGAAATCAGTCTTCATGTAATGTTTGGCCCACTGGAGCCGTTTCTGCTTGTGTGAAGTGGATAGAGGAGGTCGACAGGATGGCGTATGCACAGCTGCAAACCTCTGAAGGACCCTGCATCTTGTTGTTCGGAGGACGTTGGAGGCACAAGCAGCTTCAAAAACTTGTCTGCTGCTATGACAAGGCTTTTTTGCCGCTGCTCTTTCAACCTGACGTAATTGCCTGTAGGAAAGAGTCCTCAATTTGCCCTTATCAGCACGCACACGTGTGTACTGTGAATCAGCTACATACTTCTTGATTGCCAAGACACTTCATCCTGATCATCGCACAATGTTGATTGTAGTCATGCCTTGACCTAAACACTCCACAATTTGTTGCTTCTCAGCAGCCGACACATCCTTTTTCTTTCCCATTTTGGCAGAAAATGTAGGCTGCTTAATAATGTGAGAGAGCCTTCTTAAGTAGTCTTGCCTTTCATTGGACACACCTGCCAAACTAATTAGCACAGGTGTCTGCAATTGCTTACAGTGATATAAAGAGCCCTGACACACATCACCATCAATGAGTTTAACTGACAAACAAACAAATTCTTCCCTTATCACTCCTAAACACTTTTTGCATAATAATTTGGAACGCAGTGTACATGTGCTTTTCCACAAAACACCAGTGGTTCACGTAGTGAATCTTACAGTTCTAACTTGCCAACCGTGGTCTGTATGGAGTTGTTCAATAAAGGGCCCAAAATTAAGATAACATAGATGGGAGAGGTCTCTATGAATAGGAATTCCTAAGTATTTGATACCCTGTGAGGGCCAGGCAAAGGGAAAGTTGGACTGGATGGAATCCTATATGGATTTGGGGAGGGAGACATCGAGGGCCTCAGACTTCGCTGCATTGATTTTAAAATTTGACCATGTAACAAAGTGATCTATTTCAGCCATAACAGCATGGATGGATATATGTGATTGAGTGATATATACTAGGACATCATCAGCAAATAGAGAGCACTTGTACTCGGTGCCTCCCACCTCAATCCACCTAATATTGGGGTTATGGCGAATTGATGAGAGCAGGTGCTCCGTCACTAGGATGTATAAGAGAGGGGACAGAGGACATCACTGCCTTGTCCCATTGGTGATTGTGAAAGGTGATGAAAATGTTCTGACGCACCCCCTGGACCTTGGGACACCCGGAGCCGGACCCTTTTTGGTGGATGCTGGTGGTTGTAGTCTTCGTGGCGGCGACCCGGTTCCGTGGCTCAGGGCGGTCAAACCAGTGGCGGAACTATTTATGTGGTTTTGATGTTTAAATGTCCGACTACGCCACCCGTGGATTGCGGTCAGAGTGAACCGCCGCTACAGGGCAGACCGCTGAGGCTGGTGTTGTGGGTGCAGCAGAGCGTAGCATAACTCCCCACGGGAGGAGTATAGCCTCAGGGCAGTGTATGCGGAGGATGGGGGTGATGGTGCAGGGCAGCAGCAGTAACGACACGGAGTCAGTGATGCAGTTCAGGGCCTTTACTCACAGTTCTTATTATCCAGACCACGTCTGCAGGTAACGGCTGCCCACGTCGTACTGTGCTCACCAGGTGAGGGGCTCAGACAACTCCCAGATAACTTTGGAGCACTTCACAGGACCCCCTTTGTGTGTCCTTTGTCTGGCCTTTCTTACCAACACTTCTGTCCGGCTGCCTCGGGCCTCCTCTTGGTAAACTTGGCGCCAGTTTCCCTGACCCTATGTGGTGCCTTCCTAGCGGGTGTAGCGAGGGGCTGCGCCACATAAAATGTCAGAGCCTCCGGTTTCTAGCTGAGGGTCGTTTCCTGCCTCCACTAGTTCGGGGACCGGTCTCCCCCTTTGGCCTGACCCCTCCACGCAGGTGGATTCGGGCGTGCGGTGGCGACTCGCCCGTCCGCACCCCTGGGATCCCTTCATTCCACGTTCCTGGAGCCTTCTCCGCTCCTCTTCCTTCCTTCTCCCTCTTCCAGGCCTGGGCCTCTGTTACTAGGCCCGCCTCCGGAGCAGAGCTCATGCAGAGCCCCTGCTCCCTGCCACTTCTGCTCAGACTTCTCTGCACTGAACTAAGATGGTGCCCACCTTTTATACTCCCTTCTCAATGCACCCAGGAACTGCTTCCTCCCTGCTCCTGCACTACAGGGTTCCCCTTCCTCAGTGTTCCCTCCCCCCACTCCAGCCAGGGACAGGGACTGTGGTGCCCATCTCAGGGGCATATTGGTCGCCCTGCCCCACGGCAATGTGGTGTAATGCATGCAGGTGTCGGGTCCTGATCCACACTCCATCCTTACCTGAGAGTGAGATATCACACCTCTGGGTGAGGTGCAATACGTCTGTAGCAACCGAGCCCTCAGGGTGCTACAGTTCCATTTATCTTCAGCCTAGGTGACGTATTGCGATACAGGGCCGTGATTTTGGCTATAAAAGGGTCCCCTAGACCCCTACCCCAAGCTTTTTAAGAGAATCATATATGGCGTGCCAGGAGACTCTATGGAATGCTTTCTCAGCATCCAACGAGAGTATCTAATTACAAATTTTTAACTGCATCTAGCCCAGGAAATACTTTGTGCCTAGTAGCAGTGTCTGCTAGTCAGCGGATTATCCCAGCTGTTAAGCAAGCTGCACCACCTGTAGTTTAGACACTTAATTTTTTCAAAGGAAATGCTTCGGGACCATGGGATACTTAGTGAAGAGCATCAGGAGGCACCCCAAGGCATAGGGGCTGGGACTGGCAGTAGGATGCCTTGCGGTGGACAGCCGAGCTCGATCCTTATAAAAGCTTTTTAACTGCAGCAGCTTTAGTGGACGCTACTGGAGCTGGAATTACCGCGGCTGCTGGCATGAGACTTGCCCTCCAATAGATCCTTGTAAATGGATTTAAAGTGTATTCATTCAAATTAGAGAGACAATTTAAATTAAAAAGCTTAGAGCTGCCTCCACCACAGGGGGGCTCGCTCGACCCACCAGCGGACAGGCACCAGTATTGGGAGAGGGGGGCTGGCCGTCAGGGTTCACCGCGGCTCTGGCACAAACCCGGCGACACGGAGGTGGCACGGGCAGGAGCGGACTGGCCGTGTCGGCTTCTCACTTTTTGGATTTTAGAAGGGCATGACATGCCTATATCTGTGTCTCCCCTCCTTTTACTCCTCCACCTCTTTTATTTTCGCATGACTATATGTACTTGTCACTTTTCCATGTGTTAGTTATGTCTTCTGAGCAGTTTGTCAGCTTTTGGACACCTTTGAAGGTGTTTTCTATGTGTTTCTATGTGTTTTTGTTTGCCTGCCATTGGTTTTAACGGTGTTCGAAGGTGTTCGACGAACAGTTCGACGAACAGTTCGGCGAACACACGGGTGTTCGACGAACCGAACCGAACTCGAACACTACGGGGGTGGCTCAACACTATAGCCTGGTGCTTCGGTGCCTTTCTCTGTCAAGTTCGCTTGGTCCTCTGGGACCTCTAGTACATTTTTGTCAGTTTGTCTTTTTGTGTTCTGCAACAAATTATCAGTTTAGGAGGTGTCCCATTTTTGTCCCAGTCCTTTTAGGGACCCCTCCCTTAATTCTATAGGTCTTTGTTCAGACTAGCCGAGGATTAAGGCGGGTCTATTCACTAGGAACAGGCAGCCCGCTATATCATAGGGATTCAGCTTAGTCTTACTGTAGGGACAGCTTTCCCCTATCTTTCCTTAGTACATGTTGCAGATCATAACACCCTCTTCTGTTCACAAATCCTTCCCAACATCTACAATGTAGAGTTCCAATGTGTGGGGACATCGCAGATCAGTTGGTGAGCTGGAAGCTGCAAACGCTGCTGAAGCACGGAAAGGGAGGCGGAAGCTGTAGCTGACTTCTAAAGTGGGCACACAGGTGGCGTACTTTGACATGCAGATCCGACAGATCCGGGTAGGTTTTGAGAAACCGCTGAACCACAAGGTTAAGCACATGGGCCAGGCATGGTACGTGTGTGAGCTCGCCTCGCCTCAGAGCCGCCACTAGGTTCCGGCCATTGTCACACACGACCATGCCTGGCTGTAGGTGCAGCGGTGTGAGCCACAGATCTGCCTGCTCTTTCAGAGCTGTCCACAACTCTTCAGCGTTGTGCGGTTTGTCACCTAAGCATATTAGCTTCAGCACAGCCTGTTGCTGCTTGGCCGAGGCAGTGCTGCAGTGTTTCCAGCTTGCGATTGATGTGGTCATTTTGGAGATGGAGGCTGAAGAGGAGGAGGCAACCCAGGGCCCACAATCCTCGGCGTCGGGAGGATGTGTTCCGTCTCAAGGTCCGACTGGGTCCCAGCTTCCACTATATTAACCCAGTGTGCCATCAGCGACATGTACCATCCCTGCCCACAAGCACTTGTCCACGTGTCTGTGGTTAGGTGAACGAAAGCTTTCCAGAACTTAGAAACAAACTGGGTTCCCCAATCTGACACCACATCGGAGGGAACGCCGTGAAGCTTCACAATCTCATTTTTAAATACCTGAGCAAGAGTCTTGGTATTCGGAAGTGCCGGTAATGCGATGAAGTGAACCATTTTATGAACCTATCTACAACCATTAGGACCACAGCCTTCCTGCAGATACCGGTAGGTCAGTAATAAAATCCATGGACAAGTGTGTCTATGGCCTGCTAGGAATAGGTAGCGGAAGAAGGGGACCAGACGGATGGATATGTGATACTTTAGAAGGTGCACAAACACTACAAGCAGAAACATGTTCAACCACATCCTGATGCAATCCCGGCCCTCAAAAACGATGAGAAAGGAGGTCCGCAGTTGCCTTACCACCTGGATGTCCAGCAAGCACCGAGTTATGATGTTCCCTGATTATTTTACGATGCAGATTAGATGGTACAAATAACGTCCCCAAAGCACAGGAGGCAGGGGCGTCCCCCTGAGTCTCCAACACCTCACCCTCCATGTCAGGGTACAATATCGAAATGACTGCCCCTTCTGCAAAATTGGGGCTGGATTCTCATGGTCACCACCACCAGGGAAGCTCCGGGACAAAGCATCAGCCTTGATGTTTTTAATCCCTGGATGGAAAGTGACAACAAAATTGAACCTAGTGAAATACAGGGACCATTTAGCTTGCCTAGGATTAAGATGTTTAGCAGGCTGAAGATATGACAGGTTATAGGATGGGCTGCCCCCTCCAACCCATGTCGCCACTCTTCAAACGCCAATTTAATCGCCAAAAGTTCCCTATTACCCACGTCATAATTTCTCTCAGCCGAAGATAATTTTTTGGAAAAGAAAGCGCATGGACGCCATTTACCAGGGGACGGACCCTGAGACAACACAGCCCCAACCTTCACCTCTGACGCATCAACTTCTACAATAAAAGATTGGGAAACATTGGGTTAATAATAGTAATCTTTTTATTTACATATCGCCAACATATTCCGCAGTGCTTTACAATTCAAACAATTTACAGATATTATGGGCACTGTGCCCATTGGGGCTCATAATTTAGATTCCCTATCAGTCTTTGGCATGTGGGAGGAAACTGGAGAACCAGGAGGAAACCCACGCAAACACGGGGAGAACATACAAACTCCTTGCAGATGATGTCCTTGGTGGGATTTGAACCCAGGACACCAGCACTGCAAGGATGCAGTGCTGTTGACTCAGTATAGGTGCTGTGGCAACACATCTCTTTAACCCTCCGTCAGGAACAACTTATCTGACAAGCGCAGCTCTTTTAGTTTAATTTCTTCCTCCTCGTCAGATTGTCAGAAAATCCCCCATCCCCCAATACCTTCCTGACTCTTGATGCTTTGTGAAACCTGATATCACAGTTGTACTGCAGAGACTCAGGAGCAGTGGCATACCGCCAATGGCAGCAGGCCACGCGACTGCAATGGGGCCCGTGAGCCAGGGGGCCTGCCACCCCTGCATCAGGCCCCCCTCTGGCTCCTGCCCCCCCCAGGTCTTCCGTCACTGCAGGCTGCAGCTAGATTGCCGGCACTTCCCAAGACTCCCAGACATAGCCGCACGCAGTGCAATGCTGTGCGGCTGTGTCTGGTTGTAATGACATGGCAGGGGCGACACTGCACCTTTAATTGTGCTTGTGTGTCGACCCTGTCATGTCATTACTACCAGACACAGCCGCAGAGCATTGCACTGCGCGCTGCCATGTCTGAAGAAGTGCCCTCAAACAAGAGTGAGTTCTGACAGTTTTCATCACTTATCTCTGTCTCTGATGTGACCTTGTGACCTGGGAATGAGACTTTATTTCTGGGACTCACCGGCTGTGCATTCCTATGCAGATGGAGCAGAGTGGAGTGTGTCTTTAAGCATTGTAGTGTCGGTGCACTGAGGATGATGTTCTGCATTGGACATTGGGGGACTCTTGGGCTCAGATTATGCAGTCCTATATAAAGCCAGATTGTGATATTGGCATATGTTGTGCTCAATGACAAACTCAGCTCAGCCACGTCTGCACCGAGAGCTGCAGCTGGAGAAAACCTCAGACTTTACATCTGATTTAGTGATGGCTGCTGGGTCTTGGAGTCTTGGAGCATCCAATAAGACAAAGATTAAGCATTTTTCTGGACGGTTGTGCTGGAACTTAGTCAGTCCTTATAGCTGCTGTACTGTGGGTTATCAAGTTGTGCAGTGCGCTGTGCGGCTGTGTCTGGTAGTAATGACATGGCAAGGGCGACACTGCATTTTTAATTGTGCTTGTGTGTTGCCCCTGCCACATGATTACTACCAGACACAGCCGCACACTGTGCACGGCCATATCTGAAGAAGTTGCGGCAAACAAGCTGCAGCTCCGGAGTGAGGTTCTGGCTGTACAGATCCTGGGGGAGCAACCTGGGCTCCAACAGCGAGGGGGCCCCCCTGATGGTCCAGGGCCCCGACGAAGAGGGTGCCCCCCTGATGATCCGGTGCCATGTCTGTGATGGCCATAAGACATGCCGTCGGCCCTGCACAGCTGGACGGTACACAGGCTGCGGGCAGGTGAGTGAGGCTTGTCGCCAGATTGCCCAATTCCCATATTAAATATATTTCTAATGTATGTGTGTGTGTGTATGACTGAGTATACAGTGCTGGCCAAAAGTATTGGCACCCCTGCAATTCTGTCAGATAATACTCAGTTTCTTCCTGAAAATGATTGCAATCACAAATTCTTTGGTATTGTTCTCTTCATTTAATTTGTCTTCAATGAAAAAAACACAAAAAGAATTGTCCTAAAGCCAAATTGGATATAATTCCACACTAAACCTAAAAAATGGGGTGGACAAAAGTATTGGCACCCTTTGAAAAATCATGTGATGCTTCTCTAATTCGTGTAATTAACAGCACCTGTAACTTACCTGTGGCACCTAACAGGTGTTGGCAATAACTAAATCACACTTGCAGCCAGTTAACATGGATTAAAGTTGACTCAACCTCTGTCCTGTGTCCTTGTGTGTACCACATTGAGCATGAAGAAAAGAAAGAAGACCAAAGAACTGTCTGAGGACTTGAGAAACCAAATTGTGAGGAAGCATGAGCAATCTCAAGGCTACAAGTCCATCTCCAAAGATCTGAATGTTCCTGTGTCTTCCGTGCGCAGTGTCATCAAGAAGTTTAAAGCCCATGGCACTGTGACTAACCTCCCTAGATGTGGACGGAAAAGAAAAATTGACGAGAGATTTCAACGCAAGATTGTGCGGATGGTGGATAAAGAACCTCGACTAACATCCAAACAAGTTCAAGCTGCCCTGCAGTCCGAGGGTAAAACAGTGTCAACCCGTACTATCCGTCGGCGTCTGAATGAAAAGGGACTGCATGGTAGGATACCCAGGAAGTCCCCACTTCTTACCCCGAGACATAAAAAAGCCAGGCTGGAGTTTTCCAAAACTTACCTGAGAAAGCCTAAAACGTTTTGGTAGAATGTTCTCTGGTCAGATGAGACAAAAGTAGAGCTTTTTGGGAAAAAGCATCAACATAGAGTGTACAGGAAAAAAAAAGAGGCATTCAAAGAAAAGAACACGGTCCCTACAGTCAAACATGGCGGAGGTTCCCTGATGTTTTGGGGTTGCTTTGCTGCCTCTGGCACTGGACTGCTTGACCGTGTGCATGGCATTATGAAGTCTGAAGACTACCAACAAATTTTGCAGCAAAATGTAGGGCCCAGTGTGAGAAAGCTGGGTCTCCCTCAGAGGTCATGGGTCTTCCAGCAGGACAATGACCCAAAACACACTTCCAAAAGCACTATAAAATGGTTTGAGAGAAAGCACTGGAGATTTCTAAGGTGGCCAGCAATGAGTCCAGACCTGAATCCCATAGAACACCTGTGGAGAGATCTCAAAATGGCAGTTTGGAGAAGGCACCCTTCAAATATCAGGGACCTGGAGCAGTTTGCCAAAGAAGAATGGTCTACAATTCCAGCAGAACATTGTAAGAAACTCATTGATGGTTACCGGAAGCGGTTGTTCGCAGTTATTTTAGCTAAAGGTTGTGCAACCAAGTATTAGGCTGAGGGTGCCAATACTTTTGTCCGGCCCTTTTTTGGAGTTTTGTGTGAAATGATCAATGATTTGATTTTTGCTTCATTCTCTTTTGTGTTTTTTCCTTGCAAGCAAATTAAATGAAGATAATAATACCAAAGAATTTGTGATTGCAATCATTTTCAGGAAGAAACTGAGTATTATCTGACAGAATTGCAGGGGTGCAAATACTTTTGGCCAGCACTGTATATATTTATGTCTGTTTTATGTGTTTTTAAGAATGTGTTCAAATATGTACACATGTGCACGTATCTATGTACAGTACAGACCAAAAGTTTGGACATACCTTCTCATTTAAAGATTTGTCTGTATTTTCATGACTATGAAAATTGTACATTCACACTGAAGGCATCAAAACTATGAATTAACACATGTGGAATTATATACTTAACAAAAAAGTGTGAAACAACTGAAAATATGTCTTATATTCTAGGTTCTTCAAAGTAGCCACCTTTTGCTTTGATGACTGCTTTGCATACTCTTGGCATTCTCTTGATGAGCTTCAAGAGGTAGTCACCGGAAATGGTCTTCCAACAATCTTGAAGGAGTTCCCAGAGATGCTTAGCACTTGTTGGCCCTTTTGCTTTCACTCTGTGGTCCAGCTCACCCCAAACCATCTCGATTGGGTTCAGGTCTGGTGACTGTGGAGGCCAGGTCATCTGGCGTAGCAACCCATCACTCTCCTCCTTGGTCAAATCACCCTTAAACAGCCTGGAGTTGTGTTTGGGGTCATTATCCTGTTGAAAAATAAATGATGGTCCAACTAAACGCAAACCGGATGGAATAGCATGCCGCTGCAAGATGCTGTGGTAGCCATGCTGGTTCAGTATGCCTTCAATTTTGAATAAATCCCCAACAGTGTCACCAGCAAAGCACCCCCACACCATCACACCTCCTCCTCCATGCTTCACGGTGGGAACCAGGCATGTAGAGTCCATCCGTTCACCTTTTCTGCATTGCACAAAGACATGGTGGCTGGAACCAAAGATCTCAAATTTGGACTCATCAGACCAAAGCACAGATTTCCACTGGTCTAATGTCCATTCCTTGTGTTCTTTAGCCCAAACAAGTCTCTTCTGCTTGTTGCCTGTCCTTAGCAGTGGTTTCCTAGCAGCTATTTTACCATGAAGGACATTAGACCAGTGGAAATCTGTGCTTTGGTCTGATGAGTCCAAATTTGAGATCTTTGGTTCCAACCACCATGTCTTTGTGCAATGCAGAAAAGGTGAACGGATGGACTCTACATGCCTGGTTCCCACCGTGAAGCATGGAGGAGGAGGTGTGATGGTGTGGGGGTGCTTTGCTGGTGACACTGTTGGGGATTTATTCAAAATTGAAGGCATACTGAACCAGCATGGCTACCACAGCATCTTGCACAAAGTCTCCTCTTAACAGTTGTTGTAGAGATGTGTCTGCTGCTAGAACTCTGTGTGGCATTGACCTGGTCTCTAATCTGAGCTGCTGTTAACCTGTGATTTCTGAGGCTCTCAAAAGCAGAGTTGACTCTTGGTCTTCCTTTCCTGGGGCTGTCCTCATGTGAGCCAGTTTCTTTGTAACGCTTGATGGTTTTTGCAACTGCACTTGGGGACACTTTCAAAGTTTGCCCAATTTTTCGCACTGACTGACCTTCATTTCTTAAAGTAATGATAGCCACTCGTTTTTCTTTACTTAGCTGCTTTTTTCTTGCCATAATACAAATTCTAACAGTCTATTCAGTAGGACTATCAGCTGTGTATCCACCAGACTTCTGCACAGCACAACTGATGGTCCCAACCCCATTTATAAGGCAAGAAATCCCACTTATTAAACCTGACAGGGCACACCTGTGAAGTGAAGACCATTTCCGGTGACTACCTCTTGAGGCTCATCAAGAGAATGCCAAGAGTGTGCAAAGCAGTCACCAAAACAAAAGGTGGCTACTTTGAAGAACCTAGAATATAAGACATATTTTCAGTTGTTTCACACTTTTTTGTTAAGTATATAATTCCACATTTGTTAATTCATAGTTTTGATGCCTTCAGTGTGAATGTACAATTTTCAAAGTCATGAAAATACAGAAAAATCATTTAATGACAAGGTGTGTCTGTACTGTATGTTAAATATTAATTACGGATATTCATTTTTGTATTCTGAATTCTGTATCATACATTGCATAAGATTGCATCCGCCATCAAGCTAGGGTTTCTAGATGACATGCGCTATTTGTGTATTTTTAGTTCAGTGTAAGTTAGTGCCATATGCAGAAGAACAGGTGTTGTAAGGGGGCTATATAACCCCATGTTAGAGACAGGGTGGGCCCTTGCACTACACATGACACCAGAAGGAGGATCTACGTGTGAAGGAAGGAGATGACATATAGGCCCTGACACACGTGCTGGACACAAACAGATGCAACCTATCATCCAGGATCCCAGGAAACGATGGGTGAATCTATAGACAAATGGACAATCACTTTTGTAACTATTTCATCTATTTTATGCAACTACTGCAATTATTCTTTTTAATGGACAATCCAAGAATAAATCGATACATTTTTTAATAAGAATATTGTGATATATATTCTTTACTCAATCGCATCTGATAAGAAGTCCATTTGGTGAGCATCCAGTCCTGATTTTTCAAGTGGAATTTCCTTCTTGAACAAAGGGGGGAGAGAAGAGGCTTGCAGCTGTTGTTCAAGTGTCAGGAAATCCACTAACTTCAAGAATCAGAAAGAACCTATAGATTGAGGACTGATATATTCTCCAGATGGATTGACAGGCACCAGAGGTACTACAAAGATCAGACGAGCTGAGGATAAGACGTGCTGATCAAAGCCCAGCGTAAAAGAGAAGCTGAAAAATGTAAGCAAAATATGGATATAATTTCTTCTTTTGCTAAACAAAGTAAGCTTAAATTCAAGGCTACTGATGAAACTGACTTAGATGTTTTATGGCTTAGCTTATATAGAGAATGTGAATTGCATAATTTACAGCTAGAATCTAAGCTAATGTCCTTTCAAAAAGACAACGAAAAATTTTAAAATATTATACAGTTGGTTGACATATTTCATAGTCTTGTGTCAGAAAAGTCTAAGAAGGTCAATTGTGTAGAAATAGTGTCAAATGGTGATACTGATTCTGACTGTAATGTGGAAATTGAGCAAGATGTGAGACACGTGTCCGTGACAACTACTGAAGGTGACCTTGTGTCTGCCGAAGATACCGATATACAAAAAACTGACATGGGAGGAGACATGATTGACGTACGAGAAGCTTACATATTAGGTGATTTGGAAGGAGACGTGAGTGACGTAGTAGGAGCTGACATAAAAGGCCTACTTAAAATAGCAGAAAATTTAGAGCTACAGAGGCCCAACTCTAAATTAAAGTTAGGAAAAATTTGCTAAAATTTTACAAAATCATGCCAAAATATGATGTCAAAATCTATGTCTGTAGAAATGTAGAGATATTTGAGAGCTTTTCTGATAAGTTTGATTTAACCAATGAAGAGAGAAATCAATTATTTAAAATGTGGATTCCTGTAACATTTTCCAGATGCCTGAATTTTATGTCCTCTGAACATGACTCTCCTAATGAATGGCATGATACTGACAGATTAAAATATTTGATTTACTGTGCCATTAAGGATTTCCCAGACATAGATGATCTACAAAATGTAAAAATTGGTAGGAAAGAATGTGTATATACATTCATGTCCATATTTGAACGGTTGTACAAAATTCTCATCAAAAATGGAAAATTACAACAAATGATAACAACTTTTGAACAAAAATTACAATTTTTAAATCCGGTATCTCTAGTTATTGCGTTACAAAAAGTTTCTTTGTTTTAAATGTGAACAGTTGCTTGATTTTGCTAGAAAACATGAAAATCGTGAAAAGAAAATAAATCAAGCTAAATTTGTAAAACCAGAAAAGGTAAAATTATATTTAAAGCCAATGAGTCATCCTTGAAATGAAATCTATGAAATACGCAGAAGATTTCATATATATTATAAGTAGTGTTGAGCATTCCGATACTGAAATATCGGGTATCGGCCGATATTCACTGTATCGGAATTCCGATACTTAATTCCGATACTTTTATAATATCGAATACCGGAATCGGAAGTTCCCATAATGCCTGCGCTCTGCAGTGTCTCTGAAGGATGACAAGCTGGGTGGCAGCGCTCAGCTGCGATCCAGCTTGTCATCAGAATGCCATCCCAGCGTGGGAGAATTCTCCTGATTGTTTAAAAGCCGGCGCGCGGTAAAAAGCCGCCGGCTTTTAAACAATCACGCAGCCCCATACTGCTTCCCCGCAGCCTCCCACCCCGATCCTCCGCTCCCCTCGCCACCTCCCATCCCGATCGTAAATTAGGACCGGGCGGGGAGCGCAGCACCAAGGAGCGAAGGACCCGGGCGGGGAAGCCGGCAGTGAAAAGACTTCACCGCCGGCTTTCCCGTTCTGTGCTGCGCTTTCCCGCCGGTTATTTCAAATGAACAGCTGAGGTATCAGGTGATGCCGATCAGCTGTTCATTTGAAGTAGCCGCGGTGCCCTCAGAGGGTTCATGTGAGTTCATGCTTGACTGCATGAACTCACATCAACTTTCCCACGGCCGCACAGGTCAGCCTCACCTCCCGGACCCGTCATGATTAGTGTGTGCGGGGTGTGTGTGTGTGCGGGGTGTGTGTGCGGGGTGTGTGTGCGCGATGTGTGTGCGGGGTGTGTGTGTGTGCGGGGTGTGTGTGTGTGCGGGTGTGTGTGCGGGTGTGTGTGTGCGGGGTGTGTGTGCGGGGTGTGTGTGCGGGGTGTGTGTGCGGGGTGTGTGTGTGCGGGGTGTGTGTGTGTGCGGGGTGTGTGTGCGGGGTGTGTGTGTGTGCGGGGTGTGTGTGCGGGTGTGTGTGCGGGTGTGTGTGCGGGCAGACATAGGCCGATGTGACACTACTACTCCCATCGGCCTATGTCTGTCCCCCGTCCACTCGTGCCAGCAGGATCAGCTCGATGGGAGCAGTAGTTCCCATCAGACTGATCCTGCTATTTAAATTGCCCTACTGTGTCCCCAATAAATGTTAAATACATGTCATTGGTGGCCAGTGGTTGCCTAAAAGAAATTAGTTCATACATTACCTGTCCCCGCCGATCGCCACCTAAAATAAAGTAAAAAATAAAAAACTACACCTATACTCACCAAGACACCTAATTCCCCGAAGCCATCGATCTCCTGTAATAAAATATAAAATAATAAACCACAACCTTATCCTTACCCCTCCGTAGTAGTCCACGAGTGTCCCACGAAGATCTCCAGTTCAGAGCAGCCACATAGAATGTGACCGCTCTGAACCGCTGCCGCCGCTAGAATGACGGGGCCGTAAGGGTTCACCGGAGTTCAGGCAGCGCTGCTCCGGTTAGCTCCTTTACGGCACTGCTGTATCGTGAGAAATTCCCACGGTACAGCACTGCCGTAAAGGAGGTCTCCGGAGCTGCGCTGCCTGAATGCACTCCGGTGACCTCAGTCAGTGGCTCCCGCTGCCGGGAGCGGACGTGTTCCCGGCAGCGTGAGCTTACAGCAGCCATGCACAGCTGTCACCATCTCCAGATGTGACAGCTGTGCATGGGAGATCAGCGCAGGAACGTGGACAGGTAACTATTTTTTTTTTAGTAAACTAAGAATTAAATAAAATGGTGTTTTATTTCAAATAAATTATTTTTTTCTGGGTGTAGTGTGTTTTTTCTTTTTAACACTTTGTAGGTTAGTAATGGGGGTGTCATATAGACGGCCATCATTACTAACCTGGGCTTCATGGCAGCTGGCGCTGACATGAACCCCACCACTATTACCCCCTGCCACCGCACCAGGGCAGCGTGGAAGAGCGAGGCTAAGTGCCAGAATTGGCGCATCCTATGGATGCGCCATTTCTGGGGCGGCTGACGGCTGGTGTTTCTAGCCTGGGAGGGGGCCAATATTCATGGCACCCTTCCTGAGCTATTAATATCAGCCCCCAGCTGTCTGCCTAGCCTTTGCTAGCTATTAAAATAGAGGGGACCCCACGTCATTTTTTTTTGGGGGGTCCCCCATTTTAATAGCTAGTAAAGGCTAGGTATTCAGCTGGGGGCTGATATTAGTAGCCTGGGAAGCTCCGTGGGTTTTACCCCCTTCCCAGGCTTCAAACATCTGCCCCAGCCGTCTGCTTAACCTCCGCTAGAGACTAAAATTATGGGGGATCCCACGCCATTTTTTTTTTAAATAAATCCTTTATTTTAACACTAAATGACATTTGAGGACTTAATAAAGATGCAGTCCCTAAATTATTATTTATTTTTTAATAAATTTTTCCCAAAACTTTTGACGTGGGCTTCGCCATATTTTTGTATGCCAGCCAGGTACAGCATCCAGCTTCTATGAACGCGCCATTTTCCGGGGCGGCCGCGGACTGCAATTTTCAGCGGGGGGGGGGAGGGCAAAAAGCTTGGGCCTCCCTGCGCTGCAGATTCCATCCCCCAGCTGCCTAGTTGTACCTGGCTGGACACAAAAATAGGGAGAAGCTCCACGTTTTTTTTTTTTTAATTATTTCATGAAATTCATGGAATAATTAAGAAAAAAAGGGCTTCCCTATATTGTTGTGTCCGGCTAGGTACAAATAGGCAGCTGGTGGTTGGGGGCAGCCCGTTCCTGCCTGCTGTACCTGGCTGGACACAAATATAGTGTGAAGCCCCACGTCAATTTTTTTTTAATTATTTCAGGAAATTCATGAAATAATTAAAAAAAAATTATGTGGGGCTTCGCCCTATAATTGTGTCCAGCCAGGTACAGCAGGCAGGAACGGGCTGCCCCCAACCACCAGCTGCCTATTTGTACCTAGCCGGACACAACAATATAGGGAAGCCCTTTTTTTCTTAATTATTCCATGAATTTCATGAAATAATTAAAAAAAAAAATGTGTGGCGCTTCGCCCTATTTTTGTGTCCAGCCAGGTACAACTAGGCAGCTGGGGGCTGGAATCTGCAGCGCAGGGAGACCCAAGCTTTCTGGGTCCCACCCGCTGCAAATTGCAGTCCGCAGCCGCCCCGGAAAATGGCGCGTTCATAGAAGCGCCATCTTCTGGCGCTGTACCCAACTCATCCAGGGCCCTGGTGCGGTGGCTCACTGGGTAATAAAGGGGTTAAGGCCAGCTTGGCATTATCAGCTGGCCCTAAGCCCGAAATTCATGGGGTCACGCCAATATTAGACATGACCGCCATGAATTTCTAGTAAAGTATTTTAAAAAAACACAAACACCCAGAAAAAAGTCCTTTAATTGAAATAAAGACACAATTCTTTATTGTTCTAAATTAAACCATACTTACCGCCACACCCATTCCAGCTGAAGCCAACGATCTCCTGCAATAAAAGTAAAATAATAAAGCAACCTCATCCTTACCTTTCCATGGTTCCCAGGACAGCTTCAGCTCTGCTACATCGAGATGACAGGCTGGACCGCAGCAGAACGCTGCCATCCAGCCTGTCATCCCGCGGACACTGAGAAGCGCAGGCATGCTTGCGCTCCTCAGTGTCTTTCTGTGACGTCATCCAGATGAGCCGAGGTCATGTCCAATGAACTCAGCTCACCTCATGCACGTCACTGACAGCGTGGGAAAATTCTCCTGCACTCAGCGCTTCAGCGTGAGAATTCTCCCACGCTGTCAGTGACGTGCATGAGGTGCGCCGAGTTCATGGGACATGACCTCACCTCATGCACGTCACTGACAGCGTGGGAAAATTCTCACGCTGAAGCGCTGAGTGCAGGAGAATTCTCCCACGCTGTCAGTGACGTACATGAGGTGAGCCGAGTTCATTGTCGGCTCATCTGGATGCCGTCACAGCCAGACACTGAGGAGTGGAAGTATGCCTGCGCTTCTCAGTGTCTGCGGGATGACAGGCTGGATGGCAGCGTTCTGCTGCGGTCCAGCCTGTCATCTCGATGTAGCAGAGCTGGAGCCGTCGTGGGAGCCATGGAAAGGTAAGGATGAGGTTGCTTTATTATTTTTCTTTTATTGCAGGAGATCGTTGGCTTCAGCTGGAATGGGCGTGATGGTAAGTATGGTTTAATTTAGAACAATAAAGAATTGTGTGTTTATTTCAATTAAAGGACTTTTTTCTGGGTGTTTGTGTTTTTTTTAAATACTTTACTAGAAATTCATGGTGGTCATGTCTAATATTGGCGTGACCCCATGAATTTCGGGCTTAGGGCCAGCTGATAATGCCAAGCTGGCCTTAACCCCTTTATTACCCAGTGAGCCACCGCATCAGGGCCCTGGATGAGTTGGGTACAGCGCCAGAAGATGGCGCTTCTATGAACGCGCCATTTTCCGGGGCGGCTGCGGACTGCAATTTGCAGCGGGTGGGGCCCAGAAAGCTTGGGCCTCCCTGCGCTGCAGATTCCAGCCCCCAGCTGCCTAGTTGTACCTGGCTGGACACAAAAATAGGGCGAAGCTCCACGTTTTTTTTTTTTTAAATTCATGAAATTCATGGAATAATTCAGAAAAAAAGGGCTTCCCTATATTGTTGTGTCCGGCTAGGTACAAATAGGCTGCTGGTGGTTGGGGGCAGCCCGTTCCTGCCTGCTGTACCTGACTGGACACAAATATAGGGCGAAGCCCCACATCAATTTTTTTAAATTATTTCATGAATTTCCTGAAATGATTTAAAAAAAATTGACGTGGGGCTTCGCACTATATTTGTGTCCAGCCAGGTACAGCAGGCAGGAACGGGCTGCCCCCAACCACCAGCTGCCTATTTGTACCTGGTTGGACACAACAATATAGGGAAGCCCTTTTTTTCTTAATTATTTCATGAATTTCATGAAATAATTAAAAAAAAAAAATACGTGAAGCTTCTCCCTATTTTTGTGTCCAGCCAGGTACAACTAGGCAGCTGGGGGATGGAATCTGCAGCGCAGGGAGGCCCAAGCTTTCTGCCCCCCCCCCTCCCCCCGCTGAAAATTGCAGTGCGCAGCCACCCCGGAAAATGGCGCGTTCATAGAAGCTGGATGCTGTACCTGGCTGGCATACAAAAATATGGCGAAGCCCACGTCAAAAGTTTTGGGAAAAATTAATTAAAAAATAAATAATAATTTAGGGACTGCATCTTTATTAACTCCTCAAATGTCATTTAGTGTTAAAATAAAGGACTTATTTTAAAAAAAATTGACGTGGGGCTTCGCCCTATATTTGTGTCCAGCCAGGTACAGCAGGCAGGAACAGGCTGCCCCCAACCACCAGCTGCCTATTTGTACCTGGCCGGACACAACAATATAGGGAAGCCCTTTTTTAAAAAAATTATTTCATGAAATAATTAAAAAAAAATTGACGTGGGGCTTCGCACTATATTTGTGTCCAGCCAGGTACAGCAGGCAGGAATGGGCTGCCCCCAACCACCAGCTGCCTATTTGTACCTGGTTGGACACAACAATATAGGGAAGCCCTTTTTTTCTTAATTATTCCATGAATTTCATGAAATAATTTAAAAAAAAAATGCGTGGGGCTTCGCCCTATTTTTGTGCCCAGCCAGATACAACTAGGCAGCTGGGGGCTGGAATCCGCAGCGCAGGGAGACCCAAGCTTTCTGGGCCACCCCCGCTGCAAATTGCAGTCCGCAGCCGCCCCAGAAAATGGCGCGTTCATAGAAGCGCCATCTTCTGGCGCTGTACCCAACTCATCCAGGGCCCTGGTGCGGTGGCTCACTGGGTAATAAAGGGGTTAAGGCCAGCTTGGCATTATCAGCTGGCCCTAAGCCCAAAATTCATGGGGTCACGCCAATATTAGACATGACCACCATGAATTTCTAGTAAAGTATTTAAAAAAACACAACACCCAGAAAAAAGTCCTTTAATTGAAATAAACACACAATTCTTTATTGTTCTAAATTAAACCATACTTACCACCACGCCCATTCCAGCTGAAGCCAACGATCTCCTGCAATAAAAGTAAAATAATAAAGCAACCTCATCCTTACCTTTCCATGGCTCCCACGACAGCTTCAGCTCTGCTACATCGAGATGACAGGCTGGACCGCAGCAGAACGCTGCCATCCATCCTGTCATCCCGCAGACACTGAGAAGCGCAGGCATACTTCCACTCCTCAGTGTCTGGCTGTGACGGCATCCAGATGAGCCGAGGTCATGTCCAATGAACTCCGCTCACTTCATGTACGTCACTGAAAGCGTGGGAAAATTCTCCTGCACTCAGCACTTCAGCGTGAGAATTTTCCCACGCTGTCAGTGACGTGCATGAGGTGAGCTGAGTTCATTGGACATGACCTCACCTCATGTATGTCACTGACAGCGTGGGAGAATTCTCACGCTGAAGCGCTGAGTGCAGGAGAATTTTCCCACGCTGTCAGTGACGTGCATGAGGTGAGCTGAGTTCATTGGACATGAACTCGGCTCATCTGGATGACGTCACAGAGAGACACTGAGGAGCGCAAGCATGCCTGCGCTTCTCAGTGTCTGCGGGATGACAGGCTGGATGGCAGCTTTCTGCTGCGGTCCAGCCTGTCATCTCGATGTAGCAGAGCTGGAGCTGTCCTGGGAACCATCGAAAGGTAAGGATGAGGTTGCTTTATTATTTTTCTTTTATTGCAGGAGATCGTTGGCTTCAGCTGGAATGGGCGTGATGGTAAGTATGGTTTAATTTAGAACAATAAAGAATTGTGTCTTTATTTCAATTAAAGGACTTTACTCTGGGTGTTTGTGTTTTCTTTTAACTTTGACTATGGGGTTAGTAATGGGGGTGTCTTATAGACGCCTCTCCATTACTAACCTGGGCTTGATGTCAGCTGGCATTATAAGCTGACATCAACCCCAACCCTATTACCCCCTGCCACCGCACCAGGGCAGCGTGGAAGAGCGAGGCTAAGTGCCAGAATTGGCGCATCCTATGGATGCGCCATTTCTGGGGCGGCTGACGGCTGGTGTTTCTAGCCTGGGAGGGGGCCAATATTCATGGCACCCTTCCTGGGCTATTAATATCAGCCCCCAGCTGTCTGCCTAGCCTGTGCTAGCTATTAAATTAGGGGGGACCCCACGTCATTTTTTTGGGGGGGTCCCCCATTTTAATAGCTAGTAAAGGCTAGGTATTCAGCTGGGGGCTGATATTAGTAGCCTGGGAAGCTCCGTGGGTATTACCCCCTTCCCAGGCTTCAAACATTTGCCCCAGCTGTCTGCTTAACCTCCGCTAGAGCCTAAAATTAAGGGGAACCCCACGCCAATTTTTTTTTAAATAAATCCTTTATTTTAACACTAAATGACAAGTACAGTAATCAACACTGTCACTGTACTTCATATATATGTGACTGACATGTTTCTATCTATCTAATGTATGTGTGATTCTCTATTCCTTCTATTCTAAATTGTCGGGTACAGATGCTGAATTGCCGGCCGGCTTTCTTAAAGAGACAGTGCATGAAAACACTATTATTTTTTTAAATAAATCCTTTACACTAAATGACAAGTTCTGTAAGCAACACTGTCACTGTACTTCTTATATATGTGACTGACATGTTTCTATCTATCTAATCTATGTGTGAAGCTCTATTCTGTCTGTTATAAATTGTCGGGTACAGATGCTGAATTGCCGGCCGGCTTTTTTAAAGAGACGGTGCACGAAAACACTAATATTTTTTTTAATAAATCCTTTACACTAAATGACAAGTACAGTAAGCAACACTGTCACTGTACTTCATATATATGTGACTGACATGTTTCTATCTATCTAATCTATGTGTGAAGCTCTATTCTTTCTGTTGTAAATTGTCGGGTACCGGTGAATGCCGCTGATGAATTGCCGGCTTTTCATGTCATTCTACATTATTCTTAGTTGTTTTACTTCATGTAGAATTAACCTACAAGGAAAGAAAGGGTTTATTTTCATTCCGATATTTGTGTCCCATTGACTTGCATTGGTTTCCGGTATCGGAATCGGCGATATCCGATACTTTTTGGGTATCGGCCCGATCCAATCCGATACGATATTTCCTGATATCGGAAGGTATCGCTCAACACTAATTATAAGCCATATCAGATGATTCAAAAGTCAATTTCTTCACAGAAAGAGTTAAAGATTCAAAGCTGTGACCTCTCCCTAAAAAGAAAAATGGCCGGAATTGACGGACAGAGGCAGGTGGGACCAGCTCACAGTGACATAATGCAATGTAAACTGAAGGCTCAGTCATCTGATCTGTTTAAGGATGAGAAAATGTAATTTCTAAATAGAGCGTTGCTGGAAATTTTTGAGAAAGAGAAAAGATTTGGTTTAGGGAATGGCTAAGAAAAAACTGTAATTAGATGTTGTATCAAAGTGTTACAATGTATCATTATTTATATATAGTAACATAGTAACATCGTTTTTAAGGTTGAAGGAAAGCTAAATCCATCTAGTTCACCCCATAGCCTAACATGTTGATCCAGAGAAAGGCAAAAAAAAACATGTGGCAAACACTAAGCTCCACATTGGGGAAAAAAATTCCTTCCTGACTTCATACGGCAATAAGACTAGTTCCCTGGATCAACGCCCTATCAAGGAATCTAGTATATATAACCTGTAATATTATACTTTTCAGGAAAGGCATCCGGGCCCTTCTTAAATGTTAGTAGTGAATCCCTCATTACAACATCATGCGGCAGAGAGCTCCATAGTCTCACTGCTCTTACAGTAAAGAATCCGCGTCTGTGATTATGATTAAACCTTCTTTCCTCCAGACGATACCCCCTTGTCCCCGCCTCTGGCCTCAGAGTAAAAAGATCAGTAGAAAGGTCTTTGTACTGTCCCCTCATATACTTGTACATAGTAATAAGATCACCCCTAAGCCTTCTTTTTTCCACAGTAAATAACCCCAAGTGTAATAACCTGTCTTGGTATTGCAGACCCCCCAGTCCTCTAATAACCTTGGTCGCTCTTCTCTGCACCCGCTCTAGTTCAGCTATGTCTTTCTTACACACTGGAGACCAGAACTGTACACAGTATTCTAAGTGTGGTCGCACTAGTGACTTGTATAGAGGTAAAATTATCTTCTCCTCATGAGCATCTATGCCTCTTTTAATGCATCCCATTATTTTATTTGTCTTAGCAGCAGCTGCCTGACACTGGCCACCAAACGGGAGCTTGTCGTCCACCAATACACCCAGGTCTTTTTCAGTGACACCTTTGCCCAGTGTTTTACATTAAGCATATAATTATACATTTTATTTCCTCTGCCCAAGTGCATTACCTTACATTTATCCCCATTAAAGTTCATTTGCTATTTATCAGCCCAAGCTTGTAGTTTACATAGATCCTCCTGTAATATAAAATTGTCCTCTTCTGTATTGATTACCCTGCAGAGTTTAGTGTCATCTGCAAATATTGAAATACTACTCTGTATTTATTTATTTATTTTACCCAATTATATAGCGCCATTAATTCGACAGCGCTTTACAGACATTATGGGCGCTGTCCTCATTGGGGCTCACAATCTACATTCCCTATCAGTATGTCTTTGGAGTGTGGGAGGAAAACGGAGAACCCGGAGGAAACCCACGCAAACACGGGGAGAACATACAAACTCCTTGCAGATGTTGTCCTTGGTGGGATTTGAACCCAGTGCTAACCACTGAGCCACCGTGCTGCCTCTGTATGCCCCCTACAAGGTCATTAATAAATATGTTAAAAAGAAGCGGGCCCAATACTGACCCCTGTTGTACCCCACTGTTAACTGTGACTCAGTCTGAGTGTGTTCCATTAATAACCACCCTTTGTTTCCTATCACTGAGCCAGTTCTTAACCCACATACATATATTTTCCCCTATCCCCATTGTTCTCATTTTATGTGTAACATCCCTGGCGGCGTGCTGGCATGACTTACCACCTCCCACCATGCAAGACCGCCATCTTACCTATCAATCCAACTGCACACTTTGCTCCAGTACCTGCTGTGTCTCTTGTCTGATTGCTTAGGGCGGCGGTGCGGCTACCGCCAGATTCTTATAGTTACTGTGTGCGCACTCCTAATGCCTCCCCAGCCTATTGCTGTGAGTCACTGGATACTTAAACCCCCTCCACCCAGTAGGGGGTGCCTGAGCAACACTTTCATTCAGTGTGTTCTGTGCAACTGAGTTGCCAGGTCCTGTCCTGTATCTTGTCTGTTTCCGCCCCTGGGGGCTGTATACCCAGGCCTGTTACCTGTATCTGTGACTTCTAGTCTGTCTCCGCCACCATGGGGGCTGAGTTCCCAGGCTCGTTCCTGTATCTTATTCCTGGTTCAGTTCCTGTCTGAACTGTGTCCTAGCCCGTTATCTGTTTCTCTCTATGTCCGAGCCTTCCCTTTTCCTGCAGTGTCTGAACCTGCACCTAACTCCAACTTGTTGTCTCTGAACTTCTGTTTGTGAGTTTTGTGTACACTCGCTACTTCATTGTAAGTACCTTGTGTGTATCTGGTTCTGCTTGTTCACCGCACCTGTGGTTTTGCTCTGCCCTGCTTGTTCACCGCACCTGCGGTTGCGCTCTGCTCTACATGTTCACCGCACCTGCAGTTTTGCTCCGCTCTGCTTTTCCACCGCACCTGCGGTTTTGCTCCGCTCTGCTTGTCCACCGCACCGGCGGTTTCGCTCTGCTTGTTCACTGCACTGGCGGTTTCGCTCTGCTCAGCTTGTTCACCGCACCTGCGGGTTTTGCTCTGCTCTGTTCTTTTACTGCACGTGCAGGTTTTGCTATGCTCTGCTTGTCTACCGCACCTGCGGGTTTTGCTCTGCTCTGCTTGTCTACCACACCTGCGGGTTTTGCTCTGCTCTGCTTGTCTACCGCACCTGCGGGTTTTGCTCTGCTCTGCTTGTCTACCACACCTGCGGATTTTGCTCTGCTCTTCTTGTCTACCGCATCTGCGGATTTTGCTCTGCTTGTCTACCGCACCTGCGGCTCCGTTCCTGTGTCTCAGTCTGTACTGGTCCTGCTTGTGTTCCTACCTGCCAGTACCCGCCTGTCTGCATGCCAGCCGTGTATACTAGTGCCCACCTGTCTGCATGCCAGCCGTGCCTGCCAGTGTCCACCTGTCTGCATACCAGCCATGCCTGCCAATACCCACCTGTCTGCATACCAGTCGTGCCTGCCAGTCCCCACCTGTCTGTATGCCAGCCTAACCTGCCTGTTCCTGCATTCCCCGGTGTGGGTCAAAAGCTGTGACCGGGGTCTGACCTGGAGTAGCACCTGGTCCCTCTGCTCGGTTCCTCCCTGGTTCATGGAGTTGACTGAGCCGCCGTGTGACCTTGGTCGGACCGAGTTGATACTTAGTTATGCCCCTCCAGGCATTCCTCGGTTCATGGTCCAGTGGGATCACTAATCATGCTCACGCCAGTCAGTCCGGGCGTGTGCGTAACATTATGTATCAACCTTTTGTGTGGAACCGTATCGAAAGCTTTTGAAAAGTCCATATACACAACATCCACTGCATTTCCTTGGTCCAGTCCGGAACTTACCTCTTCTTAAAAGCTGATCAGATTAGTTTGACAGGAATGGTCCCTCGTAAACCCATGCTGATATTGGGTCATGAGGTTCTTCTTCTTCAGATACTCTAGTATAGCATCTCTTAGGAAACCCTCCAGGATTTTACCCATAGTAGAGGTTAAGCTTAATGGCCTATAATTTCCAAGTTCGGTTTTTGTCCCCTTTTTGAATATTGGCACCACATTTGCTAAATGCGAGTCCTGTGGTACAGACCCTGTTATTATGGAATCTTTAAAGATTAAAAATAATGGTCTATCTATGACGTTACTTAATTTCTGCAGTACTCGCAG
Source organism: Phyllobates terribilis (assembly GCF_046119375.1). Taxonomy (NCBI): domain Eukaryota; kingdom Metazoa; phylum Chordata; class Amphibia; order Anura; family Dendrobatidae; genus Phyllobates; species Phyllobates terribilis. The sequence goes on from NW_027363111.1 coordinate 398,197, forward strand.
GTGTATCCCATCCGGGCCTGGGGATTTTTAGACGCCGCCGTACTTCCAGCTGGGTTAAGCAAGTGACATTTAATGGAGAATTTTTGTCATCACTGATCATGTTTTCTGTCATGCGATTTTCTTGTGTAAATACTGTTGAAAAAAAGCATATTGGCGTTTTCCTCATCCTCATCCACCATTTCACCCAGACTATCTTTAAGGGGGCCAACACTATCATTTTTTAGTTTCTTACTATTTATGTAGTTAAACAATATTTTGGGATTATTTTTACTTTCTCTGGCAATGAGTCGCTCTGTCTCAATCTTTGCTGCCTTGATTTGGTTTTTACAGAATTTATTTAATTTTCTGTATTTATTTAATGCCTCATGACTACCTACGTGCTTTAGTTCTCTAAATACTTTCTTTTTGTCACTTATTGCACCCCTTACATCTCTATTTAGCCATAGTGGTTTCCTCCTATTTCTAGCATGTTTATTCCCATAGGGGATATATTGTGCACAGGTCCTATTCAGGATGCTAATAAATGTCTCCCATTTGTTCACATATATTCTTATACAGTAAAATTGTGTAGTTACATAGTTTCTGTAAATACGATATATATATATATATATATATATATATATATATATATATATATATACAGGGTGGTCCAAAAGTAGGTGGACAGAAAGTGTAATAAGGTTATGAAGGTTATGGAACAGTCACAGGAGATAAGTATCTTGAAATTCTAATGAATCAAGTTGTTCCCCAGTTACAGCAACAGCCTAATTCAAATAACCTTTATTTCCAACAGGATTGGGCCCCTCCACATTATTCAAGAGTAGTCCGCGAGTATCTTGATGAAACATTTCCTAATAAATGGATTGGCCGAAGAGGCCCACTTGATTGGCCGGCACGTTCACCAGACTTGACCCCAATGGATTTTTTCTTTTGGGGAGTACTCAAGGACAAAGTTTATAGTCGAAAACCAAAAAGTGTCAGTGATTTGAAAAATTACATAAGAGATGCATTTCAAGAAATTAATACCCAAAGAGACTTGTGCAAAAATGTTTGTCGAAGCATAAGAGGCAGGCTTCAAAGCTGTGCAAATTGTAATGGAAAACAGTTTGAGCACCTGTGCTGATAAAATTGAAGGGCTTTTGTATTATTGTTCAGAATAAAATTTAATTGTCAATGTTATGCTTGTGTTAGTAAATATAATTTTATATATAAATCAAAATAAATGTTATTATTTTCTGGCCATCTACTTTTGGACCACCCTGTATATCTCTACAATATATACACTGCTCAAAAAAATAAAGGGAACACTCAATTAACACATCCTAGATCTGAATGAATGAAATATTCTCATTGAATACTTTGTTCTGTACAAAGTTGAATGTGCTGACAACAAAATCACACAAAAATCATCACTGGAAATCAAATTTATTAACCAATGGAGGCCTGGATTTGGAGTCACCCCCAAAATTAAAGTGGAAAAACACACTGCAGGCTAATCCAACTTTGATGTAATGTCCTTAAAACAAGTCAAAATGAGGCTCAGTATTGTGTGTGGCCTCCACATGCCTGGATGACCTCCCTACAACGCCTGGGCATGCTCCTGATTAGGTTGCGGATGGTCTCCTGTGGGATCTCCTCCCAGACCTGGACTAAAGCATCCATCAACTCCTGGACAGTCTGTGGTGCAATGTGACGTTGGTGGATGGTATGGCATAATGTCCCAGATGTGCTCAATTGGATTCAGGTCTGGGGAATGGGCGGGCCAGTCCATAGCTTCAATGCCTTCATCTTGCAGGAACTGCTGACACACTCCAGCCACATAAGGTCTGGCATTGTCCTGAATTAGGAGGAACCCAGGGCCAACCGCACCAGCATATGGTCTCACAAGGGGTCTGTGGATCTCATCTCGGTAACTAATTGCAGTCAGGCTACCTCTGGTGAGCACATGGAGGGCTGTGCGGCCCTCCAAAGAATTGCCACCCCACACTATTACTGACCCACTGCCAAACTGGTCATGCTGAAGGATGTTGCAGGCAGCAGATCGCTCTCCACGGCGTCTCCAGACTCTGTCACATCTGACACGTGCTCAGTGTGAACCTGCTTTCATCTGTGAAGAGCACAGGGCGCCAGTGGCGACTTTTCCAATCCTGGTGTTCTGTGACAAAGGCAAAGCGCCCTGCACGCTGTTGGGCTGTGAGCAGAACCCTCATCTGTGGACGTCGGGCCCTCATACCACCCTCATGGAGTCTGTTTCTAACCGTTTGTGCAGACACATGCACATTTGTGGCCTGCTGGAGGTCATTTTGCAGGGCTCTGGCAGTGCTCCTCCTGTTCCTCCTTGCACAAAGGCGGAGGTAGTGGTCCTGCTGCTGGGTTGTTGCCCTCCTACGGCCACCTCCACGTCTCCTGGTGTACGAGCCTGTCTCCTTGTAGCGCCTCCAGCCTCTGGACACTACGCTGACAGACACAGCAAACCTTCTTGCCACAGCTCGCATTGATGTGCCATCCTGGATGAGCTGCACTACCTGAGCAACTTCTGTGGGTTGTAGAGTCCGTTTCATGCTACCACAAGTGTGAAAGCACAACCAACATTCAAAAGTGACCAAAACATCAGCCAGAAAGCATTGGTACTGAGATGTGGTCTGTGGTCCCCACCTGCAGAACCACTCCTTTATTGAGGGTGTCCTGATAATTGCCAATAATTTCCATCTATTGTCTATTCCATTTGCACAACAGCATGTGAAATTGATTGTCAATCAGTGTTGCTTCCTAAGTGGACAGTTTGATTTCACAGAAGTTTGATTTACTTGGAGTTATATTCTGTTGTTTAAGTGTTCCCTTTATTTTTTTGAGCAGTGTATTTACATTTGTCTAAGTAGAGATTGTGTAAAATTTTATTTATGCAAGTATAGTAATATAGTTAATTCATTAATTAAATTAGAACTTAATATATAAATTAAAGTAGCAATATTTTGGATTACATTAGAGCCAATATATGTATAAGATATTTAAATGATTTTCTGTATGAATTTGATATTTAATCTTATCTTTTATATTTCCTTAGAATTTTCATTGCAAAGTAGGATTTCATCAAACAACTCTTACATGGATTTATTTCTTTATTGACACATGAAGTTGAAAAAAACTGCATGATTTTATGTGTATAACATTTTTAAAATAATAACAATATAACTAGTTGAACTATATTATGTGTAACAATAATTAATTAATTATTTTGTGCTGCTAATATTTTCTGTGCATGAAGTGTTTGTGCTTTGTAACTAAAGTTACTTTACAGCATGACGTGTGACAGCTGCAGCATCTGAATTTGAGCAAATAATATGGATTTCCATTCATCCTATATTTAGTTTGTGTAATTTAAACCTGGTAGCCACTAGCCAGTAAAGAAAAATCTTATATGATATTATATGTATTTGGGGAATATTCAAAGAAATATTAAGATATTAAATGTAATAGTTTACAATGCACATTGATAATTAGGATACAGAAATTTTGGGTTAAATGTATATATATTCATACCTTTGTATGTGGAATGTATGGTTGAACAGATCTGTGAATGTCAGAGTAAAATGACAGATAAAATAAATGAGCAGCTGCTAAGTAAGATTTGTGTGCCTGAGACCTCATGTATGTTTGGAAAAAAAACTGTTTCTTTATGTGAAGTAACAAAAAAATACATTTCATTCTGAGAAAATTATGAATGAATACATAATTGAGTATTATCTGCATAATATATATATATATATATATATACATATATATCTATATATTTATATATATATATATATATATATATATATATATATATATACAGTACAAACCAAAAGTTTGGACACACCTTCTCATTTAAAGATTTTTCTGTATTTTCATGACTTTGAAAATTGTACATTCACACTGAAGGCATCAAAACTATGAATTAACACATGTGGAATTATATACTTAACAAAAAAGTGTGAAACAACTGAAAATATGTCTTATATTCTAGGTTCTTCAAAGTAGCCACCTTTCGCTTTGATGACTGCTTTGCACACTCTTGGCATTCTCTTGATGAGCTTCAAGAGGTAGTCACCGGAAATGGTCTTCCAACAATCTTGAAGGAGTTCCCAAAGATGCTTAGCACTTGTTGGCCCTTTTGCTTTCAGTCTGTGGTCCAGCTCACCCCAAACCATCTCGATTGGGTTCAGGTCTGGTGACTGTGGAGGCCAGGTCATCTGGCGTAGGATCCCATCGCTCTCCTTCTTGGTCAAATACCCCTTACACAGCCTGGAGGTGTGTTTGGGGTCATTGTCCTGTTGAAAAATAAATGATGGTCCAACTAAACTCAAACCGGATGGAATAGCATGCCGCTGCAAGATGCTGTGGTAGCCATGCTGGTTCAGTATGCCTCCAATTTTGAATAAATCCCCAACAGTGTCACCAGCAAAGAACCCCCACACCATCACACCTTCTCCTCCATGCTTCACGGTGGGAACCAGGCATGTAGAGTCCATCCGTTCACCTTTTCTGCATCGCACAAAGACATGGTGGTTGGAACCAAAGATCTCAAATTTGGACTCATCAGACCAAAGCACAGATTTCCACTGATCTAATGTATATTGCTTGTGTTCTTTAGCCCAAACAAGTCTCTTCTGCTTGTTGCCTGTCCTTAGGAGTGGTTTCCTAGCAGCTATTTTACCATGAAGGCCTGCTGCACAAAGTCTCCTCTTAACAGTTATTGTAGAGATGTATCTGCTGCTAGAACTCTTTGTGGCATTGACCTGGTCTCTAATCTGAGCTGCTGTTTACCTGCGATTTCTGAGGCTGGTGACTCGGATAAACATCCTCAGAAGCAGAGGTGACTCTTGGTCTTCCTTTCCTGGGGTGGTCCTCATGTGAGCCAGTTTCTTTGTAGCGCTTGATGGTTTTTGCAACTGCACTTGGGGACACATTCAAAGTTTGCCCAATTTTTCGGACTGACTGACCATCATTTCTTAAAGTAATGATGACCACTCGTTTTTCTTTACTTAGCTGCTTTTTTCTTGCCATAATACAAATTGTAACAGTTTATTCAGTAGGACTATCAGCTGTGTATCCACCTGACTTCTGTACAACACAACTGATGGTCCCAACCCCATTTATAAAGCAAGAAATCCCACTTATTAAACCTGACAGGGCACACCTGTGAACTGAAAACCATTTCCGGTGACTACTTCTTGAAGCTCATCAAGAGAATGCCAAGAGTGTGCAAAGCAGTCATCAAAGCAAAAGGTGGCTACTTTGAAGAACCTAGAATATAAGACATATTTTCAGTTGTTTCACACTTTTTTGTTAAGTATATAATTCCACATGTGTTAATTCATAGTTTTGATGCCTTCAGTGTGAATGTACAATTTTCATAGTAATGAAAATACAGAAAAATCTTTAAATGAGAAGGTGTGTCCAAACTTTTGGTCTGTACTGTATATATATACACTAGATGGTGGCCTGATTCTAACGCAGCGGGTATTCTAGAATATGTATGTGGCCGACCGGGCACAATCAGCAGAGCGGTGTTTAAATTTGGCACCCAAATCGCTGATTGGTCGAGGCCGGCGACCGCGACCAATCAGCGAACCATATTAGTGAGGAGAGCGTGTTTAAATTTGGCGCCAAAATCGCTGATTGGTCGTGGCCTGCGACCGCGACCAATCATCAAAGTGGTGTTTAAACTTGGCACCAATATTGCTGATTGGTCGCGGCCAGCGGCCGCGACCAATCAGCGAACCCTGTTAGTGAGGACCGGAGAACGTGTTTAAATTTGACGCCAAAATCGCTGATTGGTCGCGGCCAGCGGTCGCGACCAATCAGTAGAGCGGTGTTTAAATTTGGCGCCAGTATTGCTGATTGGTCGCGGCCAGCGGCCGCAACCAATCAGCGAACCCTGTTAGTGAGGACCGGAGAGCGTGTTTAAATTTGGCGCCAAAATCGCTGATTGGTCGCGGCCGGGGAGCGAATTGTATTAGTGAGGACCGGGGAGCGGCGCTGCCTGTGCGGGTACTTCCGCTGCGAGCAGCCGGGAGATGACATTAAATATAATGATATGAATTAATATAAGAAGAAAAATGTTTAAATTTTCTGAGTAAAAACAAGTGATTTTTGCATTCATTCATTCATTCATTCATTCATTCATTCATACATTTATTCATATATTTATTCATTTTGGTTCATGAGTATACATTCTTTTGTATTACTGGTTTAATAAATATATATCTAGTTAATAAAGGTTGAGTAATAAGGGTATAAACACTTGTTACATCAAAATACACTGACATCTATGGGTTTGAAAAGGTAATTACACCTATGACATAAAAATATTCTATCACATGAAGAACTTGATTAATAATGAATTATTATCTATTATTGCTTTATTATTCCAAACATAATTTATATTCATATTTTGATAATAATTAGATGGATATTACTGATTGCTATGGTACGCTTTGATATTATAGGTTAAGAAATTGACAGATTTGGTATCAGATTAGGGAATGAAGACTTCAATCAAAATACCTCAATTATGAATTCTGTCTTAATAAAGACTTTTTATATTTCTAAATCAAAGAGATTCTCAAAAGTTACAAGAAGAAGCAACCGATATCCGGAAGTCTCAGAAGGTAAAGATGTTGTGAATGCTGAGTGTTATACTAGACTGTGTCAAATACAATTCTCACCACTGATAACCAGGACTGCAGGGGACGATGATCCTATATGAACTGTGTTGTGTTCAAGTTTTCATGGTTTCTTATCACCTGAAAGCTGGTGAATAATGAAGGAGTGTCAGGATTCAGCCAGCCTGACATATGTCCTGTACATTAAGGACTAAGTACTGGTTATGGTGCTATATAAAGCAGGGAAGTGTTAAGTTAACCCTTGCTTTGCTGACCAAAGACATCACATCTGTTTCAAAAGTGACATGAGACCAGTGCGGACAACACGGAGGATTCCAGAACTATCTAAAGACAATCAAACGTAAGTCCAGGTGACACTGCACAGATATTAAAGCTACATTTCGTAAATGGACTTTTTTTCTTATCATTTAATTGACACATGATCTTTCTAATAAAGAGTACAGTTTATGGACTGGACAATAATGAATACAATTATGGACTGTTCAATATTAGTATTGAGCCACCCCCGTAGTGTTCGAGTTCGGTTCGGTTCGTCGAACACCCGTATGTTCACCGAACTGTTTGTCGAACTGTTCGTCGAACACCTTCGAACACCGTTAAAACCAATGGCAGGCAAACAAAAACACATAGAAACACATAGAAAACACCTTCAAAGGTGTCCAAAAGCTGACAAACTGCACAGAAGACACAACTAACACATGGAAAAGTGACAAGTACATATAGTCATGTGAAAAGAAAAGAGGTGGAGGAGTAAAAGGAGGGGGAGACACAGATATAGGCATGTCATGCCCTTCTAAAACCCAAAAAGTGCGAAGCCGACACGGCCAGTCCGCTCCTGCCCGTGCGACCTCCGTTTCGCCGGCTTTGTGCCAGAGCTGCGGTGGACCCTGACGGCCAGCCCCCCTCTCCCAATACTGGTGCCTGTCCGCTGGTGGGTCGAGCGAGCCAGGAGGCAGGTCTAAGCTTTTTAATTTAAATTGTCTTTCTAATTTGAATGAATACACTTTAAATCCTTTTATAAGGATCTATTGGAGGGCAAGTCTCATGCCAGCAGCCGCGTAATTCCAGCTCCAGTAGCGTCCACTAAAGCTGCTGCAGTTAAAAAGCTTTTATAAGGATCGAGCTCGGCTGTCCACCGCAAGGCGTCCTACTGCCAGTCCCAGCCCCTATGCCTTGGGGTGCCTCCTGATAAGATAAGATAAGATATACTTTATTTATCCCGGAGGAAATTGCGGTATCACAGCAGCAGAACACAGATCTCGAACATGACACATATGATAACATAACATTTGGAATGCTTTAGACATTGCTTTTCAGACATTTGTTAAACACCCCCATAGCTGTTGGAACAAACGATCTCCTGTATTTTTCCTTTTTACACCTTAGTTGTATTAGGCGATTGCTGAATGTGCTCTTCTGTTTCGCAAACAGTTCATAAAGCGGGTGTGTGTTGTTGCCCATTATAGCTCTGCACTTCTTCTTAATCCTATCCTCTACCACCTCTTCAAAAGTCCCAAGCTGTAGGCCCACCGTCGCGCTAGCCTTCTTTATAAGTTTGTTGAGCTTGTTGGCGTCAGCAACACACACACTGTTACCCCAGCAAATTATTGCCGCAAAGGTGGCACTAGCCACAATGGATTGGTAGAACACCTCAAGCATTTTGCCACACACATTAAAAGACCTTAACTTCCTTAGGAAGTACAATCTACTCATCCCCTTCTTGTAGACCTTCTCCATGTGGCACTTCCAGTCTAGCTTGCTATCCAGGTAAACTCCCAAATATTTGAAACTGTCCACCATCTCCACATCCTGACCGTCAATGGTAACAGGTAGGCATACCTTCTTGCACCTTCCATAGCTCATCACCAACTCCCTGGTTTTCTTAACATTTAGTTCTAGATGGTTAGCCTGGCACCATACTACAAAGTCCGCAACCACCCTTCTATATTCCTCTTCATCCTGGTCCTTCCCAATACCGCCAACTATCACAGAGTCATCCGAGTACTTCTGGAGGTGACAACGGTCTGATTTATACTGAAAGTCAGCTGTGTACAATGTAAAGAGGAATGGTGACAGCACTGTTCCCTGCGGGGCTCCGACACTGCTCAGTACACTATCTGATGTAGCCGTCCCCCACCTAGCAAACTGTGGCCTATCCGACAGGTAGTCAATTATCCAATTCACAAGTCCCTCATCCACTGCCATTTTAATCAACTTTCCACGCAGTAAGAGTGGCTGTAATGTGTTGAACGCACTAGAGAAATCAAAGAACAAAGCACGCACTGTGGTTCCATCATTGTCCAAAAAGGAATGTACTGTTTGTAGCAGAGACTCTACAGCATCGTCCACCCCCAGTCCCTGCCGGTGCGCAAACTGAAGAGCATCAGTATGCGCCATCACCCTTGGACACAAGTGAGCAAGTACTATTCTCTCCAAGGACTTCATCGCATGCGATGTTAAGGCCACCGGTCTATAGTCCCCCGGGGAAGCCGGGAAGGTAGTCTTGGGAACCGGCACCAGGCAGGAAGTCTTCCATAGCACTGGTACTCTCTTTGATTGTAAGCTCTGGTTAAAGAGATGCTGGAAGACAGTACACAACTCATTTGCACACACTCTGAGGACACGTGGACTGAGACCGTCAGGCCCTGCTGCTTTGCCAATGGCCAGCTTACTAAACTGGTCCCTCACGTCATTTTTGGAGACCGAGAAATGATCTATTTCACCCCCTGTTAATTTAGCTAGTTGTTCCCCGGCCTCCTCCCCCTTCCCTGCTGCTACCGCACCTTTATTGCTGAATCTATTGAAGAACTCATTCATTTCATTAGCCATTCTAAGTCCACCACCCCCCTGCTCCGACCTTGCCTTAAACCCAGTCACTAGCTTCATTCCAGCCCACACCTCTCTGGAGCTTTTTTGTGCAAATTGATTTTCTAATTTAACTCTGAATGCCTCACGGGCAATCTTAATTTTCCCCTTTAGGTCTCGCTGTATAATTTTCAATGCCTCCTTGTCCTTCCTTTTAAAAGCCAGTTTTTTCATGTTTAGTAAATGTTTCAACTCTTTTGTAATCCATGTCTTATTGTTTGCATAACACCGAATCTCTTGAACAGGTACTACAATGTCCATACAGAAGTTGATGTAATCAGTAACTCTGCCAGTAATCTCATTAACATCACAATTCTCTTTCATGGTACACAACACCTCCCAGTCTGTACAATCAAAGCAGTCTTGTAACGCCTCCTCTGCTGCTGGACACCACTTCCTTATCTTTTTAATTGTCACTGGTTGTTTGCGGACGTCTGGTTGGTAAGCAGGAGACATTTAGTATGAGGTTGTGGTCAGATTTCCCCAGGGGGGGGTAATGCAGCCGATGAATAAGCATTCTTAACATTAGCAAAGAGGAGATCCAGTGTGTTGTTGTCCCGTGTAGGACATTTGACATATTGATAGAACTTTGGTATTGCAGATGAGATCTTTACTCGATTGAAATCCCCAGAAATTACAGTTAGAGAGTTTATGTGTTTAGTCTGAAGCCGGGCCATCACCCCTGACAACACATCCCCAGCAGCCTCTGGGTTCGCACATGGTGGTATATACATCACAACTACAATAACAAGAGTGAATTCTCTAGGCAGATAGTAAGGCCTGAGGCCCACTGCTAACAGTTCAATATTTGCACAGCAATGTTTCTCCTTAACAGTTACATGCCCCTGATTGCACCATCTGTTGTTAATGTAGAGTAGCACTCCTCCACCTTTTATCTTGCCGCATCTAACTCTCTCTCTATCAGCCCGAACCATTTGAAACCCTGGTACCGAGACACATGAATCTGGGACCTCCTCATGCAGCCAGGTTTCTGTAAAGCACATGAGACTGCATTCCCTAAACTCCTTCTGGGTCTTACTCAGAGCCAGCAGTTCATCCGACTTATTTCCCAGCGATCGTACGTTACCCATGATAATGGATGGGACCACTGGTTTAAACCTTCTCCTCCAGGACTTGATCTTCTTGCCTGCTCTGCAGCCTCTGAAAGGTCTCCTTATTTCCCGTGGAACATTCAGTATTGCCACTGCTGGAGAAGAGTTTATCCTGCGCAGTTCCAGAAGACGATCCCTAGAATACACTGCTCGTTTAGCAACAGACCTAGGGTCCACCATCCCGTCATTGTTTCTACCCGTCACACCAGTCCTCTCCATGGCAAATCGTATGCAGTGACCTCCACCGCTCACATATGGCTGTATCCCTGTCACAGGCTGTGGGTAGCAGCATGCATCCTTCAGTAGCATTAGCTGAGATGGTCCGTATTGCGTGCCCCAGAGTGTCTGTACCTGCAGGAGACTTGTAAGTGGTGGAAGAAGATCCAGGTGCAGATCTCGTGCTGTGTGCCCAGCAGCAGTTGATAGTGTGGGAAGTGTTGTATCTTCCATCCCCAATAGACGAGTATACAGGAACGTTGCAATCCAGAGAAGGTAATAAAATAATAAAATAAAATAACTGTAACAAAACTGTAACTGAAATAAAGTAGAAGCTTCTGCTGCTGCAATGGGCTGCCAGTAGTCCGGCGCCGTATTGTCTCCACAATCTAGCAGAGAGTCAGACAGGCATGTCCACACCCTCCGGAGTCAGAAAGTGAAGTCCGTGATGCTCTTTACTGAGTATCCCGGGGTCCCGAAGCATTTCCTTTGAAAAAATTAAGTGTCCAAACTACAGGTGGTGTAGCTTGCTTAACAGCTGGGATAATCCGCTGACTAGCAGACACTGCTACTAGGCACAAAGTATTTCCTGCGCTAGATGCAGTTAAAAATTTGTAATTAGATACTCTCGTTGGATGCTGAGAAAGCATTCCATAGAGTCTCCTGGCACGCCATATATTATTCTCTTAAAAAGCTTGGGGTAGGGGTCTAGGGGACCCTTTTATAGCCAAAATCACGGCCCTGTATCGCAATACGTCACCTAGGTTGAAGATGAATGGAACTGTAGCACACCGAGGGCTCGGTTGCTACAGAGGTATTGCACCTCACCCAGAGGTGTGATATCTCACTCTCAGGTAAGGATGGAGTATGGATCAGGACCCCGACACCTGCATGCATTACACCACATTGCCGTGGGGCAGGGCGACCAATATGCCCCTGAGATGGGCACGACAGTCCCTGTCCCTGGCTGGAGTTGGGGGAGGGAACACCGAGAAATGGGAACCCTGTAGTGCAGGAGCAGGGAGGAAGCAGTTCCTGGGTGCATTGAGAAGGGAGTATAAAAGGTGGGCACCATCTTAGTTCAGTGCAGAGAAGTCTGAGCAGAAGTGACAGGGAGCAGGGGCTCTGCATGAGCTCTGCTCCGGAGGCAGGCCTAGTAACAGAGGCCCAGGCCTGGAAGAGGGAGAAGGAAGGAAGAGGAGCGGAGAAGGCTCCAGGAATGAGGAACGAAGGGATCCCAGGGGTGCGGACGGGCGAGTCGCCACAGCACGCCCGAATCCACCTGCGTGGAGGGGTCAGGCCAAAGGGGGAGCCCGGTCCCCGAAACTAGTGGAGGTGGGAAAAGACCCTCAGCTAGAAACCGAAGGCTGTGACATTTTATGTGGCGCAGCCCCTCGCTACACCCGCTAAGAAGGCACCACATAGGGTCAGGGAAACTGGCGCCAAGTTTACCAAGAGGAGGCCCAAGGCAGCCGGACAGAAGCGTTGGTAAGAAAGGCCAGACAAAGGACACACAAAAGGGGTCCTGTGAAGCACTCCAAAGTTATCTGGGAGTTGTCTGAGCCCCTCACCTGGTGAGCACAGTACGACGTGGGCAGCCGTTACCTGCAGAAGTGGTCTGGATAATAAGAACTGTGAGTAAAGGCCCTGGACTGCATCACTGACTCCGTGTCGTTACTGCTGCTGCCCTGCACCATCACCCCCATCCTCCGCATACACTGCCCTGAGGCTATACTCCTCCCGTGGGGAGTTATACTACGCTCTGCTGCACCCACAACACCAGCCTCAGCGGTCTGCCCTGCAGCGGCGGTTCACTCTGACCGCAATCCACGGGTGGCGTAGTCGGACATTTAAACATCAAAACCACATAAATAGTTCTACCACTGGTTTGACCGCCCTGAGGCACGGAACCGGGTCGCCGCCACGGAGACTACATCCACCAGCATCCACCAAAAAGGGTCCGGCTCCGGGTGTCCCAAGGCCCAGGGGGCGCGTCAGAACATTTTCATCACCTTTCATAATCACCAATGGGACAAGGCAGGGATGTCCTCTGTCCCCTCTCTTATACATCCTAGTGACGGAGCACCTGCTCTCATCAATTCGCCATAACCCCAATATTAGGTGGATTGAGGTGGGAGGCACCGAGTACAAGTGCTCTGCATTTGCTGATGATGTCCTAGTATATATCACTCAATCACATATATCCATCCCTGCTGTTATGGCTGAAATAGATCAATTTGTTACATGGTCAAATTTTAAAATCAATGCAGCGAAGTCTGAGGCCCTCGATGTCTCCCTCCCCAAATCCATACAGGATTCCATCCAGTCCAACTTTCCCTTTGCCTGGCCCTCACAGGGTATCAAATACTTTGGAATTCCTATTCATAGAGACCTCTCCCGTCTGTTATCTTAATTTTGGGCCCTTTATTGAACAACTCCATACAGACCACGGTTCGCAAGTTAGAACTGTAAGATTCACTACGTGAACCACTGGTGTTTTGTGGAAAAGCACATGTACACTGTGTTCCAAATTATTATGCAAAAAGTGTTTAGGAGTGATAAGGGAAGAATTTGTTTGTTTGTCAGTTAAACTCATTGATGGTGATGTGTGTCAGGGCTCTTTATATCACTGTAAGCAATTGCAGAAACACCTGTGCTAATTAGTTTGGCAGGTGTGTCCAATGAAAGGCAAGACTACTTAAGAAGGCTGTCCCACATTATTAAGCAGCCTACATTTTCTGCCAAAATGGGAAAGAAAAAGGATGTGTCGGCTGCTGAGAAGCAACAAATTGTGGAGTGTTTAGGTCAAGGCATGACTACAATCAACATTGCCAAGACACTTCATCCTGATCATTGCACAATCAAGAAGTATGTATCTGATTTACAGTACACACGTGTGCGTGCTGATAAGGTAAAATTGAGGACTCTTTCCTACAGGCAATTACATCAGGTTAAAAGAGCAGCGGCAAAAAAGCCTTGTCATAGCAGCAGACAAGTTTTTGAAGATGCTGGTGCCTCCAACGTCCCCCGAACAACAAGATGCAGAGTCCTTCAGAGGTTTGCAGCTGTGCGTAAGCCATCCTGTCGACCTCTTCTATCCACTGCACACAAGCAGAAACAGCTCCAGATGGCCAAACAATACATGAAGACTGACTTCAAAACTGTTTTGTTCACCGATGAGTGCTGTGCAACGCTCGATGGTCCAGATGGCTGGAGTGGAGGATGGCTGGTTGATGGACACCCCACGCAAATATGGCTACAGCGCCAACAAGGAGGAGGTGGAGTAATGTTTTGGGCTGGAATCATGGGGAGAGAGATTGTCGGCCCCTTTAGGATCCCTGAAGGGGTAAAGATGAACTCCATAATGTATGTGGAGTTTCTCAAACAGCACTTCCTGCCATGGTTCAAGAAGAAGAACCGTGTATTCCACGGCAAGATCATTTTCATGCATGATAATGCACCGTCTCATGCTGCACATAACACATCTGCATCTCTGGCTGATATGGGCATAAAAGGGGACAAACTTATGGTGTGACCCCCATGCTCCCCTGACCTTAACCCCATTCAGAACCTCTGGAGCATCTTCAAAAGGAGTGTCTATGATGGCGGGAGGCAGTTCACATCTAAGCAACAGCTCTGGGAGGGTATTCTGTCCTCATGCAAAACAATTGAAGCAAAAACCATCCAAAACCTGACAAATTCAATGGACGAGACAGCTCAGAAGCTCCTTTCGAACAAGGGGTCCTATGTGCAAATGTAACATCACCTAGAATAAAGTTATGAGTTGAAAACTGTTTGATTTCAGTTTCTAATAACCTGCTAATGCTTATAATTTCAAAAATGACCATTTTTTTGTTCTTTATTAAAATGAAAAGGTTGATCGAAGAGTGTGGGGGATCTAAGAGTGTGGCAACCCAGTAGTCAGGATTACTTTGAATTCTGACAATCTGAGGGTCATGTTGCAGGTAGTGTAGCAAGAAGGCACTCATGTGTCTTGCGCATCTAGGAGACCCAAAATTATTTTCCGGGCTAGATGCAGCTAAAAATTATTATTAATTTGAAAGCTGGTGGAGCTTAGTATAGATGGCCTAATAGAATCAGTACTGCACACTGCTACAAAGCCCAAATTATTTTCCAGCCAAGATACAGATAAACATGATTAGTAATTTTAAATCTGGTGGAGCTTAGTATAGATGGCCTAATAGAATCAGTACTGCACACTGCTACAAAGCCCAAATTATTTTCCAGCCAAGATACAGATAAACATGATTAGTAATTTTAAAGCTTAAAACGGTTGGTGAGGTGATTTTAACCAATCATCAAGCTTTTACTCTCCCCAGGATGACACAGGGGTAGAAAAGTCATTTCGGATCCATGATTTGTTCATCTTTATGAACGTGAGTCTGTCTACATTATCAGTGGAGAGCCGCGTGCGCTTATCTGTCAGCACACCACCAGCAGCGCTGAACACACGTTCAGACAGAACTCTGGCTGCGGGGCATGACAAAATCTCCAAGGCGTAAGTGGCTAGCTCCGGCCATTTATCCAGATTGGAAGCCCAAAAAGAGCAAGGGTCCAGTGACACAGTCATGGCTTCATTGTTTACTTGGAGATACTCCTGTACCATCGTCTCTAGGCGTTGACTATGTGTCAGACTTCTTGTCTCCTGTGGCCTTGCAAAGGATGGGCTAAAAAAGTGGTGAAATGATTCCGCAAAATTGATGTTACCAGCAGATACTGTGTGTCTGTTACGGTTTGAGTGAACACTCGACGGTCCCACGGTTGGCAAGTTGGAACTGTGAGATTCACTACGTGCACCACTGGTGTTTTGTGGAAAAGCACATGTAAGATTCTGCAACAGTCTCTGCTGATACTCCTGCATGCGTGCATCCCTTTCTATGGCAGGAATAATTTCTGCAAATTTACTTTTGTACCGGGGATCTAACAGTGTGGCAACCCAGTAGTCAGGATTATTTCTAATTCTCACAATTCGAGGGTCATGTTGCAGGTAGTGCAGCAAGAAGGCACTCATGTGTCTTGCGCATCCAGGAGCACCAAGTCCCTGTTGTGTTGGTGGCGAGGTAACAATCATGCTTCCTTCCTCTGTCCTCTCCCCCCAACCTCGTACAACAGAAATGTGATCAAGGTCTCCCTCATCTGATGAGTCTTCCATCAGTTCGTCCTCCACTTCTTCCTGGGCTCCTGCACCTTCCTCACTAGTTTGGCTGCTACCATGCGCCCTGGTAAAACCATCTCCCACCATCCTCACATGCCTGCCGCCTTGGTGCTGCCGACCGTCTGGACCTTGCAGATGTTAGCCCTTCCGCATACAACTCCTCCTTCTCTACTTCCTCCACCTCCTCTTGTGCCACCACCTGACTCCGAATTCTGTTTAACATGTGCTCCAGCATGTAAATCACCGGAATAGTCATGCTGATAATGGCATCGTCAGCACTAAACATCTTCGTCGCCATTTCAAAACTGTGCAGAAGGGTGCATAGGTCCCTGATCTGAGACCACTCCTCCAGCGTGATTTGCCCCACCTCTGGATCTCCTTGGCCCAGGCTATACGTCACAACGTATTGCACCAGGGCTTGTCGGTGCTGCCACAGTCGCTGCAACATGTGCAGAGTTGAATTCCACTGGGTAGGCACATCGCATTTTAGCCGGTGAAGTGGCAAGCCCAACGACTTCTGTAGAGATGTAAGTCGCTGAGCTGCGGGATGCGAACGGCGGAAGTGAGCACACGGTGACCGTGCCCTCTGCAGAAGGCCATCTAGTCCGGGATAGTGGGCTAAAAATTGCTGGACAACCAGGTTCAACACGTGAGCCATACAAGGCACATGTGTGACATTGCCCCGGCAAAGGGCCGCACCAAGGTTTGCAGCATTGTCGCACACGGCCTTCCCTGGTTTCAGGTCCAGTGGAGACAACCATTCATGAAACTGGTTCTCCAGAGCTGACCACAACTCCTCAGCTGTGTGACTCACATTTCCCAGACATTTCAAAGTAAAAACCGCCTGATGACGTTGAGCCATGCTGCCAGCATAGTAAGGAGGTGTGCAGGATCCCTTCTGCGCAGTTAGAAAGCTTATGGCATGACCAGACAGGCTTTGGGTGCAGGTGGAGGACCGAGAGGAGGTTGAGGAGGCAGAAGCAGTGGAGGAACTTCGAGATAAAGAGGATTGACGCACAACTCGTGGGGACGGCAAGACTTGGACAGCAGCCCCTTGTCCTGCTGTCACCATAGTTACCCAGTGCCCAGTCAGCGACATGTAACGCCCCTGTCCATGCCTACTCGTCCAAGTGTCTGTGGTGAAATGCACCCTGTCACACACAGAGTTTCTCAAAGAAGCGGTGATGTTGTGTGCGACATGCTGGTGGAGCGCAGGCACACCTTTCTTTGAGAAGTAGTGCCGACTGGGCATCTGGTACTGGGGCACTGCGACGGACATAAGGTCTCGAAAATCCTCTGTGTCCACCAGGCGGAAAGGCAGCATTTCTGTAGCCAAGAGCTTGCAGATGGTGAAATTCAACCTCTTAGCTTTCTCATGGCTAGGAGGAAATGGTCTTTTACTTGTCCACATCTGAGGGACCGAGGGCTGGCTGTTGTGCTTAGACGGGGTTGAGAAGGGTGTCACCGGCAAACTGCCGGTCTGTGAGGAAGATGCAGGCGGACATGTTAGGTTGCCTTGATCCACAGGTGGTGCTATCGATGTCGGACAGCGCTCAACACCAGCTGGTGTTACCACCTCCAAAGAAAATGATGACCTGCCAATCACGCTGGCTGTTGCGGGTAAAGAGGTGGCAGGTCTGCATCCCAAAACAGGTGTGACTGCTGTCCCCCCAGTCACAGAGGATGAAGAGGCCGTGGATGCACAAGATGTGGCAGACGGTGGTTGGCCCGGCCGGCTAGGCCGCATTGTAGCACAGTGAGCTTCCCACTGCAACTTATGCTTCATGTCCATGTGCCGGTTCATGCATGAAGTACTCAAACGATGTATTTTTTGGCCTCTACTTAGCTTTTGCTGACAAATGTTACAGATAACACGAGTTGGGTCATCTTTATCGATCTCAAAAAATGCCCAGGCTATGCAAGGCTTAGCACCCATGCGACCTGAAGAGCCACCACGACTTGTGGTCAGAGGCAGAGTTGTGTTTGAGGATGCAGTTGTTGACGTGCTTCCAGTACTACGTCTCTGTCCAGGAAGGCGCAACCTGACCTCGTCGTCACTAGCATCCTCCTCCACCTCCTCTGCTGACCTCATCTCTTGGCTGACTGTGGGTTGACAGTAAGTGGGATCTCCAACCTCATCATCATCACCCTGTGTGTTATCACACCCGTCGTCCTCAGAGCCAACCTGTTCCTGCCCTGACAAAAAACTAAAGTTGTCGCTCCAATCAGGCATTTGAGTCTCATCAACGTCTTCCTCATTGTCTCCACCAACAGGAGTTACAGTTTGGGAACGAGGGTCTACATTATGATCAGAACCTTCTGCGTCTGGTCCTGGATCCGACTCTTAAAGATTCTGGGCATCAGTGCAGATCATTTACTCGTCTGGATTCACAGAAGCTCTGGAGCCGACCTCTGATTCCCAGGCTATAGTATGAGTAAACAGCTCTGCAGACTCAACCATCTGTTCTACCCCATACTCAGATGGGCAGCTGGAGACTTGGGAGCTGTGAGGAAGCAAGTGCGATTGGGGTGACACCTCTGAGGACTGGAGTATTTGTGATGTTGAAGTTGAGGTGGAGGAGAGCCTATTTAAAGGAGCACTTGATATCCGTTGAAGCACCTGCTTTTTTTGTGCCTCATCTGGAATTTGTAGCGATTGGCATGGCCGTAAGAAAGGGATCTTATCACATTGTCCACTAAAAGAAGTAGACATTTTAGTTTGGCTGGAAGATGGTCTTTCTTCTGCAGATGTTACTGTTGCTTTAACACCTACCACACGGACACAACCTTTTTCCCCTTCCCAACACGCCTATTCCCCTTTCCACCAGCAGCAGGCCTTTTTCCACTCATTTTGGTGATTAACTAATTCACAACTCTAGAGTTGTTTGCACAAAAAAACAATGGATGGGAACCGAGCAGAGCTGAGTGGCCAAACTGTGGTATTAGGCCAAAAGTATTGGCTGGGTTAGATGCAGATAAAAATTATATTGAATTTGCAACCTGATGGAGGTCAGTATAGATGGACTAATAGACCAAGTCCCACACACTGCTACAAGCTGAAATATTTTTTCAGAGCTAGATGTAGAAAAAAACTAGATTGAATTTGCAACCTGATGGAGGTCAGTATAGATGGACTAATAGATCAAGTCCCACACACTGCTAGAAGCCTAAATATTTTCGGAGCTAGATGCAGAAAAAAATTATATTGAATTTGCAACCTGATGGAGGTCAGTATAGATGGACTTATAGACCAAGTCCCACACACTGCTAGAAGCCGAAATATTTTTTCAGATCTAGATGCAGATAAAAATTATTTTTAATTTGCAACCTGGTGGAGGTTAGTATAGATGGACTAATAGAACAAGTCCCACACACTGCTACAAGCTGAAATATTTTTTCAGAGCTAGATGCAGAAAAAAATTATATTGAATTTTCAACCTGATGGAGGTCAGTATAGATGGACTAATAGAACAAGTCCCACACACTGCAACAAGCTGAAATATTTTTTCAGAGCTAGATGCAGAAAAAAATTAGATTGAATTTGCAACCTGATGGAGGTCAGTATAGATGGACTAATAGAACAAGTCCCACACACTGCTACAAGCTGAAATATTTTTTCAGAGCTAGATGCAGAAAAAAATTAGAGTGAATTTGCAACCTGATGGAGGTCAGTATAGATGGACTAATAGAACAAGTCCCACACACTGCTACAAGCTGAAATATTTTTTCAGAGCTAGATGCAGAAAAAAATTAGATTGAATTTGCAACCTGATGGAGGTCAGTATAGATGGACTAATAGACCAAGTCCCACACACTGCTAGAAGCCTAAATATTGTTTCAGAGCTGGATGCAGATAAAAATTATTTTTAATTTGCAACCTGGTGGAGGTTAGTATAGATGGACTAATAGAACAATTCCCACACACTGCTACAAGCCGAAATATTTTTTCAGAGCTAGATGCAGAAAAAAATTATATTGAATTTGCAACCTGATGGAGGTCAGTATAGATGGACTAATAGAACAAGTCCCACACACTGCTACAAGCTGAAATATTTTTTCAGAGCTAGATGCAGAAAAAAATTATATTGAATTTGCGACCTGATGGAGGTCAGTATAGATGGACTAATAGAACAAGTCCCACACACTGCTAGAAGCCGAAATATTTTTTCAGAGCTAGATGCAGAAAAAAATTATATTGAATTTGCAACCTGGTGGAGGTTAGTATAGATGGACTAATAGAACAATTCCCACACACTGCTACAAGCCGAAATATTTTTTCAGAGCTAGATGCAGAAAAAAATTATATTGAATTTGCAACCTGATGGAGGTTAGTATAGATGGACTAATAGAACAAGTCCCACACACTGCTAGAAGCTGAAATATTTTCAGAGCTAGATGCAGAAAAAAATTAGATTGAATTTGCAACCTGATGGAGGTCAGTATAGATGGACTAATAGACCAAGTCCCACACACTGCTAGAAGCCTAAATATTTTCAGAGCTAGATGCAGAAAAAAATTAGATTGAATTTGCAACCTGATGGAGGTCAGTATAGATGGACTAATAGAACAAGTCCCACACACTGCTAGAAGCTGAAATATTTTTTTCAGAGCTAGATGCAGAAAAAAAATATATTGAATTTGCAACCTGATGGAGGTCAGTATAGATGGACTAATAGAACAAGTCCCACACACTGCTACAAGCTGAAATATTTTTTCAGAGCTAGATGCAGAAAAAAATTAGATTGGATTGCAACCTGATGGAGGTCAGTATAGATGGACTAATAGACCAAATCCCACACACTGCTAGAAGCCTAAATATTTTCAGAGCTAGATGCAGAAAAAAATTAGATTGAATTTGCAACCTGATGGAGGTCAGTATAGATGGGCTAATAGACTAAGTCCCACACACTGCTACAAGCTGAAATATTTTTTCAGAGCTAGATGCAGAAAAAAATTATATTGAATTTGCAACCTGATGGAGGTCAGTATAGATGGACTAATAGAACAACTCCCACACACTGCTAGAAGCTGAAATATTTTTTCAGAGCTAGATGCAGAAAAAAATGATATTGAATTTCCAACCTGGTGGAGGTCAGTATAGATCGACTAATAGAACAAGTCCCACACACTGCTACAAGCCGAAATATTTTTTCAGAGCTCGATGCAGAAAAATATTATATTGAATTTGCAACCTGGTGGAGGTTAGTATAGATAGACTAATAGAATGATGCAATGCCCAAAAGGTTTTACTTCACTAGGTGCAGTAAAAAAATTGGTATTCTATACACAGGTGGTGTAGCTTGCAACACAGATAGGCTACTCCACTGACTAACACACTCTGCAATAGACCAAAAAGGATTTGCTTTGCTAGATTTAGCCAAATGCTGTGAAAAAAAACTTGCACAGCACTGGTACAGACCTGCCTGGCAAAAAGTGATAGGAACTGATGTAACCTAGCCCTGAAAAGGACTGCAATTACAATTAGTCTTTACTCCCACAACCTATCTATTTAAGAGCACAGACCTGCCTGATAAAAGTCGTAGGAAATAATGTAACCTAGTCCTTAAAAGGACTGCAATCACAACTCTTCCCTACTCCCAAGCTATCTGTAGATTTGTGCGAAAATTGGCTTGAAATTAACAAAGTATAGCGCACACAGCAACAGCGGTGCCGTCTAACACGCAGCTGCAGCAGTGAGAAAATGGTGGCGACGGGGAAAATGGCTGGGTCTTATAGGGCAAGGACATGTGACATACACTGCCAATGACACATGCCCTTGCTTGTGTGAAAAAAAGCAGTTCGCTCCGTGTGTGCGCTGCTGATAGGCTGACAGATTGCACCTCCCCACTGTAAATGCGGGAAAGAGAAAAAAAATGGAGATCTTCATTATTCCTGCAGAGATCCATCCCCTGCCCCTCCCCCCACCCCACTGTACACTCAAACTGCGTATTAACATTAATTTTCAGCATTACTGAGAAAAAATCCAGTTATGATTTTGTTGCACGAACAGTTATCGAACATAACCTCGAACTGCCGAATTTTTTTCAAATCGTTCGTGTTCGCCGAACGGCTCGAACACCGCTCAAAACAGCTCGAATTTGAGATTGGCGAACAGTTCGAGTCGAACACCGCTCATCTCTATTCAATATCTACACGCTATAATTTATTCCACAAAAGTTCCAAAAAGACTGTGTTTTGAAAGAACCAAAAAGAAGACGAGACGAAGACCCAATAACATGAAATGATGACGATTGGACCCGTGATTGCTTCAATTTAGATTTAGGGAAGTATATAATTATTATCCCTGCTTGAGATGCTCGGCACTAACTGAGTATTTCCGGGGTTGCTCGGCAGGAGCTCGGGTCCCCTCCCTGCATGTTTGGCGCTGTTTACAGAGCCAATGAACATGCAGGGATTGCCTGCCACTCACTGTAATGCCGCAGCCATGTTGGTCTATATCAGACATGGCGCTGCCGTGCTCGTCCCAGTCACTCCGGAATCAGACAGTGTAGGGAGAGCTGCTGAGCTAGGGAGAGATTCGCTTGTTTATTAGGTAGTGTAGGTAGAACAGAAGTATATTACACATATCCATCTCAACAAACAGTCCTTCTGAGGACTAATCCATCTGCAGAGATATCAGGCAGGCAGTGTATATAGGCAGGGAGGGTTTATAGCAGACTGCAGTGCATATAGCACAAGAAGCTCCATTCCGGTTTTGTCTGCTGCTGCTGTTAGATATATCTAGACATAGGCCCAGGTTTCAGGGGCCAGGAATAATTTTTTTGGGGATCTTAATCCTCATTATTTGCTTAAAAAGCAATCCAGAGTACACTGTTTTTCTGCGCCATTTGCTTTTGGCACTGCAGAATACAGCCAGGTCCTTTCCATATTACAGCGCTAAAAATCCAGCTATTTAAAACTGTGGTTTGTCTGTCACACGGATCACATATATTTGCGCTGAAAATATTGCCATTTCAGGCCTCCATTGAAAGTTTGTTTTGTTAGTGTTTCAGTGTGTCAGTGAAGCTATTGACACCAGTTTGCTGTTAAAAATAGTTACCTACAGGCCAGCTATTTAAAACTGTGGTTTGTCCGTCACACAGATCACATATAAGTTCGCTCCAAATTCATCCATTTGTAGTGAGCATGGAAGATATTGTCCCCAACAAGGCAATTTGCACCACCTGCCAGGCTAGCATCAGCAGGGGTGGCAAAACGACCAGCCTGACCACCACCAGCATGATCAGGCACATGGCAGCAAAGCACCCGACTTTGTGAGCCGAACCCCATGGTCCAGGAACAGTGTCTGCGGGTGGCACCACTGTTTCTTTCACTGTTGTGCATGCAAGCCAATCCCCTGTCCATGGTGCATGCGAAGATGCCTCCTGCCCTGCACCTGTCATTGCACACTCTCAAGTAGCAGCATCAGGACGCACGTCCATGTCCTTGTCCCAGCGCAGTGTTCAGTTGTCCATACCCCAGTCCTTGGAACGCAAGCGCAAATACGCAACCAATGCCCCACAGGCCACACTACTAAATTCACACATTTTGCGACTGCTTGTGCTCGAAATGTTGCCTTTTAGGCTTCTGGAGTGGGAAGCATTCCGCAACCTGATGGCGGCGGTTGTCCCTCGGTACTCGGTCCCAAGCCGCCACTATTTCTCCCGGTCCCCGCATTACACAAGCACGTGTCCCAAAACATTAGCCATGCCCTCAACAATGCAGCTACAGGGAAAGTCCACCTAACCACGGACACGTGGACAAGTGCTTGTGGGCAAGGACGGTACATCTCGCTGAAGGCACACTGGGTTAACATAGTGGAAGCCGAGACCCAGTCAGACCTTGAGACGGAACACGTCCTCCCGACGCCAAGGATTTCTGGCCCTAGGTCAAGCAGAGTTGCCCTCACAGTCTACAGCTCCTGCACCTCATCCTCCTCCTCTTCTTGAGCCTCCATCTCCGAAATGACCACATCAGTCACAAGCTCAAATCCAATGACCAAATCAGTGACAAATCCAGCACTGCAGCACTGCCTCGGCCAAACGGCAACAGGCTGTGCTGAAGCTAATATGCTTAGGTGACAAACCGCACAATGCTGAAGAGTTGTGGACAGCTCTGAAAGAGCAGGCAGATCTGTGGCTCACACCGCTGAACCTACAGCCAGGCATGGTAGTGTGTGACAATGGCCGGAACCTGGTGGCAGCTCTGAGGCAAGGCGAGCTCACACACGTACAATGCCTGGCCCATGTGCTTAACCTCGTGGTTCAAAGGTTTCTCAAATCCTACCCAGAGCTGCCGGATCTGCTTGTTAAAGTATGCCACCTGTTTGCCCATTTTAGAAAGTCACCTACAGCTTCTGCCGCCCTTTCCGTGTTTAGGCAGTGCTTGTAGCTTCCGGCTCACAGACTGGTGTGTGATGTCCCCACGCATTGGAACTCTACACTGCAGATGTTGGGAAGGATTTGTGAGCAGAAGAGGGCAGTTGTTGAGTACCAGCATCAACAAGGCCGTCGGTATTCAGTTCAGACTCCACACATAAGACCTCAGGAGTGGACATGGATGTCAGACATATGTACCATCCTCAAAAACTTTGAGGACTCCACCAAGATGGTGAGCGGCAATGACGCCATAATTAGGGACACCATCCCGCTTCTCTGTCTTCTGAAATGCTCTCTGCTCACAATCAAAGAGGATGCATTGCAGGCGGAGTACGATGCGATGGAGCAAGGAACCATACAGGGTAATTACACACAGCTCAGCCTCATCTCATCCCAACGTGCATTGGGTGACAATGAGAAAGAGGAGGAGGAGGAAGAACAGGAGTTAGTTTCATGCGCTATAGACGGTACTACCTGCACAACTGTCATACCGTTTGTTGGCCTGAGGACAGAGAGGAGGATTAGAGCATGGTCACTCGTTCTCTTGGTGAGGACACAGAAGTCTTGCCTGTTAGCAGTCTGGCACGCATGGCTGAGTTTATGTTACGCTGCCTTTCCAATGACCCTCGCATTCTCAAAATTTTGCGTGACAGTCATTACTGGTTGGTGACACTTCTAGACCCAAGCTACAAGGAGAACTTTCTATCTCTTATTCCTGAGGTGGACAGGTCTAAAAACATGGGGCAGTACCAGAAGGCCCTTGTTGTGGAACTATTAAAAAAATTCCCATCTGAAAACGCTGGCGGCACAGAGCACAGTTCGTGGGATAACCAAGGACTGCAGGTGAGAGACACAACTCCAATCAAGCAGAGGCAGGGGAACACTGTCAAAGTTCTGAGAGAATTTTATCAGCCCCTCCCATCGCTCAGGCCCTGAGGCATGAGGTACTCTCACAAGAAGTGGAAAGTTTGGGAATATGGTGAGGGAGTACCTTGCCGACTGTACCAACGTCCTCCGTGATTCCTCTGTGCCTTTAATTATTGGTATCCAAGCAGGATACGTGGAATGAACTCGCTCTTTACGCCTCGGAGGTCCTGGCCTGCCCTGCCACTAGCATTTTATCAGAGCGGGTTTTTAGTGCCGCTGGTGGAATTATAACTGATAAGCGCACCCGCCTGTCAACTGAAAATGCTGACAGGCTGACTCTTATAAAAATGAACAAGGGCTGGATTGGGCCAGACTTCTCAACACCATTGATTGAGTGTCTTTTTTTGGGAGGTGTATTCCCATGCACCTTTTAACACGCACACATGTGTATACGCTTCCTGATTTTGGCTTTTTGCTCTTGTCCTCCTCCTTCTCCTCATCCTCATTCTCCACCACGATATTACGATGGGGGACCGTGGTCCGTGATGCAACATCCACATAATTTTTTTAAAGGGTGTTTATGATGCGTGTAAAAATTTTTTTATACAGTATGTTCATGTATACCCCCCAGGGGTAAATGTTTGTCAGTCCATACACTTAGTGCATAGGCCAACACTCTTGGAGACCCACTTCCTAATAATGGGAACATTTTTTCATGAGGCCCTCTACGTCTCTTCCAAGGGGCATTGGAGTGCCTCCCAATTTTTGGCAACCCTTGCATTCACTGCATAGGCAAACACAATGGGAAACCCATTTCCTAATAATGGGAATATTGTTTTTAAGAGGCCGTCTGACCTCCACGTCTCTTCCAAGGGGCATTGGAGTGCCTCCAAATTTTTGGCAACCCTTGCATTAACTGCATAGGCAAACACAATGGGAGACCCATTTCCTAATAATGGGAACATTGTTTTCAGGAGGCCCTCCTCTAAGTCTCTTCCAAGGGGTATTGGGGTGCGTCTAAATTTACAAAGGGGAATTGGGCTGCGTCCAAATTTGGGCAGCCCTACCACTCACTGCATACGCAATAACAGTATAGGAGACCCACTCTTTAGTAATGGGAAGAACAAAGCCTGTCCGGCTGATGGCTCAAAGAATAGTGAGGGCCCTTTAAGAATAGTAAAGGCCGCCTGATGGCCCTATTTCCCGATGAATGCATTTGTCACAGTTGAAAGCAATGCAAAAGTGCAAAAACGCATCAAAAACGCTATGTGTGTGTGACGCTTCTACTCAGAAAGCCCGTGTTTTACCCTGGGTGTTGGGGGACTCGGAGTCGGGCCCTGCGTCGAAGAGATGGGATGCAGCCGTGGCCTGGGCCCGACCTGTGCTCAGGGCCGTCACATTAGAAAGAGATGATGTGGGCTATTCCGGGTTGAGTGGCTTAATTAATGACTACGCCACCTGTGGTGTCTGGTGATGGACCACCAGCACCTCTACAGTCCGCTGAGGCCCGATGTCATAGCGGCTAAAGTTCTCGCTGCTCCCCACAGGCGGAGCGCGGCCTCAGGGCAGGCAAGACAGGATGAAGGGGGGGGTTAGCAGTGCGGGAGTACGGGCACTGCGTCGCGTGGTATGGCGCGTAATGAACAGTCCGGAGGCCATAGGGATGAACTTCCAAGGCTTTACTCACAGTTCTCATAAGCAGCGCAAGGCTTCTCCCTGCTCCTCGCGGAGTCCTGTGGCCACCAGGGACGGGGGTCCGACTACCTCCGAGGAAGTCCAGTGTGAGGCAGCATCCCTACACCAGAGTGTTCCTGCACTACAGACTTTACCCTCTCTCGTCTGTGCGTGTGTAGATAGGCCGGGTCTCCCTCTGAGCTCCTCTCAGGTGTGGGGCTCGGGTGCAATTCCTCTCCAGCTGAGGCCCACTGGGATCCTCAGGGCCTAACCGGGCTTTCCCGTCCTGGACATAGAGTACGAGGTCGGGTGTCGGGGGCCGGTACCCCTCTTGCAGCCGGAATCCCTCTGAATAGATCAGGTAGAAGAGGACAGGTGGCGTGCTCCGCTCCGTCTGCATCCTCCCTGGGACCCATTTGCTAGGGAGCCACACTCTAAAGCTCCCGGGCCTTCTTGATCCTGGTCCTTGGTCGGGTTGAGACATTCCTTGTCTGCAACCTCCCTCTCGTCCCATAGATCGGGGTACGAGGGCTGTGTCCCATACCGGTGCAGGCCCACATAGGATCTGCGCTCCCGGAGGGAAGTCTCTTTACACACAGTATTTTGACAGCACAGTACGACCACTAGATCCTATGACTTAGGATTAGCAAGAAGGACCAGAGAAGAACCAACTGAAGAACTGAAGGACCAAGATCAAAGATGGCATTCTATTAAATATGAAATTAGAAGAGTCACTAACTAACTGTTCCTCCACCCACACCCACTAACTGGTTCCTACCACTTTGTGTTCCCCAGTCTCCCTGTAACCAGGGGAGCAGCACTAGTGCATACTAGCTCCCTCTGGTGGAGATGTGGTGTTGGATGCAAAAGGCTAGATCACTACCATCGCACCGGACTTACCTCAGAGGAGGAACACCACACTCCATTAAAGAAGTGCAGCATTCCTGTGGCAGCCGAACCCTCAGGGGCGCCACATGTGATCATAGCCCAAGGTGTGGATGAGTATTTTTGTTTTCGGTTATTTATTTTGCCTTATATACAAGTCATTAACCTGGAAAGAATGTTCCTTAACATATTTCCCAGGAAAATCCATTTTGGTTTCGTTTTAGTATGTTCTTTTGTGAGTCCGTAAAAGTGGTGTAATACCTCTGACAACATTGTTGACAGCAGTGACCTGGGAGTCAGAAATGCTTCCAGGGGTCTTCCCCATGCTGTTCCCATGTCATTTGAGCACTGTTCCCATCGGTTTGGGCAATTTTTAGGCCCCCTGCAGACTGCCGGGGGAGCCACCTGAAAAATGCTCGAGTTTCCCATAGACCCGAGTATTCCAATGTGCTCGACCCGAGCATCGAGCACCCGAGCATTTTAGTGCTCGCCAATCACTAATAATTATAAATTTTATATTGATCATGGCTTACCATAACATGGATTCACATCATTATGCTATTGAATGTGTATAACAATAATCCGATATTGATATTATTATTATTATTATTAGTATAGATATTAAATTATATTGCCAAACAATAAGCAAAGAAGAAAGATGATCCTGTTATGAACCTATCTACTTTGAGGATTCCAGTTGATGTCTGTCACCCTCAAAAGGGGGAATTGTGAAACATTAATTACGGATATTCATTTTTGTATTCTGAATTCTGTATCATACATTGCATAAGATTGCATCTGCCATCGTGATAGGGTTTCTAGATGACATGCACTATTTGTGTATTTTTAGTTCAGTGTAAGATAGTGCCATATGCAGAAGAACAGGTGTTGTGAGGGGGCTATATAACCCCATGTTAGAGACAGGGTGGGCTCTTGCACTACACATGACACCAGAAGGAGGATCTACGTGTGAAGGAAGGAGATGACATATAGGCCCTGACACACGTGCGGGACACAGACAAACGCAACTTATCATCCAGGTTCCCAGGAAACGATGGGTGAATCTAGGGACAAATGGACAATCACTTTGTAACTATTTCACCTATTTTATGTAACTACTGCAATTATTCTTTTTAATGGACAATCCAAGAATAAATCAATACATTTTTTAATAAGAATATTGTGATATATATTCTTTAATCAATCACATATGATAAGAAGTCCTCTATAAAAATATACTGTACGTAAATATTTTTAACAGTGTATGTGCGTGTCTGCGTGTTGTATGTGTGCATATCTGTGTACCATGTGCGTGTATGTCTGCTTACTGTATGCGTGTATGTCTGCGTACTGTGTGTGTGTGTGTGTGCATGTTTACATATGTGAAGGATGAGGGGGCAGGCTGGGCCCTGTGTTGTATACCTATATTTCTCCACTGTATCTGTGCATCATGAATCGTGGTATGTGTTAAAGTGGCCACTGAGACTCTTTTTCCCAAGGTCCATGAAAACCAGGAGCTGGCCCTGGTTGAAAGCAATGATGGAGGAGGGAGGGTCATGTGACACTCCCTCTGCCATCATTCCTCCTCTGCGTCTGACTCAGTGGCGTGATGACGGGCCACTCTGTGTCAGACAGTGGAGCTGGCAGCTGCTGAGGTGATGAGAGAGACACGCTGCAGAGACTGAAGCAGCAGGGAACGAGGAGCAGTGAGTATGTATTTATTTATTTTTAAATCAGTGTAGACGGATAATACTGGAGGACTGGGGCTGCATTTTACCCTATGGGGGGCTGCATTATACTGCATACTGGAGCATGGGGTGCATTATACTGTGTGGAGGACCATGGGGAGTGCATTATACTACGTGGAGGACCATGGCGAGTGCATTATACCACATGGAGGACCATGGCGAGTGCATTATACTGTGTGGAGGACCATGGGGGGATGCATTATACTGTGTGGAGGACCATGGGGGGCTGCATTATACTGTGTGCAGGACCATGGGGAGTGCATTATACAGCGTGGACGATCATGGGAAGTGCATTATACTGCATGGAGGACCATAAGGAATTCATTATACTGCATGGAGGACCATGGTGAGTGCATTATACTGCGTGGAGGACCATAGCGAGTGCATTATACTGCATGGAGGACCATAGGGAGTTCATTATACTGCATGGAGGACCATGGGGAGTGTATTAAACTGCGTTCAGGACCATGGGGAGTGCATTATATGGCTTGGAGGACCATGGCGAGTGCATTATACTGCGTGGAGGACCATGGTGAGTGCATTATACTGTGTGGAGGACCATGGGGGGTGCATTATACTGTGTGGAGGACCATAGGGAGTTCTTTATACTGTGTGCAGGACCATAGGGAGTTCATTATACTGCGTGGAGGACCATAGGGAGTTCATTATATTGCGTGGAGGACCATAGGGAGTGCATTATACTGCATGGAGGACCATAGGGAGTACATTATACTGCATGGAGGACAATAGGGAGTGCATTATACTGTGTGGAGGACCATGGTGAGTGTCTTATACTGTGAGGAGGACCATGGCGGGTGTCTTATACTGTGTGGAGGACCATGTCAAGTGTCCTATACTGTCTGGAGGACCATGGCGAGTGTCTTATACTGTCTGGAGGACCATGGCGAGTGTCTTATACTGTGTTGAGGACCATGGCGAGTGCATTATACTGTGTGGAGTGTGGAGAGGTGTGGGGCCATTATACTATATGTAGGCCCATTATACTGTATGCAGGGCTGTGTGGGGGTCACAGTTGGAGGAGCATACTGTGTTGGGGTTGACGCGCCCCCTGGGCCATGTTCAAGGGATACCCGGAGCTGGATCTGGATAGGGGTAGTAGCCCTTGTGGCGGTGACCCGGTCCGTGCCCAGGGTGGTCAAACTAAGTGTGTGGCAGTCTTTGTAGATGTTGTTTGAGTGTCGACTACGCCACCCGTTGATTGCGGCTATGAGGCCGCCGCTGCAGAGCAGACCGCTGAGGCCGGTGGTAGGATTGTGCAGCAAGGATGGTATAACCCCCAACGGGAGGGGTATGGCCTCAGGGCAGCAGATGTGGAAGATGGTGGTTGTGATGGTGCAGCAAGGAAGCTCAGAGACGTGTGGTGCAGTTTCAGGGTTTTTACTCACAGGTGTTGCTCCGGTCACTCCGGCCTTGAGTGACCACCCGAGCCGTGCTGCGTCCACCAGGTGTGGGACTCGGCCAACTCCCAGGCAGTCCAGAGCGTGGTCCTGAGCTCCCCTCTCTTCCTTCCTACTGGCCGTTCCCACCAGGGATCCACCTTTGTCCGGCTCCTTCACCCGTTAACTTGTGGGATCTCAGGGTTCCCTCTTGTCCTGCGTCTCTGGGCCTTTCTTCCTCCTCCTCTCCACTACAGGCCTGGCCCTGGAGCTGGGCCCAGCTGGAGCCACAGCTCCCTGTCAGCCCTCTTGGCTGAGCTCCTCTCTGAACAGACAGACCCTGTCTAAAGATGGTGCCCACCATATATACTCCCTCTATGTGTGAGCCCAGGTGACTAGCACCCAATGGGCTCCTACTTCTATGCCCAGAGTCCCTCCCCTATCTGCCCCTACACTACTGGGATGTTCCTCCCCCCCCCCACTCCAGCCAGGGACAGACGCTATCGTACCTGCACATCTATTTGGTGGGAGTACCGTTGTTCTGTCCCCCGGAAATGGGGTGAGTGTAGTGCATGCAGCTATCTGAGCTCAGTCCCACACTCCATCCTTACCCGGGAGTGGAATACCACACCTCTGGTTCGAGGTGCAATACCCCTGTAGCAGCCGAGCCCTCGGGGTGCTACATTCCCCCCTGGTAAATCACAGCACGTCCTCGGGCTGTAAAAGAATAAAACATACCAAAACATACAAACTTTTTAAAACATACACTAACAGGTAAAACATCATAAACATTATCAGCAAATATAATATGACAGGTAACTTCTTATATATTATTCTAGCAATATAAACTTTTAATATAAAACTTTTTTTTTTTTTTCATATAAAATGTTCTTGATCTTCTGGCCACGGTGCCACTTGTGACCAGGTAAAGTGCCACAGTCACTGGAAGAAAACAGCAGCTCTCCTATAAAACCGGTAGGGGCGCCTTAGGAAGCACAACTATTTACAGGGTATGGCCGCTCTCAGTCCTCGGCCAGTGGGGAAAAGGGATGGCTGCTCACAGTCCTCAGCCTGTGGGGATAGGGAATGGCTGCTCACAGTCCTCAGCCTGGTTAGGGATAGGGACACACAGGTAATAGTTCCACGCTAGTCCCAACGGGGACCACACTTCACTTAGCAGCAATTCACATAACAGTTCTTGTAACAGTTCTCATACCCCGACGGGTAACTATATACAGCTCTTTTGTTTATGCTACTTCCCTTCAGTAGCGGTGTCCTCTCCTTGTCTCCTCCTGAGGGTAATCTTCAGACCCGTCCGGGTCCTCTTGTTCCTCCTCATACCGCAGCTCTTCCTCCGTCAACCGGTGCACATGAAGGGCGTATGGTCCTTTTGCACACTGATGCCGGGTGAAGGTGACCTCGTCACCCAGGTAAAGGTCACGTCCCCGGTGTCCCTCTGGCAGATGGGACTCGACATCCCTGCGGGTAACAAAGACGTCGCCGGGGGTTTTGTGATCCCTGATAAAGCCCCAACCGTGCTCCAGTTGGAACTTGATTACAGTCCCGGTGGCGCGGGGACCGTGGGCTGCACGGGGGTTTCGCCGGGTCCGGCTTTTCTGCTCCGCGCTCTGGACCTGCAGCCGCTCCTCGCGGATCCGCCTCTCTCGCCGTTCTTTGTTGAAGACCTCCAGTTGTTGTCGGCAGCACTCCGCACGCTGGGCTGCGGCCGCCCGGGTCTCTTGGGTGAACCCATGAGGTTTTCACCGGTGGGGTCCCATGCGAACTGCGCCTCCTCCAACGGGAGTGGGGTGATCTTGGCGGGTGCCGGAGCCGGGATCAGGGGCTCACACAGGGGCCATTCCTTCCGGAATCGGGGATTGAGGTATTCTGGTGGCCACTCAAAGGGCTGCCCATCCGGGCAAGTATGTTGCGCAAATAGGTCTTCGCCTAGGGGCAGCACTGTGGAGGTTGAGAGCGCGATGGGGGCAACGGCGCCCAGATTCACCAGGCCTTGCGACCAGGCCGGTGGCACCCTAAAGGTGAAGGGCAGAGTGGAAACGGCGGTGCCCGGGGGTACTCGGCCTTGCGACCAGGCCGGTGGCGTTTCCTGCTTGGCCGCGCTCAGGGTTAAGGCGTGTGACGTCACAGGGGGCGTGGTCGCGGCTCCTGCCGCTTGAGGCCTAGTCTGGAGCGGTGGCGGTGCAGCAACGGGAACGGTCGGTGGGATTTCGGGCTCTGCGACGGGGAGCTGGGGCAGGCTTACGGCTACTAGGCCTGGAGTGGTGACGTCCCCTTTACCTGCTTCCATCTCTTCAGCTCCTTCCACGGCGTCGTCTCCGGCCTTCGTCCCTCCTGCACCATCCTCAGAGGCAGACAGACTCCTCGTCTCGGGTGGCGTCCTTTGCTGGCGGGTTCCAGCCTGCAGGGCCATTTCTCTGCTCCACTCTGTCAGCACTTCTTGATGCACTCGGGCCATCTTCCGAGCCAAGCCCTCCAGCGCGGTCTGTGCATGCCCCCGATCTTTGGGGAGCTGTGCCAGGATCTCCACCAGGCCTTCTGGGGTGGCGGCCTGCAACAGGCTCCTGACCAGAGGGTCGGTGCTGCCTGACTCTCCCTCCATCTCCGGGTGCGATCTCTCCAGACTCCTCCAGGCTGCACCCATCCTCTCTCTTTTGTTCTTGATCCGCCCATCCTGAGGGTGGTCCCGGGGCCACTTGGTGATTGTCAGTTCCACGGGCAGACCCCTCGCTCTGATGGACATCTCTATCATTGCAGTCTCTGCTGGTGGGGGCGGTCTCCGCTTTTGGCGCTCTTCTGGGACCAGGCCCACGATGGGAGGTGGTCTCTTGCCACCCTCTGGCACGCCCATAATGGCGTCCGCTCTGCCAGGGCGGGAAATCGTCTCAGATGGCGGGAATCGTCTCCTAATGGCGGGAAACTCCGTGGATGGCGGGAAAAGGCTGCAGATGGCGGGCAAACGGCGGGAAACGACCCGAGATGGCGTCCGATGGCGGGGACCCTCTGGAATTGGCGGGAGACTTCTTCTTACGGTAAATATGAACTTTTCTTCAGGCACGCAGTACCCGGTGGTTGCGGGCACGTAATCCTGCCGACTACGCCAAAGTTGACGCGCCCCCTGGGCCATGTTCAAGGGATACCCGGAGCTGGATCTGGATAGGGGTAGTAGTCCTTGTGGCGGTGACCCGGTCCGTGCCCAGGGTGGTCAAACTAAGTGTGTGGCAGTCTTTGTAGATGTTGTTTGAGTGTTGACTACGCCACCCGTTGATTGCGGCTATGAGGCCGCCGCTGCAGAGCAGACCGCTGAGGCCGGTGGTAGGATTGTGCAGCAAGGATGGTATAACCCCCAACGGGAGGGGTATGGCCTCAGGGCAGCAGATGTGGAAGATGGTGGTTGTGATGGTGCAGCAAGGAAGCTCAGAGACGTGTGGTGCAGTTTCAGGGTTTTTACTCACAGGTGTTGCTCCGGTCACTCCGGCCTTGAGTGACCACCCGAGCCGTGCTGCGTCCACCAGGTGTGGGACTCGGCCAACTCCCAGGCAGTCCAGAGCGTGGTCCTGAGCTCCCCTCTCTTCCTTCCTACTGGCCGTTCCCACCAGGGATCCACCTTTGTCCGGCTCCCTCGGGCCTCTTGGTGGTAAAACCTTCTCTGGCTTTCCTGACCCTATTCGTGGTGTGCCTTCCTGGTGGATGTGGTGAGGGTCGTGCCAAAGCTTGACCACGACCTCCGGTTCCTGGCTGAGGATCATTAGCCTCCACCAGTTTGGGTTCCGGTACCCTTTTCTGCCAACCCTTCACCCGTTAACTTGTGGGATCTCAGGGTTCCCTCTTGTCCTGCGTCTCTGGGCCTTTCTTCCTCCTCCTCTCCACTACAGGCCTGGCCCTGGAGCTGGGCCCAGCCGGAGCCACAGCTCCCTGTCAGCCCTCTTGGCTGAGCTCCTCTCTGAACAGACAGACCCTGTCTAAAGATGGTGCCCACCATATATACTCCCTCTATGTGTGAGCCCAGGTGACTAGCACCCAATGGGCTCCTACTTCTATGCCCAGAGTCCCTCCCCTATCTGCCCCTACACTACTGGGATGTTCCTCCCCCCCCCCACTCCAGCCAGGGACAGGCGCTATCGTACCTGCACATCTATTTGGTGGGAGTACCGTTGTTCTGTCCCCCGGAAATGGGGTGAGTGTAGTGCATGCAGCTATCTGAGCTCAGTCCCACACTCCATCCTTACCCGGGAGTGGAATACCACACCTCTGGTTCGAGGTGCAATACCCCTGTAGCAGCCGAGCCCTCGGGGTGCTACAGGGTCACCATACTTTGCCTTGGTAGTTGAGGTGGGGTACAATAGGGTTATTATACTGCACATGTGGAGGAATTCACCATGGGGGTATCATACTGTGTTTGGGGGACACTTTTGTTGTCATCATATTTTATGGGGCAATGAAAATGGAATCTAGGACTTCAGCAGGAGGAAAATTACTATGTAAAAGATGGAAGGTTGTGGGACATGATCTTCTGTGACCCCGACAGCTATTTACATTTGTTTTGGGTGGGGAGGGGGGACAAATTAGAACTTCTGCTATGGGGCCCCATGATTCCTATGTACTCCCCTGTTCAGGAGAGCAGATATAACTGTGCTGGCACATTGTTCCCGAACATGTCACACTATAAAAGGTTGGTATTTTATGTTTTTAGTCATCACAATTGTTAATTTAGTTTATTTTATGAATGGATAGATCAAAGTTTGTGGATATTTCTGTCGGGGTCTTAGCGACATTCCACTCGTCCTCCAGTCACTCCAAATTAAGGCTATGAGCATGGGTCAACCATTCAAAGAATGAGTCAGACAACAAGCTGGTTCAAACTCAGAGCATGCTCAGAAGGCTACTGGCAAGCCACGATCTCAGCAATGTTCTGTCTTTATTTCCGCATGCACAAACTTAAATACACTACGTAATGGGGAGGGGAAAGAGAGTGTTCGGGGCGGGGTAAGCCATAAATGTCTAGCATCCAGCCACTCCTGATTGGTCCACGTCTCCTTAACTCAGTCTCTGGGCAGACAACAGTCAGTTGATGTTTTGGTTTCATTTCTCTGAAACAGGTGCTTGGCTGATACTGGCGCCATCTTAGCATAAGTTTCGATCTAAGTAACACGTAGCAAGGAAAGCTTATTGTTATAAGACACAAAATGGTGGTTAGTACATAAGCAAAGCATATAAAAGTATAAAAGTGGAAAAATATATATTCTTTTTTACCCTGACATTCCCCCCTAAACACTAAGCTTTCCCTTGCTTCGGGGCCTTTGAGACTGTCCATGTGTGGGGAGAGGGGAGGTGGATTTCTTCACCCAATCATCTTAGAAGCTGCCCCCTTATGGGACGCCCCCAAACAATTGAGCCCTACCCTAAATGACACATGGAGTTCTCCCAACTGACCCTAAACTAGATCTCTCAATTGGACTCTATCATGGGGGGTCTGGTCAGGCTTGTTTAAAGGAGTGTATTTCTCCATGTCTTCCTTACTGGTATCATCATGTAACAGAGATGTGGTTTCTTGATTCAAAAAGGTCCCAGAGGTTGGAACAGCATTGTTTATAGCTTTCCTGTATAAGGGGACTATGCAGCATAGGACCACCAGGCCCAATACTAATAGACCTCCTATCACTAGACAAGCTTGCTGGAGGAATCCCTTGAGCCCTCCCAACCAACCTGAGAAGAAGGAGGTATCTACCCCTGCGTTCGCCTTCACTTCCTCTGCCAGACTTGTTATCCTTCGAAGAGCTTCCACGGTTTTCCCATTCACTCCAGAGTTCTGGGGAATGTATGTGTAGCACCCTGAGGATTCGGCTGCTACAGGGGTATTGCACCTCAACCCAGAGGTGTGATATTCCACTCCCGGGTAAGGATGGAGTGTGGAACTGAGCTCAGTTAGCTGCATGCACTACACACTTCCCACTTCCGGGGAACAGACCGACGGTACTCCCACTAGAGAAATGTGCAGGTACGACAGTGTCTGTTCCTGGCTGGAGTGGGAGGGGGGTGGAACATCCCAGTAGTGTAGGGGCAGATAGGGGGAGCAGTCTGGGTAATGCTAGGAGCTCATTGGGTGCTGGTCACCTGAGCTCACACATAGAGGGAGTATATAAGGTGGGCACCATCTTAGGACAGGGTCTTTTGTAGAGTGAGTCAGTCTGTCAGAGTGTAACCTGAGGAGCAGAGCAGAGAAGCTCAGCCAGGAGGGCTGACAGGGAGTTGTGGTTCCGGCTGGGCCCAGCTCCAAGGCCAAGAGAGAGAGAGGAGTCAGAAGGACCCAGAGAAAACAAGCAGGAACCCCAAGACCCCAGAATACAAACAACAGGGTGAAGGGTTGGCACCTAGGGTACCGGATCCCAAGCTGGCAGAGAGAAAAGCACACCTTAGCCAGAGACCGGAGGTCGTGGGCAGGATCTGCCACGACCCTCACCAAATCCATCAGGAAGGCAGACCAAGTATAGGGTCAGGGAACCCAGAGGAGGTGTACCCACCAAGAGACCCGAGGGAGCCGGACATAGGTGGATCCCTGGTGAGAACGGCCAGAAGAGAGGGAAAGTCAGACAGGAGCTCAGGACCACGCTCCAGAACTGCCTGGGGGTTAGCCGAGTCCAGGACCTGGTGGACGCAGCACGGCTCGGGTGGTCGCTTCAGGCCAGAGTGACCATAAGAACACCCGTAAGTAAAAACCCCTGAACTGCACAGCCCGACTCTGAGTCTTCTTGCTGATTCATCCTGCACCTTCACAACCACCATCCTCTACATCTGACCCCCTGAGGCTATACCCCTCCCGTTGGGGGTTATACTACCAAAGCTGCACACATACCAACAGCCTCAGCGGACCCTGCTGCAGCGGCGGCCTTTTGACCGCAAATCAACGGGTGGCGTAGTCGACACAAAGAACTCTAATAACATCTGTAGGACTGCCACACACTGAGTTTGACACCCTGGGCACGGACCGGGTCACAGCCACTCGGAGACTACAACCCCCATCTGATCCGGCTCCGGGTATCCCTAACAACATGGCCCAGGGGGCGCGTCAACTTTGGCGTAGTCGGCAGGATTACGTGCCCGCAACCGACGGGTACTGCGTGCCTGAAGAAAAGTTCATATTTACCATAAAAAGGAGTCTCCCGCCAATTCCAGAGGGTTCCCGCCATCGGACGTCGTCCGGAGTCGTTTCCCGCCGTTTGCCCGCCATTTGCAGCCTTTGCCCGCCATCCACGGAGTTTCCCGCCATAAAGAGACGATTCCCGCCATCTGAGACGATTTCCCGCCCTGGCAGAGCGGACTCCATTATGGGCGTGCCAGAGGGTGGCAAGAGGCCACCTCCCATCGTGGG
This sequence comes from Phyllobates terribilis, assembly GCF_046119375.1. Classification (NCBI taxonomy): domain Eukaryota; kingdom Metazoa; phylum Chordata; class Amphibia; order Anura; family Dendrobatidae; genus Phyllobates; species Phyllobates terribilis. The sequence goes on from NW_027363111.1 coordinate 436,570, forward strand.
CCAGGTCGAAGAATGGCGCCAAAAGCGGAAACCGCGCCCACCAACAGAGACTGTGATGCTGGAAGTGTCCATCAGCGTGAGAGAACTGCCCCTGGAACTGACAATCACTAAGTTGCCCCGGGACCACCCTCAATGTGGGCGGAGACAGAACAAGAGAGCAAAGATGGGTGTCGCCTGGAGGAGTCTGGAGAGAGCGCACCCGGAGACAAGACGTCTGGAGGAGAGTCCAGAGAGAGCGTACCCGGAGATGGAGGGAGAGACAGGCAGCACCGACCCAGTGGTCAGGAGCCTGCTGCAAGCAACAACCCCACTAGGCTTAGTGGAGATCCTGGCACAGCTCCCCCGAGACCGGGAGTGTGCACAGACCGCGCTGGAGGGCCTCGCACGGAGGATGGCCCGGGTGCAGCGAGAGACGTTGGCGGAGTGGAGCCGAGAGATGGCCCAGCAGACCGAAACCCGTCAGCGGAGCACGCCGCCCGAGAAGAGGAGACAGACCGCCTCTGAGGATGGTGCAGGAGGAATGAAGGCAGGAGACGGCGCCGAGAAGGGAGCTGAACGGACGGAGGCAGGTAAAGGGGACGTCTCTACCCCGAGCCGGGAAACCGCGCGCCTGCCCCAGCTCCCCGTCGCAGAGCCCGAAGTTCCCCCTGCCGTGCCCGTCGCTGCATCGTCACCGCCGCAGACTAGGCCTCAAGCAGTAACCGTGGCCGCGACCCCTGTGACGTCACGCGTCTCGACCCTGAGCGCGGCAAAGCAGGAAATACCATCGGCCTGGTCGCAAGGCCTAGTACCTCCGGGCGCCGCAATACCAACAGCGCCCCCTACCTCCGCGGAGCCACCGGCCTGGTCGCAGGGCCGAGTAACCCAGGACGTCGCCGTTCTTACGGTGCCCTTTGCCTTTAGGGTGCCCCAAGCCTGGTCGCAAGGCCTGGTCGACCCGGGCGCAGCTACCATCAACGCGCCCTCAACATCTAGAGTGCCGCACCTGGGTGAAGACCTGTTCGCCCAGCATACGTGCCCGGATGGGCAGCCCTTTGTATGGCCCCAGGAGTACATTCAGCTGGAACTCCAGAGAGCAAGGCCCATGTGCGAGCCCCTGATTCCGGCTCCGAAGCCCGTAAAGAGGACCTCGCCCCCACTGGAGGAGATCCAGTTCGAGTGGGACCCCACCGGAGAAGACCTCATGGGGTTCACTCAGGAGACTCGGGCGGCCGCAGCGGAGCGTGCAGAGTGCTGCCGGCAGCAGCTCGAGGTCTTCGAGAGGGAGCGGAGAGAGAGGCGGGTCCGGGAACAGCAAATGCAGATAAGGAGCGCGGAGCAGAAGAGCCGGACCAGGAGGAAACCCCGTGCAGCTCATGGTCCCCGTGCCACCGGGACTGTGATAAAATTCAATATGCAGCACGGATGGGGCTTTATCAGAGACCATCAGACCCCCGGCGACGTCTTTGTAACCCGCAGAGACGTAGAAAGCCATCTGCCGGAGGGACACAGAGGTCGTGACCTGTACGTAGGGGACGAGGTCACCTTCACCCGGCACAAGTGTGCCAAAGGACCCTACGCCCTCCATGTGCATCGCCTGACGGAGGAGGAGCTGCGGTGTGAGGAGGAGCAAGAGGACCCGGACGGGTCTGAAGAATCTAAAGAAGGAGCAGGAGGACGCCGTCGTTGAAGTACGGTAGAGAGAGACTGTACATAGTTACCCGTCAGGGTATAAGAACTGTTCTAGTTAAAATATAGTCCCCGTTGGGACCAGCCAATTGAACTGAATCCCGTGTGTCCCTATTCCCACTGACCGAGGACTGAGAGCGGTCATTCCTCCCTAATACCTGGCCGAGGACTGAGAGCGGCCATATTTCCCTTGTATATAGTTGCGCTTTCTAAGGCGCCCCCTACCGGTTTTATAGGAAAACTGTTATTCTACAAGAGACTGTTGCACTTTACCCGGTCACAAGTTGCACCGTGGCCGGAGGAACAAGAATGTTTACTATGAAAAGTTTGATATGAAAAGTTTTATGATAATATATGTGATGTTTTATATGTTGATGTTTATGAAAAAAAAAAAATTGTATGTTTGTGGATGTTTTTATTCTCTTACAGCCCGAGGACGTGCTGTGATTTACCAGGGGGGAATGTAGCACCCTGAGGATTCGGCTGCTACAGGGGTATTGCACCTCAACCCAGAGGTGTGATATTCCACTCCCGGGTAAGGATGGAGTGTGGAACTGAGCTCAGTTAGCTGCATGCACTACACACATCCCACTTCCGGGGAACAGACCGACGGTACTCCCACTAGAGAAATGTGCAGGTACGACAGTGTCTGTTCCTGGCTGGAGTGGGAGGGGGGTGGAACATCCCAGTAGTGTAGGGGCAGATAGGGGGAGCAGTCTGGGTAATGCTAGGAGCTCATTGGGTGCTGGTCACCTGAGCTCACACATAGAGGGAGTATATAAGGTGGGCACCATCTTAGGACAGGGTCTTTTGTAGAGTGAGTCAGTCTGTCAGAGTGTAACCTGAGGAGCAGAGCAGAGAAGCTCAGCCAGGAGGGCTGACAGGGAGTTGTGGTTCCGGCTGGGCCCAGCTCCAAGGCCAAGAGATAGAGAGGAGTCAGAAGGACCCAGAGAAAACAAGCAGGAACCCCAAGACCCCAGAATACAAACAACAGGGTGAAGGGTTGGCACCTAGGGTACCGGATCCCAAGCTGGCAGAGAGAAAAGCACACCTTAGCCAGAGACCGGAGGTCGTGGGCAGGATCTGCCACGACCCTCACCAAATCCATCAGGAAGGCAGACCAAGTATAGGGTCAGGGAACCCAGAGGAGGTGTACCCACCAAGAGACCCGAGGGAGCCGGACATAGGTGGATCCCTGGTGAGAACGGCCAGAAGAGAGGGAAAGTCAGACAGGAGCTCAGGACCACGCTCCAGAACTGCCTGGGGGTTAGCCGAGTCCAGGACCTGGTGGACGCAGCACGGCTCGGGTGGTCGCTTCAGGCCAGAGTGACCATAAGAACACCCGTAAGTAAAAACCCCTGAACTGCACAGCCCGACTCTGAGTCTTCTTGCTGATTCATCCTGCATCTTCACAACCACCATCCTCTACATCTGACCCCCTGAGGCTATACCCCTCCCGTTGGGGGTTATACTACCAAAGCTGCACACATACCAACAGCCTCAGCGGACCCTGCTGCAGCGGCGGCCTTTTGACCGCAAATCAACGGGTGGCGTAGTCGACACAAAGAACTCTAATAACATCTGTAGGACTGCCACACACTGAGTTTGACACCCTGGGCACGGACCGGGTCACAGCCACTCGGAGACTACAACCCCCATCTGATCCGGCTCCGGGTATCCCTAACAACATGGCCCAGGGGGCGCGTCATATGTGCAACATTCTTCCCCTATCATCCCACATACTCCACCTTTCTCAGCAAGAATCATATCTATTGCCAATCTATTTTGAAGAGTCATCCTTGTATTGGGCCCTAGTTCCTCAACTATGCCCTGGAAGGCATCTCTGCTGTAATTTATAAATCTCTGTTCAGTGTAATAGACATAGTTTATCCAATCTACATTCCTATTGATCTGTATAGCCGGGATGAGAGAGAGAAATCCAGCAACTACTTGATTCTGGGCCTTGTACTCATCTGGGACCCCCCTAGGGACTCCTATAGAGTCTATATAGACCTTCGGGTCTTCTGCATAGCTCATATGCAGCTGTTCCAGACTTCTTTTTTTCCTGGTCAGTTCAGGAGTCGTTTCCGGGTTCCAGGGCAGGATTCTGAATTGCATGGCTAATTTTACTAGGGTGCACTGTCCGGTCCAGGTGGTGGGAAGCCTGGGTCTGAGTCGTCCATCCCCACAGAGCCAATAACTATCATATATATATCTGGAATGATTGCTTAGTAGATCAGTGTCCACAGTATCGTTAGTCTGACAGAAACTATCTTTGAAAATTCCTAAAGAACGACCGGTAGAGTTGTCAGGGGAATAGCATGTATAATTATCTTTGGTTATTGTTACTTCACCTGGGGTCCGAATTTTTGCCTTGGAGCTAACCAGGGGAATGTATTCAGGACAAGATCTATCGTCTACTTTATTTTTCAGCAACTTTAATAAGCAGAGGGTACTATTATGGTCAGCTGGGAAAGCATGGGTGTACAGATGAGTATTGGCGGCTGCACAGGCCACGCAACTTACGGATATGTTCTGGGCTCTAACATTGTACCGTACCCATTCTAACCATAGATTTTTACGGGGATTTACCTGGGTTTCTATGGAGAAAACTTCTTCCCACCCAAGCCCTGGGATGGGAATGACCTCGTTTAAAATTTTTTGCAGCATAACACCTTCACTAGATTGACTTGTGTTCAAAGGGGCTGGTGTAGGTTTTGTTTGTATATCTTTTAGCTCTATTATTCCTTGACCAGGGTTTATAGCACCATTGTAGCTACTCAAAACATATTTCTCCAAATCTCCTGTTTGAGGGTTCTCCAGATTCAGATATAAAGGGAAGCAGTCTTTTTCCCATGAACATTTTGGTCTACGTGGCCACTGTACCTTATCTATAAATCCAGTGCTCAGGGTCATTCGGGTTAATAGAGATCTCCCTTCTCGGTCCTTCCTGTTTACAGCTTCCTTTGGTTTGTATTCCCAGTCAGTATCTCCCGTATTCCACCCCACATCTGACCAATAATAGCAATTTTCGTTTCCTGGACGGGTTACACAGAGATAAAACGTTCCTCGGGCACAAGCATTATACCAGTACCATGTCATTCCTGCACAATCCACTATGTCACAGTAATCAAATCGATACGTCTGGATTTTTGCATGAGTATCTACCCAAAATGTGGTAGCTGTCCACCCTGGGACAGACAGTAAGCATATGGAAAGGATATAGAAGAAGGTAGTCATCTTTTATAGGCTCGTTCTGTCTCTCTTGCAGTGGGAGGCGTGAATCCAGGTGCTCTTGCCCTCAAGCTTCAGAGCTGTAGGAGTAGTCAGGATCACAGTGTAGGGGCCCTCAAATCTGGGTTGGAGACAGTCCCTCCGGACAAACTTCTTTACGTACACCAGGTCGCCTGGGGTGAAATCATGTACCGCATCACCTGTGGATTCTGGGAGAGAAGCAGATACTGTAGAGCGGGTGTTAGTCAATTCTTTAGACAGAGCAATCACAAATTTTACTACTCTATCATGTGTTTCAGACAACTCTTGGGGCCTAATTTCTCCTATTTTAGGTGGGGTCCCAAACAAAATTTCATAGGGAGTTAGCCCATGTTTAGCTTGTGGGGTGTGTCTGATATGATACAATACTATAGGGAGTAGGTCGGGCCAGGGGAGGGGATGATCTTGGGTCATTTTCAAGAGCTGGGTCTTGAGTGTGGAATTCATCCTTTCCACTTTGCCTGAACTGGCAGGATGGTATGGAGTGTGGAGGCCCAAATCTGTTCCCAACATGTTCCAAAGTTCTTTGTAGATATTTGCTGTGAAAGCTGGTCCTTGATCCAGTTCTATGACTTGAGGAACTCCAAATCTGCAGGCAATTTCAGTGATCAGTTTCTTGGCTGTGACTTTAGCAGTCATGTTGACAACCGGGTAGGCCTCGGGCCAGGCTGAGAACATATCCACGGCTACCAAAACGTACTCATATTTTCCTGCTTTAGGCATTTGGATATGGTCAACTTGTATTCTCTGCCAAGGGTAGTCTGGTTTAGCCAGGTGTTGGAGAGGGACCCGTGCCGTACACGTTGGGTTGCAGGTAGCGCAGACAGAGCAGGATTTTGAGTATGCAGTCACAGTGGAAGAGATTCCGGGTGCAAAGTACAGTTTCTTGATACATGCCAAGGCTTGATTCTTTCCTCTGTGTGTAGGCCCATGAGCCCATGCTGCCACGGCTGAGTACATGCGCCTGGGCAAGCAAGGTTTTCCGTCCACTTGATAAAGAGCTGAGTCGATCTTTAAATCTTTGCGACCTGCCAGCACGGCTCCTGCCGCTTTCCATTGCTTGACTTCTTCAGTGGGGGTCTTCCTTTGTTCCTCACACAATTTTTCTTCAGGCATCCTGACCCCCCTGGATTCCACTCGTGTCTCCGCTGGACTTGTATGGTCTTCCGCCGGCTGTTCTTTGGCCCTTGCTCTAGTGAGCGCCACAGCTACGGTTTGCAGGGTCTCCCCCATCTCTTCTTCCTTTTCCTGCCACTTTGATGACACATTCTCCACTGCCGCAGTCTTGGCTGCTTGGTCAGCTAGGTGGTTGCCCCTGGCTTCCCTGGAATCTAGTCTTCCATGAGCCTTGACCTTGATAACAGCAACCTGAATGGGTAGTTCCAGGGCCTTCATTAGGGCCTTAATCCATGAGGCATGTTTCACTGGTGTACCTGCAGCTGTGATGAATCCTCTAGACTTCCACAAGAGTCCAAAATCATTGCAAATTCCATGTCCATACCTAGAATCGGTATATATGTTTGCCGTTGTTCCAGCTGCCAGGTGGCAGGCTTCTGTGAGAGCTACAAGTTCAGCTTCTTGTGCAGACATGTATGGTGGTAGAGCTTCAGCCTTGAGGACTGTTAGGTCTGTTGTGACAGCATATCCCGTGTGGAACTTCCCTTGAGGGTCTGCGAAACGGGATCCATCAGTCCATAGATGCAAGGCAGGGTGTGCGAGCGGATGTGCCACCATATTCTCTGGAGCAGAAGTCTCTTCCTGCAAAATTTTTATACAATCATGAGGTTCCACCAATGGACCTTCACCGTGTTCATTTTCCCCCCTAGAAGGTGGAAGCAAAGTGGCAGGGTTGATAGTCAGACATCTGGTAAATGTTATATTGGAGGGCAACAATAGGGAACACTGCAGCCGCAGGTGTCTTTGGTTGGTTAGATGTTTCGGAGATGTTTGTTGCAGAACAGCCGAGAGATCATGGCCAGCCTGTATAACTAGATCATGTCCAAGGACGATATCAGCTGACTTGTCAAGGAGGATGTGAGCAGCGTGGACCGCCTTAAGGCACGTGGGGGCAGTTCGAGCGACAGGGTCCAGGCGGGCTGAGTAGTAGCCTAAAGGCCGATACTTATGATCATAGCGTTGTGCTAGAACTCCAGAGGCATGACCTTCCGATTCAGAGACAAAGAGGTGAAATGGCTGAGTATAGTCTGGTAAGCCCAAGGCCGGGGCAGAGACAACAGCCTGTTTAAGGCGGTCAAAACATAGTCTGCGTTGGTGAGAGACACGTGGATCTTCAGCATGAAGCCAGACGGAGCCTTCGTCCTTAAGACAGTCATACAGGGGTTGCATAAGCTTTGAGGCATCCGGGATCCATTGCCTGCAGTAAGTGATGAGGCCAAGGAAAGTCTGCATAGCGGAGTAGGTGGTTGGGAAGGTGAAATCCATGATGGCTTGTTTTCTTTCTTCAGTCAGATGTCTAGCACCTTGTGATATACAATGTCCGAGAAAAATGACCTTGGGCAGACACCATTGGACTTTGCCTTTCGAGACCTTACAGTTAGCTGAGTGAAGAAACCAGAGAAGGGATGTTGACATCTCTGGCAAATTCTCTTCAGTGCCGCAGAGTAAAAGATCATCCACATATTGTAGAAGAGTGACCTGAGGGTTCTCTTGAACCCATGGCTCCAGAATAGACTTCATAGAATGAATGAATTGGTTAGGAGAGTTCTGGGCTCCTTGTGGAGTCCTGGTCCATGTAAGCTGTGCTCCTTGAAAGGTAAAGGCAAAAAGAAAACACTAATCTTCATGCAAGGGTATACTGAAGAAGGCGTTGGCCAGATCTAACACCGTAAACAAGGTGGCCGTTGGAGGCACCTGAGACAAGAGGGTGTTTGGGTTGGGTACCACTGGAGTTTCTAAAATGGTAGCTGCATTGACGGCTCTGAGATCCTGAACCAACCGGTATCTTGGAGGCTCTCCCGGAGCGGTTTTCTTCTTTACAGGAAAGAGTGGTGTATTGCATGGAGATACACATCTAACAAGGACTCCTGACTCCAGGAGGGAAGCGATTTGGGTACCAAGCTTTGTTCTTGTGCCGCCTTGAGGGGGTATTGTGGCAACCGTGGGTACCTGTGTCCAGGCTTGAGGTGTACTTGGACCGGGGGAACCTGCAGGAGGCCAACGTCCTCTGGCCCGCTGGACCACAGAGAGTGAGGGAACTGTGAGGTATCAAGAAGAGTGTGAGGTTGTATGGTCATCATCATGAGAGGGAAGGCTTTGAGAACGCAGCGATCTTCAGTCCCTTGTTCGGAATGAGGATCTCGCAGAAGAAGCTCCATACCATGGCTTCCGAAGGTAATAGTTGCCTTCATCCGCTCTAAGAGATCGACTCCCAACAAATTAACGGGGCAAGTTTCTGAGACCAAGAATCTTGTGAGTACTCCAGTGAATGGTCCTGCAGACACAGGGACTGTGAGTGGGGAGGAAGTATGTTGGCCTTCCACCCCAACACAGGTGAGGGTATCCGGTGATAGGGATACCGAGGGAGGGAGCTGTGTGGAAGAAATGACAGATGTGGCCGCCCCAGTGTCCACCAGGAACTTTAATGGTTGATGGTCCACCTGTAAAGTGACAGTCCCACAGGCGGCCGTGGGGTGCGTAGCCGGGAAAGTGGACACTGGTTGACCGGGCCGTCATTGGCGTGGGTGAGATGGTTCACGGGAAGGTCCATGGTTGTGTGGACCGTCATGAAACGAGCGGTCATGGTACTGTCTGCGGGTTGGACAGTCTCTGAGAATGTGATTAGGGCTACCACATTCCCAACACAGTATGCGTCCTTCAGAATCACGAGATTGTCTCTTGTCTCTAGGTGGCCCCCTGTCATTTCTTCTGTCTTGTTTTCTATATGTGGGAGGAGTATCATCACCTGTGCCTTTAACCATTACCCACTTGATTCCATGTTGGTTGCCAGGGGGTGGGTAGCTTTCTTGAGCTTGATATACCATGGCAGGAGCGGCTTTCTTCTTTGGCTTAGTATCCTTTTCCATTTTTAGCATGGCTTTTTGGAAAGCTTTGACAATGTCCACCGCGTCGTTAAAAGAAGAAGAACGGATCTCGGGGCGTACCCTCAGAACCTCATCTCTGAGGGCGTCTTGTAGGCCATCTACTAGGGCCTGAACCAACAGGGCGGCCTGCGTCTTGATGTGAGGACTGTATCCGAGATCCTCAAAATGCATGCTGAGTCTTGCAGCATATCTTTCCACAGATTCATCAGGGTCTTGTTGAACATCTTGTACAGACCCAGCTTGATCTGACAAGCGATCCTGAGCCCAGGCTTTTAACTGTTTCATGTATTCTAGGCCGGATTCATACGTACTAAGGGATCCTGCTTTTGTGGAATCCATGGCCTTTTCGATAGTAGGCAAGAAATATTCCTTGGCCTTCACAGATGTGATACCTGCCAAATCAGCCCAGGTTGCACCATAAATGGCTCTGGTTGTGTCCAAGTGTCTAGCATACTGCATGGGAGATTTATCGGGATCAGGGAGCTTTGAGACCAGAGTGTCTACATGTACTGGGCTAAAGGGTTGATATTTGATCATCCCTAAAGGTCCAGGAACTTGTTGAGGACTGGGCAGCGTCGCATGTTCCTTGGTGGTGTTTGGGGTGGCAGTTAGGGAGGATTCTTCAGGCAACAGAACCGCATTAGGTATCGGTGTTGGGGAGGAGGTTGCCACTAGTAGCTTAAGGGCCAAAGGCATAGCAGCATGAACTGCTGGACTACGGACACATACAATGCGTATTGAGTCCAATCCATGGGGGAGAGTCTCCATGCCTTCCTTGAGGGCTAGTACGTGTTCCTCCATGCACGGCCCGAGTGGGTAGCCGAAAATTCCAGAAGATATAAGTGGTATCGCTAAAGTGCGTCTGGGCATATCCTGATGACTCAATTTTCCTGCATGAAGAAGTACTGAACGGATGGTAGATGTGAGAGTGGAACGTGACTCTTCGGGGTTCTGGGGGTCATAAATAGGACCCACTGCATGTATGATAACATCAACGGGCAGTCTACCCGCACGGGTGACTAAGGTCTGGCCTTTTGAAAGCTCTCCGTTTTCGGCTAAGTGAGCCTGGCATTCTGCAGCCAGAGTGGAACCAGCAGCAAGGGCAATTTTATGAGCCAATCCTCCAACATGGCTCATACGGGTGTTTGCAGGGTTGACTATGGCCCCCACCCGATGTGTAAGGATGTCACCATAGCCTATTGACAGAGTAACAGGGCGTCCTGATGGGTCTACTAGATTCCAGGAGCGGCAGGGGTCCCAGACTTCTGAGGGGCTGGGGGGTGGTGATCTTTCAGCAGTTGCTTGGAGCAAGGGCCGGAGTATGGGTAATGGATGTGGGGTGGAGGATGCCATAGGAGACGTATGGGATAAAGGGGGGGGGCTGGAGTATCTTGAGCCCATCCCTCATCTGGCTCCGTATCGTCTTGAGTAACAGTATGTTGGCGGAGGGAGAGCAGTCTGGCCTGAAATTCTGAGGAGTTGAGGAGGATATCCCCAGGATTATGGGCGACCCCTATGGGGAACAGAGGGAGCGCCTCAGCATCGTGGACTGGAGCAGAGGGTATCACATTAGTTTCAGATGGGTGCTCTGGGACTGCGGGCTTTTCCACCCGTGCTGGCGGCTGGTAATAAGCACCGGATGGATCTAGTAGTGGATATAGGCCGGATTGGGGCTTTCCGGGCCTCCCACAACAAGTAAAAGGTGTAGTAAGATGGCCGTTGGAGGGAGGAGTTGGAGTGGGAGTGGGATTGTTCTTGGAGGCAGGAAAAGGTGTAGTAAGATGGCCGTTGGAGGGAGGAGTTGGAGTGGGAGTGGGATTGTTCTTGGAGGCAGGCTGGGCATCGTGCCATGGGCGGCCCGCCCCACAGACACAGCAGAACTCCGCCCAGGGCGGGTTCTGCTCTCCACACATACGACACGTCCATCCCTCCGATGATTTGGCGTCGGCGCCATTATAGGGTGGTGGCTGAGGGCTCGGTGTAGTGACAGGCATCAACGGGGTTACGGCCAATTTAGGGTCACATAACAAATCACATTCTGCAGCTTTCATGTATCCGATCAAAGGCTCGGCATTCTCTGTCCCCCCCGCACCATCTACTTCTTTCCAGCCCTCAACCTTTAACTCATTCGCTACTCTAAGATGTGCTTGAGCCTGGTGCAGGAGTCCTTGATCACTCAACATCCCTTTATTTTGTATAATGTATTGTTTCCACACTGAAGGCTGGAGTCTGCCCGTACTGGGTAGCCTTATCATTTTATACAAATTCCTAACATTCTTAACAGCCTTCTTGCCTTCCCGTGATTCTACTAATTGGATGACTCCCACTGCACCATCCGGCAATTTGTGAAGCCTTTCAGATTTGAACATACGCAACATTTTCTTATAGAATGCAATGATCTGTCGCGACTCAGATCACTGGTGCAGCCGACAGGTCGCCACCGGTCAGTGTAGAGCACTCCTCAATACACTGGTGAGATAGAGAGACACCTCAATCTATCTCCTTTCCTAACCTTGAATGGCGACTTTACAGTGCGACTCACCACGGCACCCTGATTACAGGTCACCACCCGTCAGTGTAGAGCACACCTCAATACACTGATGAGATAGAGAGACACCTCAATCTATCTCCTTTCCTAACCGTCAGTGTAGAGCACACCTCAATTCGTCACAGATTCTTTCTCCCTTACACTTCAATTCAAGGATGGCTTGGAATCGACTATCAGTCACAGGAGGCAACTATCTAAGAAAAGTACAGTGACCGGGGGAGGAGGAGGTGGTGTGCACACGAGAACGCGCAGGCATGCGACGTCACTCGGTCTCACAGTTGCTGGTTCAGGACGTGGTGCGGGACGCCCAAGGTCTCACCACTCGACCGGTCACCCACCCAGATCCAACCTGACAATCCCACAGGAACCACTGCGGCTGACACACAGGCAAGTGAAACATATAAAATATATCTCAACTTACCGTGTTCAATGGAGGTTGATCAGGCCTCAAATTCAGCCGCCGCGGTCACCACCAGGGAAGTCAGCAATATGGGTCCGAGAGGGCGGCGTACCGCTAGCCACGCCCCACGTTGGGCACCATTTGTCGGGGTCGTAGCGACATTCCACTCGTCCTCCAGTCACTCCAAATTAAGGCTATGAGCATGGGTCAACCATTCAAAGAATGAGTCAGACAACAAGCTGGTTCAAACTCAGAGCATGCTCAGAAGGCTACTGGCAAGCCACGATCTCAGCAATGTTCTGTCTTTATTTCCGCATGCACAAACTTAAATACACTACGTAATAGGGAGGGGAAAGAGAGTGTTCGGGGCGGGGTAAGCCATAAATGTCTAGTATCCAGCCACTCCTGATTGGTCCACGTCTCCTTAACTCAGTCTCTGGGCAGACAACAGTCAGTTGATGTTTTGGTTTCATTTCTCTGAAACAGGTGCTTGGCTGATACTGGCGCCATCTTAGCATAAGTTTCGATCTAAGTAACACGTAGCAAGGAAAGCTTATTGTTATAAGACACAAAATGGTGGTTAGTACATAAGCAAAGCGTATAAAAGTATAAAAGTATAAAAGTGGAAAAATATATATTCTTTTTTACCCTGACATTTCATAGAAATAAGTAAGGTTTTCTTACAAATTAAAGTGTGCTTCTCAAGCACATTGTTCCCAAACACATATACTCTCTCTTGCTTCAGACTATCTGCTGAAATGGAGAGGAAAATGTATGATTTGTCAAAACTCCTTCATGTTGATGAAGTGAAGATGCTGTTATATGATGATGATGATGATGATGCAGACCCCACACTGCATGAGGATTTAGGAGAAGAAAGTGAGATTGATTCTCATGATGAGGTGGAAGTATGTGAAATTGATTCTAAAACAGAGCAAGATGGTGACAGTGATGAGGATGAAGAAGATATAGAAACATATTATATGGGAAGAGATAAAAAAAAACCCTTCATTGTCATGTCAGTAAGGGGTTTCACAATTAGCGAATAATTTTGGATACATTTCCGGTAAAAATTAGTAAAGCCCAGAAAGCACTGCAATGCCTTCAGGTTCTCGGGACAGTCCCAATCAAGAACTGCACGGATCTTCTCTGGATACATCCGAAAACCCGAAGATGACAACAGGTACCCCAAAAACTGCACCTCCTGAAAGGCAAAAACACATATCTCTAGTTTGGCATATAGTTTGGTATCCCTTAATATCTGAAGCACCTGTTTAACATGTCCCTGATGTGTCTCAAAATCAGGTGAGTAAACCAAAATATTATTCAGATAGACCACCACAAACCTGCCTAACTAAATGATGGAAAATATAATTTATGAAATGCTGGAACATCACGGGTGCATTGGTCAGACCCGAAGGCATAACCAGACTCTCGAAATGCCCCTCAGGGGTATTGAATGTCGTTTTCCATTAATCCCCTTCTCTGATTCTAACAAGATTGTAGGCTCCCGTTAAATCCAACTTGGAGAACACCTTGGCACTCACAACCTGGCTGAATAAATCTTGAAACAGAGAAAGAGCGTATGGATCTAGAATGGTAATTTGATTAAATTCCTAGAAATCTAAACAGGGACGGAGACCGCTATCTTTCTTCTTCACGAAAAAGAACCCTGCCGCCATAGGCGAAGATGAGGGTCTGATATGTCCCTTCTCCAGACTCTCAGCAATGAAATCCTTCATGGCTTGTCTCTCAGGGCCAGAAAGATTATACAGTCTGGATTTTGGTAGTTTACCTTCAGGGGTCAGGTTAATAGGACAGTCATATGCATGATGAGGAGGCAAATCCTGACACCCCCTCTCAGAAAATATATCCTAAAAACCAGACAAAAGCTCAGATAAGGTCTCCGTAGAGGCTGCAGAAAGGGAAATGTTTAGGCTATGTGCCCACGATGCAGAAATGCTCCGGATTTTTTCCTGAGCGTTTCTGCATCTCCCTGGCAGAAAAAAACGCATGCGGATTGTACATGCGTTTTCCTGCCAGGGACATGCGGATGTGAAGCGTTCTTCACTTGCATTTCCGCATGCGGGTTGACAAGCGCTTTCAAAGCGATTTTAGTATCACTTGGAAAGTGCTTGTCAACTTGGTCACACTATATAAATCCATGCAAACTGCATGGATTTATATACTGTGACCTGAGAGAATGTAAAAAAATAAAAAAATAAATGTATACTTACCCTCCGATGGCCCCCGGAGTCTTGATTTCCTCCGTCCCGGCTGCCGGCAGCGGTAGAGTGAAGGACCTGCCGACGTCAGCGTCGCATGACCCGTCACATGACTCTGACGTCAGTGCAGGTATTTCATTCCTTCGCGAACTGCTGCCAAGCAAGGAGGAGCGCACCGCGAGCCGCCAGAAGGTAAGTATATATTTATTTTTTATTTTATTCTTTTTTTTACAGTTTTCTATGGTACCCGGGTCGGGAGGAGAGTCTCCTCTTCTCTAGACCTGTGTACCATCCGCACATTAGAATGCATAGAATGCGCATCTACTTATGCAGTGATGCGTAATCTATGCGGTCTAATGCAAGTCAATGGTGGCGAAAACGCAGCACTTCCGCAAAATAATTGGTAGTGCTGCGTTTTTTTCCGCAATGATAATCCGCAGCGGAAGTTTCCGCAGTATGTGCACAGCACATACGGATTATCATTGGGGAACATGGCAGGCCTTCTACCATGCGTTTTTTAAGCATTTCTGCAACATTTTTGCCGCTGCGGAAACGCTTAAAAAACGCATTGTGGACACACAGCCTTAAACAGTTTTCATGACAGTAATCTCTCAAATTTCACAATTTCCCTGGATTGCCAATCCACTATTGGATTATGTTTCACCAACCAGGGTAGACCCAGTGCAACAGGAGTGGGTAGGCCCTCCAGAACATAACAAGGAATTGCCTCATAATGAAAAGACCCCACCCTCAGTCTTATATTATGTACAATCTGAGTCAGAGCTTTCTGTGAAAGTGGCACTGAGTCGATGGCATAAATAGGAATGGTCTTAGATAAAGCACAGCAAGCAAGAACATAAGTTCTCCCAAACTCAGCATCAACCATGCTGACTCCAGCTCCACTGTCTACAAACAGCAGGGGAATCGGTCAGTGGAGATGTATAGCACTGAATTCCATATATGAGCAACCGATACCAAATGGTATGACCCCGCTCTTAGAAGTCAATTTTGTCAGGGCAGTATACAGGGTTAATCTTAGTTTAGCCAGGAAGCAGTACAGATGGACCCATCAAGTCCCTAGTCATCTCTTCTTTCTGTCCCTTCCTGGCAGCGGAGGTTGGTACCCTAATTTGTACTGCATGGCATCCCCACTCAACGTCTGTATCCCTTGTAGCCCTATTACACCCTTTCGCAATTCACAGACACAATACAGTGAGAAAGATAGAAAATAATAGATATATGTATATCAAAATTCAATTTGACATGATGAACATTAGTAGTGTACATGCAAATTCTGTTCACATGATTAGCATTTAAAGGTGTACACCCAAGGCCATATGTAATTTGAGCAAAAATAGAAAGTGACTGAGACACGGGGATCTCACAGATATAGGTAGCCTCTACCAAATAGAGACCCCCAACCCTTCACCAATTCACAGGGGCAAATCTCCCAAGTCCAGAAAGTCACTGTTCATCAATCTGATCCTCAATAGAACAGAAAAAACCCACTGGTCAAATCCCCAGGGGTACAAGAATATACATATACATGTAACACCCTAATTATTCCAAATTATTTAAAGCCAAACAGCTGCTTATATCAATCTGGACAATTGTAGCACCCACGCCATCAATATGGTATAATTGAAATAGAGAAATAACACTTAGCATTTGTAGCATTTGTAGTCCCTCTTTAGCTGTCCCGACGCAGCATTATCTGGCCACATGGAGAGAGATTGATGTCTCCCATCGGTCCCCTGATGAACCATGGATGATGAAGGGGGGTGGGGGAAATGTGTTGGAACAACTAATAAGGGACTACAAATAGTAAGTGTCATTTCTCTATTTCAGTGATAACATATCAATGGTGCGGTTGCTGCAGTTGTCCAGAATGATACAGGCAGCTGTTTGGCTTTGAATAATTTGGAATAATCAGGGTTATGTACAGTATATGTATATTCTTGATCCCCTGGGGATTTGGCAAGTGGATTTTTTCTGTTCTATTGAGAATCAGATTGATGAACAGTGACATTCTGGACTTCGGAAGAACCATTCCCAGGCCTACTGTCACCGGACAGCTGGCTTCTGATGACGAAGTCGGTGCCTAGTCAAGGACCAGGTGAGTACCTCTGCAAGAACCCAAGGAAGTGTAACCAGAAGAGAAAATGAGAAGACCCCTGAAAAGATAGCAACACAACTGCTAGCACCACTCACCACTACAGCACATAGGAACTGCAATAAACAGCAAAGGACTGAGCAGGGAACAGGTTTAAATGGCTTGCCTAATGATCAGGTGTTGAATACCTCCCAATCATCCCCTGACAACCACTCCTGCTAGCTTGCACAGCAAAATGGACAACATCCCGCCACTGCATAGTGCCAGACACAGCAGTGTCCTGCATTGCCTGGCAACTGGGGAACACAGCGTCCCATGTTTCCTGGGCAGAGAAATCCGTGAGAGACACGGCGTCCCATGTCCTCACACATTCTACAATACCAGAACGTGGGGCTCCATAACATTGGGATGGTTTCCCAGCACATGTAGTAGCTCTGCCTCCAGGGTCAGGACAATGGCGGCACCTTCGACCAGAGTAGCATAGTACCAGACCTGATTCATTCCGAGGTGGGAGCACAGAACCGCGATTCCTAACAAAATTCGTCTGGGCCTATGGGTGTCTGAAGCGGATCCATTCAGAACAGGGAGCGTGTTTTCAGGGTAAAGTTATGGAGGAACTGTACTAACTGTATGGCATTGAAAGGTCTAAGACAACCCCATACCATCCCCAAGGAAATGGGGTCTGCGAGCACTTTAACCAGACTCTTCTTCAAATATTGAGAACATTAGTGGAAGAAAAGAAAGCACATTGGACTGACTACATGCCCAATTTGGTTTGGACCTACTGTATAACAATAGGGTCCACACAACCATGGGTTATACCCCGTACATGCTACTGTTTGGAAGAGCCGGCTGAGAAATCATCAAACTGAATCTGGAACAGCCAGAGGATCTATTCAAACTATCTACCACCTGAAAGCTGAAAGAACACCGTCGGTGGCTCCAGACCATCCGCCGGCTAGCAGTCCAGCGGTTACAACAGAAGGCCTATAACAGCCGACCTCCAACTTAGGAACTTGTGCTCCAGCCTGGGGACCAGGTGCTTGTGAGGGAAAGATATCCCAAAGGCAGCTGAGTGAACATTGGGAGGTGCAACTGTGGCAACCCAGGGGTCCGGTTGCCACGGTGGCATTGCCTCCCTCACAAGAGGTGATGCCATGCCTGGAAGTAAGCAGGGGTCCCCTAGTCAGGTATACTAGTGTAGCGCCCCGAGGGTTCGGCCGCTACAGGGGTATTGCACCTCTGCCAGAGGTGTGATATTCCACTCCCGGGTAAGGATGGAGTATGGACCAGGGCTCAGTTAGCTGCATGCATCACACACACCCCATTTCCGGGGGACAGCTCAACGGTGCTCCCATTTATACAGTAATGCAGGCACGACATTCCATGTCCCTGGCTGGAGTGGGGAGGGGGGAGGAAAACCAAGTGATGTAGGAGCAGAACGGGATGGTTTCTGTAGCATAGGAAAGAGCTCATTGGGTGCTGGTCACCTGAGCTCATACTCAGAGGAGGAGGTATAAAAGGTGGGCACCATTTTAGTTCAGGCAGTCTGTTCAGTGGAGAAGTGACAGGGAGCAGAGGCTCTGTAGGAGCTCTGCTCAGAGGCAGGCCTAGAGAAAAGGCCGGGGCCAGAGAGAAGGAAGGAAGGAGAAGTAGGCCTAGAGAAGAGGCCAAGGAAAGGGGGAGAAGAAGGAACAGAAAAGGAAGAGAAAGAACCAAGGAGTAGAAAGGCTCAGAAACACGAAGGCAGAAGGGACCCTAAGGACCAACGTGAAATCGGGTGACGGGTCAGGCAAGAAAAGGATACCAGATCCCAAATTGTTGGAGGTAAATTATCCCTCAGCCAAGAACCGGAGGTCGTGATCATCACTTAGTGCGACCCCCTGCTAAACCTTGGTAGGAAGGCACCATATAGGATAGCGGGAAACGGGGCCCACGTTTACCCGCATAGATCCGGGGCAGCTGGACAAAAGCTTGGTCACTGGTGGGGCATGAGCCAGAGGAAGGATAGAAAGGAGTCCTGTGCCATACTCCTGAATTGCCTGGGGGTTGACCGAGCCCCTCACCTGGTGGACGCAGTGCGGCTCGGGCGGTCATTACTGGCGGAAGTGACTTGGAGTATACGAACTGTGAGTAAAAGACCCTGGACTGCAACACGTTGTCTTTGCATTTCTTGCCGCGCCAGCACTACCGGTGCTGGGACACCCTGCACTTCAATCCCCACCATTTGCGCTCACAGCCCCGAGGCTACACTCTTCCCGTGGGGAGTTATCATAGGCGGATTATAATGAGGGCAATCCGGGCGACCGCCCGGGGCCCCGAGCCTGCAGGAGGTCCGTGGCTCCAGGCGGGGTGTATAATGCCGGATTGCCCTCATTATATGTGCGGGCCGCCGCGGCACATAGCGGTAGCAGTGGCGGGAGGGGGGGGCCCGGACCGCTCCCCCAGCAGCGGCCGCCGCTACTTCTTCATCGGCCGGGCCAGCACTGCAGCAGTTAACTTCCCTGTGCTGGCCCGGCTGCGTCACTGCTAGGAGACACGGCCCAGTGCGCGGCTGTGTCTCCTAGCTGTGACGTCACGCAGTGCGCCCCGGCCTGAAGTGCTGCACCGGAAAAGAGAGAGAGCAGGCAGGAGGAATGGAGCCGGGGGATGGTGAGTGTGTGTGTATGTGTGTGTGTGTATGTGGGCAGATGTGTGTGTGTGTGTGGGCAGGTGTGTGTGTGTGTGGGCAGGTGTGTGTGGGCAGGTGTGTGTGTATGTGTGTGTGTGTGTGTGTGTGTGTGGGCAGGTGTGTGTGTATTTGTGGGCAGGTGTCTGTGTGGGCAGGTGTGTGTGTGTGTGTATATGTGTGTGTGTGTGTATATGTGTGTGTGTGTGTGTGTATGTGGGCAGGTGTGTGTGTGGGCAGGTGTGTGTGTGGGCAGGTGTGTGTGTGTGTGGGCAGGTGTGTGTGTGTGGGCAGGTGTGTGTGTGTGTTTGTGGGCAGGTGTCTGTGTGGGCAGGTGTCTGTGTGGGCAGGTGTGTGTGGGCAGGTGTGTGTGTGTGGGCAGGTGTGTGTGTGTGGGCAGGTGTGTGTGTGTGGGCAGGTGTGTATGTGTGTGTGTGTGGGCAGGTGTGCGTGTGTGGGCAGGTGTGTGTGTGTGGGCAGGTGTGTGTGTGTGTGTGTGTGTGTGTGGGCAGGTGTGTGTGTGGGCAGGTGTGTGTGTGTGGGGGGGGGGGCAGGTGTGTGTGTGGGCAGGTGTGTGTATGTGTGGGCAGGTGTGTGTGTGTGTGGGCAGGTGTGTGTGTGTGTCTGTGTGGGCAGGTGTGTGTGTGTGTGTGGGCAGGTGTGTGTGTGTGTATATGTGTGTGTGTGTTTGTAGGCAGGTGTCTGTGTGGGCAGGTGTGTGTGTGTGTGTGTGGGCAGGTGTGTGTGTGCGTCTGTGTGGGCAGGTGTGTGTGTGTGTCTGTGTGGGCAGGTGTGTGTGTCTGTGTGGGCAGGTGTGTGTGTGTATATGTGTGTGTGTGTTTGTGGGCAGGTGTCAGTGTGGGCAGGTGTGTGTGTGTGTGGGCAGGTGTGTGTGTGTGTGTATATGTGTGTGTGTGTGGGCAGGTGTGTGTGTGTTTGTGGGCAGGTGTCTGTGTGGGCAGGTGTGTGTGTGTGTGTGGGCAGGTGTGTGTGTGTATGTGTGTGTGTGTGTGGGCAGGTGTGTGTGTGTGGGCAGGTGTGTATGTGTGTGTGTGGGCAGGTGTGTGTGTGTGTGTGTGTGGGCAGGTGTGTGTGTGGGCAGGTGTGTGTGTGTGTGGGCAGGTGTGTGTGTGTATATGTGTGTGTGTGTGTTTGTGGGCAGGTGTGTGTGTGGGGGGGCAAGTGTGTGTGTGGGCAGGTGTGTGTGTGTGGGCAGGTGTGTGTGTGTGTGTGGGCAGGTGTGTGTGTGTGTGGGCAAGTGTGTGTGTGTGGGCAGGTGTGTGTGTGGGGGCAGGTGTGTGTGTGGGCAGGTGTGTGTGTGTGGGCAGGTGTGTGTGTGTGTGGGCAGGTGTGTGTGTCTGTGTGGGCAGGTGTGTGTGGGCAGGTGTGTGTGTGTCTGTGTGGGCAGGTGTGTGTGTGTGTCTGTGTGGGCAGGTGTGTGTGTGTGTCTGTGTGCGCAGGTGTGTGTGTGGGGGGGGGGCAGATGTGTGTGTGTGTGTGGGCAGGTTAGAAAGTCTTGCCCTGTTGAACACTACACCTGACTTGAGGCCACCACCTCTTGGTTGTCCAATGTTCTTGCTTCTCTAGGGCTCTTCTCAGATATTCATTATACCAGCTCCCCAGAATACCAAAGCTAGGGTGGGTGACCGCGAGTCCTGGTGGTGGTCATAACTGCGGCCACCCAGGGGCAATACTCCATAACAACAATCCCCTGAGGTGGTGTAGGATGTAAGGACCTATTCACACTACATTCAGCGCTGCATTCAGGTCTTTACACAAGGCTTACAAATTAATCCCTGAAATTCAGGATTGTGCTGTCTGAAATGAGACATCTGAAAGCAGAGCAAATGGAGCCTAAAGATTCAGACTTTAGCCTCGGTTTGCCTTTGTTCAAATCAATGGCTATGTCAAGGCCCATCTGAATGCCATTTTTCAGGGATTTAGATAGAAGCCTGGAAAGAGGAGATGAATGCATTGCAAAATTCAGTGTGAATAGGCCCTTATATCTGGAGTCTTGATATTGATGCCACATGCATTTTACTTGTTTTTAACTTAAAAAAAATACACACACACAAATTATACACACACACACACACACTATACATACACACACATTATACACACACACACACTATACATACACACAGATGTGTGTGTGGGCAGGTGTGTGTGTGTGTGGGCAGGTGTGTGTGTGTGTGTGATGTTTGTCTGTTTGTGTGTGTGTGTGGGCAGATGTCATTGTGTGATGTCTGTTTGTATGTATTTTTGTGTTTCAAATGTGTTTATGCGTGTCTGTATATGTTTGTGTGTGTGTATGACTGCATGCGGCCTCCTGTTGAGTATAGTTGGCGCCGTGCGGCCCCCCGCTGTGTAAAGATGGCTACGTGCGCCCCCCCCGCTGTGTATAAACGGCGCCGTGCGGGCCCCCGCTGTGTATAGATGGCTACGTGCGCCCCCCGCTGTGTATAGATGGCTACGTGCGGCCCCCCGCTGTGTAAAGATGGCTACGTGCAGCCCCCCCGCTGTGTATAAACGGCGCCGTGCGGCCCCCCGCTGTGTATAGATGGCTACGTGCGCCCCCCGCTGTGTAAAGATGGCTACGTGCGGCCCCCCCTGTGTATAAACGGCGCCGTGCGGCCCCCGCTGTGTATAGATGGCTACGTGCGCCCCCCGCTGTGTATAGATGGCTACGTGCGCCCCCCGCTGTGTAAAGATGGCTACGTGCAGCCCCCCCGCTGTGTATAAACGGCGCCGTGCGGCCCCCCGCTGTGTATAGATGGCTACGTGCGCCCCCCGCTGTGTAAAGATGGCTACGTGCGGCCCCCCCCTGTGTATAAACGGCGCCATGCGGCCCCCGCTGTGTATAGATGGCTACGTGCGCCCCCCACTGTGTATAGATGGCTACGTGCGGCCCCCCGCTGTGTAAAGATGGCTACGTGCGGCCCCCCGCTGTGTATAAATGGCGCCGTGCGGCCCCCTTGCTGTGTATAGATGGCTACGTGCGCCCCCCGCTGTGTATAGATGGCTACGTGCGGCCCCCCGCTGAGTATAGATGTCGCCGTGCGGCCTCCTGCTGTGTATAGATGGCTACGTGTGGTCTCCCGCTGAGTATAGATGGCGCTGTGCGGCCTCCTGCTGTCTCTGGGGGGAGCGCCGTGCGGCATCTATACTCAGCAGGGGGCCGCACGTAGCCATCTATACGGTGCCATCTATACACAGCGGGGGGCCGCACGGCGTCATCTATACACAGCGGGAGGCCGCACGGCGCCATCTATACACAGCGGGAGGCCGCACGGCGCCATCTATACACAGCGGGAGTCTCAGTGCTTTGCAAGAGCAGTCAATAAATTCTTCTTGACTAATTCTGAGCACCATAAAGTCTGGTTCGCTTCTAACCTGCTGTCTTCATTTTCAGCTTGCTGAATTCTAACTCATTTACTGTCATTCGAGACGATGCCTTTGCTGGTCTCTTTCACCTTGAATACCTGTAAGTGCTCCACTTAATGTCATATTTTTGATTGTGTTCTTCTTCATCTTTTGGCATGTGCAATTGTATGAGCAAGTATTCATATGAATTTATGACCTACTTAAACCTTCGAGGACCTTAAATTTTATTCAATCAAATTTTTTTCCAGTTTAAAACTATGGGACATATATGTGCCTTGGTCCTCAAAGGGTTTTTAAAGGGGCTGCAAACATAAATCCGAAAAAAATAATTCAATTAGTGCTTTTTGTGTCCATTTAATTTTTATTTGAAGTCCATTTTTTTTTATATACCTTGAAATTAAGCCCTACCCCATGGAATGAAGCCCTACCTACATGACATCAGAGAGCTACATGGATCCCGCTTGTGAGGTGCCTGTCCGTCACTACTATTCAGTTTTAGGGTCCACTCACTAAGCCATATATTCTCTCATGCAAGAGAATAGGGCCAATTATGCTAATGACACTCGGCTCAAACTCTGTCAGAGCTTCAACTGAGTGTGATCCGATTCTCTCGCAGCACAGATATGGAGAAGATGGAGAACTTAATTTCTCCATCTTCTCCATAGTCTCTGTGAGTGTTCATCGGACTGCACTTGGATGACATCCGATTGCAGTCCAATGTTTTACGTGCACCCATAGACTTGTATGGGTGCACATGGTCCGAAAATCGAATGAGATTATTTTCTCATGCCAATAATCGCACTGTCCCATAGTATAACATAGGGCCGAGCTCCTCCCCTTAGCAACTGGAATCTGGAGGCGGGATTAGTTAGAGTTAGTGAGAGGAGTTGAAGACAGGACAGCGATGAGGAAGGTCCTGGGGAATGGAGCTGTAAGTCAGCTCACCCCAGAGAGGAGCGTAGAAGAAACAGACACCGGAGTCTGAGGTTGTGGGGCACTTAAGGCCCAGCAGCAGAAACCGGAGGGCAGAAGACTGCAGGTCTCCTGGCCCCATCAGACGCCCGGAGGCTCAGCAGCACATAGGGCCCAGCACCGCCACGTGGGAGCGACACGCCAGGAAGTCCCGAGCTGCCTGCCATACGGGTGAGCCCAAAGACGTTTTACTCAGGGACGAGGGCCACAGCATAGCTATAAGCAGCAGGGCCAAAGAGATTAGCACAAAGGGAAGGCCTCCAACTTCACCTGGCGAGGTGGATTCCCAACTTGCTTCCAGGCCGCCCGGACCTCCACTACCAGCTAGTACCCGTGCCCCAGTCTGCCTAACCACCGCAAGTAAAGATAAGAGGAAACAGCCATTAAGTTGTGGACTGGTTATTATCTGCGCCATCTCCTTCACTACACTACACAGCAACATCTATAACATCACTACTTCCTGCCCTGGGGCTAAGCTCTGCCTGCTGAACCAACTCTGCTGCATCACCATCAGCTCCAGAGGATCAGCACTGCAGCGGCGGCTCCATATAGCCGAATACCACAGGTGGCGTCACGAACATTATATATAAAAACTTTATTCTCTTTTCTTTATTCCCCTTTTATTGACCGCCATGGGTCACGGACAGGGTCACCGCCACTGTGACATCCCCCCAGCATCGACTGGCCAGGCTACCGAGTACCCCACGGCCCAGGGGGCGCGTCAACTTGGAGTCACGAACAGGATTCACGAAGCCCGGTATAACTGGGTCCTGTGTACCACAAAGACTGTGTATAACTGTAGGAACTGCAGCCTTTACTGTAGCACATGCGAAGTTAACGATATGTGGGGTGTCCCATTGTGGGCGGAGCCTCGAAATCAACGCCAAAATAGGCCCCTCCCACTTGCATAGACTGTACCAGAGTTGTCTGTCACTCAGAGCAGCATACTGGTACGTCAGCAGAAACCCAGGACCTGGCTGAGGTTCACTAGGGGGCAGGAAGATGCCCAACCTGGGAGAGGATTCAGCCGCGGGTGCGGCCGCTGCCACTGTAATGCCGTTATCAATGCTATATATACCAGGGGCGGCGTGGTTGCCCCAGTACTCAGGGGAGTCGCACACCCTGAGAGACTTTGAGGAGAGACTGTGCAGTTTCTTTAAAGTGTACCCCCTGTCTGAGGAGCAAAAAGCCAGCATCCTCATAGGCCAGCTAATCGGTGCAGCCCAGAGAGAGGTGAAGTCCTGGCCGTGCAGGGACAAAGGCACTGTTAAGGAAATACCGGCCCGGCTACTGAGTACCCCACGTCCCAGGGGGCGCATCATACCCAGCCTTTCACTTGCTGCAACCCTGCATCTTCATCTTGTACTCGAATCCATTCTTCGTTAGTTCTCCCTAGTGACTTGGGTAGAGAGCAGCACTCCCCACTTGACTGTGCCACTACTGCCAGGGGTGTGAATTTGCGGAAATCTGAAATTTCCTCTTCTTCCAGTTGTTCATCAAGGTCCCTATCTGGACTTTCGAGGCTTACGCTTGACAGGATATCAGTGTTGGTGGTCTCTGTGTCAGAGCGGTAGCGGATCAAGAAGTCATATTTTACAAGTCAAGCTACCCAAAGCTGCTCCAGGGCTCCCAGCTTGGCAGTATCCTGATGGGCAAGCAGATTGCTGTCAGTCCGCAGAAGGATCTTAGCCCCTGTCACATATTCCGCAAACTTCTCTGTCATGACTGACACCAGGGCAAGGATTCTCAGCTGGAAGGAGCTGTAGTTGGACAGGTTATTTACTGGAGATTATGTGTGGAGAGGTATCAGAAGATTAGGCCAGAGATGTATGGAGAGGACAGATTATACACTAGAGATTATGTGTGAGGAGGTATCAGGAGATTAAGACAGATTGTCAGGACTTTGAATATTTTTGATTACATTTTGGGCATTTTTGCCCTCTTTCAAGATGGCGTCTTTTGTCTCATGTACCCCTTGTCTTCCTGCCTTATAACTCCACCCCAGCCTTTAGTCAGTGCTAGAGTATTCTGTCTGTGTCCTGTTCGTGGTGGCTTCCTTGCTTCCTCCTGCAAACCTGTGAATCTCCTGTTACCTGCTCCCTGAGATTCTGCTGCATACACTTGTTATCAGCATTCCTCCTTCTCCTGGCTGCTCCTGCTGCTTCCTCAGAGCCTCAGTCCTCACCTGCATTTGCTAACACGTAAGCTGGTTTCTGCTCTGACTCTCCTTCATTAAATAGATGCAGAGCACTATCTGAGACTTCCTACCCAGGCCTCCCTGGATGATCTAATATATTGTATGGACTTACTTACATCTATCTATCTATCTATCTATCTATCTATCTATCTATCTATCTATCTATCTATCTATCTATCTATCTATCTATCTATATATATACATATATATGTGCATGGACTTGATAAAGACTTACTTGTTTTCAAGCATCCTCAAGTGTGAACTGCGCTTTACAGACTGCTCCGCTGATTACATTTCCCCTGTGTGTTTATGGACTTTTTCGTCTGCACTTGTTTGAAACACCGTGTGTTTATAATATAGACTTTGCCACCTATAAACTGTGTTCTGTAGTATCTTTGTTCCACGCAAGAAGACTCCTGAGTTATACATTATAATTATTACAGGATACTCTAGCCCAGGGGTCCTCAAACTACGGCCCGCGGGCCACATGCGGCCAGCGGAGGACTTTTATCCGGCCCGCCGGGCTGTGGGCAGAGGAGAGCGGTGCCAGCGCCCGCCCTTCCCCCCGCTTTCTCAGAGCCCCGGCAGCCCGATATTTACCTCTCCCCGTGCCTTCGCTGATCTGCTGTCTTCCTGGTCTGAGCTCTCTGTGACGTCTCAGGTCAGAGGGCGCGGTGACGTCTTTCCTCCGCGCCCTCCCGAGTGCCGTCACAGGCAGCGCAGAGCGGGACAACGCCGGAGACGCTGGAGTCTGGACCTGAGCGGCAAGGAGGGAGGTGAGTATTGGATTTTTTTTTTTTTTAATGTATGGAGGCATGGGACATAATATTAGGGGTGACATCCTGCATGTGGCATTATATGGGGGGGGGTGACATCCTGAATGGGGCATTATATGGGGGGGAGGGGGGATGACATCCTGAATGGGGCATTATATGGGGGGGTGACATCCTGAATGGGGCATTATATGGGGGGGTGACATGCTGCATGGGGCATTATATGGGGGGTGACATCCAGCATGGGGCATTATATGGGGGGGGGTGACGTGCTGCATGGGGCATTATAAAGACAGAGGAGTGATATCCTGCATGTCTAATTATATGGGGGGGGGGTGACATCCTGAATGGGGTCATTATATGGGGGGGTGACATCCTGAATAGGGCATTATAAAGACAGGGGAGTGATATCCTGCATGTGTCATTATATGGGGGGGGGGTGACATCCTGAATGGGGCATTATATGGGGGGGGGTGACATCCTGAATGGGGCATTATATGGGGGGTGACATGCTGCATGGGGCATTATATGGGGGGTGACATCCAGCATGGGGCATTATATGGGGGGGTGACATCCTGAATGGGGCATTATAAAGACAGGGGAGTGATATCCTGCATAGGTCATTATATGGGGGGGGGGTGACATCCTGAATCAGGCATTATATGGGGGGGTGACATGCTGCATGGGGCATTATATGGGGGTGACATCCAGCATGGGGCATTATATGGGGGGGGGGTGACGTGCTGCATGGGGCATTATAAAGACAGAGGAGTGATATCCTGCATGTATCATTATATGGGGGGGGGGTGACATCCTGAATTGGGCATTATATGGGGGGTTGACATCCTGAATGGGGCATTATAAAGACAGGGGAGTGATATCCTGCATGTGTCATTATATGGGGGGGGGGTGACATCCTGAATGGGGCATTATATGGGGGGGTGACATCCTGAATGGGGCATTATATGGGGGGTGACATGCTGCATGGGGCATTATATGGGGGTGACATCCAGCATGGGGCATTATATGGGGGGTGACATCCTGAATGGGGCATTATAAAGACAGGGGAGTGATATCCTGCATAGGTCATTATATGGGGGGGTGACATCCTGAATGGGGCATTATATGGGGGGGTGACATGCTGCATGGGGCATTATATGGGGGTGACATCCAGCATGGGGCATTATATGGGGGGGGTGACGTGCTGCATGGGGCATTATAAAGACAGAGAAGTGATATCCTGCATGTATCATTATATGGGGGGGGGTGACATCCTGAATGGGGCATTATATGGGGGGTTGACATCCTGAATGGGGCATTATAAAGACAGGGGAGTGATATCCTGCATGTGTCATTATATTGGGGGGTGATATCCTGAATGGGGGGTGACATCCTGAATGGGGCATTATATGGGGGGGGGGTGGCATCCTGAGTAGGGCATTATAAAGACAGGGAGTGATATCTTGCACGGGGCATTATATGGTGGGAGAAAGGGAAATTCTGCATGGGGCATAATAATGACTATTGAGGACCTATGCTGCCTATTGGGGACATTTACCTGCCTATTGGGGACATTTACCTGCCTATTGGGGACATTTACTTGCCTATTGGGGATATTTACCTGCCTATTGGGGACCTATGCTGCCTATTTGGGACATTTACCTGCCTATTTGGGGCATTTACCTGCCTATTGGGGACCTATGCTGCCTATTGGGTACATTTACCTGCCTATTGGGGATATTTACCTGCCTATTGGGGATATTTACCTGCCTATTGAGGACCTATGCTGCCTATTGGGGACATTTACCTGCCTATTGAGGACCTATGCTGCCTATTGGGTACAGTTACCTACCTATTGAAATACCGGTTTGATTTAACTTTACTTGTTCTTCATTTTAAATATTGTATTTGTTCCTGTATTGTTTTTTTCACTACAAAATAAGATATGTGCAGTGTGCATAGTAATTTGTTCATAGTTTTTTTAAAAAACTATATTCCGGCCCTCCAATGGTCTGAGGGACCGTGAACTGGCCCCCTGTTTAAAAAGTTTGAGGACCCCTGCTCTAGCCAGTAAAGGAGTCTGCTGGAACAATGTCTGCAGAAAGCAAATTAGAGCAGGTGTACGCCATAATTAGATCTTTGCAGAAAGATGTGGAAGGTCTGCAAAAAAACCACAATGAACAAGTGTTTGGACAAACTTTACAGGACCAAAGTACCCGAATGGCGGCCCAGGAAAACAAACTTGCGGGCTTGGACTCCCAGTACGGACGAGCTTTCCAGGACATTAGTACTCAAATGGCGGCACAAGTGACTTTACCCTCTGGGCTACCGCCACCAGCTAGGCCACCTAAGTTGCCTCCATTCAAATTTAATGGTGATCGTGACTAATTTTGCGGTTTTGTGAATCAGTGTATGCTATATTTTGATGTTCATGCTGACCGCTTCCTTACTGATAGATCCAAAGTATTGTGTGTAATTATGCTGCTGACCTCTCGAGAGCTCGCCTGTGCAAATCCGATGATCGAGTCTCGTGATCCACGGTTAAATAATTTGGATTATTTCTTAGCCGCTATGGCATTAATGTTTTATGACCCTAACCGCCGCCCAAACACTGAGTCTGCTTTACTATCTTTACACCAAGGTAAACGTTCTGTTATTGAGAATGCTACTGAATTTAGGAGCTTAGAGGTAGATACGAATTGGGACAGTTATGCACAATTACCTATTTTTAAGAGAGGTCTGTCTAGCATTGTAAAAGATGAATTAGCCCGTTTAGAGTCACCACAAGAACTAGAAGCGTTTATACAGCATTGTGTACGCGTAGACTGAACGTAGGCAGGAGAAATTGGCTGTATTTAACCGTATGTCTAACTTTTCCCTTCCTCCCAAAGAGCCTGCAGTAAAACATCACCTGAGGTAGAGGAGGCGCCCATACAAATTGATTCTGTGCAGAGGCGTGAGACTAATGAGCGCCTGGAGCACCGCCTGCGAGAGAGGCTATGTTTCTACTGCCACCAATCTGACCACTTTCTAATCAACTGTCCCATGCAGCCTAACAAGGTGCTAGCAGCGGTAGGAGAGTATGATAACACTGATGATGACACTGACATATCTGAATGTAGCCTGCCATTAAATGCTGTATTCCATTCTCTCTCTATGACTACACCTCCCAGGGAGATGAAGAAAAGGAACTCTCACTGTTCACTCCCTATTAAGATCCTGTGTTCAGGACAGTGGATTTCCAGTGCAGCTATGATTGACTCCGGTGCAGGGGGCAATTTTATGGATATTACATTTGCCAAAGAACATGGTATTGAGATACAGTGAAGAGCCTCTCCAGTTACCATGGAAACAGTGGATGGGTCACCTTTAATCTCCGGGCCTGTGGATCAGGAGACTGTACCTCTTGAGATTTTGTTGGAGCCTAATCATCAGGAGCAACTTTCTTTCTTGTTAATTTCTTCTCCTTATTTCCCTGTGATTTTAGCCATCCCTTTATTGCGTTCTTAGAACCCGACTATCATCTGGGAGACCAAGGAGATTATCTTTCCGACTAGGAGCAACCCAGCGATAACTGAAGCTGTCCCTGAGTCCACGGATACGGAATCTCTTGTACAGGTATTCACTTTACCTTCAGCGTATAAAGCATTCTCTGACATTTGTGACAAGAAGAAAGCGGATCAGCTTCCTCCACATAGGCATTATGATTGTCCCATTAAGCTGCTTCCTGGGGCGGCTATTCCTTTTAGCAACGTATATCCTATGGCGGCACCTGAGCTTTAAGCCTTGAAGGAGTATATTGATGAAAATCTGGCCAAAGGCTTTATACGTCCTTCTACCTCATCAGCAGAGGCGCCTATATTTTTTGTAAAAAAGAAAGAAGGGAACCTAAGACCTTGTATTGACTATCGGGAACTCAATAAGGTAACCATACAGAATCGTTATCCTTTGCCTTTGATTCCCGGATTATTGGAAAGAGTCCTCCATGCCAAGATGTTCTCTAAACTGGACCTTTGTGGGGCTTATAAACTGGTGAGTATTTGTTCCGGTGATGAATGGAAGACAGCATTCAGATGTCAGTATGAACACTTTGAATATCTTGTGATGCCCTTTGGGCTTTGTAATGCCCCTGCGCCATTTCAACATCTGACTAATGACATTTTTAGAGATTTATTGGATCAGTTTGTGGTGATTTCTTTGGACGATATTCTAATTTTTTCTGACTCTCTACCGGAACATGAAAAACATGTGGAGTGCAGTTCACCTCAAGATTCTGGAAGTGGTTTTGCTCTGCACTCAATATTAATGTCTGTCTTTCTTCTGCTTATCACCCCCAGACGAATGGTCAGACCGAGCGTACCAACCAGACTTTGGAACAATATCTACGATGCTATGTCAGTAGTGATGAGCGAGTGTATTCGTTACTATTAGCTATTCGCACGAATAGTATGGTATTCGCGTTAATCGTTATTTGTGTACTCGCCTCGCTATATTCGGATGTCTTGCTCTGCAGTTTTGGTGCCTCCTTTGCAGCCACTAAACATGCTGGCCTTCTTAACCAATCACGGTAATGCCGCAGACATCTTGATTGTGGCATTACTGTGATTGGCTGGCCGCCCAGCGTCATAGGGTCTATTTAAGCCCTGCCGCCACCATTTTGTGCACATTGCGTCTGGAGCCTGCGTTCTATAGGCATAGGGAGAGATCGCTGAGCTGCTAGGGAGAGTGTTTAGGTCTCTTGATCAAGCAAAAGCCCCTGTAAGGGCTATCTGCAGTGTATACTAGTTCTGTGTTTAAAGGAGAAGCTCACTAGCTCCATAATACCACCAAAAAATAGCTCTTTTCAGAGCTGAAGGCTCATAACAAAGTCAGAGTACAGGGGAGAGCTTGTGTATTAGCTAGGGAGAGGATAAAGTATTCTTCCAGTGTCCATCTTAAAACAGCTCTTGTCAGAGGCAAAGCAATATTTTTCCTGCACACCCAGAATTAACATTGTGTGCTGTATTAGTCTACATAAAAAATCTTTGATTGCCCTGCACAAAGCAATAGTCCAAACATTTCCTACTGCCTGCTACAAAGCTCGCACCCGGACATTTTAATCGCTACACTGTGTTCCAAATTATTATGCAAATAATATTTTCTCAGATTTTCCCAAATTACCTATATGAATTGCAGTCATTGTAATTTTCCAGTCAAATAACTATTTGAGTACAATTGAAAGGTTTTTGTACAAACTGCTTATGATAACAGTATATTTTTAAAAAAAATAAAAAACTCAAACTGCACTCAAAATGCATGTTCCAAATTATTATGCACAGCAGAGTTTTCAACCTTTTCATTTTAATAAAGAACAAAAAAATGGTCATTTTTAAAATTATAAGCATTAGCAGGTTATTACAAACTGAAATCAAACAGTTTTCAACTCAAAACTTTATTCTAGGTGATGTTACATTTGCACATAGGACCGCTTGTTGGAAAGGAGCTTCTGAACTCTCTCTCTGCCACACCATAAGTTTGTCCCCTTTTATGCCCATAGCAGCCAGAGATGCAGATGTGTTATGTGCAGCATGAGACGGGGCATTATCATGCATGAAAATGATCTTGCTGCGGAATGCACGGTTCTTCTTCTTGAACCATGGAAGGAAGTGCTGTTTGAGAAAGTCAACATACATTATGGAGTTCATCTTTACCCCTTCAGGGATCCTAAAAGGGCCGACAATCAGGTAATTTGGGAAAATCTGAGAAAATATTATTTGCATAATAGTTTGGAACACAGTGTATTTTGGCTATGACAGCTAGCTTGGCTTGTGCCATCAACATCTGAAAATCTGTCAGCAAAACTCAAAATGCCAAAAAAGCCTGTTGTTAAGGGACGTGGACGTGGTGTTGTCCGTGGTGCACAAGAAGGCATTCAGTCTGTGTCAGGTCAGAAGAAGCTTGATGCATCCAATATGTTCCTGGAAAAAATTCCCGGTCTGGAACGTAAACGTGTGTGGAAGCCAGAAGAGCGAGAGCAGATTCTGTCTTGGATATCAGACAAGGCCTCTACGCATTTGCCAAGCAGCAACAAATCTTCTACGACCACACAGTCTACTGTGGATACACAGAAAGATGGCCCATCCAATCCTGAAGCTGGTTCTCCTTCCTACCGCCATTATCAGTCACAGAGACATATGACCCCAAGCTTGGCCTCTCAGTACATATCCTTTGGTTGCCTCTGGCCTATGTAAGGCAGCGCTTGTCATCATCCTGGGGGATACTCGCTTCGCTGCGTCAATCAATGCACACGTGCAATGTCTTTCTGTTTTTTCCACAATGCTGCAGTTTATTACTTCATAAACCGCATATGACCGGGTCCAACTCAGTGGCACGCCGACACACATATATACAATATTCATGAGCCAAGTGGCACACAGGCCCACTTGCTCCGGTACAGCCTTCAGCAAGGTAATCATATAGCAATGTCCATAGCAATGTCCATATAACGTTGTGTATTACCTTTGCCCGGATTAGCTGTCTCAGTCCATTAGGTTTTCCACCACTGTGGCTTTAAGGCTTACCACACGTGGTCTCCAGACCTTATCCCATCCAAGACCACTGGCATCTCTCACCCACAGATCCAGGCTCTGTCCTCCAGGATGTTTACATTCCAGCCTCTGGCACTCCAAGGCTTACTGGCATCACGTTCACACTCTCAGCGATCCAGGCTTCACCCTCCAGGAGTCCACCAGGCTTCCCCAGGCTTCACCAGGCCTCACACAAGCGGGTGTTCCCCCCACACACAGGGAACAGCCTCATGCCTCTCACACGGTGTCCACACGGGAGCACATAACACAGGAACTCCCAACACCCAGGAACTCCCAACACAGGAACACACCTGTCTCAAACCACCCAGGGTTTATATATCCTGTAGCACACACACACACACACACACAGGACCTTGCTGATGTCACAGTCATGTGACCAGTCACCTGAGGGGGAAGAAAATAGCTTAAACAGACATACTAGATCACTATAGCAATGCCGCTGCACCACATATTCCCCCCCTCTGTTCAAACTTGTGGGGTTGAATACACAATATACATAAACAGTCTATAACCCACAGTTCACACAGAGACCGTGAACTTGACAGTTGCGCTGCTCAGCCCCTGGAACATTAGTCAATGACATTAGCCCATTCCTCAGGGACCTACTATCTGCCATTGTCACCGACTTCGTCAAGTCACATTTCCGGGTCATAAACTTGTCAGACTTCCCCCGCTCCCAGCGGCTCCCCCGCTCCCAGCAGTCAGTCGTAACCTTGTCAGGTCTCCCCCGCTCCCAGCGGTCAGTCGAAACCCTATCAGGTCTCCCCCGCTCCCAGTGGTCAATACAACAGTGTGACTCCACATGGTTTCGTCCTCTAATGGGTCGATTGTATGGGCCACTCAACCCTGAGTCACTGGAGGTCTCACTACCTCCAAACCCACGCCCACTCCCAGGACATCTTGAAAGGTCCCTAACCTCAGCTGTTCTGATATTTAGGGGGCCCTTTCTCTGTCTGGTCTCACACTTTCTAGACGGCTGCCATCTTCTGCTGCTCAGATGATGCTGTCTACCCACTCGCAGTCTAGCGAGATTCAACTTTTCCACCTCTCGCAGGTAGGTCACTCGGTATTCCACCAGCATGCTCATATCTGCAAGACTTTCTTCCGTACCTACAGCGTAGAACGATACCATGCCGTCTTCATCTGCTATCCAGTCCTGACGATCACGCAGACTGCTTACTTTCACCACACCAGACTTCTTCACCATCATCTGCATGGCTCGGCCATTTCTCCCAATGAGCTCTCTCACCAGAACATGAGGCACCTGGATGGCCTCTTCACGCAGACTGTGAGCCTTCCTCATCAGCTCCAGTTGTCTAGCGGCTTGCTCCGTCTTCAACCGGAGAAACAGCTTCGTGCGAATACATTGCCAATGTATGTCACTTAGGATCGCCACCCTCTTCACCGTGACTTCGTTTGTGGACAGGACCAACAGCTGTTTAGCTTCTGAGGTCAAGTACACCTTACAGGCTCCCACGGCCTTCTTAAAGTCCTCATGCATGGACTCACTGGTGCATTCTTCCCTCAAATCCTCGGGTACATCTACGAGGCACTTGTACCGAGACGTTTCGGTCTCCAGACGATCAACCAGCTCAGGGTTCAGGGACAACTGACTCTCAGCTTCTTCCCCCTTTACGCTTCCCCTGAGCTGACTCACAGCTACCAATTCACGAACTTTCGTCTTGATCACTTCCGCAACTTGTTTGCCCTTTTCCTTCTCTAAGGAGGCCTCATTCATTGAGTGATACCTTGCCAGGCGACCTTTGAGCTCTAAAACTTCTTCTTCTAGCTCAGCTACTCACCTCTCAGCAGCCCATCTCTGAAGCTCTTCCTGCTTCAACTGCTCCCTTAACAGTAGGGTTCTCTCAGACATCTCTGTCTCCAATGCGCCCACTCGGCTCTCAACAGCCAGTCTCTCAAGCTTCTCTTGCTTCCACTGGGCTTGTAGCAACTCCTTGAGCTCCTTGATCTCGGCTCCTACATCCACCGAATCATCCGAGCTTACATCACTCGAGGAGGTATCTACTTCATACCTCCCATCACCAGTGACCCACTCCTGGCCCTGGTCTGTGGCTTCTCCGATGGACTCCTCCATCTTGTCCCGCTCAGCTTCCATCTTGCTGAGCCTTTCCTTAAGGTACGTCTCTGCCTTCTGGAGAGTATCACAGGACATCTGTAGCTCCTTCACCTGAGCTTCCAGACCTAGGGTCTTTCCCCGGAGATCATCATTCTCCTCCTCTAGTTTTTCTTTCACCTTGAGGAGATCCTCATAATCTGTCTTAATCTGTTGCAGTTCCCTACTGCATTCACCACACTCCTTCTTGGAGTCACACAGCTCCTGGTTGAGCTGTTTGCGCAGTCGTTCTATGATTTGTTCACGTCGAGAAACTCCAACCTGCCGCGCCTCCTTCTCAAACTTCAACTGCAAAACCTCCTCCTTGAGTTTGCGGCGGTCCTCCTTAATTTCCAGGAACATTTCCTTCCATTGGTTAACTTCCTCGTTCACCTCCTCTTCTGCCTCTGAAGGAGGATCCACACTTGAAACAATGGCACACACCATTACATTTTCTTTACTTTCACCTTCAGCAAAGACTACAGTAGCAACCTTTCTGTGGCCCCTGCGCCGTCGACGACGAGAGGAGGACCCTCTCCCCTCATCTAGCCCCTCCTGACTGACCTCCTTCTACTTCCGTAGTGTCACCGTCAGCTATGGGGTCTGTGTCACTCCCCCTGATGTTGTGGACTAACAGGTCACCTCCCACCTTGACGTCAACCCCCTCCACTGGAGTCACCCCGTTATCAATGGTCAAATTGTCATTTTTAGGGGGTACCAACCCACCACCAGTAACAATTTTCAGTTTTCTACACTCCACATTCTTGTGAAAATCCGCCCCTTTTTTAGACTCTGCCCCCTTTTGGACACCCACACCTGTAAGGGAATTTTTACAAAAAACATCAGCGACAGTCTTAGGACTAGAGATGAGCGGTGTTCGACTAGAACAGTTCGCCAATCTCAAATTCGAGCTGTATTCGGTGGTGTTCGAGTTGTTCGACGAACCCGAACGATTTGCAAAAAATTCGGCTGTTCGAGGTTATGTTCGATAACTGTTCGTGCACCAAAAGCGTGTCCTGCATGTCTGGCGCTATTTAGAGCACCAATCATGCAGGGATTGTCTGCCACTCACTGTAATGCCACAGCCATGGTGGTTGTGGCATTACAGTGATTGCCCAAATCGATGGGAACAGTGCTCACAGTGAAACATGAAAAGCCGGCAATTCAGCAGCGGCATACACCGGTACCCGACAATTTAGAACCGAAAGAATAGAGCTTCACACATAGATTAGATAGATAGAAACATGTCAGTCACACATATAAGAAGCACAGTGACAGTGTTGCTTACTGTACTTGTCATTTAGTGTAAAGGATTTATCAAAAAAAATAATAGTGTTTTCATGCACCGTCTCTTTAAAAAAGCCGGCCGGCAATTCAGCATCTGTACCCGACAATTTATAACAGACAGAATAGAGCTTCACACATAGATTAGATAGATAGAAACATGTCAGTCACATATATATGAAGTACAGTGACAGTGTTGGTTACTGTACTTGTCATTTACTGCAAAGAATTTATAAAAAAAAATAATAGTGTTTTCATGCACCGTCTCTTTAAAAAAGCCGGCTGGCAATTCAGCATCTGTACCCGACAATTTAGAATAGAAGGAATAGAGAATCACACATAGATTAGATAGATAGAAACATGTCAGCCACATATATACGAAGTACAGTGACAGTGTTGCTTACTGTACTTGTCATTTAGTGTAAAGGATTTATTAAAAAATATAATAGTGTTTTCGTGCACCGTCTCTTTAAAAAAGCCGGCCGGCAATTCAGCAGCGGTACCCGACAATTTATAACAGACAGAATAGAGCTTCACACATAGATTAGATAGATAGAAACATGTCAGTCACATATATATGAAGTACTGTGACAGTGTTGCTTACTGTACTTGTCATTTACTGCAAAGGATTTATTAAAAAAAATAATAGTGTTTTCATGCACCGTCTCTTTAAAAAAGCCGGCCGGCAATTCAGCATCTGTACCCGACAATTTATAACAGAAAGAATAGAGAATCACACATAGATTAGGTAGATAGAAACATGTCAGTCACATATATATGAAGTACAGTGACAGTGTTGCTTACTGTACTTGTCATTTACTGCAAAGGATTTATTAAAAAAAATAATAGTGTTTTCATGCACCGTCTCTTTAAAAAAAGCCGGCCGGCAATTCAGCATCTGTACCCGACAATTTATAACAGACAGAATAGAGCTTCACACATAGATTAGATAGATAGAAACATGTCAGTCACATATATAATAAGTACAGTGACAGTGTTGGTTACTGTACTTGTCATTTAGTATTAAAATAAAGGATTTATTATTAAAAAAAATTGGCGTGGGGTTCCCCGTAATTTTAGTCTCTAGCGGAGGTTAAGCAGACAGCTGGGGCAGATGTTTGAAGCCTGGGAAGGGGGTAATACCCACGGAGCTTCCCAGGCTACTAATATCAGCCCCCAGCTGAATACCTAGCCTTTACTAGCTATTAAAATGGAGGACCCCCCCCCAAAAAATGACGTGGGGTCCCCCCTAATTTAATAGCTAGCAAAGGCTAGGCAGACAGCTGGGGGCTGATATTAATAGCCCAGGAAGGGAGCCATGAATATTGGCCCCCTCCCAGGCTAGAAACACCAGCCATCAGCCGCCCCAGAAATGGCGCATCCATAGGATGCGCCAATTCTGGCACTTAGCCTCGCTCTTCCCACTGCCCTGTAGCGGTGGCAGTGGGGTAATAGGACTGGGGTTGATGTCAGCTTATAATGCCAGCTGACATCAAGCCCAGGTTAGTAATGGAGAGGCGTCTATAAGACACCCCCATTACTAACCCCATAGTCAAAGTTAAAAGAAAACACAAACACCCAGAATAAAGTCCTTTAATTGAAATAAAGACACATTCCTTTATTGTTCTAAATTAAACTATACTTACCGTCACGCCCATTCCAGCTGAAGCCAACGATCTCCTGCAATAAAAGAAAAATAATAAAGCAACCTCATCCTTACCTTTCCATGGCTCCCACGACAGCTTCAGCTCTGCTACATCGAGATGACAGGCTGGACCTCAGCAGAAAGCTGCCATCCAGCCTGTCATCCCGCGGACACTGAGAAGCGCAGGCATGCTTGAGCTCTGCAGTGTCTGGCTGTGACGGCATAAAGATGAGACGAGTTCATGTCCAATGAACTCGGCGCACCTCATGCACGTCACTGACAGCGTGGGAGAATTCTCCTGCACTCAGCACTTCAGCGTGAGAATTCTCCCACGCTGTCAGTGACGTACATGAGGTGAGCTGAGATCATTGGACATGAATGAGCTCACCTCATGCACGTCACTGACAGCGTGGGAAAATTCTCCTGCACTCAGCGCTTCAGCGTGAGAATTTTCCCACGCTGTCAGTGACGTGCATGAGGTGAGCTCATTCATGTCCAATGAACTCAGCTGACCTCATGTACGTCACTGACAGCGTGGGAGAATTTTCACGCTGAAGTGCTGAGTGCAGGAGAATTCTCCCACGCTGTCAGTGACGTGCATGAGGTGCGCCGAGTTCATTGGACATGAGCTTGTCTCATCTTTATGCCGTCACAGCGAGACACTGAGGAGCGCAAGCATGCCTGCGCTTCTGAGTGTCCGCGGGATGACAGGCTGGATGGCAGCTTTCTGCTGCGGTCCAGCCTGTCATCTCGATGTAGCAGAGCTGAAGCTGTCGTGGGAACCATGGAAAGGTAAGGATGAGGTTGCTTAATTATTTTACTTTTATTGCAGAAGACATTGGCTTCAGCTGGAATGGGCGTGACGGTAAGTATGGTTTAATTTAGAACAATAAAGAATTGTGTGTTTATTTCAATTAAAGGACTTTATTCTGGGTGTTGTGTTTTTTTAAATACTTTACTAGAAATTCATGGTGGTCATGTCTAATATTGGCGTGACCCCATGAATTTCGGGCTTAGGGCCAGCTGATAATGCCAAGCTGGCCTTAACCCCTTTATTACCCAGTGAGCCACCGCACCAGGGCCCTGGATGAGTTGGGTACAGCGCCAGAAGATGGCGCTTCTATGAACGCGCCATTTTCTGGGGCGGCTGCGGACTGCAATTTGCAGCGGGTGGGGCCCAGAAACCTTGGGCCTCCCTGCGCTGCGGATTCCAGCTCCCAGCTGCCTAGTTGTACCTGGCTGGGCACAAAAATAGGGCGAAGCCATTTTTTTTTTAAATTATTTCATGAAATTCATATATTGTTGTGTCCAACCAGGTACAAATAGGCAGCTGGTGGTTGGGGGCAGCCCGTCCCTGCCTGCTGTATCTGGCTGGACACAAATATAGTGCGAAGCCCCACGTCAATTTTTTTAAAATTATTTCATGAAATAATTTTTTTAAAAAAGGGCTTCCCTATATTGTTGTGTCTGGCCAGGTACAAATAGGCAGCTGGTGGTTGGGGGCAGCCCGTTCCTGCCTGCTGTACCTGACTGTACACAAATATAGGGCGAAGCCCCACGTCAATTTTTTTTAAATTATTTCAGGAAATTCATGAAATAATGAAAAAAAAATTGATGTAGGGCTTCGCCCTATATTTGTGTCCAGTCAGGTACAGCAGGCAGGAACGGGCTGCTCCCAACCACCAGCTGCCTATTTGTACCTAGCCGGACACAACAATATAGGGAAGCCCTTTTTTTCTTAATTATTCCATGAATTTCATGAATTTAAAAAAAAAATACGTGGAGCTTCGCCCTATTTTTGTGTCCAGCCAGGTACAACTAGGCAGCTGGGGGCTGGAATCTGCAGCGCAGGGAGGCCCAAGCTTTCTGGGCCCCACCCGCTGCAAATTGCAGTCTGCAGCCGCCCCGGAAAATGGCGCGTTCATAGAAGCGCCATCTTCTGGCGCTGTACCCAACTCATCCAAGGCCCTGGTGCGGTGGCTCACTGGGTAATAAAGGGGTTAAGGCCAGCTTGGCATTATCAGCTGGCCCTAAGCCCGAAATTCATGGGGTCACGCCAATATTAGACATGACCACCATGAATTTCTAGTAAAGTATTTAAAAAAAACACAAACACCCAGAAAAAAAGTCCTTTAATTGAAATAAACACACAATTCTTTATTGTTCTAAATTAAACCATACTTACCGCCACGCCCATTCCAGCTGAAGCCAATGATCTCCTGCAATAAAAGTAAAATAATAAAGCAACATCATCCTTACCTTTCCATGGCTCCCACGACAGCTTCAGCTCTGCTACATCGAGATGACAGGCTGGACCGCAGCAGAACGCTGCCATCCAGCCTGTCATCCCGCAGACACTGAGAAGCGCAGGCATGCTTGCGCTACTCAGTGTCTGGCTGTGACGGCATCCAGATGAGCCGAGGTCATGTCCAATGAACTCGGCTCACCTCATGCACGTCACTGACAGCGTGGGAAAATTCTCACGCTGAAGCGCTGAGTGCAGGAGAATTTTCCCACGCTGTCAGTGACGTACATGAGGTGCACCGAGTTCATTGTCGGCTCATCTGGATGCCGTCACAGTCAGACACTGAGGAGCGCAAGCAAGCCTGCGCTTCTCAGTGTCTGCGGGATGACAGGCTGGATGGCAGCGTTCTGCTGCGGTCCAGCCTGTCATCTCGATGTAGCAGAGCTGAAGCTGTCCTGGGAACCATGGAAAGGTAAGGGTGAGGTTGCTTTATTATTTTTCTTTTATTGCAGGAGATCGTTGGCTTCAGCTGGAATGGGCGTGATGGTAAGTATGGTTTAATTTAGAACAATAAAGAATTGTGTCTTTATTTCAATTAAAGGACTTTATTCTGGGTGTTTGTGTTTTCTTTTAACTTTGACTATGGGGTTAGTAATGGGGGTGTCTTATAGACGCCTCTCCATTACTAACCTGGGCTTGATGTCAGCTGGCATTATAAGCTGACATCAACCCCAACCCTATTACCCCCTGCCACCGCACTAGGGCAGCGTGGAAGAGCGAGGCTAAGTGCCAGAATTGGCGCATCCTATGGATGCGCCATTTCTGGGGCGGCTGACGGCTGGTGTTTCTAGCCTGGGATGGGGCCAATATTCATGGCTCCCTTCCTGGGCTATTAATATCAGCCCCCAGCTGTCTGCCTAGCCTTTGCTAGCTATTAAATTAGGGGGGACCCCACGTCATTTTTTTGGGGGGGGTCCTCCATTTTAATAGCTAGTAAAGGCTAGGTATTCAGCTGGGGGCTGATATTAGTAGCCTGGGAAGCTCCGTGGGTATTACCCCCTTCCCAGGCTTCAAACATCTGCCCGAGCTGTCTGCTTAACCTCCGCTAGAGACTAAAATTACGGGGAACCCCACGCCAATTTTTTTTAATAATAAATCCTTTATTTTAATACTAAATGACAAGTTCAGTAACCAACACTGTCACTGTACTTATTATATATGTGACTGACATGTTTCTATCTATCTAATCTATGTGTGAAGCTCTATTCTGTCTGTTATAAATTGTCGGGTACAGATGCTGAATTGCCGGCCGGCTTTTTTAAAGAGACGGTGCATGAAAACACTATTATTTTTTTTAATAAATCCTTTGCAGTAAATGACAAGTACAGTAAGCAACACTGTCACAGTACTTCATATATATGTGACTGACATGTTTCTATCTATCTAATCTATGTGTGAAGCTCTATTCTGTCTGTTATAAATTGTCGGGTACCGCTGCTGAATTGCCGGCCGGCTTTTTTAAAGAGACAGTGCACGAAAACACTATTATATTTTTTAATAAATCCTTTACACTAAATGACAAGTACAGTAAGCAACACTGTCACTGTACTTCATATATGTGACTGACATGTTTCTATCTATCTAATCTATGTGTGATGCTCTATTCTGTCTGTTATAAATTGTCGGGTACAGATGCTGAATTGCCGGCCGGCTTTTTTAAAGAGACGGTGCACGAAAACACTATTATATTTTTTAATAAATCCTTTACACTAAATGACAAGTACAGTAAGCAACACTGTCACTGTACTTCATATATGTGACTGACATGTTTCTATCTATCTAATCTATGTGTGAAGCTCTATTCTGTCTGTTATAAATTGTCGGGTACCGCTGCTGAATTGCCGGCCGGCTTTTTTAAAGAGACGGTGCACAAAAACACTATTATATTTTTTAATAAATCCTTTACACTAAATGACAAGTACAGTAAGCAACACTGTCACTGTGCTTCTTATATGTGTGACTGACATGCTTCTATCTATCTAATCTATGTGTGAGGCTCTATTCCTTCATGTCTAAATTGTCGGGTACCGGTGTATGCCACTGCTGAATTGCCGGCCGGCTTTTTTAAAGAAAGCGTCTTCTGAGCAGTTTGTCAGCTTTTGGACACCTTTGAAGGTGTTTTCTATGTGTTCCTATGTGTTTTTGTTTGCCTGCCATTGGTTTTAACGGTGTTCGACGGTGTTCTAAGGTGTTCGACGAACAGTTCGACGAACAGTTCCTCGAACATCCCGGTGTTCGACGAACCGAACCGAACCCGAACACTACGGGGGTGGCTCAACACTACTTAGGACTCAGTTCACAACATCTCTTACCCCCTCCCCGGCACTCTGGGACAGCACTGGCGCCCCCGGAGAGTTCATAGATTGGTCCACTGACGCCATTCTATATGGTGCCCACAGCTCCTGCGGTTCCTGCACCATGTCCTGTAAGAGCTTCTCAAATACCTGCTCTGGTCCCAACAGGCCCCTCAATCGCTCAACAGCTCCAAACACATCTGCCGCTTTGCTCACAGCCATCACGGTACACTGTTCACACTTGAACTTCACTGCTCTCCCCGAAAAAATTTTTGTGGCCCCGTCGAGCCACCGCAAAACAGGATTTGAGTGCGACGTCAATCTTCGCAACCCCGCCGAGTTGCAGCAAACAACCGGATTTGAGTGCGACGACAATCTTCGCAACCCCGCCGAGTTGCAGCAAACAACAGGATTTGAGTGCGACGACAATCTTCGCAACCCCGCCGAGTTGCAGCAAGATGCTTTATCCACACTCGTCGTCCTGTGCCATTGCCCCTAGCAACCAGACTGCAGTTGCCCCTAGCAACCAGACTGCAGTTAACTGCATTCTCCACCACATGTAAGGCAGCGCTTGTCATCATCCTGGGGGATACTCGCTTTGCTGCGTCAATCAATGCACACGTGCAATGTCTTTCCGTTTTTTCCACAATGCTGCAGTTTATTACTTCATAAACCGCATATGACCGGGTCTAACTCAGTGGCACGCCGACACACATATATACAATATTCATGAGCCAAGTGGAACACAGGCCCACTTGCTCCGGTACAGCCTTCAGCAAGGTAATCATATAGCAATGTCCATAGCAATGTCCATATAACGTTGTGTATTACCTTTGCCGGGTTTAGCTGTCTCAGTCCATTAGGTTTTCCACCACTGTGGCTTTAAGGCTTACCACACGTGGTCTCCAGACCTTATCCCGTCCAAGACCACTGGCATGTCTCACACACAGATCCAGGCTCTGTCCTCCAGGACGTTTACATTCCAGCCTCTGGCACTCCAAGGCTTACTGGCATCACGTTCACACTCTCAGCAATCCAGGCTTCACCCTCCAGGAGTCCACCAGGCTTCCCCAGGCTTCACCAGGCCTCACACGAGCGGTGTTCCCCCCACACACAGGGAACAGCCTCATGCCTCTCACACGGTGTCCACACGGGAGCACCTAACACAGGAACTCCCAACGCCCAGGAACTCCCAACACAGGAACACACCTGTCTCAAACCACCCAGGGTTTATATATCCTGTAGCACACACACACAGACAGGACCTTGCTGATGTCACAGTCATGTGACCAGTCACCTGAGGGGGAAGAAAATAGCATAAACAGACATACTAGATCACTATAGCAATGCCGCTGCACCACACCTATCATAGTACAGCATTGAAGAGGGACAAGAGGAGGTGGCGTGCGTTGATGCTCAAGTATTTGAGGACCTAAGGCCAGAATAAACCAACTTCTTTTGAAGTCCACTCTGTCCGCATTTACTCTCCCTCCAACCTCCAAGTGGCTGTCATATACTGACCTCCGGGCCTGATCACTGACTTTATTGACCAAGTCTCCTCCTGGCTTCTTTACTTTCTCTCTGCTGACATTCCCACAATCATCATGGGCGATTTCAACATCCCCACCGACACGCGCCAGTCAGCAGCATCCAAACTCTTGTCACTTACTTCATCCTTTGGACTTACTCAGTGGTCCTCCTTAGCCACCCATACAGATTGACACACACTAGACCTGATCTTCACCCGACTCCGCTACCTATCAAACCTCACAACCTCCCCCCTACCCCTACCTGACCACCATCTACTCACATTCTCATCCCTGTCCTCCTCACTTGGCACCCATGTCCGGCAACTAGCACACCCCCGCGGAAACCTTGCACATCTAGACACTCACACACTCTTTGACTCTGTTCTACCACTGACATCCATATCCTCACTCCATGACACAGACAGCGCTACCGCTTTCTACAATGCCA
Organism: Phyllobates terribilis; assembly: GCF_046119375.1. Lineage (NCBI taxonomy): Eukaryota > Metazoa > Chordata > Amphibia > Anura > Dendrobatidae > Phyllobates > Phyllobates terribilis. The sequence goes on from NW_027363111.1 coordinate 481,060, forward strand.
CTCCCGCATCAGCTATTGACTTGGTTGCCCCTCTTGTGCATGGCAGAGCGCGACGAGTCAACAGGCAACCCTGGAACAACAACCTCACTAAACAGCTTCGACAAGCGTCCAGGGTTGCGGCGCGTCGTTGGAAGAAAACACATACTCAAGATGACTTCACTGCATTCAAACAAGCAACACTCGCATTCAAATCAGCACTCACCTCTACTAAACAGGCCTACTTCACAACCCTCATATTCTCCCTATCCTACAACCCCAAACAGCTATTCAACACTTTTAACTCTCCTCCGCCCTTCACTGCCCCCTCCAACCTCCATCATCTCTGCTGAGGAGTTTGCCACACACTTCAAAAACAAGATTGACCAAACAAGGCAAGTCTTTACTGTCCGACCACCACAACCCCTTTGTTTTCCACACCATTTCCCTACCCCCATAACCTCCCTTCCCAACATCACAGAAAGAGACCTTACTTGTCTCCTCTCCAAATCACACCTCACCACATGTGCATTCGACCCAATCCCATCTCACCTCCTCCCCAACCTCACCCCCACACTCATCCCATCCCTAACCCATGTCTTCAACCTATCACTATCTTCTGGTACTTTCCCCGCTGCCTTCAAACATGCCATAATCATGCCCATCCTCAAAAAGCCATCCCTCGACCGAACCGCCTTGTCCAGCTATCGCCCCGTATCGCTGCTCCCATTTGCCTCCAAACTCCTTGACCAACACGTTCACGCTGAGGTTTCCTCCTACTTTTCATCTAACTCTCTCTTCGACAGCCGACAATCCGACTTCCGCCCCTACCATTCCACCGAAACTGCCCTTACCAAAATCACCAATGACTTACTTACAGCCAAAGCTAACAGACAATTCTCTGTACTCCTTCTTCTTGACCTGTCCACCTGTCCACTGCTTTCGATACAGTTGACCACTGCCTCCTACTACAGATCCTCTCTTCCTTTGGCGTCAAAGACCTTGCCGTATCTTGGATCTCCTCATACCTTTCTAACCACACATTTAGCGTCTCGTAATCCCACACTACCTCCTCACCCCGCCCCCTCTCTGTTGGAGTCCCTCAAGGATCTGTCCTAGGACCCCTACTCTTCTCAATCTATACCCTTGGCCTGGGACAGCTCATAAAATCCCATGGCTTCCAGTACCATCTGTACGCTGATGACACCCAGATCTACCACTCTGGCCCAGATGTCACCTCTCTGCTGTCCAGAATCCTAGCATGTCTAGCAGCCATATCCTCTTTCTTCTCCTCCCGCTACCTCAAGCTCAATGTGGACAAAACTGAACTCATTATTTTTCCCCCATCTCGCATATCTTTCCCAACTGATCTTTCTATCACAATAAATTACATCACTCTTTCCGCTGTACCGACAATCCGCTTCCTCGGAGTAACCCTTGACTCTGTCCTGTCCTTCAAACCCCACATCCAAGCTCTCGCCACCTCCTGTCGCCTCCAGCTCAAAAATATTTCCAGAATCCGTCCTTTCCTCAACCCTCAATCTACTAAACTGCTTTTGCATGCCCTCATCATCTCCCGCCTCGACTACTGAAACATCCTCCTCTGTGGCCTACCTGCTAACACTCTCGCACCCCTCCAGTCCATCCTCAACTCTGCTGCACGACTTGTTCATCTCTCGCCTCGCTACTCCTCTGCTACCGCCCTTTGCAAATCCCTTCACTGGCTCCCATTTCCCCAGCGTATCCAGTACAAACTACTAACACTGACCTACAAAGCCATCCATAACCTCTCTCCTCTGTATATCTCTGAACTAATCTTCCGATATATTCCCTCACGTAACCTCTGGTCCTCAAAAGACCTCCTTTTCTCCTCCACACTTATTCATTCCTCACGCAATCGCCTCCAAGATTTCTCCCGAATATCCCCCGTCCTATGGAATTCTGTGCCTCAACACGTCCGATTATCCACCACACCTGGATCCTTCAAACCTGAAAACCCATCTCTTCAAACAAGCTTACAGCCTGCCATGACCCCGCTGCCACGGAGCTACTGCAACCCCTCAACCTACTGTCTCCTGCCCCATTCCTGTAGAATGTAAGCCCGCAAGGGCAGGGTCCTCTTCCCTCCGTACCGTTCTATCACTGTTAGTTTGTTTACTGTAAGTGATATCTGTATTTGGTATGTAACCCCTTCTTATGTACAGCGCCATGGAATCAATGGCGCTATATAAATTAATAATAATAACAATAATAATAACTTGGTGGAACGTCATTTACTGTCTCCAGAGGTTGAGGCTGATGTTGATGAGACACAGTTGCCATGAGGTCAGCCTACAATGTCAACTGGGAATGACGATGAGATGGAAGATGAGGTGGTCGATGATGAGTCCACTGATCCGACCTGAGCCATTGGCATGCATAGCCATGACAGAAACACAGAGGAAGATGGATATGTAGCACCAACACATGCACCAAGGGGTTGTGGTTTGCCCAGAGTGAGAACTGGGTCAACTGTTCCCAAGAACACCCCCGCTGTGCGCCAAGTCAGGGCAAGGGGGCGTTCAGCAGCTGTGCAGAATTTTTTTCTGAAAGTCCTTCAGAGAAAAACATTGTAGTCTGTAGCATCTGCCATACCAAGCAGCAGAGGCCAGGGCAAAGACAACTTAAGCACCACTAGTATGCGAAACCACATGGCAGTCAAGCACCCCAGTAGGTGGGCGGAACACCAGGGTACCAAATATGCGTCTGCGGGTCAAACCAATGCCGTGTCGCCTGGGCTATGTCCTTCAGAATCTGCTGTTCAGGAAGCAGGCGCTCATACCTTCTGACCACAAGCTGCGGTTGCTCACACACAACAAACATCAACCACATCCACTTCCTTGTCCCAACAAAGCGTCCAATTGTTCATGCCTGAGAGCTTGGAAAGAAAGCGTAAATACCCAGCCACGCACCCACAGTCACAAATACTAAACTTGCAGATTGCCAAATTGCTAGTTGTGGAGTTGTTGCCGTTTAGGTTTGAGGGAACACAGTCTTTCCATGATCTCTTGGCGGTGGCTGCCCCACGATACAGTGTTCCCAGGTGCCACTATTTTGCCCGGTGTGCAGTCCCTGCGTTACACAAGTGTGGCACCCCAGAGGGCCTGGTTGCCACAGTGGTATTGCTTCCCTCAAAAGAGGTAATACCATGTCTGGAAGCAAGCGGGGGCCCTTTTGGTCAGGTACATAATACATGCAACACTTTCCTGGCTCCAGGCCAGCAAGGGGAGCTCCTCCCCTTGGCAACTGGATCTGGAGGCGGGGTTAGTTTAGTTTAGTGCAGGAGTTGGAATTAGGACACTGAAGAGAGAGGAGCTTGGGACTGGAGCTGGAGATAGCTCGTCCTAGCTGGAGCTACACAGGAACCGGACTCCGGAGTCCGAGGCTGTGGGAGCTTTCAGGCCCAGCAGCAGATACCGCAGGGCAGGAGATAGCAGGTCTCCTGGCCCCATCAGACGCCCGGAGGCTCAGCAGCACCAAGGGACCAGTACCGCTACGGAGGAGCGAGGCATCCACAAGGCCCGAGCTGCCAGCCATACGGGTGAGCACCGCACGTTACACTCAGGGACGTGGGCTACTACACAGCTGCAAGCAGAATAGCCAAAGAGAATAGTGAGAACGGCAGGCCTACAACTCCACCTGCGCAAAAGGACTCTATGCTTGCTCCCAGACTGACCAGACTCTTATCTCTAGCCAGTACTCCAGTCCAGGCCTGTCTAATTGCTACCAGTAAAGGCCCTGGGACTGCACTGCACGGACTCTGTGGTTATTTCTGCACCGTGACACCCTGCACAACCACCATCATCCACACACCCTGCCCTGAAGCTAACTCTTCCTGTGGGGAGTGAGCAGTGATCAGGCTATTATCAGCGTAACCATCCCACTGCTGTGTCTCTTGAAGCAATCACTGCAGAATCTCAAAGAGGAAGCTTTGAGTGCCCAGCATGTTGATATGGAGCCAGATTTCTCAATTGGTGATACTACCCAGCCTAGCCAATATTCTCAGGCAACATTGGGTGATGAGGAGGAGGAGGAGGAGGGAGAGGACTTGTTTTTCTGTGCTACTGAGGGGACTCATAATGTTACAGAGGGGACACCCAACCCAAGCTTCATGTCTGTCTCCAGCCTGGATGGGCTGGAGAGGAGGAGGTGGAGGAGTAGGAGGAGGCCAGTCAGCGTGAGGAGAGGATGGGTAATGTTTCTACTGTTGGGGACACTGAACATTTGCCTTTTTGCAGCTTGGCCCACATGGCACAGTTCATGTGTAAGTGTCTGTGGCAAGACCCTCACGTGATACACATTTTATCCAACAACCTATACTGGTTGGACACCTTCCTCGATCCACGGTACAAGGAGAAATTTCCTTCTCTCATTTTGGAGTCACCAAAGAGTTTTACAATGGAATAGTTAAAGAGGACCGTTGTAGATCAGTTGCTGAAAACATCACCATCAGACAATGCTGGTGGCAGAGGTACCGGCTCTTTTCAACACCAAGGGATAATGGGGAGGGACTCGAACACCAGCTCCAACAGAGGTGGGGGGAAAATATGCACAAATTGGGAAATTTTCAATTAACCAGCACAACAGTAAGGGCCTGTAACAATGCCAAGGAGGGATAAGTTGCAGAACATGGTCAAGGGGTACTTAAGTGACCATACGTGAGTCCTTTCTGACGCGTCAGTTCCCTTTAATTATTGGGTGTCTAAGCTGAACACTTGGCCTGACCTCTCCATATGCCTTGTAGGTGCTGGCCTGCCAGGCTGCTAGTGTGGAGTCAGTGTGTTTTCAGTTCCGCTGGGGCAATCATCACTGATAGGCGCACGCGCCTCTCCACAGAAAATGCAGACAGACTTACTCTATTTAAATTCAACAAGGACTGGATATCGCCACAGTTTGTAATCTCTACAGATGACATCAAGCCAACCTAAATTCACCAAAAATTCAGATTCATGCTACTGCTGTTAACATCACCCCATTCTCATAAAAAACGTTTCCTTCCTTCGTCAACCATTACTCAACCAAGAGGGCTAATTTTTAGAAATCGTATGTGACGCGCCCCCTGGGCCGTGGGGTACCCGGTGCCGGGCCGGTCGATGCTGGGGGATGTCACAGTGGCGGTGACCCGGTCCGTGACCCAGGGCGGTCAATAAAAGGAGTTATGGATAGGGGATTTATAGTGTTTTTATAGAGTTCGTGACGCCACCTGTGGAATGAGGCTAAAGGGAGCCGCCGCTGCGGAGCAGTCCTCTGAAGCTGATGTTACTGCAGCAGGGATGGTGCTAGCTCCAGGGCAGTGTGGATATTGCAGGTTGTGCTGGGCGTTGTAGTGCAGGGGTTGATGGCGCAGCAAGAAACATAGAGACAATGAAGTGCAATCTCAGGGTCTTTACTTACAGTTATTGCAGTCCAGATTACAGGCGCCAAAGTAATCTCCCTCGTCATGCTGTGCTTAATCAGTGAGGGGTTCAGTCCACCCCCAAATAGCTCTGGAGTACTTTTCAGGACCCGCTTCTGTGTCCTCTCCCTGGCCTTTTCCCTGCACCTCACACCTAGTATCTCCAATCCGGTACCCGCGGACCTTGGCGGGCGACGTCTGTTCCGTCCCCTGGGTCCTATGTGGCTACCTTCTCGGTGAGACTGGCGTGGACTTGTGGCTACAGGACATAAAGTCCTGCAGCCTCTGGTTTCTAGCTGAGACTTGCAATCTTATACTAGTTGAGGGATCTTTTCCCCTTAGATGGCCTGACCCCTCCACCACCGGGAAGATGCGGGCGTACGGGTGTCCTTCTGCACGACTCGTACCCCTAAGGTGCTCTCTTCTGTTCCTGGAGCCTCTCTGCTCCCTCTCCTCTCTTCTCTCCTTCCTCTCAGACTTGGGCCTCACTGGCTAGGCCCGCCTCTGGAGCAGAGCTCCTGCAGAGCCTCTGCTCCTTTCACTTCTTCACTCAGACTAGCCTCTCTTTCCAAGATGGCTTGCCAATTTATAACTCCTCTCATGTGCTCCCCTAAGCTACTTCCTCCACCCACACCCACTACATGCCCCCCCCCTCTCTGGGTTCCCCCCACTCCAGCCAGGAAAGGGGCTCAGCAAGTAAGTGGGAGGCATCTTGCCCCTCCTGCTAGCTTGGAGTGCTGTGTTGGATGCAGGTGTTAGGGTCCTGAGCTGTACTCCTTCCTTACCTGAGAGTGAGATACCACATCTCTGGCTGAGATGCAATACCTCTGTGGCGACCGAACCCTCAGGGGCGGCACATATGCACATTGTGCAGTGGACAAACCAGGACAGTATTCCTACTCCAGCCTAACTACTATTTGTGATTGGAGGCCCTTGCAATGCTGGCTTCCTGCTTTAACCATGACTCAGCCCAGAGGGCTAATTTTTAGAAACCCTATGCACATTGTGCAGTGGACAAACCTGTCCAGGACAGTATTCCTACTCCAGCCTAACTACTATTTGTCTTTTTTTTAACCATTATTCACATTTTATTAAGAGCCAGATAAAATCATTTACGTATATAAGTCTAAGTCCTGGGAACCATGGAAAGGTAAGGATGATGTTGGTTTATTATTTTACTTTTATTGCAGAAGACATTGGCTTCAGCTGGAATGGGTGTGATGGTAAGTATGGTTTAATTTAGAACAATAAAGAATTGTGTGTTTATTTCAATTAAAGGACTTTATTCTGGGTGTTTGTGTTTTTTTTTTTTACTTTGACTATGGGGTTAGTAATGGGGGTGTCTTATAGACGCCTCTCCATTACTGACCTGGGCTTGATGTCAGCTGGCATTATAAGCTGACATCAACCCCAACCCTATTACCCCACTGCCACTGCTACAGGGCAGTGGGAAGAGCGAGGCTAAGTGCCAGAATTGGCGCATCCTATGGATGCGCCATTTCTGGGGCGGCTGACGGCTGGTGTTTCTAGCCTGGGAGGGGGCCAATATTCATGGCACCCTTCCTGGGCTATTAATATCAGCCCCCGGCTGTCTGCCTAGCCTTTGCTAGCTATTAAAATAGGGCGGACCCCACGTCATTTTTTTGGGGGGTCCCCCATTTTAATAGCTATTAAAGGCTAGGTATTTAGCTGGGGGCTGATATTAGTAGCCTGGGAAGCTCCGTGGGTATTACCCCCTTCCCAGGCTTCAAACATCTGCCCCAGCCGTCTGCTTAACCTTCGCTAGAGACTAAAATTACGGGGAACCCCACGCCAATTTTTTTTTTTATAAATCCTTTATTTTAACGCTAAATGACAAGTGCAGTAATCAACACTATCACTGTACTTCTTATATATGTGACTGACATGTTTCTATCTATCTAATCTATGTGTGATGCTCTATTCTTTCTGTTCTAAATTGTCGGGTCCTGATGCGGAATTGCTGGCCGGCTTTTTTAAAGAGAGTGTCTTCTGAGCAGTTTGTCAGCATTTGGACACCTTTGAAGGTGTTTTCTATGTGTTTTTATTTGCCTGCCATTGGTTTTAATGGTGTTCGACGGTGTTCTAAGGTGTTCGATGAACAGTTCCACGAACATCCCGGTGTTCGACGAACCGAACCGAACCCGAACACTACGGGGGTGGCTCAACACTAGTAGTAAAGTGTCAAGAAGTCTACTCTTCCTATATAATCGGTGGAATATTGACAATCAAAATCTCTGAGCCATTTGGAGAAGCTTTTCCAACCCATCCTGGAGGGGGGCATCATATATCCTTTGTCCTTTGACTTGCACAAGTGATATATTTGATATTGCATTTTTGGCCTGTTACATGCAATTTAGGTTAGGCTTGGTAGTTGTTCTTGTGTGTCTGTAAAAGTGTCTTAACAATGCAACAAACTTATTCCCATAAACCATATGTGAGTCAGAAATGCATGCAGGCACACTCTCCAGGCTCTTCCCATTCTGTTTCATCACTTTCCCATCCATTTCAGCCTTTTCCTCAGGCCCCCAGACCTCCTTGCAGAAAATTACTCTCATTTCCCATTGACTTACATTGTACTCGCTATTTGGAATGAATACGCAATTATTACAAAGTACTTGTTAGTCGTTACGAGTATAGCAATTACGAATATTACGTTACTCGCTCATCACTATACATCAGCCATCTCCATGATGATTGGTTGGAGTTACTTCCGTTAGCTGAATTCTCATATAACAATTATCAGAGTGCCTCCACTAAGTTCACACCTTTCTTTGCCAATCTGGGTTACCATCCGAGTATCTTACCTAGGTGTCCGATTAATGCTCCGGTTCCGGCTGTAGAGGACAGGCTGACTGCGATGAGGCAAAATCTGGAGGTTCTGAAGGAGTCTCTGACCTCAGCTCCAAAAAGTTACAAGAGATCGGCTGATAGATTCCGTAAACCGGCACCCATGTTCAAGGTAGGAGATTCCGTGTGGTTATCCACTAAAAATATAAACTTCACAGAAACGTGGACATAAATTCATCGGCCCTTTCAAGATCAATGGTATTGTGAGTTCTGTGGCCTGCTGTCTGAAGTTGCCTAGGACTATGAAGGTACACCCAGTTTTCCATGTTTCCTTACTAAAGTCTGTATCTCCTAATACCTTTCAGGGACGTGTTTTGCCACCTTCACAGCGCAGCCTGTGGTGATTGATGGGCAAGAACAATTTGTCGTGGAAAAAATTATTGATTCTAGGATTCGCAGGAATCAGCTCCAATATCTGATAAGATGGCTGGAGTATTTCCCTGAAGAAGACTCTTGGGAACCTGTGGAAAACATCAATGCCTAACAGAAAATTTCTCATTTCCATCAGAGATTCCCTGAGAAACTGGATCCAGGATCATCCTGAGGCCGCTTCTAAGGAGGGAGTAATGTCAGGACTTTGAATATTTTTGATTACATTTTGGGCATTTTTGCCCTCTTTCAAGATGGCGTCTTTTGTCTCATGTGCCCCTTTTCTTCCTGCCTTATAACTCCACCCCAGCCTTTATTCAGTGCTAGAGTATTCTGCCTGTGTCCTATTCCTGGTGTAGAGCCCAAGGGGGGAATGGGGAGAACTCGGCGCCCGGGCCTTGTTATGGCCTGACCCTGGGGGATGTCGCGGTGGTCGGCTCCTGGGGCCATACCCTGGGCCTCTCTTTTAAAAGGGTGGATGATTATATTATTAAGTTTGTGACACCACCTGTGGTGTCTGGTGAGGATCACCAGCACTGCGTCAACCCACTGAGGCCGGTGTTAAGGCAGCTTGCGTGGTATAGCTCCCCACAGGTGGAGCTAGGCCTCAGGGTAGCGAGGATTTAAGGATGCAGGACAGATGGGACCCAGCCGGGTCAGAGCAAGAACAGGGACAGACACGATAGTCACTTCAGTACCTTTTACTGATGGAAATTCAGGCACGTCCCGGAGCACTGTAGGGTGAAGGGTGCATATCAGGATTCTCCTCAGTGAGCGGGTGCAGGGCCTCTTGTTTCTTGCCTTCGTGTGGTAAGTTTCTGACCTGCCTGGAGCTAGGCCTAACCTGGTTTCTGTACTGACTTTGTGGTAGGGTCTTCTCTTGGAGCACACGCTCCCAGCTTGTGGGGCCTCCGTGACTCCTGGCTCTGTTACTTATCAGCTCTTAGGTGATCCTGGGACTTGAAGTCTTCCAGGGATTCCGGTTATGTCCTATTGGGTCATAGAGATCCCGGTAAGCTTGGACCCGGTGTCCGGTATATGCTTTCTGGGGTGAGCTTGTACAGCTCCTCTGCCCCCAATGCTACTCACTTTCCACTCGCCTTCGGCCACGCTCGGGCCCTCACTAGGCTATACACACTAGCGGCAGCTTGCCGCGCTTCACCGATCTTATGGCGCCAATACACCTTGAGCTCAAACTGAGCTACATCTGCGTCTGGACTGGGCTCCACTGCAGGCTGACCTCTCTCAGACTTGACTCTCTGTAGACTCCAGACTAGACTGAGCTCGACTCTGTATTCAGGTCTGTACTTGCTGAACTCTCCAGAGGAACTGACTGCCTCTGGTGGTCTGAGGTGAAAGGTGGAGGTGTGTGTATGCTGTGAGGGCCTCTTGTGGAGGAATCTGTTAATGCACCCCTCTAGGATCTGTGGCTCCAAGCCCAGCTGGGCGCCACATTCCCCCCTAGCAAAGCTCAGCACTCCCGGGCTGAAGTATATTTTAGAAAACGATAAACATTAACAATAACAATCTTCCCTTTATGGGAGGCACATTTTTAAACGTTGCATAACATTCTAAATAACAAATTTATACGTATAGACCATAAGCAACCTCAGAATTTAAGTCTCCTTTGGTGAGGTGCCCCGAAAGGATGTCCATCTGGCAAGGCAGAGTACTTGGTAGCTTGAGGGACCTGTCCCAAACCCTCAACATAGGCCCTGGGGTGGCTGCAGGCATGAAGATCCCGAGTTGGACCTCCATTAGAGCCACTCTAGACAGGTTTTTCTTCTGAGGTCACCTAGAAGGGCACTCCAGGGAGTGCAAATATTTACAAGAAATAGTTTTTGGGCTGCACATAGTCCTCTGCCACAAAGTTCTGTATGTCACAAGGGAAGTGTCCGTATCACTTAAACTGTTCATCAATAAGGCAAAACGCAAAGTAATATACATATGCACGAAAACACACAGAAATACAGTTCAATACGGCAGGGGTAACTATCTACACTTGTCAGAGTTTAGCTATCTTACTGATTATACCTGACAGGCGGTTGACCTTTAGTACTACGCGTGGACCTGCGTGGTACTGGAATGCGTGAGGCACTAATAGGTGCTCTACCTCACAATGTGTCAGTACTAGGTGTGGAGGGGCTACAAGGCTGCATTGACCGTTCTACAGGACTGGCAAGTATACCATAGGCTGGGCCTTCTTGCTCTGCTCCAACCAGGCATCCTTCTTCCGGGGACTCTTCTTGAGCTGGCTCCTCTTCAGCACTTACAGGTTCTTCTTGCCGTGGGTAGAAGGTAATTACAGGGATGATTACTGCTCCTCCTAGTTGGGGCCAGTGTGCCGGAAAATCTCCTAAGTCAGTGTGTATTACTGCTTCTTTAGGCTCCTCCGGGATAATGAGAGGCACCTCTCCTTGGGGCTTTAGCAGGTCTGGGCACAACTTTAGGTGATCCCTGGATACTGTTGCAGTCATCCTTCCTCCGTCTCTACTAATTATGCAGGTCTTCTTATTATCAAATCTTGAATTCAACACAGTGTAGGGTTCCCTCTCCCAATGGTCATCAAGTTTGTGGTTTCTTCTTTTACTTTTTAGTACTACTTCACCAGGTGTGAAGGGTTCTGCTTAGGCACCTCTGTTGTATTGAGCTTCCTGCTTGTCCCTCACCCGAGTGAGACTGTCTTCAACACAGGCTTGTACTCTTCTGTACTGCTCCTGTCTGGCCGTGTCCCAGTCCTCAGTGGTCACATCCGCTTCTGGTTCTACAACACCAAGCTCCAGGTCCATGGGCAGCTTTCCTGGCCTTGCTCACATGAGATATGCCGGAGTACAGTTGGTGGAACTTACTGGTATATGATTGTACAGATCTACTAGGTCAGGTAGTAGGTCTGGCCACTGATTTCTCTCCTCAAGTGGTATGGTCTTTAGCAGGTCGATGATGATATTATTCATCTTCTCACAGAGACCATTGGTTTGTGGGTGGTACGGTGTAGTTCTTAACTTCTTACACCCGTATAGATGGCAGAACTCCTTGAACAACTCAGCCTCAAAGGCCGGGCCTTGGTCCGTCAGCACCTGCTCAGGATAACCATGGGGTCTACATAAATACGCTTGGAACGTCTTTGCTGCTGTTTCTGCCATCAGGTCTTTGACGGGGGCGACCACCAGGAAACGTGAGTAGTGATCCACCATGGTCAGAGCATAAGAGTACCCTGACCTGCTGGGGGACAGCTTGACATGGTCCAGGGCCACGATCTCCAGGGGTCGAGTCGTCTTGATGGGTTGCAGGGGTGCCTTCTGGCTGCTGTAGTCTTTTCTTCTGAGGCCACAGGGGCCACAGTCCCGTCACCACTGCTCAATGGAGCTGCGCATTCCTACCCAGTAGAATCGACACTCCAGCAGGGTCTCTAGATTTCTCCAGCCAAAGGGCCCCGCCTGATCGTGGTAGGCCTCCAACACCATTTGGATGTCTGTCTTGGGGACCACTATCTGCCATACCATCTCATGGGTTTTTGGATTGACGTACCTCCGGCACAGCTTCTCACGGTAAATAAACAGCCGGCTTCTCTCGTTCCACAGCTGCTTTGCTTGCAGAGACGCTTCTTTTTCCAGGGAGGAACCTTCTTAGGTTATCAGCTCCTTGATGCGGCTGACAACCGGGTCACTGTCCTGGGTCTCTTTCCAGCTGTGGTGAGGCAGGGGGTTTAATGTCTTTCCACACTGCCTCCTGGAGGCTCGTTGCTCGTGGATCATCCCATTCCGGTGAAAGGCAGGTAGCTCAATCTCTTGCAGGTCATCCACTTCTTCTTCTGTGTCTGACTGGTGAGGCATCCTGGACAGGGCATCGGCGTTGGCGTTCTTGCGGCCCGCCCGGTATTTAATTGTGAATTGATAATTTGACAGCCGAGTCATCCATTGTTGTTCCAGTGCTCCTAGCTTAGCTGTTTCAAGATGGGTCAAGGGGTTGTTATCAGTGAAGGCAGTGAACTTACTGGAGGCTAGATAGTGATTGAACCTTTCAGTGATGGCCCAGACCAAGGCCAGGAACTCCAACTTAAAGCTGCTATAGTTCTCTGGGTTCCTCTCGGTCGGGCGGAGCTTCCTGCTTGCATATGCGATCACTTTCTCTTGGCCATTCTGCTTCTGACTTAAGACAGCTCCCAGTCCTTCTTGCTGGCATCAGTATACAGCAGGAACGGTTGGCTGTAGTCAGGGTAAGCTAGGATCTCATCGCCTGTCAGGATCTCCTTCATCTCCTGAAACGACTCGGCTTGCTCCTTACCCCAGTGGAATGGGGGATTTCTGCCTTTGGGGGACTGCCCTACCAGGAGGTCTTGCAGAGGAGATGCTTTCTTGGTGTAGTCTTTTACAAACCTCCGGTAGTATCCTACTAGTCCCAAGAACTGACGCACCTCTTTGAGGTTCTTCGGCTCCGGCCACTTCTGGATGGCAGTGACCTTCTCCGGGTCTGGTGCTACCCCTTCCGGACTGACAATGTGCCCCAGGTACTGTACCTTTTTCTTGAGCAGGTGGCACTTTGAGGGCTTCAACTTCATCCCGTACCGGGACAGTGACTCAAATACCTCTGCCAGGTGCTTCAAGTGGTCCTCATACGTTTTGGAGTACACTATCACGTCATCCAGGTATAGTAACACAGTCTCGAAGTTGCGGTGTCCCAGGCAGCACTCCATCAATCTCTGGAACATTCCAGGGGCATTGCAGAGTCCAAACGGCATGCTGTTGAACTCGCAGAGTCCCATCGGGGTAGTGAAGGCCATCTTCTCCCGATCCTCCTCAGCCACAGCTACTTGCCAGTACCCACTAGTGAGGTCAAGGGTGGAAAAGTAATTTGCAGACTTTAAGGCAGCTAGCGACTCCTCTATGCGTGGTAAAGGGTATGCATCTTTATGTGTAATGCGATTTACTTGTCGGTAATCTACACACATTCTCATGCTCCCATCCTTTTTCCTAACCAGCACTAGGGGAGAGGCCCAGGAACTACAACTATCCCTTACCACCCCTGCCTTTCTCATGTCATGCAGCATCTCCTTTGCCTTCTGGTAGTGAACTGGTGGTATAGGCCTGTAACGTTCTTTGATGGGTGGATGGTCACCTGTGGGGATATGATGTTGAACCCCCTTAATCCTCCCGAAGTCAAGTGGATGTGACGCGCCCCCTGGGCCTGTGCTGTGCAGGGGGATACTCGGAGCCGGATCGCTGGGGGTTGTAGTCCTCCGTGGCGGTGACCCGGTCCGTGCCCAGGGCGGTCAAACCAGTGGCAGTCTATTTGTATTGGAATAAGTGTCCGACTACGCCACCCGTGGATTGCGGTCAGTGGGGACCGTCGCTGCGCTGCAGACCGCTGAGGCTGATGTTGTTCGCGCAGTCGAGTATGGGATGACTCCCCACGGGAGAAGTATTGCCTCAGGGCAGCTAATGTGGAAGATGATGGGAGTGATGGTGTGAGGGTCCCAGTGCTAATGGTGCAGGAGCGGCAAGGAATCACAGAGACGGGAGGTGCAGTTCAGGGTCTTTACTGATGGTACAAGGCAGACCCTCCCGGGAGTACTGGCTAGTATAAGGGGCCTGGTCAGTCTGCGAGCAAGCAGGAGTTCCCCTGGCCAGGTGGAGTTGTAGGCCTCCCCGTTTATCTGCACTCTTCCTGGCTACCTTGCTGTCAGCGGTTACAAGTAGCCCACGTCCCTGAGTATACCGTGTGGTGCTCACCCGTATGGCTGGTGACTTGGGGCCTTCTGTTAGCCTCCGCTCCTGGATGGCGGCGCTGGTCCCTTCTTTGTGACTGAGCCTCCGGGCTTCTATGGCCAGAGGACCTGGAATCCCCTGCTGGCTGGTTTCTGCTGCTGGGTATATATCAGTCCCCACAGCCTCGGACTCCTGTGTCCGGTTTTAGTGTCTTCGTCCAGGGCGAGCTCTGCTCAGCTCCAGCCCCTGGACTTCTGCTACTGCTCCTCCAGAGCTCCTGATCTTGCTTTCCCTGTGTCTGGAACTGTCTCCAGGCTCTGACTGCTCTGCTTGTTCTGCAGGCTCTGTCTCTGTCTGCTCTAATCCCGCCCCAGACCCAGTTTAAAAGGGCAGATTCCTCCCCTCCCAGGTCTGGGCGGACCGTGTTGCATGCTTAGGGATCCTGACCAGAGAAACCTCCCACTTGCTCTCAGACATAATATCTCTATTACTGTGGCAACCAGACCCCTGGGGTGTCACATTCCCCCCTAGTAAATTTTAGTACTCCGGGACTAAACACATTTTTAAAGAAACATAAATACAAGGTATAACAATAAGAAGACAACATATTTACAAGAAGCTTTAGTCTGTAGAGGTCACGGCGTTTCCGTGACCGGGTGTCCATATCACCCAAGGTGAAGTTTATGAAACAAAGGGGGTGTCCATGTCACCCAACAAGGCGAAGTCTTGGCACAGAATAGGGGACCTGTCCAAAGCAAACCCCTTGCGTTGTCCTTGGGCGTGGCTGCAAGGCTGGAGCTAGCTACTTTGGGCCGCAAGTAGGCCACGCCAGACAGGTTTTCTCTTCCGCGGCCGTCTTCACAAGAGGCACCAAGGTGCAACTATCTACAAAACTGTTCCGGTTATCCAGTGTCCATAACCTGTTAGTCCAAATAAATCTGCAGGGTAACTGAGAAACATAATTAGTAACAGGCAACAAACATAAACCATAAACATTTTTCAATAAACAGTCAACTTTACAGTGCATTGGTTTAGATTCTCCAGCGAGCGGGCATCTGACCTCTAGTGACTCTAGTGGACCTACGGAGCTCACTAACTGGTTCTGCACTACAGGGTGTAGGAGGTGTTATGGGCAAGCTGGGCAGCTTTCTGCGCACTCTTTGGCTCACTAGGGGCACGGCAGGCTCACTACTAGCAGAGGGTTGATCCTCCTGTACTGCTGGTGTGGACTCTTCTGCCTCTTGGGCCAGCTGCTCTTCCAGCTCTACCGGTTCCTCTGTAGGCACTTGCGGGGCTGGCTGGAGAAAGGTGAGGATGGGTACCACGACAGCGCCGTTTACTTGTGTCCAAGACCGGGGGAAGTCTCCGAGTACGGTACTGATCATTTCTTCCCTTTCCTCTGCGGTTGAGGGTTTTCTTGATCTTCTTCAGGGCTTTGCAGCTGCTCGGGACACTTCTTCAGGTGGTCTCTGGAGACAATGGCTGTGGTTTCTCCTCCATCCTTACTGATTACGCAGATTTTTAGGTTCTCATGGCTTGATGGCAGTACGGTGTACGGGTCCTTCTCCCACTGGTCGTCCAACTTGTCGAGCCGCCTCTTCCTCTTCAAGACCTGCTCTCCAGGTACCAGGGGAACAGCGGGAGCATACTGGTTATAAGCCTTCTCTTGCCTTTCTCTAGCTTGAGACAGACTTTGCTCGACGCTCTCCTGCACTTTCCGATACTGCTGCTGCCGTTCTGTATCCCAGTCTGCCTCTGGCGAGGTGTCCTCAGGCGTCAGGACTCCCATATCCAGGTCAATAGGCAGCTTACCAGGTCTTGCTCTCATTAGGTAAGCCGGGGTACAGTTGGTGGAACCTACAGGGATGTGGTTATACAGGTCCACCAGATCGGGCAGTTTCTCAGGCCACAGACTGCGTTCTTCCAGGGGCAATGTATTTATCAGATCTATCACCACCTGGTTCATCTTCTCGCAGAGTCCATTGGTTTGAGGGTGATAGGGGGTTGTTCTTATCTTCTTGCAGCCATACAGGTTACAGAACTCCTGGAAGACCTCCGCTTTGAAGGCTGGTCCTTGGTCTGTCAGCACTTGGTCCGGGTACCCGTGTGGACGGCAGAAGTGCTGCTGGAAGGCTCTAGCTGCTGTTTGAGCCGTTAAGTCCTTGACCGGGACCACCACTAGGAACCGGGAGTAATGATCTACGATTGTGAGGGCGTAGACATACCCAGATCTGCTTGGAGCCAGTTTCACATGGTCCAGGGCTACCAGTTCCAGTGGCTGTCTGGTGATGATGGGCTGCAGGGGAGTCTTCTGGCTGGCACGGTCTTTTCTTCTCAGGTGGCACGGGCCACAGTCTCTGCACCACCTCTCGATGGCTCCTCTCATGCCTACCCAGTAGAACCGTTCACGCAACAAGAACTCCAGCTTCTTCCATCCGAAGTGTCCTGCTCCGTTGTGGTATGCCTCCAGAACCATAGCCGCGTCTCGTCTTGGGACCACTACCTGCCAGGTCAACTCATGCGTTCGAGAGTTAACCATTCTCCGGCACAGGTTCTCCCTGTAGAGGAACAGCTTACTTTTCTCCTTCCACAGTTGCTTGGTCTCCTCCGGAGCGTCTGGGTCAAGACGGGCATCGGCCTGGGTCAGCATTTCCTTCACCAAATGGACTGAGGGATCACTGTCTTGCGTCTCCGCCCAGTTGTAGTGAGGCAAGGGATTGAACATCACGGAGCGCCTGTCCTTCACACGGTGGGAATACAGGGTAATCCCATGACGGTGGAACGCAGGGAGCTCAACTTCTTCCAGATCTTCTGGATCTTCCCCTACATCCGGTAAGTTCGGCATTCTAGACAGGGCATCCGCGTTGGCATTTGAGCGTCCTGCCCGGTATTTGATGGTGAATTCAAAATTGGACAGGCGGGCCATCCATCTCTGTTCCAGGGCACCGAGCCTTGCAGTGTCCAGGTGTGTCAACGGGTTGTTATCCGTGTACACGGTGAATTTGGAGGAGGCAAGGTAATGCTTGAAACGTTCGGTCACTGCCCACACTACTGCCAGGAACTCCAGCTTGAATGAGCTATAATTCTCAGGGTTCCTCTCCGTGGGCCGTAGCTTTCGGCTGGCGTAAGCGATTACCCGTTCTTTCCCTTGCTGGACCTGGGACAGTACGGCTCCTAGCCCGATGTTGCTTGCGTCCGTGTGGAGGATAAAGGGCTGGCTGTAGTCTGGATATGCCAGGATTTCATCCCCCGTGAGGGCCATCTTCAGCTGGCAGAAGGACTCCTCTTCCAGCTTTTCCCACCTGAAGGGCGGCTTCTGGTTTTTGGCTTTCCGAGATTGACCTATCAGGAGGTCCTGCATAGGGGCTGCCATTTTGGTGAAACCAGGAATGAATCTTCGGTAGTAGCCTACCAACCCGAGGAACTGCCGCACTTCCTTTATGCTGGAGGGTCTTGGCCAGTCCTTAATTACGGTGATCTTATCAGGGTCGGGAGCCACTCCATCAGCACTCACCACGTGTCCCAGGTACTGCACCTTTGGTTTCAGGAGGTGACACTTGGAGGGTTTCACCTTTAGGCCGTAATTCGCCAGAGCTTCGAACACTTCTGCCAGGTGTTTCAGGTGGTCCTCGTAGGTCTTGGAATAGACGATGACATCGTCCAGGTATAACAGGACCGTCTCGAAGTTCCGGTGTCCCAGACAGCATTCCATCAACCGTTGGAAGGTTCCTGGTGCGTTGCAGAGCCCGAACGGCATGCAGTTAAATTCGCTGAGACCCATCGGGGTGGTGAATGCGGTCTTCTCCCGGTCCGCCTCTGCTACAGGAACCTGCCAGTACCCGCTAGTGAGATCCAAAGTAGAGAAGAAGTTAGCAGATTTTAATGCAGCTAAGGACTCTTCTATCCTTGGTAACGGGTACGCATCTTTGTGTGTGATACGGTTGACCTTCCTGTAGTCTACACACATTCTCATAGTGTTGTCTTTCTTTTTCACTAAGACTAGTGGAGCTGCCCAGGGGCTACAGCTGTCCCTGATTACCCCAGCCTCCTTCATGTCTCTAAGCATCCCCTTGGCGTGTTGGTAGTGTGCCGGGGGTACGGGTCGGTATCTCTCCTTTATGGGAGGATGGTCTCCCGTGGGGATGTGGTGTTCTACCCCCTTTACTCGCCCGAAGTCTAGCGGGTGTTTACTAAACACTCTCTAGTACTCTCGAACCACCCGATAGACTCCCTGTTTCTGGTGTGAGGGAGTGGAGTCAGTACCCAAATGCAGTTGCTGACACCAGTCCTCCATTGGTTTCTTAGAGCCGTTACCTTCCTCTGGTTGAGATGGAGGCAAGGGTTCCACGGCCTGTACAGAATTCTGGTTTATGGTGAACAATTTGGCTAGCGTGGCATACCGGGGCAAGTGTACTTCTCTCTCCCCAATATTTATGATGCGAACGGGCACCCTCCCATGGCGTACATCGACCACCCCCCCGTGCTGTCAAAATGGTGGGCCTACTGTCTGAGTAGACGGGTTCTACCATTGCTTGGTAGTCTCTACCTCTTAGACCAATAGCTGCCCGGCACCAAATCATCATCTCACTTTTTGGGGGCATGGCAATAGGGAACGGGTCACACATTCTCACGCTACCTATCTCACCACCAGATAGTTCCACCTGTTGCCGCTTCATCAGTGCCCGGATCTCTTTTTGGAGCACACGCTGCTGGCTGGAACTGGCGCTCTTGGCAACCTGCTGTAAAATGAGAATCACCTCTGCAAGACAATTTTCAATCACATTAGTTCCCAAGGTTATTCTAGGGTGACTCTCATGACGGTCTATGTCCACTATTATCAGTCCTTGTGCCGCTAGTTCGACTTTACCGATCTTAATGGTCACCTCTTTGAATCCCACCTGCGGCACGGGCTGACCATTGCTGGCGATGATACTCAGGTCGTCATCTGGGTAGCGGGTTATGTCCGAGTCATTCCAGTACTGCTTGAAGAGCACGTACGGGATGGTGGTGACCTGTGACCCGGTGTCTAGTAGGGCACTCATAGGAATGCCATCCAGTACCACAGGCAAGATTGGACGTCCCCCTATGTATTTATCACGCCAGTTTGATGGGCCTGATGGTCTTATGCCTGGGGGTTGGCCCTCTCCCCAGGTTGTGCCCGTTTAAATGACAGTACCTTGCTACATGTCCGGGTTGATTGCAGCGGCGGCAGATGGGTCGTCCGTCCTCGTTGTATCTGTCGCTGGGTCTTCCTCTGGCCGGTGGGGTCCTCCTCAGTCGGCGCCACGGGACGTCCTCCGGTCCGGATGCCAGCTGGATCTTTCCTGGAGAAGAGACCTGTAAAGACTGCACAGTTCTGGTTAGCGCGGCAACGCTCTTAGTCAGCTCTTGGACCTGATGGTGCAGGTCTGTAGCCGGGTCACTGTTTAAAGCCTGCGCATCAGCTCCCACAGGCCCTGCAGACAAGGGCGCCGTCTCCTGGTGGTAAGTGATAGCAGGGCGCCTGTGGGTCACAGCGCCACCTGGTGCCGGTTCTCAGAGCACCCGGATGGCTCTGTCCTTGAACTGTGCAAAGTCCAGGTCAGGGTCCTGTAAGGCCATTGCCCGCAACTGGGTTCGGTGGGCATTGCACAGTAGACCCTCAATAAATTGTTCAGTCAACAGCTTATCTTCATTTCCCACGCTGTCAGGGTCTGCCTGCTTAATGGCTCTCAGGGCCTCTTGTAGGTTTAGCGCATAGTCTCTTATACTCTCATGTGCCCGCTGTTTACACCTGTAAAATCTGAGCTTTATTTCGGCTGAGGTGCGAGTATCAAATGTGTCTTTCAGCCGGGCTAGTATTTCTCTGACAGTCCTCTTCCTCCCAGGTGGCCAGGACTTTACCTCCCTTTGGGCTGCCCCGATTAATTGGGCCACCAGGATGCTCACTTTTTGCTCTTCTGTGAGGGGGTACACCTGGAAGAGGCTATCCAGTCTTTCTCTAAAGTCATTTAGGGTATGTGACTCCCCTGAGTACTGGGGTAGCCAGGCTGCCCCCGGGATATAGGGCATGGTGAAGGGCATGACCGCAGCAGCGGTTGCGCTGGCGGTGGCTGTGGCAGTGGAGCTCCCCTTGGTATCCGGCATCCTCCTCCCCCCTAGTGGACCGTGGCCTACCTTGCGATGCTCTTCTTCCGTAGGCCGCGGCTCCACAGATCGTCGGGGTTGAGGACCTGGCGTCGCGCTCCGATGATGTCAGCGTCGCTCTTCCTTCCTTCCAGGACCTTGTGCAGCGTCAGAGCGTGGGGCGGAGCTTCGGATCTCGCGTGCTTTCGGCGTCCACGCCCCTCTTCTTCCCGTGCGGCGTCCCGAAGATGGCGTCCGAAGGCGGGAAACGGCTCCGGATGGCGGGAAACGACTCCGGACGGCGGGAAACTTCACCACAGGTAAGTTCAAAAAGTCTTTTTCAGGCACGCAGTACCCGGTGGTTGCGGGCACGAAATCCTGCCGACTACGCCAAAGTTGACGCGCCCCCTGGGCCTGTGCTGTGCAGGGGGATACTCGGAGCCGGATCGCTGGGGGTTGTAGTCCTCCGTGGCGGTGACCCGGTCCGTGCCCAGGGCGGTCAAACCAGTGGCAGTCTATTTGTATTGGAATAAGTGTCCGACTACGCCACCCGTGGATTGCGGTCAGTGGGGACCGCCGCTGCGCTGCAGACCGCTGAGGCTGATGTTGTTCGCGCAGCCGAGTATGGGATGACTCCCCACGGGAGAAGTATTGCCTCAGGGCAGCTAATGTGGAAGATGATGGGAGTGATGGTGTGAGGGTCCCAGTGCTAATGGTGCAGGAGCGGCAAGGAATCACAGAGACGGGAGGTGCAGTTCAGGGTCTTTACTGATGGTACAAGGCAGACCCTCCCGGGAGTACTGGCTAGTATAAGGGCCCTGGTCAGTCTGCGAGCAAGCAGGAGTTCCCCTGGCCAGGTGGAGTTGTAGGCCTCCCCGTTTATCTGCACTCTTCCTGGCTACCTTGCTGTCAGCGGTTACAAGTAGCCCACGTCCCTGAGTATACCGTGTGGTGCTCACCCGTATGGCTGGTGACTTGGGGCCTTCTGTTAGCCTCCGCTCCTGGATGGCGGCGCTGGTCCCTTCTTTGTGACTGAGCCTCCGGGCTTCTATGGCCAGAGGACCTGGAATCCCCTGCCGGCTGGTTTCTGCTGCTGGGTATATATCAGTCCCCACAGCCTCGGACTCCTGTGTCCGGTTTTAGTGTCTTCGTCCAGGGCGATCTCTGCTCAGCTCCAGCCCCTGGACTTCTGCTACTGCTCCTCCAGAGCTCCTGATCTTGCTTTCCCTGTGTCTGGAACTGTCTCCAGGCTCTGACTGCTCTGCTTGTTCTGCAGGCTCTGTCTCTGTCTGCTCTAATCCCGCCCCAGACCCAGTTTAAAAGGGCAGATTCCTCCCCTCCCAGGTCTGGGCGGACCGTGTTACATGCTTAGGGATCCTGACCAGAGAAACCTCCCACTTGCTCTCAGACATAATATCTCTATTACTGTGGCAACCAGACCCCTGGGGTGTCACAGATGTTTACTGAACACCTGCGCGTATTCTTGAACCACCCGGTGTACATCCTGTTTCTGATGGGCAGAGTGGTGTCTGTCCCAACATGGAGCTGTTGACGCCAATCCTCCACCTGGGTTGCAGGGTCATCATCCTCCACTTCGTCTGGTGAGGTTAAGGACTCCGCCTTGTGAATGCAGTTGTTATTTACAGCATGTAATTTGGCAACAGTGGCATTACGTGGCAATCTGACCTCATCTTCCCCACAGTTGAGAAGACAGACGGACACCCTCCCATTGCGTACATCCACCACTCCTCTGGCAGTTAAGAGCGTGGGTCTGTGCTCGGAGCAAAGGGGTTCTACTACCGCCTGGTAGCTCTGTCCTCTAAGACCTATGGCGGCTCTACACCAGATAAGCATTTCATTTCATTGGGGGGATCACAATGGGTATGGGGTTCGTCACCCGCACATTACCGATTTCACCATCTGTTAACCTTACTTGCTGTTGTTACATCAGGACTCGGATCTCCTTCTGCAGCGCCCTCCTCTGTCCTGGTCTGGCAGTGTCAGCTATCTGTTGGAGTAAGAACACAACTTCTCCCAAACAGTTACCAACTACAGTATGTTAGTGCCTAGTGCCATATACGGATTGGTATCATCAGGACTAGTCTCTACTACAATTAGTCCCTGGTCCTTCAGCTCCACTCTCCCCACCTTTATTGTCACATTGTTAACCCCGATTAGGTTAAGGGGGAGTCCATTTGAGGCATAAACAGAAAGATTTGGAGCTGGCGGACGTAGGTCGTCCATGGACCAGAACCTCTTGTTGAGGACGTCAGGCATTATGGTTACCTGAGATCCTGTGTCCAGCAGAGCGTGCATCAGGATGCCGTCCAGCACAATGGACAGGAAAGGTCTTCCTCCGACAAACCTGTTGTACCAGTCTGAGGGGCCTCTCTGAGTTAATCCTGGGTGTCGGCCCTCGGCCCCAGGGTTTTCTCATTTAAATGACAATTCTGGGTGGTATGCCCGGTCTTGCGGCAGCGGTAGCAGGCAGGGTCCTTCTGTGGACGGTGCTGGTCACTGATCCTCGTAGAGGGTGGTGTTGTCCTCCTCCTCCTTCGCATCCAGGGGACATCCTCAGGGCTATCGGCTAACAGGATTTTCCCTCCTTCCACGGGCTCCGTCCGCAGCTGCAGAGCACTCAGCACAGTGGTCAGGGTTTTGCTCAACTGGCGCACTTCAGAGCGCAGACTGTCCAGCTCTCTAGGGGACGTTGCTGGAACCTTGGCTTCAGCAGCCACTGGGGAAAAGGTGGGTGTAGCAGGCACTGGGTTAGCCCCACCCTGGTAACATTGGATGGCATTTGTTTCCAGGGGCTGCAGTCCTTTTATAGCCATGTCCTTAAGATTGTCAAAGGTGGCATCTGGATGATCTAAGGACCACCAACGCACAGTCCTGCTCTCCTCTGGAGACCTCAGTCCCCGGACAAACTGTTCCTTCAGCATTTTGTTTTCATTTTCGATGCTGGTTGGACTAACCTGTTTCAAAGCCTGCAGGGCCCCTTGTAGACGCCAGGCATATCCCGAACATTGTCCTCCGGCTGTTGGGAACAGTTGTAGAGCCTCATCCGGAGGTCCACCTCAGTATGATCCTCAAAAACAGTCTGTAGCTTTTTAAAGATTGCGGACACTGACTCCTGGTCTGCGGCCGACCATGTTTCCACTTCCCGTTCCGCAGCACCAGTCAGTTGTCCTAATACAACAGCGGCCCTCTGCTTGCCTGTCATAGAGTACATGTCCAAGATACCCCATATCTTCCGTTTGAATCCAGACAGGGTATCTGGTTTGCCGTTGTACTGGGGGAGCCACTTTGCTCCAGGAATGTACGGTAGAGTTATGGGGATGACAGGAGTTACAGGCGCTGCTGGTGGAGCGGCTGCCTCGGCCTGCCCGGCGTCGGGTGCGGGTTAAACATCAGGGCCGTTAACCGGCATTCCGGTGTCGTGCTGTTCCTCGGACATTCTGACGCCCCCCTAGCGAACCGTGGCCTACCTTCTTTTTTTTTTTCTTCCGGTAGGCCGCAGCTCCGCAGGTGCCGGTCGTCTTCGTGAACTTGCGTCGCTTGCGTCTTACGTCAGAGTGTTTAGCGACGCTCCTTCCAGGACCTAGCGCTTCCTGGTTTGACGTTGAGGCATGGGGCGTGTCCGGGGCTTTGCGCGCTTTTGCAGGTACGCCCCTCACTTTCCCGCAGTTGCGCCCTTCTTCTCGCTCGGCGGCCCAACAGTGGCGGCAATCTTCACCACAGTTTAACATACACAGTTTTTAATTAAAGGCGCACATTACCCAGTGGCAACGGGCATAACACTTCGTCATTGCAGCGGGCACGGAATCCTGTTCGTGACGCCAGGAAAGAGAATGTAGAGCCCAGGGGGGAATGGGGAGAACTCGGCGCCCAGGCCTTGTTACGGCCTGACCCTGGGGGATGTCGCGGTGGTCGGCTCCGGGGCCGTACCCTGGGCCTCTCTTTTAAAAGGGTGAATGATTATATTATTAAGTTCGTGACGCCACCTGTGGTGTCTGGTGAGGATCACCAGCGCTGCGGCAGCCCACTGAGGCCGGTGTTAAGGCAGCTTGCGTGGTATAGCTCCCCACAGGTGGAGCTAGGCCTCAGGGCAGCGGGGATTTAAGGATGCAGGACAGATGGGACCCAGCCGGGTCAGAGCAAGAACAGGGACAGACACAATAGTCCCTTCAGTACCTTTTACTAATGGAAATTCAGGCACGTCCCAGAGCACTGTAGGGTGAAGGGTGCATATCAGGATCCTCCCCAGTGAGCGGGTGTAGGGCCTCCTGTTTCTTGCCTTTGTGTGGTAAGTTTCTGACCTGCCTGGAGGTAGGCCTAACCTGGTTTCTGTACTGCACCGGCTGACTTTGTGGTAGGGCCTTCTCTTGGACCACGCGCTCCCAGCTTGTGGGGCCTCCGTGACTCCTGGCTCTGTTACTTATCAGCTCTTAGGTGATCCGGGGACTTGAAGTCTTCCAGGGATTCCGGTTATGTCCTACTGGGTCATAGAGATCCCGGTAAGCTCGGACCTGGTTCCAGTATATGCTTTCTGGAGTGAGCTTGTACAGCTCCTCTGCCCCCAATGTTACTCACTTTCCACTCGCCTTCGGCCACGCTCGGGCCCTCAGTAGGCTATACACACTAGCGGCAGCTTGCCGCGCTTCACCGATCTTATGGCGCCGGCACACCTTGAGCTCTAACTGAGCTACATCTGCATCTGGACTGGGTTCCACTGCAGGCTGACCTCTCTCAGACTTGACTCTCTGTAGACTCCAGACTAGACTGAGCTCGACTCTGTATTCAGGTCTGTACTTGCTGAACTCTCCAGAGGAACTGACTGCCTAGCTCCACCTTCCCTATTTAATTCCCTAACGGGCTCCCTCTGGTGGTCTGAGGTGGAAGGTGGAGGTGTGTGCATGCTGTGAGGGCCTCTTGTGGAGGAATCCGTTAATGCACCCTCTAGGATCTGTGGCTCCAAGCACAGCTGGGCGTCACACTGTTCCTGGTGGCTTCCTTGCTTCCTCCTGCAAACCTGTGTGAATCTCCTGTTACCTGCTCCCTGAGATTCTGCTGCATACACTTGTTACCAGCATTCCTCCTTCTCCTGGCTGCTCATGCTGCCTCCTCTGAGCCTCAGTCCCCACCTGCATTTGCTAACACGTAAGCTGGTTTCTGTTCTGACTCTCCTTCGTTAATTAGTTGCAGAGCACGGTACTGTGCTGCACTATCTGAGACTTCCTACCCAGGCCTCCCTGGATGATCTAATATATTGTATGGACTTACTTACATATATATATATATATATATATATATATATGACTCACCACCCGGGCTAGTGCTGTAGTGCGGCGCGCGTGCGCGCGGGGGATACCCGGAGCCGGATCCGATGGGGGTAGTAGTCTTCGTGTGGCGGTGACCCGGTCCGCGCCCAGGGTGGTCAAACTAAGTGGCGGTTATTGGTATGATGGTATTAGTGTCCGACTACGCCACCCGTTGAATGCGGTTATGAAAGCTCCGCTGCAGGGCAGACCGCTGAGGCCGGTGGTATAGGTGTGCAGCAATGTTGATATAACCCCCAACGGGAGAAGTATGGCCTCAGGGCAGCGGATGTGGATGATGTTGGGAGTGATGGTGTGGATGTCCCAGCACTAACGGTGCGACAAGGAAGCACGGAAACGCGAGGGTACAGTTCAGGGCCTTTACTGATGGTACAAGGCAAATTCCCCCGGGAGTACTGGCTAGTAGTTGGGGCCTGGTTAGTCTGCGAGTAAGCCGGAGTTCCCCTGGCCAGGTGGAGTTGTAGGCCTTCCCGTTAGTCTGTACCCTTCCTGGCTACCCTGCTTTCGGCGGTTACAAGTAGCTCACGTCCCTGGGTATACCGTGTGGTGCTCACCCGTATGGCTGGTGACCTGGGGCCTCCTGTTAGCCTCCGCTCTGGGATGGCGGTGCTGGTCCCTTCGTTGTGACTGAGCCTCCGGGCTTTTATGGCCAGAGGACCTGGAATCCCCTGCCGGATGGATTCTGCCTCTGGGTATATCTTAGTCCCCACAGCCTCGGACTCCTGTGTCCGGTTTTAGTACCTTCTCCCAGGGCGAGCTCTGCACAGCTCCAGCCCCTGGCGCTTCTCCTTGGCTCCTACAGAGCTCCAGATGCCTATCTGTCCCTGTTTCTGCGTGTCCAGACCAGACTCCGTCTCTGTCTGGAACTCCTCTCTCTAACCCTGCTTCAGCCCCAGTTTATATAGGGGAAGTTCTTCCCCTCCCAGGACTGGGCAGGAGGTGTGGCATGCTTAGGATTCCTGCCCAGGAGACCTCCCACCTGCTCACAGACGTAATACTGCTATTACTGTGGAAACCAGACCCCTGGGGTGCCACATTCCCCCCTAGTGAAATTTAGTACTCCCGGACTAAACATAACAGGGTATAAACAGTAACAATTAAATACATGAGATGGTCACGGCGTGTCCGTAACCGGGAAGCAATAAGGGTGTCCATTTCACCAAAGAACAGGGAGCCGTAACCAGGTAGGGGTCTGTCCTGCCCCGAGTCTTTAACAGTCTGTAGTCCATTCCTGGGTTACGCTGCAAACATATTTACAACAGAGTTCCGGTTGCTCACTGTCCATAACCTGTCAGTCCATATAAAGAAATCTGTAACTGAAAAACATAATTAGCAACGGCTACAACAAAACAGGTAACCATAAAATAGTTAAAGCAACTAGCCAACTTAGATTCTCCAACGTACGGGCATCTGGCCTCTGGTAACCCTAGTGGACCTACGGAGCTCACTCACTGGTCCTGCACTACAGGGTGTAGGAGGTGTTATGGGCAGGCTGGGCAGTTTTCTGCGCACTCTTTGGCTCACTAGGGGCACGACAGGCTCACTACTAGCAGAGGGTTGATCCTCCTGTACTGCTGGTGTGGACTCTTCTGCCTCTTGGGCCGGCTGCTCTTCCAGCTCTTCCGGTTCCTCTGTAGGCACTTGCGGGGCTGGTTGGAGAAAGGTGAGGACGGGTACCACGACAGCACCGTTTACTTGTGTCCAAGACCGGGGGAAGTTTCCGAGTACAGTCCTGATCATTTCTTCCCTTTCCTCTGCGGGTTGAGGGTTTTCTTGATCTTCTTCAGGGCTTTGCAGCTGCTCGGGACACTTCTTCAGGTGGTCTCTGGAGACAACGGCTGTGGTTTCTCCTCCATCCTTACTGATCACGCAAATCTTTGGGCTCTCATGGCTTGATGGCAGTACGGTGTACGGGTCCTTCTCCCACTGGTCGTCCAACTTGTCGAGCCGTCTTTTCCTCTTCAAGACCTGCTCTCCAGGTACCAGGGGAACAGCGGGAGCATACTGATTATAAGCCCTCTCTTGCCTTTCTCTAGCTTGAGACAGACTTCGCTCCACGCTCTCCTGCACTTTCCGATACTGCTGCCGCCCTGTATCCCAGTCTGCCTCTGGCGAGGTGTCCTCGGGCGTCAGGACTCCCATATCCAGGTCGATAGGCAGCTTACCAGGTCTCGCTCTCATTAGGTAAGCCGGGGTACAGTTGGTAGAACCTACAGGGATGTGGTTGTATAGGTCCACCAGATCAGGCAGCTTCTCAGGCCACATACTGCGTTCTTCCAGGGGCAATGTTTTCAGTAGGTCTATCACCACCTGGTTCATCTTCTCGCAGAGTCCATTAGTGTGTGGGTGATAGGGCGTTGTTCTTATCTTCGTGCAGCCATACAGGTTGCAGAACTCCTGGAAGACTTCCGCTTCGAAGGCTGGCCCTTGGTCTGTCAGCATTTGGTCCGGGTACCCGTGTGGACGGCAGAAGTGCTGCTGGAAGGCTCTAGCTGCTGTTTGAGCCGTTAAGTCCTTGACCGGGACCACCACCAGGAACCGGGAGTAATGATCTACGATTGTGAGGGCGTAGACATACCCAGATCTGCTTGGAGCCAGTTTCACATGGTCCAGGGCTACCAGTTCCAGTGGCTGTCGGGTGATGATGGGCTGCAAGGGAGTCTTCTGGCTGGCACGGTCCTTCCTTCTTAGGTGGCACGGTCCACAGTCTCTGCACCACCTCTCGATGGCTCCTCTCATGCCTACCCAGTAGAACCGTTCACGCAACAAGAACTCCAGCTTCTTCCACCCGAAATGTCCTGCTCCGTTGTGGTACGCCTCCAGAATCATAGCCGCGTCTCGTCTGGGGACCACTACCTGCCAGGTCAACTCATGTGTTCGAGAGTTAACCATTCTCCGGCACAACTTCTCCCTGTAGAGGAACAGCCTACTTTTCTCCTTCCACAGTTGCTTAGTCTCCTCTGGGGCGTCTGGGTCCAGACTGGCATCGGCTTGGGTCAGCATTTCCTTCACCAGACGGACTGCGGGATCACTGTCTTGCGTCTCCGCCCAGTTGTAGTGGGGCAAGGGATTGAACGTCGCGGAGCGCCTGTCCTTCACACGGTGGGAATACAGGGTAATCCCATGACGGTGGAACGCAGGGAGCTCAACTTCTTCCAGATCTTCTGGATCTTCCCCTACGTCCGGTAAGTTCGGCATTCTAGACAGGGCATCCGCGTTGGCATTGGAGCGTCCTGCCCGGTATTTGATGGTGAATTCAAAGTTGGACAGGCGAGCCATCATATCTGTTCCAGAGCACCGAGCCTTGCAGTGTCCAGGTGTGTCAACGGGTTGTTATCCGTGTACACGATGAATTTGGAGGAGGCAAGGTAATGCTTGAAACGTTCGGTCACTGCCCACACTACTGCCAGGAACTCCAGCTTGAATGAGCTATAATTCTCAGGGTTCCTCTCGGTGGGTCGTAGCTTTCGGCTAGCGTAAGCGATTACCCGTTCTTTTCCTTGCTGGATCTGGGACAGCACGTCTCCTAGCCCGACGTTGCTTGCGTCCGTGTGGAGGATGAAGGTCTGGCTGTAGTCTGGATATGCCAGGATTTCATCCCCCGTGAGGGCCATCTTCAGCTGGCAAAAGGACTCCTCTTCCAGCTTTTCCCACCTGAAGGGCGGCTTCTGGTTTTTGGCTTTTCGAGATTGACCTATCAGGAGGTCCTGCATAGGGGCTGCCATTTTGGTGAAACCGGGAATGAATCTTCGGTAGTAGCCTACCAACCCGAGGAACTGCCGCACTTCCTTTATGCTGGAGGGTCTTGGCTAGTCCTTAATCACGGTGATCTTATCAGGGTCAGGAGCCACTCCGTCAGCACTCACCACGTGTCCCAGGTATTGCACCTTTGGTTGCAGGAGGTGACACTTGGAGGGTTTCACCTTTAGGCCGTAGTTTGCCAGAGCTTCGAACACTTCTGCCAGGTGTTTCAGGTGGTCCTCGTAGGTCTTGGAATAGACGATGACATCGTCCAGGTATAACAGGACCGTCTCGAAGTTCCGGTGTCCCAGACAGCATTCCATCAACCGTTGGAAGGTTCCTGGTGGGTTGCAGAGCCCGAACGGCATGCAGTTAAATTCGCTGAGACCCATCGGGGTGGTGAATGCGGTCTTCTCCCAGTCTGCCTCTGCTACAGGAACCTGCCAGTACCCGCTAGTGAGATCCAAAGTAGAGAAGAAGTTAGCAGATTTTAATGCAGCTAAGGACTCTTCTATCCTTGGTAACGGGTACGCATCTTTGTGTGTGATACGGTTGACCTTCCTGTAGTCTACACACATTCTCATAGTGTTGTCTTTCTTTTTCACTAAGACTAGTGGAGCTGCCCAGGGGCTACATCTGTCCCTGATTACCCCGGCCTCCTTCATGTCTCTAAGCATCCCCTTGGCGTGTTGGTAGTGTGCAGGGGGTACGGGTCGGTATCTCTCCTTTATGGGAGGATGGTCTCCCGTGGGGATGTGGTGTTCTACCCCCTTTACTCGCCCGAAGTCTAACGGGTGTTTACTAAACACTCTCTCGTACTCTTGAACCACCCGATAGACTCCCTGTTTCTGGTGTGAGGGAGTGGAGTCAGTACCCAAATGTAGTTGCTGACACCAGTCCTCCATTGGTTTCTTAGAGCCGTTACCTTCCTCTGGTTGAGATGGAGGCAAGGGTTCCACGGCCTGTACAGAATTCTGGTTTATGGTGAACAATTTGGCTAGCGTGGCATACCGGGGCAGGTGTACTTCTCTCTCCCCGATATTTATGATGCGAACGGGCACCCTCCCATGGCGTACATCGACCACCCCCCGTGCTGTCAAAATGGTGGGCCTACTGTCTGAGTAGACGGGTTCTACCATTGCTTGGTAGTCTCTACCTCTTAGACCAATAGCCGCCCGGCACCAAATCATCATCTCACTTTTTGGGGGCATGGCAATAGGGAACGGGTCACACATTCTCACGCTACCTATCTCACCACCAGATAGTTCCACCTGTTGCCGCTTCATCAGTGCCCGGATCTCTTTTTGGAGCACACGCTGCTGGCCGGAACTGGCGTTCTTGGCCACCTGCTGTAAAATGAGAATCACCTCTGCAAGACAATTTTCAATTACATTGGTTCCCAGGGTGATTCTAGGGTGACTCTCATGACGGTCTATGTCCACTATAATCAGTCCTTGTGCCGCCAGTTCGACTTTACCGATTTTAATGGTCACCTCCTTGAATCCCACCTGCGGCACGGGCTGACCATTGCTGGCGATGATACTCAGGTCATCGTCTGGGTAGCGGGTTATGTCCGAATCATTCCAGTACTGCTTGAAGAGCACGTACGGGATGGTGGTGACCTGTGACCCAGTGTCTAGTAGGGCACTCATAAGAATGCCATCCAGTACCACAGGCAAGATTGGACGTCCCCCTACGTATTTATCACGCCAGTTTGATGGGCCTGATGGTCTTATGCCTGGGGGTTGGCCCTCTACCCCAGGTTGTGCCCGTTTAAATGACAGTACCTGCCACATGTCCGGGTTGATTGCAGCGGCGGCAAATAGGTCGTCCGTCCTCGTTGTATCGATCGCTGGGTCTTCCTCTGGCCGGTGGGGTCCTCCTTGGTCGGCGCCACGGGATGTCCTCCGGTCCGGATGCCAGCTCGATCTTCCCTGCAGTAGAAACCTGTAAAGACTGCACAGTTCGGGTTAGCGCGGCAACGCTTTTAGTTAGCTCTTGGACCTGATGGTCCAGGTCTGTAGCCGGGTCACTGTTTAAAGCCTGCGCATCAGCTCCCACAGGCCCTGCAGACAAGGGCGCCGTTTCCTGGTGATAAGTGATAGCAGGGCGCCTGTGGGTCACAGCGCCACCTGGTGCCGGTTCTCGGAGCACCCGGATGGCTCTGTCCTTGAACTGTGCAAAGTCCAGGTCAGGGTCCTGTAAGGCCATTGCCCGCAACTGGGTTCGGTGGGCATTGCACAGTAGACCCTCAATGAATTGTTCAGTCAACAGCTTATCTTCATTTCCCACGCTGTCAGGGTCTGCCTGCTTAAAGGCTCTCAGGGCCTCTTGAAGGTTTAGAGCATAGTCTCTTATACTCTCATGTGCCCGTTGTTTGCACCCATAAAATCTTAGTTTTATTTCGGCTGAGGTGCGGGTGTCAAATGTGTCTTTCAGCCGGGTTAGTATGTCTCTGACAGTCCTCTTCCTCCCAGGTGGCCAGGACTTTACCTCCCTTTGGGCTGCCCCGATTAATTGTGCCACCAGGATGCTCACTTTTTGCGCCTCCGTGAGGGGATACACCTGGAAGAGGCTATCCAGCCTTTCTCTGAAGTCATTTAGGGTATGTGACTCACCTGAGTACTGGGGTAGCCAGGCTGCCCCCGGGATATAGGGCCTGGTGAAAGGCATGGCCGCAGCAGCGGTGGCGCTGGCGGCGGCTGTGGCGGTGAAGCTCTCCTCCGTATCCGACATCCTCCACACCCTAGTGGACCATGGCCTACCTTGTGATGATCCTCTTCCGTAGGCCGCGGCTCCGCAGTGGATCGTCAGGGTTGAGGACCTTCCGTCGCGCTCCTGTGACGTCGGCGTCTGCTGGGCTCCTTCCAGGACCTTACGCAACGTCCGGACGTGAGGCGGGGCTTCAGTTCTCACGGGCTTTCGGAGTCCACGCCCCTCTTCTTCCCGCGCGGCGCCCTCAAGATGGCGTCCAATGGCGGGAAAACTCCACGGATGGCGGGAAGAAGGCAAAAGATGGCGTCGGATGGCGGGAATCGGCTCCAGATGGCGGGAAACGACTCCGGACAGCGGGAAACTTCACCACAGGTAAGTATAAAAGTCTCTTTTTTTTCAGGCACGCAGTACCCGGTGGTTGCGGGCACGTAATCCTGCCGACTACGCCAAAGTTGACTCACCCCCTGGGCCAGTGCTGTAGTGCAGCGCGCGTGCGCGCGGGGGATACCCGGAGCCGGATCCGATGGGGGTAGTAGTCTTCGTGTGGCGGTGACCCGGTCCGCGCCCAGGGTGGTCAAACTAAGTGGCGGTTATTGGTATGATGGTATTAGTGTCCGACTACGCCACCCGTTGAATGCGGTTATGAAACCGCCGCTGTAGGGCAGACCGCTGAGGCCGGTGGTATAGGTGTGCAGCAATGTTGATATAACCCCCAACGGGAGAGGCATGGCCTCAGGGCAGCGGATGTGGATGATGTTGGGAGTGATGGTGTGGATGTCCCAGCACTAACGGTGCAACAAGGAAGCACGGAAACGCGAGGGTACAGTTCAGGGCCTTTACTGATGGTACAAGGCAAATTCCCCCGGGAGTACTGGCTAGTAGTTGGGGCCTGGTTAGTCTGCGAGTAAGCCGGAGTTCCCCTGACCAGGTGGAGTTGTAGGCCTTCCCGTTAGTCTGTACCCTTCCTGGCTACCCTGCTTTCGGCGGTTCTGCTGCTGGGTATATCTTAGTCCCCACAGCCTCGGACTCCTGTGTCCGGTTTTAGTACCTTCTCCCAGGGCGAGCTCTGCACAGTTCCAGCCCCTGGCGCTTCTCCTTGGCTCCTACAGATCTCCAGATGCCTATCTGTCCCTGTTTCTGCGTGTCCAGACCAGACTCCGTCTCTGCTGGAACTCCTCTCTCTAACCCTGCTTCAGCCCCAGTTTATATAGGGGAAGTTCTTCCCCTCCCAGGACTGGGCAGGAGGTGTGGCATGCTTAGGATTCCTGCCCAGGAAACCTCCCACCTGCTCACAGACGTAATACTGCTATTACTGTGGAAACCAGACCCCTGGGGTGCCACATATATATATATCCGTGTATGGACTTGATAAAGACTTACTTGCTTTCAAGCATCCTCAAGTGTGAACTGCGCTTTACAGACTGCTCCGCTAATTACATTTCCCCTGAGTGTTTATGGACTTTGAGTTTTCGTCTGCACTTGTTTGAAACACCGTCTGTTTATAATATAGACTTTGCCACCTATAAACTGTGTTCTGTAGTATCTTTGTTCCGCGCAAGAAGACTCCTGAGTTATACATTATAATTATTACAGGATACTCTAGCCAGTAAAGGAGTCTGCTGGAACAATGTCTGCAGAAAGCAAATTAGAGCAGGTGTATGCCATAATTAGATCTTTGCAGAAAGATGTGGAAGGGCTGCAAAAAAACCACAATGAACAAGTGTTTGGACAAACTTTACAGGACCAAAGTACCCAAATGGCAGCCCAGGAAAACAAACTTGTGGGCTTGGAGTCCCAGTACGGACGAGCTTTCCAGGATATTAGTACGCAAATGGCGGCACAAGTGACTTTATCCTCTGGGCTACCGCCACCAGCTAGGTCACCTAAGTTGCCTCCATTCAGATTTAATGGTGATCGCGACAAATTTCGTGGCTTTGTGAATCAGTGTATGCTATATTTTGATGTGCATGCTGACCGCTTCCTTACTGATAGATCCAAAGTATTGTGTGTAATTATGCTGCTGATCTCACGAGCGCTCGCCTGTGCAAATCCGATGATCGAGTCTCGTGATCCACGGTTAAATAATTTGGATGAGTTCTTAGCTGCTATGGCATTAATGTTTTATGACCCTAACCGCCGTGCAACCGCTGAGTCTGCTTTACTATCTTTACGCCAGGGTAAATGTTCTGTTATTGAATATGCTACTGAATTTAGGAGATTAGAGGTAGATACGAATTGGAACAGTTATGCGCAATTACCTGTTTTTAAGAGAGGTCTGTCTAGCATTGTAAAAGATGAATTAGCCCGTTCAGAGTCACCACAAGAACTAGAAGCGTTTATACAGCATTGTGTACGCATAGACATACGCCTTACTGAATGTAGGCAGGAGAAATTGGCTGTATTTAACGGTATGTCTAACTTTTCCCTTCCTCCCAAAGAGCCTGCAGTAAAACATCTCCGGAGGTAGAGGAGGCGCCCATGCAAATAGATTCTGTGCAGAGGCGTGAGAGTAATGAGCGCCGGGAGCACTGCCTGCGAGAGAGGCTATGTTTCTACTGCCACCAATCTGACGACTTTCTAATCAACTGTCCCATGCAGCCTAACAAGGTGCTAGCAGCGGTAGGAGAGTATGATAACACTGATGATGAATCTGACATCTCTGAATGTAGCCTGCCATTAAATGCTGTATTCCGTTCTCTCTCTATGACTACACCTCCTGGGGAGATGAAGGAAAAGAACTCTCACTGTTCACTCCCTATTAAGATCCTATGTTCAGGACAGTGGATTTCCAGTGCAGCTATGATTGACTCTGACGCAGGGAGCAATTTTATGGATATTACATTTGACAAAGAACATGGCATTGAGATACAGCGAAGAGCCTCTCCGATTTCCATGGAAACAGTGGATGGGTCACCTTTAATCTCCGGGCCGGAGGATCAGGAGACTGTACCTCTTGAGATTTTGTCCATACCCCAGTCCTTGTAACGCAAGCGCAAATATGCAGCCAATGCCCCACAGGCCACACTACTAAATTCACACATTTCACAACTGCTTGCTCTCGAAATGTTGCCTTTTAGGCTCGTGGAGATGGAAGCATTCCGCAACCTGATGGCGGCAGCCGTCCCTCGGTACTCGGTCCCCAGCCGCCACTATTTCTCCCGGTGTGCTGTCCTTGCATTACACAAGCACATGTCCCAAAACATTAGTTGTGCCCTCAACAACGCAGTTACTGGGAAAGTCCACCTAACCACGGACACATGGACAAGTGCTTGTGGGCAGGGACAGTACATCTCGCTGACGGCACACTGAGTTAACAAAGTGGAAGCCGGGGCTCAGTCGGACCTTGGGACGGAACACGTCGTCCCGACGCCAAGGATTGCGGGCCCTAGGTCAATCAGGGTTGCCCCCACAGTCTACAGCTCCTGCACCACATCCTCCTCAGCCTCCTCCTCCTCTTTAGCCTACATCTCCGAAAAGACCACATCAGTCACAAGCTGGAAGCACTGCCTCGGCCAAACGGCAACAGGCTGTGCTGAAGCTAATATACTTAGGTGTCAAACTGCACAATGCTGAAGAGTTGTGGACAGCTCTGAAAGAGCAGGCAGATCTGTGGCTCACACCGCTGAACATACAGCCAGGCATGGTCGTGTGTAACAATGGCCGGAACCTGGTGGCGGCTCTGAGGCGAGGCGAGCTCACACACGTACCATGCCTGGCCCATATACTTAACCTCGTGATTCAGCGGTTTCACAAATCCTACCCGGAGCTGCCGGATCTGCTTGATAAAGTACGCCGCCTGTGTGCCCATTTTAGAATGTCAGCTACAGCTTACGCCGCCCTTGCCATGTTTCAGCAGCGTTTGCAGCTTCCGGCTCACAGACTGGTGTATGTTGTCCCAACGCATTGGAACTCTACACTGCAGATGTTGGGAAGGATTTGTGAGCAGAAGAGGGCAGTTGTTGAGTACCAGCATCAACAAGGCCGTCGGTATTCAGTTCAGACTCCACACATAAGACCTCAGGAGTGGACATGGATGTCAGACATCCTCCAAAACTTTGAGGACTGCACCAAGATGGTGAGCGGCGATGATGCCATAATTAGCGTCACCATCCCGCTTCTCTGTCTTCTGAAATGCTCTCTGCTCACAATCAAAGAGGATGCATTCCAGGCGGAGCACGATGAGATGGAGCAAGGGTGATTATACACAGCCCAGCCTCATCCCAACGTGGATTGGGGGACAATGAGGAAGAGAAGGAGGAGGAAAAACAAGAGCTAGTTTTATGCGCTATAGACGGTACTACCTGCACAGCTGTCATACCGTCTGTTCAGCTTGGATGGCCAGAGGACAGAGAGGAGGAGGAGGAGAGCATGGTCAGTCATCCTCTTGGTGAGGACACGGAAATCTTGCCTGTTAGCAGTCTGGCACGCATGGCTGAGTTTGTTATGCTGCCTTTCCCATGACCCTCACGTTCTCAAAATTTTGGGTGACAGTTATTACTGGTTGGTGACACTTCTAGACCCACGCTGCAAGGAGAACTTTATATCTCTTATTTCTGAGGCGAACAGGTCTGCAAAAATGGGGCTGTATCAGAAAGCCCTTGTTGCGGAACTATTAAAAAAATTCCCATCTGAAAATGCTGGCGGCAGAGGTCACACTTCGTTGGACAACCAAGGAGCACAGACGAGAGAGACACAACTTCAATCCAGCAGAGGCAGGGGAACACTGTCAAGGTTCTGGGAAAATTTTCTCAGCCCCTCCCATCGCACAGGCCCTGAGGCGCGGGGTACTCTCACAAGTAGTACAAAGTTTGGGAAGACGCTGAGGGAGTACCTTGCCGACCGTACCAACTTCCTCCATGATTCCTCTGTGCCTTATAATTATTGGGTATCCAAGCTGGATATGTGGAATAAACTGGCTCTCTATGCCTTGGAGGTCCTGGCCTGCCCTGCCGCCAACGTTTTATCAGAGCAGGTTTTTAGTGCCGCTGCTGGAATTATCATAGAATCATAGAATGGTAGAGTTGGAAGGGACCTCCTGGGTCATCTCGTACAACCCCCTGCTCAAAGCAGGATTCACTAAAGCAGATATCTGTCCAGCCTCTGTTTGAAGACTTGTTGAATTGTTCAGTCAACAGCTTATCTTCATTTCCCACGCTGTCAGGGTCTGCCTGCTTAATGGCTCTCAGGGCCTCTTGTAGGTTTAGCGCATAGTCTCTTATACTCTCATGTGCCCGCTGTTTACACCCGTAAAATCTGAGCTTTATTTCGGCTGAGGTGCGGGTATCAAATGTGTCTTTCAGCCGGGCTAGTATTTCTCTGACAGTCCTCTTCCTCCCAGGTGGCCAGGACTTTACCTCCCTTTGGGCTGCCCCGATTAATTGGGCCACCAGGATGCTCACTTTTTGCTCTTCTGTGAGGGGGTACACCTGGAAGAGGCTATCCAGTCTTTCTCTAAAGTCATTTAGGGTATGTGACTCCCCTGAGTACTGGGGTAGCCAGGCTGCCCCCGGGATATAGGGCATGGTGAAGGGCATGACCGCAGCAGCGGTTGCGCTGGCGGTGGCTGTGGCAGTGGAGCTCCCCTTGGTATCCGGCATCCTCCTCCCCCCTAGTGGACCGTGGCCTACCTTGCGATGCTCTTCTTCCGTAGGCCGCGGCCCCACAGTCGATCGTCGGGGTTGAGGACCTGACGTCGCGCTCCGATGACGTCAGCGTCGCTCTTCCTTCCTTCCAGGACCTTGCGCAGCGTCAGAGCGTGGGGCGGAGCTTCGGATCTCGCGCGCTTTCGGCGTCCACGCCCCTCTTCTTCCCGTGCGGCGTCCCGAAGATGGCGTCCGAAGGCGGGAAACGGCTCCGGATGGCGGGAAACGACTCCGGACGGCGGGAAACTTCACCACAGGTAAGTTCAAAAAGTCTTTTTCAGGCACGCAGTACCCGGTGGTTGCGGGCACGAAATCCTGCCGACTACGCCAAAGTTGACGCGCCCCCTGGGCCTGTGCTGTGCAGGGGGATACTCGGAGCCGGATCGCTGGGGGTTGTAGTCCTCCGTGGCGGTGACCCGGTCCGTGCCCAGGGCGGTCAAACCAGTGGCAGTCTATTTGTATTGGAATAAGTGTCCGACTACGCCACCCGTGGATTGCGGTCAGTGAGGACCGCCGCTGCGCTGCAGACCGCTGAGGCTGATGTTGTTCGCGCAGCCGAGTATGGGATGACTCCCCACGGGAGAAGTATTGCCTCAGGGCAGCTAATGTGGAAGATGATGGGAGTGATGGTGTGAGGGTCCCAGTGCTAATGGTGCAGGAGCGGCAAGGAATCACAGAGACGGGAGGTGCAGTTCAGGGTCTTTACTGATGGTACAAGGCAGACCCTCCCGGGAGTACTGGCTAGTATAAGGGGCCTGGTCAGTCTGCGAGCAAGCAGGAGTTCCCCTGGCCAGGTGGAGTTGTAGGCCTCCCCGTTTATCTGCACTCTTCCTGGCTACCTTGCTGTCAGCGGTTACAAGTAGCCCACGTCCCTGAGTATACCGTGTGGTGCTCACCCGTATGGCTGGTGACTTGGGGCCTTCTGTTAGCCTCCGCTCCTGGATGGCGGCGCTGGTCCCTTCTTTGTGACTGAGCCTCCGGGCTTCTATGGCCAGAGGACCTGGAATCCCCTGCCGGCTGGTTTCTGCTGCTGGGTATATATCAGTCCCCACAGCCTCGGACTCCTGTGTCCGGTTTTAGTGTCTTCGTCCAAGGCGAGCTCTGCTCAGCTCCAGCCCCTGGACTTCTGCTACTGCTCCTCCAGAGCTCCTGATCTTGCTTTCCCTGTGTCTGGAACTGTCTCCAGGCTCTGACTGCTCTGCTTGTTCTGCAGGCTCTGTCACTGTCTGCTCTAATCCCGCCCCAGACCCAGTTTAAAAGGGCAGATTCCTCCCCTCCCAGGTCTGGGCAGACCGTGTTGCATGCTTAGGGATCCTGACCAGAGAAACCTCCCACTTGCTCTCAGACATAATATCTCTATTACTGTGGCAACCAGACCCCTGGGGTGTCACAGATGTTTACTGAACACCTGCGCGTATTCTTGAACCACCCGGTGTACATCCTGTTTCTGATGGGCAGAGTGGTGTCTGTCCCAACATGGAGCTGTTGACGCCAATCCTCCACCTGGGTTGCAGGGTCATCATCCTCCACTTCGTCTGGTGAGGTTAAGGACTCCGCCTTGTGAATGCAGTTGTTATTTACAGCATGTAATTTGGCAACAGTGGCATAACGTGGCAATCTGACCTCATCTTCCCCACAGTTGAGAAGACAGACGGACACCCTCCCATTGCGTACATCCACCACTCCTCTGGCAGTTAAGAGCGTGGGTCTGTGCTCGGAGCAAAGGGGTTCTACTACCGCCTGGTAGCTCTGTCCTCTAAGACCTATGGCGGCTCTACACCAGATAAGCATTTCATTTCATTGGGGGGATCACAATGGGTATGGGGTCCGTCACCCGCACATTACCGATTTCACCATCTGTTAACCTTACTTGCTGTTGTTACATCAGAACTCGGATCTCCTTCTGCAGCGCCCTCCTCTGTCCTGGTTTGGCAGTGTCAGCTATCTGTTGGAGTAAGAACACAACTTCTCCCAAACAGTTACCAACTACAGTATGTTAGTGCCTAGTGCCATATACGGATTGGTATCATCAGGACTAGTCTCTACTACAATTAGTCCCTGGTCCTTCAGCTCCACTCTCCCCACCTTTACTGTCACATTCTTAACCCCGATTAGGTTAAGGGGGAGTCCATTTGAGGCATAAACAGAAAGATTTGGAGCTGGCGGACGTAGGTCGTCCATGGACCAGAACCTCTTGTTGAGGACGTCAGGCATTATGGTTACCTGAGATCCTGTGTCCAGCAGAGCGTGCATCAGGATGCCGTCCAGCACAATGGACAGGAAAGGTCTTCCTCCGACAAACCTGTTGTACCA
Organism: Phyllobates terribilis; assembly: GCF_046119375.1. Taxonomy (NCBI): domain Eukaryota; kingdom Metazoa; phylum Chordata; class Amphibia; order Anura; family Dendrobatidae; genus Phyllobates; species Phyllobates terribilis. Next base: position 521,267 of record NW_027363111.1, read on the forward strand.
GTCTGAGGGGCCTCTCTGAGTTAATCCTGGGTGTCGGCCCTCGGCCCCAGGGTTTTCTCATTTAAAGGACAATTCTGGGTGGTATGTCCGGTCTTGCGGCAGCGGTAGCAGGCAGGGTCCTTCTGTGGATGGTGCTGGTCACTGATCCTCGTAGAGGGTGGTGTTGTCCTCCTCCTCCTTCGCATCCAGGGGACATCCTCAGGGCTATCGGCTAACAGGATTTTCCCTCCTTCCACGGGCTCCGTCCGCAGCTGCAGAGCACTCAGCACAGTGGTCAGGGTTTTGCTCAACTGGCGCACTTCAGAGCGCAGACTGTCCAGCTCTCTAGGGGACGTTGCTGGAACCTTGGCTTCAGCAGCCACTGGGGAAAAGGTGGGTGTAGCAGGCACTGGGGTAGCCCCACCCTGGTAACATTGGATGGCATTTGTTTCCAGGGGCTGCAGTCCTTTTATAGCCATGTCCTTAAGATTGTCAAAGGTGGCATCTGGATGATCTAAGGACCACCAACGCACAGTCCTGCTCTCCTCTGGAGACCTCAGTCCCCGGACAAACTGTTCCTTCAGCATTTTGTTTTCATTTTCGATGCTGGTTGGACTAACCTGTTTCAAAGCCTGCAGGGCCCCTTGTAGACGCCAGGCATATCCCGAACATTGTCCTCCGGCTGTTGGGAACAGTTGTAGAACCTCATCCGGAGGTCCACCTCAGTATGATCCTCAAAAACAGTCTGTAGCTTTTTAAAGATTGCGGACACTGACTCCTGGTCTGCGGCCGACCATGTTTCCACTTCCCGTTCCGCAGCACCAGTCAGTTGTCCTAATACAACAGCGGCCCTCTGCTTGCCTGTCATAGAGTACATGTCCAAGATACCACATATCTTCCGTTTGAATCCAGACAGGGTATCTGGTTTGCCGTTGTACTGGGGGAGCCACTTTGCTCCAGGAATGTACGGTAGAGTTATGGGGATGACAGGAGTTACAGACGCTGCTGGTGGAGCGGCTGCCTCGGCCTGCCCGGCGTCGGGTGCGGGTTAAACATCAGGGCCGTTAACCGGCATTCCGGTGTCGTGCTGTTCCTCGGACATTCTGACGCCCCCCTAGCGAACCGTGGCCTACCTTCTTTTTTTTTTTCTTCCGGTAGGCCGCAGCTCCGCAGGTGCCGGTCGTCTTCGTGACCTTCCGTCGCTTGCGTCTTACGTCAGAGTGTTTAGCGACGCTCCTTCCAGGACCTAGCGCTTCCTGGTTTGACGTTGAGGCGTGGGGCGTGTCCGGGGCTTTGCGCGCTTTTGCAGGTACGCCCCTCACTTTCCCGCAGTTACGCCCTTCTTCTCGCTCGGCGGCCCAACAGTGGCGGCAATCTTCACCACAGTTTAACATACACAGTTTTTAATTAAAGGCGAACATTACCCAGTGGCAACGGGCATAACACTTCGTCATTGCAGCGGGCACGGAATCCTGTTCGTGACGCCAGGAAAGAGAATGTAGAGCCCAGGGGGGAATGGGGAGAACTCGGCGCCCAGGCCTTGTTACGGCCTGACCCTGGGGGATGTCGCGGTGGTCGGCTCCGGGGCCGTACCCTGGGCCTCTCTTTTAAAAGGGTGAATGATTATATTATTAAGTTCGTGACGCCACCTGTGGTGTCTGGTGAGGATCACCAGCGCTGCGGCAGCCCACTGAGGCCGGTGTTAAGGCAGCTTGCGTGGTATAGCTCCCCACAGGTGGAGCTAGGCCTCAGGGCAGCGGGGATTTAAGGATGCAGGACAGATGGGACCCAGCCGGGTCAGAGCAAGAACAGGGACAGACACAATAGTCCCTTCAGTACCTTTTACTAATGGAAATTCAGGCACGTCCCAGAGCACTGTAGGGTGAAGGGTGCATATCAGGATCCTCCCCAGTGAGCGGGTGTAGGGCCTCCTGTTTCTTGCCTTTGTGTGGTAAGTTTCTGACCTGCCTGGAGGTAGGCCTAACCTGGTTTCTGTACTGCACCGGCTGACTTTGCGGTAGGGCCTTCTCTTGGACCACGCGCTCGTAGCTTGTGGGGCCTCCGTGACTCCTGGCTCTGTTACTTATCAGCTCTTAGGTGATCCTGGGACTTGAAGTCTTCCAGGGATTCCGGTTATGTCCTACTGGGTCATAGAGATCCCGGTAAGCTCGGACCTGGTTCCAGTATATGCTTTCTGGAGTGAGCTTGTACAGCTCCTCTGCCCCCAATGCTACTCACTTTCCACTCGCCTTCGGCCACGCTCGGGCCCTCAGTAGGCTATACACACTAGCGGCAGCTTGCCGCGCTTCACCGATCTTATGGCGCCGGCACACCTTGAGCTCTAACTGAGCTACAACTGCATCTGGACTGGGTTCCACTGCAGGCTGACCTCTCTCAGACTTGACTCTCTGTAGACTCCAGACTAGACTGAGCTCGACTCTGTATTCAGGTCTGTACTTGCTGAACTCTCCAGAGGAACTGACTGCCTAGCTCCACCTTCCCTATTTAATTCCCTAACGGGCTCCCTCTGGTGGTCTGAGGTGGAAGGTGGAGGTGTGTGCATGCTGTGAGGGCCTCTTGTGGAGGAATCCGTTAATGCACCCTCTAGGATCTGTGGCTCCAAGCACAGCTGGGCGCCACACTGTTCCTGGTGGCTTCCTTGCTTCCTCCTGCAAACCTGTGTGAATCTCCTGTTACCTGCTCCCTGAGATTCTGCTGCATACACTTGTTACCAGCATTCCTCCTTCTCCTGGCTGCTCATGCTGCCTCCTCTGAGCCTCAGTCCCCACCTGCATTTGCTAACACGTAAGCTGGTTTCTGCTCTGACTCTCCTTCGTTAATTAGTTGCAGAGCACGGTACTGTGCTGCACTATCTGAGACTTCCTACCCAGGCCTCCCTGGATGATCTAATATATTGTATGGACTTACTTACATATATATATATATATATATATATATATATATATATATATATATATATATATATATATCCGTGTATGGACTTGATAAAGACTTACTTGCTTTCAAGCATCCTCAAGTGTGAACTGCGCTTTACAGACTGCTCCGCTAATTACATTTCCCCTGAGTGTTTATGGACTTTGAGTTTTCGTCTGCACTTGTTTGAAACACCGTCTGTTTATAATATAGACTTTGCCACCTATAAACTGTGTTCTGTAGTATCTTTGTTCCGCGCAAGAAGACTCCTGAGTTATACATTATAATTATTACAGGATACTCTAGCCAGTAAAGGAGTCTGCTGGAACAATGTCTGCAGAAAGCAAATTAGAGCAGGTGTACGCCATAATTAGATCTTTGCAGAAAGATGTGGAAGGGCTGCAAAAAAACCACAATGAACAAGTGTTTGGACAAACTTTACAGGACCAAAGTACCCAAATGGCAGCCCAGGAAAACAAACTTGCGGGCTTGGAGTCCCAGTACGGACGAGCTTTCCAGGATATTAGTACGCAAATGGCGGCACAAGTGACTTTATCCTCTGGGCTACCGCCACCAGCTAGGTCACCTAAGTTGCCTCCATTCAGATTTAATGGTGATCGCGACAAATTTCGTGGCTTTGTGAATCAGTGTATGCTATATTTTGATATGCATGCTGACCGCTTCCTTACTGATAGATCCAAAGTATTGTGTGTAATTATGCTGCTGATCTCACGAGCGCTCGCCTGTGCAAATCCGATGATCGAGTCTCGTGATCCACGGTTAAATAATTTGGATGAGTTCTTAGCCGCTATGGCATTAATGTTTTATGACCCTAACCGCCGTGCAACCGCTGAGTCTGCTTTACTATCTTTACGCCAGGGTAAATGTTCTGTTATTGAATATGCTACTGAATTTAGGAGATTAGAGGTAGATACGAATTGGAACAGTTATGCGCAATTACCTGTTTTTAAGAGAGGTCTGTCTATCATTGTAAAAGATGAATTAGCCCGTTCAGAGTCACCACAAGAACTAGAAGCGTTTATACAGCATTGTGTACGCATAGACATACGCCTTACTGAATGTAGGCAGGAGAAATTGGCTGTATTTAACGGTATGTCTAACTTTTCCCTTCCTCCCAAAGAGCCTGCAGTAAAACATCTCCAGAGGTAGAGGAGGCGCCCATGCAAATAGATTCTGTGCAGAGGCGTGAGAGTAATGAGCGCCGGGAGCACTGCCTGCGAGAGAGGCTATGTTTCTACTGCCACCAATCTGACGACTTTCTAATCAACTGTCCCATGCAGCCTAACAAGGTGCTAGCAGCGGTAGGAGAGTATGATAACACTGATGATGAATCTGACATCTCTGAATGTAGCCTGCCATTAAATGCTGTATTCCGTTCTCTCTCTATGACTACACCTCCTGGGGAGATGAAGGAAAAGAACTCTCACTGTTCACTCCCTATTAAGATCCTATGTTCAGGACAGTGGATTTCCAGTGCAGCTATGATTGACTCTGACGCAGGGAGCAATTTTATGGATATTACATTTGACAAAGAACATGGCATTGAGATACAGCGAAGAGCCTCTCCGATTTCCATGGAAACAGTGGATGGGTCACCTTTAATCTCCGGGCCTGAGGATCAGGAGACTGTACCTCTTGAGATTTTGTCCATACCCCAGTCCTTGTAACGCAAGCGCAAATATGCAGCCAATGCCCCACAGGCCACACTACTAAATTCACACATTTCACAACTGCTTGCTCTCGAAATGTTGCCTTTTAGGCTCGTGGAGATGGAAGCATTCCGCAACCTGATGGCGGCAGCCGTCCCTCGGTACTCGGTCCCCAGCCGCCACTATTTCTCCCGGTGTGCTGTCCTTGCATTACACAAGCACGTGTCCCAAAACATTAGTTGTGCCCTCAACAACGCAGTTACTGGGAAAGTCCACCTAACCACGGACACATGGACAAGTGCTTGTGGGCAGGGACAGTACATCTCGCTGACGGCACACTGAGTTAACAAAGTGGAAGCCGGGGCTCAGTCGGACTTTGGGACGGAACACGTCGTCCCGACGCCAAGGATTGCGGGCCCTAGGTCAATCAGGGTTGCCCCCACAGTCTACAGCTCCTGCACCACATCCTCCTCAGCCTCCTCCTCCTCTTTAGCCTACATCTCCGAAAAGACCACATCAGTCACAAGCTGGAAGCACTGCCTCGGCCAAACGGCAACAGGCTGTGCTGAAGCTAATATACTTAGGTGTCAAACTGCACAATGCTGAAGAGTTGTGGACAGCTCTGAAAGAGCAGGCAGATCTGTGGCTCACACCGCTGAACATACAGCCAGGCATGGTCGTGTGTAACAATGGCCGGAACCTGGTGGCGGCTCTGAGGCGAGGCGAGCTCACACACGTACCATGCCTGGTCCATATACTTAACCTCGTGATTCAGCGGTTTCACAAATCCTACCCGGAGCTGCCGGATCTGCTTGTTAAAGTACGCCGCCTGTGTGCCCATTTTAGAATGTCAGCTACAGCTTACGCCGCCCTTGCCATGTTTCAGCAGCGTTTGCAGCTTCCGGCTCACAGACTGGTGTATGTTGTCCCCACGCATTGGAACTCTACACTGCAGATGTTGGGAAGGATTTGTGAGCAGAAGAGGGCAGTTGTTGAGTACCAGCATCAACAAGGCCGTCGGTATTCAGTTCAGACTCCACACATAAGACCTCAGGAGTGGACATGGATGTCAGACATCCTCCAAAACTTTGAGGACTGCACCAAGATGGTGAGCGGCGATGATGCCATAATTAGCGTCACCATCCCGCTTCTCTGTCTTCTGAAATGCTCTCTGCTCACAATCAAAGAGGATGCATTCCAGGCGGAGCACGATGAGATGGAGCAAGGGTGATTATACACAGCCCAGCCTCATCCCAACGTGGATTGGGGGACAATGAGGAAGAGAAGGAGGAGGAAAAACAAGGCTAGTTTTATGCGCTATAGACGGTACTACCTGCACAGCTGTCATACCGTCTGTTCAGCTTGGATGGCCAGAGGACAGAGAGGAGGAGGAGGAGAACATGGTCAGTCATCCTCTTGGTGAGGACACGGAAGTCTTGCCTGTTAGCAGTCTGGCACGCATGGCTGAGTTTGTTACGCTGCCTTTCCCATGACCCTCACGTTCTCAAAATTTTGGGTGACAGTTATTACTGGTTGGTGACACTTCTAGACCCACGCTGCAAGGAGAACTTTATATCTCTTATTTCTGAGGCGAACAGGTCTGCAAAAATGGGGCTGTATCAGAAAGCCCTTGTTGCGGAACTATTAAAAAAATTCCCATCTGAAAATGCTGGCGGCAGAGGTCACACTTCGTTGGACAACCAAGGAGTACAGACGAGAGAGACACAACTTCAATCCAGCAGAGGCAGGGGAACACTGTCAAGGTTCTGGGAAAATTTTCTCAGCCCCTCCCATCGCACAAGCCCTGAGGCGCGGGGTACTCTCACAAGTAGTACAAAGTTTGGGAAGACGCTGAGGGAGTACCTTGCCGACCGTACCAACTTCCTCCATGATTCCTCTGTGCCTTATAATTATTGGGTATCCAAGCTGGATACGTGGAATAAACTGGCTCTCTATGCCTTGGAGGTCCTGGCCTGCCCTGCCGCCAACGTTTTATCAGAGCAGGTTTTTAGTGCCGCTGCTGGAATTATCATAGAATCATAGAATGGTAGAGTTGGAAGGGACCTCCTGGGTCATCTGGTACAACCCCCTGATCAAAGCAGGATTCACTAAAGCAGATATCTGTCCAGCCTCTGTTTGAAGACGTCCATTGAAGGGGAACTCACCACCTCTCGTGGCAGCCTGTTCCACTCATTGATCACTCTGTCAAAAAGTTTTTTCTAATATCTAATCTGTGTCTCCTCCCATTCAGTTTCATCCCATTGCTTCTAGTCTTTCCTTGTGCAAATGAGAATAAAGATGATCCTTCTACCTGATCCTTCTATTATAACTGATAAGCGCACTTGCCTGTCAACTGACAATGCTAACAAGCTGACCCTTATCAAAATGAACAAGGACTGGATTGGGCCAGACTTCTCAACACCACCGAATGATAGCAGTGTAACATAAACTCAAATCCAGTGTCTTTTCTTGGGAGGTGTATTCCCATGCACCTTTTCACACCCAGACATGGGTATACGCTTCCTGATTTTGGCTATTTGCTCTTGTCCTCCTCCTTCTCCTCATCCTCCACCACCATATCACCAGGGTGACAGTGGTCCGTGATGCAACACCCACATACTTTTTTTTAAAGGGTACTTATGATGCCCGTAAAACTTTTTTTTACAGTATGTTCATGTATACCCCCCAGGGGTAAATGTTTGTCAGCCCATACACTTAGTGCATGGGCATTACAAGTATAGGAGACCTGCTCCTTTCTAATGGGAACATTTTTTTATGAGGCCCTCCACGTCTCTTCCAAGGGGCATTGGAGTGCCTCCAAATTTTTGGCAACTCTTGCATAAACTGCATAGGCAAACACAATGGGAGACCCACTTCCTAATAATGGGTACATTGTTATCAGGAGGCCCTCCTCTAAGTCTCTTCAAAGGGGTATTGGGGTACATCCAAATTGTGGGCAGCCCTGCCACTCACTGCATACGCAATAACAGTATAAGAGACCCATTCTTTAGTAATGGGAACAACAAAGCATAGCCAGCTGATGGCTCTTTAAGAATAGTGAGGGCTGACTGCTGGCCCTTTAAGAATAGCAAAGGTCGCCTGATGGCCCTATAAAAATAGGCTTTGTGACTTTCAGAGTCCCTCCTTCATAAATGAAACAGGATGTGTCTGATGATGTGTCACACACCACATGGCCAGATAAGGTTGTAAAATGTTAAAATTACATTTCCTGGTGAATTAATTTGTCACGGTTGAAAGCAATGCAAAAGTGTAAAAACGCATCAAAAATGCTACGTGTGAACATAGCCCAAGGTGGAGGAGCATTTTTGTTTTTGGTTATTTATTTTGCTTTATATACAAGTCATTACCCTGGAAAGGATGTTCCTTAACATATTTCCCAGGAAAATCCATTTTGGTTTGGTTTTTGTATGTTTTATTGTGATTCCGTAAAAGTGGCGTAATACTCTGACAACTTTGTTGACAGCAGTGACCTGGGATTCAGAAACGCTTCCAGGGGTCTTCCCCATGCTGTTCCCATATCATTTGAGTATTGTTCCCATCAATTTGGGCAACTTTTAGGCCCCTGCAGACCTCCGGAGGGGGGCGCTGGAAAAATGCTTGAGTTTCCCATAGACTTACATTGGGCTCGTTGCTCGGGTCGAGCACTCGAGGATTCCAATATGCTCGACCCGAGCATAAAGCGCCTGAGCATTTTAGTGCTCGCTCATCACTAGTGAGGAGGTATCTGGAGATTATGTGTGTAGCATCGGCGTCTCTGCCCCGTACTAGGCAGAGACGCCATCCCTCTCACCTCCCCGTTCCTGGCGTGGCGTCCTCCAGCGCTTCTCTCCCCGCTGCTTCCGGCACGCGCTCCTTCCCCGGCAGTGTGCTTAGGGCGTGCGCGCGCTCCCCCACTCTTAAAGGGACCGCGCGCGCCGTCCTAAGGAGTCCCCGGCCAATTGCCGGAGGACCTCCCATTTATAAGGCACCTCCTCCAAAATGGAGGTGCCCGAGCTATGTTGTTTGCACTGTGTCTCACCTGTGCTTCAGCCCTCAGGTTCCGCTGCTAGCCTGACTTCTCGTCCTGCCTGCCAGCCTGTTACTTGCCTTGTCCGTCAGACCGCTCACCTGGGAGCGTCTACTACTTACCTGCCTTGTCTGCCAGTCCGCTCACCTGGGAGCGTCCTTCAGTTACCTGCCTGTTACCTGCCTCGTCAGTCAGACCGCTCACCTGGAAGCGTACACTAGTTACTTGCCTGTTACCTGCCTTGTCTGCCAGACTGCTCACCTGGGAGCGTTCAACAGTCACCTGCCTGTCTCCTGCCTCGTCTGTCAGACTGCTCACCTGGGAGCGCCCGCCAGCTACCTGTCAGGTACCCGCCTCGCCTGTCTACCCAGAGACTGTCCCGGTCACTTGTCGTGACCACCTGCCCGTCTACCCAGAGACTGTCCCGGTCACTTGCCGTGACCACCTGCCTATCTACCCAGAGACTGCCCCGGTCACTTGCCGTGACCACCTGCCTATCTACCCAGAGACTGCCCCCGTCACTTGCCGTGACCACCTGCCTGTCTTCCCAGAGACTGTCCCAGTCACCTGCCGTGACCACCTGCCCGCTTACCCAGAGACTGTCCCTGTCACTTGCTGTGACTACCTGCTTGCCCTCCCTGGGAGTCACCCGCTTCCTTACAAGGACTTCCCCCTTGTATTGCAGCTCAGAGGTTCCACCTCCCAGACCCGTAACAATGTGTGAGGAAATATATCAGGAGAATAAGACAGAGATGTATGGAGAGCACAGGTTATATACTGGAGATTATGTGTGAGGAGGTATCAGGAGATTAGGGCAGAGATGTATGGAGAGGACAGGTTATATACTGGAGAATATGTGTGAGGAGATATCAGGAGATTAGGACAGAGATGTATGGAGAGGACAGGTTATATTCCGGAGATTATGTGTGGGGAGCTATCAGGAGATTAGGACAGAGATGTATGGAGAAGACAGGTTATATACCGGAGATTATGTGTGGGGAGCTATCAGGAGATTAGGACAGAGATGTATGAAGAGGACAGGTTATATACTGGAGATTATGTGTGGGGAGGTATCAGGAGATTAAGACAGAGATGTACGGAGAGGACAGGTTATATACCGGAGATTATGTGTGAGGAGGTATCAGGAGATTAGGGCAGAGATGTATGGAGAGGACAAGATATATACTGGAGATTATGTGTGGAGAGGTATCAGGAGATTAGGACAGAGATGTATGGAGAGGACAGGTTATATGCTGGAGATTATGTGTAAGGAGGTATCAGGAGATTAGGACAGAGATGTATGGAGAGGACAAGCAATATACCAGAGATTATGTGTGGGGAGCTATCAGATGATTAGGAAAGAGATGTATGGAAAGGACAGGTTATATACTGGAGATTATGTGTGAGGAGGTATCATGAGATTAGGACAGAGATGTATGGAGAGGACAGGTTATATACTGGAGATTATGTGTGTGGACGTATCAGGCGATTAGGGCAGAGATGTATGGAGAGGACAGGTTATATACTGGAGATTATGTGAGAGGAGGTATTAGGAGATCAGGGCAGAGATGTATGGAGAGGACAGGTTATATACTGGAGATTATGTGTGAGGTATCAGGAGATTAGGACAGAGATGTATGGAGAGGACAAGCAATATACCGGAGATTATGTGTGGGGAGCTATCAGATGATTAGGAAAGAGATGTATGGAGAGGACAGGTTATATACTGGAGATTATGTGTGAGGAGGTGTCAGGAGATTAGGACAGAGATGCATTGAGAGGACAGGTTATATACTGGAGATTATGTGTGGGGACGTATCAGGCGATTAGGGCAGAGATGTATGGAGAGGACTGGTTATATACTGGAGATTATGTGTGAGGAGGTATTAGGAGATTAGGGCAGAGATGTATGGAGAGGACAGGTTATATACTGGAGATTATGTGTGAGAAGGTATCAGGAGATTAGGACAGAGATGTATGGAGAGGACAGGTTATATACTGGAGATTATGTGTGAGGTATCAGGAGATTAGGACAGAGATGTATGGAGAGGACAGGTTATTTCTCGGAGATTATGTGTGGGGAGCTATCAGGAGATTAGGACAGAGATGTATGGAGAGGACAGGTTATATATTGGAAATTATGTGTGGGGAGGTATAAGGTGATTAGGGCAGAGATGTATGGAGAGGACAGGTTATATACTGGAGATTATGTGTGAGGAGGTATCAGTAGATTAGGGCAGTGATGTATGGAGAGGACAGGTTATACACTGGAGATTATGTGTGAGAAGGTATCAGGAGATTAGGACAGAGATGTATAGAGAGGACAGGTTATACTCTGGAGATAATGTGTGGAGAGGTATCAGCAGATTGGGACAGAGATGTATGGAGAAGACAGGTTATATACCGGAGATTATGTGTGGGGAGCTATCTGGAGATTTGGACAGAGATGTACGGAGAGGACAGGTTATATACTGGAGATTATGTGGGGGACGTATCAGGCGATTAGGGTAAAGATGTATGGAGAGGACAGGATAAAAACTGGAGATTATGTGTGGGGACGTATCAGGCGATTAGGGCAGAGATGTATACAGAGGACAGGTTATGTACTGGAGATTATGTGTAAGGAGGTATCAGGAGATTAGGACAGAGATGTATGGAGAGGACAAGCTATATACCGGAGATTATGTGTGGGGAGCTATCAGATGATTAGGAAAGAGATGTATGGAGAGGACAGGTTATATACTGGAGATTATGTGTGAGGAGGTGTCAGGAGATTAGGACAGAGATGCATTGAGAGGACAGGTTATATACTGGAGATTATGTGTGGGGACGTATCAGGCGATTAGGGCAGAGATGTATGGAGAGGACTGGTTATATACTGGAGATTATGTGTGAGGAGGTATTAGGAGATTAGGGCAGAGATGTATGGAGAGGACAGGTTATATACTGGAGATTATGTGTGAGGAGGTATCAGGAGATTAGGACAGAGATGTATGGAGAGGACAGGTTATATACTGGAGATTATGTGTGAGGTATCAGGAGATTAGGACAGAGATGTATGGAGAGGACAGGTTATTTCTCGGAGATTAAGTGTGGGGAGCTATCAGGAGATTAGGACAGAGATGTATGGAGAGGACAGGTTATATATTGGAAATTATGTGTGGGGAGGTATAAGGAGATTAGGGCAGAGATGTATGGAGAGGACAGGTTATATACTGGAGATTATGTGTGTGGAGGTATCAGGAGATTAGGACAGAGATGTATGGAGAGGATAAGTTATATACCGGAGATTATGTGTGGGGAGCTATCATAAGATTAGGGGAGAGATGTATGGAGAGGACAGGTTATATGTTGGAGATTATGTGTGAGGAGGTATCAGGAGATTAGGACAGAGATGTATGGAGAGGACAGGTTATATACTGGAGATTATGTGTGGGGACGTATCTTGCGATTAGGGCAGAGATGTATGGAGAGGACAGGTTATATACTGGAGATTATGTGTGAGGAGGAATTAGGAGATTAGGGCAGAGATGTATGGAGAGGAAAGGTTATATACTGGAGATTATGTTTGTGTAGGTTTCAGGAGATTAGGACAGAGATGTATGGAGAAGACAGGTTATATACTGGAGATTATGTGTGGGGAGGTATTAGGAGATTAGGGCAGAGATGTATGGAGAGGACAGGTTATATACTGGAGATTATGTGTGTGGAATTATCAGTAGATTAGGACAGAGATGTATGGAGAGGATAGGTTTTATACCGGAGATTATGTGTGGTGAGCTATCAGGAGATTAGGACAGAGATGTATGGAGAGGACAGGTTATATGCTGGAGATTATGTGTGAGGTGTTATCAGGAGACTAGGACTGAGATGTATGGAGAGGACAGGTTATATACCAGAGATTATGTGTGAGGAGGAATCAGGAGATTAGGGCAGAGATGTATGGAGGGGACAGGCTATATACTGGAGATTATGTGTGAGGAGGTATTAGGAGATTAGGGAAGAGATGTATGGAGAGGACAAGTTATATACTGGAGATTATGTGTGAGGAGGTATCAGGAGATTCGCACAGAGATGTATGGAGAGGACAGGTTATATACCGGAGATTATGTGTGGGATGCTATCAGGAGATTAGGACAGAGATGTATGGAGAGGACAGGTTATATACTGGAGATTATGTGTGAGCTATCAGTAGATTAGGACAGAGATGTATGGAGAGGTCAGGTTATACTCTGGAGATAATGTGTGATAAGGTATCAGGAGATTAGGACAGAGATGTTTGGAGAGGACAGGTTTTATACATGAGATTATGTGTGGGGAGGTATCAGGAGATTAGGACAGAGATGTCTGGAGAGGAGAGGTTATATACTGGAGATTATGTGTTGGGAGCTATCAGGAGATTAGGACAGAGATGTATGGAGAGGGCTGGTTATATACTGGAGATTATGTATGGGGAGGTATCAGGAGATTAGGACAGAGATGTATGGAGAGGACAGGTTATATACCGGAGATTATGTGTGGGGAGCTATTAGGAGATTAGGACAGAGATGTATGGAGAGGACAGGTTACATACCGGAGATTATGTGTGAGGAGGTATCAGGAGATTAGGGCAGAGATGTATGGAGAGGACAGGATATATACTGGAGATTATGTGTGGACAGGTATCAGGAGATTAGGACAGAGATGTATGGAGAGTACAGGTTATACTCTGGAGATAATGTGTGAGGAGGTATCAGGAGATTAGGACAGAGATGTATGGAGAGGACAGGTTATATGCTGAAGATTATGTTTGAGGAGGTATCAGGAGATTAGGACAGGGATGTATGGAGAGGACAGGTTATATACCGGAGATTATGTGTGTGGAGCTATCAGTAGATTAGGACAGAGATGTATGGAGAGGACAGGTTATATACTGGAGATTATGTGTGGGGAGGTATCAGGAAACTAGGACAGAGATGTATGGAGAGGACAGGTTATATACTGGAGATTATGTGTGAGGAGGTATCAGGAGATTAGGGCAGAGATGTATGGAGAGGACAGAATATATACTGGAGACTATTTGTGTGGAAAGGTATCAGGAGATTAGGACAAAGATGTATGGAGAGGACAAGTTATATACTGGAGATTATGTGTGGAGAGGTATCAGGAGATTAGGACAGAGATGTATGGAGAGGTCAGGTTATACTCTGGAGATAATGTGTGATAAGGTATCAGGAGATTAGGACAGAGATGTATGGAGAGGGCTGGTTATATACTGGAGATTATGTGTGAGGAGGTATCAGGAGATTAGGGCAGAGATGTATGGAGAGGACAGGTTATACACTGGAGATTATGTGTGAGGAGGTATCAGGAGATTAGGACAGAGATGTATGGAGAGGACAGGTTATAAACTGGAGATTATGTGTGAGGAGGTATCAGTAGATTAGGGCAGACATGTATGGAGAGGACAGGTTATATACTGGAGATTATGTTTGAGGAGGTATCAGGAGATTAGGCAGAGATGTATGGAGAGGACAGGATATATACCGGAGATTATGTGTGGGGTGGTATCAGGAGATTAGGGCAGAGATGTATGGAGAGGACAGGTTATATACTGGAGATTATGTGTGAGGAGGTATCAGGAGATTAGGACAGAGATGTATGGAGAGGACAGGTTATAAACTGGAGATTATGTGTGAGGAGGTATCAGGAGATTAGGGCAGAGATGTATGGAGAGGACAGGTTATATACTGGAGATTATGTGTGAGGTATCAGGAGATTAGGTCAGAGATGTATGGAGAGGACAGGTTATAAACTGGAGATTATGTGTGAGGAGGTATCAGTAGATTAGGGCAGACATGTATGGAGAGGACAGGTTATATACTGGAGATTATGTTTGAGGAGGTATCAGGAGATTAGGCAGAGATGTATGGAGAGGACAGGATATATACCGGAGATTATGTGTGGGGTGGTATCAGGAGATTAGGGCAGAGATGTATGGAGAGGACAGGTTATATACTGGAGATTATGTGTGAGGAGGTATCAGGAGATTAGGACAGAGATGTATGGAGAGGACAGGTTATAAACTGGAGATTATGTGTGAGGAGGTATCAGGAGATTAGGGCAGAGATGTATGGAGAGGACTGGTTATATACTGGAGATTATGTGTGAAGAGGTATTAGGAGATTAGGGAAGAGATGTATGGAGAGGACAAGTTATATACTGGAGATTATGTGTGAAGAGGTATCAGGAGATTCGCACAGAGATGTATGGAGAGGACAGGTTATATACCGGAGATTATGTGTGGGGAGCTATTAGGAGATTAGGACAGAGATGTATGGAGAGGACAGGTTTTATACCGGAGATTATGTGTGAGGAGGTATCAGGAGATTAGGGCAGAGATGTATGGAGAGGACAGGATATATACTGGAGATTATGTGTGGACAGGTATCAGGAGATTAGGACAGAGATGTATGGAGAGTACAGGTTATACTCTGGAGATAATGTGTGAGGAGGTATCAGGAGATAAGGACAGAGATGTATGGAGAGGACAGGTTATATACTGGAGGTTATGTGTGAGGAGGTATCAGGAGATTAGGGCAGAGATGTATGGCGGGGACAGGTTATATACTGGAGATTATGTGTGAGGAGGTATCAGGAGATTAGGGCAGAGATGTATGGAGAGGACAGGTTATATACCAGAGATTATGTTTGAGGAGGTATCAGGAGATTAGAGCAGAGATGTATCGAGAGGACAGGTTATATACTGGAGATTATGTGTGAAGAGATATCAGGCGATTAGGGCAGAGATGTATGGAGAGGACAGGTTATATGCTGGAGATTATGTGTGAGGAGGTATCAGGAAATTAGGGCAGAGATGTATGGAGAGGACAGGTTATATACCAGAGATTATGTGTGATGAGGTATCAGGAGATTAGGGCCGAGATGTATGGAGGGGACAGGTTATATACTGGAGATTATGTGTGAGGAGGTATCAGGAGATTAGGTCAGAGATGTATGGAGGGGACAGGTTACACACTGGAGATTATGTGTGGGGAGGAATCAGGAGATTAGGGAAGAGATGTATGGAGAGGAAAAGTTATACACTAAAGATTATGTGTGGGGAGTTATCAGTAGATTAGGGCAGTGATGTATGGAGAGGACAGGTTATATACTGGAGATTATGTGTGGGGAGGTATCAGGAGATTAGGGCAGAGATGTATGGAGAGGACAGGTTATATACCAGAGATTATGTGTGAGGAGGTATCAGGAGATTACGGCAGAGATGTATGGAGAGGACAGGTTTCACAGTACATGTGAAAAAGACTTAGGTATACTAATAGATCATAGACTGAACATGAGTCAACAGTGTGATGCAGCAGCAAAAAAGGCAAATACAATTCTGGGATGTATTAACAGAAGCATACAGTCTAGATCACGTGAAGTCATTATCGGTCTTTACTCCTCTTTGGTCAGACCTCATCTGGAATACTGTGTACAGTTTTGGGCACCACATTTTAAAAAAGACATAGACAAACTGGAGCAAGTTCAGAGAAGAGCGACCAGAATGGTGACTGGTCTGCAAACCCTGTCCTATGAGGAACGGTTGCCGGATTTGGGAATGTTTAGCTTGCAAAAAAGAAGACTGAGAGGAGACTTAATAGCTGTCTACAAATATGTCAAGGGCTGTCACATTGTAGAAGGATCATCTTTATTCTCATTTGCACAAGGAAAGACTAGAAGCAATGGGATGAAACTAAATGGGAGGAGACACAGATTAGATATTAGAAAAAACTTTTTGACAGTTAGGGTGATTAGTGAGTGGAACAGGCTGCCACGAGAGGTGGTGAGTTCCCCTTCAATGGACGTCTTCAGAGGCTGGACAGACATCTGTCTGAGATGATTTAGTGAATCCTGCTTTGAGCAGGGGGTTGGACCAGATGACCCAGGAGGTCCCCTCCAACTCTACCATTCTATGATTCTATGATTCTCTACGACAGGCTAATGGAACATTACTTAGAGATGGGCATTAGCCCCTTATACTCTCTCCCTCTGAACAGTGTTTCTCTACAACAGGCTAATGGAACATTACTTAGAGATGGGCATTAGCCCCTTAAACTCTCTCCCTCTGTACAGTGTTTCTCTACAACAGGCTAATGGAGCATTACTTAGAGATGGGCATTAACCTCTTATACTCTCTCCCTCTGTACAGTGTTTCTATACAACAGGCTAATGGAACATTACTTAGAGATGGGCATTAGCCCCTTATACTCTCTCCCTCTGTACAGTGTTTCTCTACAACAGGCTAATGGAACATTACTTAGAGATGGGCATTAGCGCTTTATACTCTCTCCCTCTGTACAGTGTTTCTCTACAACAGGCTAATGGAACATTACTTAGAGATGGGCATTAGCCCCTGATACTCTCTCCCTCTGTATAGTGTTTCTCTACAACAGGCTAATGGAACATTGCTTAGAGATGGGCATTAGCCCCTTATACCCTCTCCCTCTGTACAGTGTTTCTCTACAACAGGCTAATGGAACATTACTGAGAGATAGGCATTAGCCCCTTATACCCTCTCCCTCTGTACAGTGTTTCTCTACAACAGGCTAATGGAACATTACTTAGTGATGACCATTAACCCCTTATACTCTCTCCCTCTGTACAGTGTTTCTCTACAACAGGCTAATGGAACATTACTTAGAGATGGGCATTAGCGCTTTATACTCTCTCCCTCTGTACAGTGTTTCTCTACAACAGGCTAATGGAACATTACTTAGAGATGGGCATTAGCCCCTTATACCCTCTCACTCTGTACAGTGTCTTTGTACAACAGGCTAATGGAACATTACTTAGAGATGGGCAATAGCCTCTTATACCCTCTCCCGCTGTACAGTGTTTCTCTACAACAGGCTAATGGAACATTACTTAGTGATGAGCATTAGCCCCTTATACTCTCTCCATCTGAACAGTGTTTCTCTACAACAGGCTAATGGAACATTACTTAGAGATGGGCATTAGCCCCTTATACCATCTCCCTCTGAACAGTGTCTTTCTACAACAGGATAATGGAACATTACTTAGAGATTGACATTAGCCCCTTATACTCTGTCCATCTGTACAGTGTTTCTCTACTACAGGCTAATGGAACATTACTTAGAGATGGGCATTAGCCCCTGATACTCTCTCCCTCTGTATAGTGTTTCTCTACAACAGGCTAATGGAACATTGCTTAGAGATGGGCATTAGCCCCTTATACTCTCTCCCTCTGTACAGTGTTTCTCTACAACAGGCTAATGGAACATTACTTAGAGATGGGCATTAGCCCCTGATACTCTCTCCCTCTGTATAGTGTTTCTCTACAACAGGCTAATGGAACATTACTTAGAGATGGGCATTAGCCCCTTATACCCTCTCCCTTTGTACAGTGTTTCTCTACAACAGGCTAATGGAACATTACTGAGAGATGGGCATTAGCCCCTTATACCCTCTCCCTCTGTACAGTGTTCCTCTACAACAGGCTAATGGAACATTACTTAGTGATGAGCATTAGCCCCTTATACTCTCTCCCTCTGAACAGTGTTTCTCTACAACAGGCTAATGGAACATTACTTAGAGATGGGCATTAGCTCCTTATACCCTCTCCCTCTGTACAGTGTTTCTCTACGACAGGCTAATAGAACATTACTTAGAGATGGGCATTAGCCCCTTATACTCTCTCCCTCTGTACAGTGTTTCTCTACAACAGGCTAATGGAGCAATACTTAGAGATGGGCATTAACCTCTTATACTCTCTCCCTCTGTACAGTGTTTCTATACAACAGGCTAATGGAACATTACTTAGAGATGGGCATTAGCCCCTTATACTCTCTCCCTCTGTACAGTGTTTCTCTACAACAGGCTAATGGAACATTACTTAGAGATGGGCATTAGCGCTTTATACTCTCTCCCTCTGTACAGTGTTTCTCTACAACAGGCTAATGGAACATTACTTAGAGATGGGCATTAGCCCCTGATACTCTCTCCCTCTGTATAGTGTTTCTCTACAACAGGCTAATGGAACATTACTTAGAGATGGGCATTAGCCCCTTATACCCTCTCCCTCTGTACAGTGTCTTTCTACAACAGGCTAATGGAACATTACTTAGAGATGGGCATTAGCCTCTTATACCCTCTCCCTCTGTACAGTGTTTCTCTACAACAGGCTAATGGAACATTACTTAGTGATGAGCATTAGCCCCTTATACTCTCTCCATCTGAACAGTGTTTCTCTACAACAGGCTAATGGAACATTACTTAGAGATGGGCATTAGCCCCTTATACCCTCTCCCTCTGAACAGTGTCTTTCTACAACAGGATAATGGAACATTACTTAGAGATTGGCATTAGCCCCTTATACTCTGTCCATCTGTACAGTGTTTCTCTACTACAGGCTAATGGAACATTACTTAGAGATGGGCATTAGCCCCTTATACTCTCTCCCTCTGAACCGTGTTTCTCTACAACAGGCTAATGGAACATTACTTAGAGATGGGCATTAGCGCTTAATACTCTCTCCCTCTGTACAGTGTTTCTCTACAACAGGCTAATGGAACATTACATAGAGATGGGCATTAGCCCCTGATACTCTCTCCCTCTGTATAGTGTTTCTCTACAACAGGCTAATGGAACATTACTTAGAGATGGGCATTAGCCCCTTATACCCTCTCCCTTTGTACAGTGTTTCTCTACAACAGGCTAATGGAACATTACTGAGAGATGGGCATTAGCCCCTTATACCCTCTCCCTCTGTACAGTGTTTCTCTACAACAGGCTAATGGAACATTACTTAGTGATGAGCATTAGCCCCTTATACTCTCTCCCTCTGTACAGTGTTTCTCTACGACAGGCTAATGGAACATTACTTAGAGATGGGCATTAGCCCCTTATACTCTCTCCCTCTGTACAGTGTTTCCCTACAACAGGCTAATGGAACATTACTTACAGATGGGCATTAGCCCCTTATACTCTCTCCCTCTGTACAGTGTTTCTCTACAACAGGCTCATGGAACATTACTTAGAGAATGGCATTAGCCCCTTATACTCTCTCCATCTGTACAGTGTTTCTCTACAACAGGCTCATGGAACATTACTTAGAGATGGGCATTAGCCCCTTATACTCTCTCCCTCTGAACAGTGTTTCTCTACATCAGGCTAATGGAACATTACTTAGAGATGGGCATTAGCCCCTTATACTCTCTCCATCTGTACAGTGTTTCTCTACAACAGGCTCATGGAACATTACTTAGAGATGGGCATTAACCCCTTATACTCTCTCCCTCTGAACAGTGTTTCTCTACGACAGGCTAATGGAACATTACTTAGAGATGGGCATTAGCCCCTTATACTCTCTCCCTCTGACCAGTGTTTCTCTACAACAGGCTAATGGAACATTACTTAGAGATGGGCATTAGCCCCTTATACTCTCTCCCTCTGTACAGTGTTTCTCTACAACAGGCTAATGGAGCATTACTTAGAGATGGGCATTAACCTCTTATACTCTCTCCCTCTGTACAGTGTTTCTATACAACAGGCTAATGGAACATTACTTAGAGATGGGCATTAGCCCCTTATACTCTCTCCCTCTGTACAGTGTTTCTCTACAACAGGCTAATGGAACATTACTTAGAGATGGGCATTAGCGCTTTATACTCTCTCCCTCTGTACAGTGTTTCTCTACAACAGGCTTATGGAACATTACTTAGAGATGGGCATTAGCCCCTGATACTCTCTCCCTCTGTATAGTGTTTCTCTACAACAGGCTAATGGAACATTACTTAGAGATGGGCATTAGCCCCTTATACTCTGTCCATCTGTACAGTGTTTCTCTACAACAGGCTAATGGAACATTACTTAGAGATGGGCATTAGCCCCTTATACTCTGTCCATCTGTACAGTGTTTCTCTACTACAGGCTAATGGAACATTACTTAGGGATGGGCATTAGCCCCTTATACTCTCTCCCTCTGTACAGTGTTTCTCTACAACAGGCAAATGGAACATTACTTAGAGATGGGCATTAGCCCCTTATACCCTCTCCATCTGTTCAGTGTCTCTCTACAACAGGCTAATGGAACATTACTTAGAGATGGGCATTAGCACCTTATACTCTCTCCCTCTGTACAGTGTTTCTCTACAACAGGCTAATGGAACATTACTTACAGATGGACATTAGCCCCTTATACTCTCTCCCTCTGTACAGTGTTTCTCTACAACAGGCTAATGGAACATTACTTAGAGATGGACATTAGTCCCTTATAATCTCTCCCTCTGTACAGTGTTTCTCTACAACAGGCTAATGGAACATTACTTAGAGATGGGCATTAGCCCCTTATACTCTCTCCCTCTGTACAGTGTTTCCCTACAACAGGCTAATGGAACATTACTTACAGATGGGCATTAGCCCCTTATACTGTCTCCCTCTGTACAGTGTTTCTCTACAACAGGCTCATGGAACATTACTTAGAGATGGGCATTAGCCCCTTATACTCTCTCCCTCTGAACAGTGTCTTTCTACAACAGGCTAATGGAACATTACTTAGAGATGGGCATGAGCTCCTTATACTCTCTCCCTCTGTACAGTGTTTCTCTACAACAGGCTAATGGAACATTACTTACAGATGGGCATTCGCCCCTTATACCCTCTCCCTCTGTACAGTGTTTCTCTACATCAGGCTAATGGAACATTACTTAGAGATGGGCATTAGCCCCTTATACTCTCTCCATCTGTACAGTGTTTCTCTACAACAGGCTCATGGAACATTACTTAGAGATGGGCATTAGCCCCTTATACTCTCTCCCTCTGTACAGTGTTTCTCTGCAACAGGCTCATGGAACATTAGTTAGAGATGGGCATTAGCCCCTTATACTCTCTCCCTCTGAACAGTGTTTCTCTACAACAGGCTAATGGAACATTACTTAGAGATGGGCATTAGCGCTTTATACTCTCTCCCTCTGTACAGTGTTTCTCTACAACAGGCTAATGGAACATTACTTAGAGATGGGCATTAGCCCCTGATACTATCTCCCTCTGAACAGTGTTTCTCTACGACAGGCTAATGGAACATTACTTAGAGATGGGCATTAGCCCCTTATACTCTCTCCCTCTGAACAGTGTTTCTCTACAACAGGCTAATGGAACATTACTTAGAGATGGGCATTAGCCCCTTATACTCTCTCCCTCTGTACAGTGTTTCTCTACAACAGGCTAATGGAACATTACTTAGAGATGGGCATTAGCGCTTTATACTCTCTCCCTCTGTACAGTGTTTCTCTACAACAGGCTAATGGAACATTACTTAGAGATGGGCATTAGCCCCTGATACTCTCTCCCTCTGTATAGTGTTTCTCTACAACAGGCTAATGGAACATTGCTTAGAGATGGGCATTAGCCCCTTATACCCTCTCCCTCTGTACAGTGTTTCTCTACAACAGGCTAATGGAACATTACTGAGAGATAGGCATTAGCCCCTTATACCCTCTCCCTCTGTACAGTGTTTCTCTACAACAGGCTAATGGAACATTACTTAGTGATGACCATTAACCCCTTATACTCTCTCCCTCTGAACAGTGTTTCTCTACAACAGGCTAATGGAACATTACTTAGAGATGGGCATTAGCCCCTTATACCCTCTCACTCTGTACAGTGTCTTTCTACAACAGGCTAATGGAACATTACTTAGAGATGGGCAATAGCCTCTTATACCCTCTCCCGCTGTACAGTGTTTCTCTACAACAGGCTAATGGAACATTACTTAGTGATGAGCATTAGCCCCTTATACTCTCTCCATCTGAACAGTGTTTCTCTACAACAGGCTAATGGAACATTACTTAGAGATGGGCATTAGCCCCTTATACCATCTCCCTCTGAACAGTGTCTTTCTACAACAGGATAATGGAACATTACTTAGAGATTGGCATTAGCCCCTTATACTCTGTCCATCTGTACAGTGTTTCTCTACTACAGGCTAATGGAACATTACTTAGAGATGGGCATTAGACCCTTATACCCTCTCCCTTTGTACAGTGTTTCTCTACAACAGGCTAATGGAACATTACTGAGAGATGGGCATTAGCCCCTTATACCCTCTCCCTCTGTACAGTGTTTCTCTACAACAGGCTAATGGAACATTACTTAGTGATGAGCATTAGCCCCTTATACTCTCTCCCTCTGAACAGTGTTTCTCTACAACAGGCTAATGGAACATTACTTAGAGATGGGCATTAGCTCCTTATACCCTCTCCCTCTGTACAGTGTTTCTCTACGACAGGCTAATGGAACATTACTTAGAGATGGGCATTAGCCCCTTATACTCTCTCCCTCTGTACAGTGTTTCTCTACAACAGGCTAATGGAGCAATACTTAGAGATGGGCATTAACCTCTTATACTCTCTCCCTCTGTACAGTGTTTCTATACAACAGGCTAATGGAACATTACTTAGAGATGGGCATTAGCCCCTTATACTCTCTCCCTCTGTACAGTGTTTCTCTACAACAGGCTAATGGAACATTACTTAGAGATGGGCATTAGCGCTTTATACTCTCTCCCTCTGTACAGTGTTTCTCTACAACAGGCTAATGGAACATTACTTAGAGATGGGCATTAGCCCCTGATACTCTCTCCCTCTGTATAGTGTTTCTCTACAACAGGCTAATGGAACATTACTTAGAGATGGGCATTAGCCCCTTATACCCTCTCCCTCTGTACAGTGTCTTTCTACAACAGGCTAATGGAACATTACTTAGAGATGGGCATTAG
Source organism: Phyllobates terribilis (assembly GCF_046119375.1). Taxonomy (NCBI): domain Eukaryota; kingdom Metazoa; phylum Chordata; class Amphibia; order Anura; family Dendrobatidae; genus Phyllobates; species Phyllobates terribilis. Next base: position 544,653 of record NW_027363111.1, read on the forward strand.
CCTCTTATACCCTCTCCCTCTGTACAGTGTTTCTCTACAACAGGCTAATGGAACATTACTTAGTGATGAGCATTAGCCCCTTATACTCTCTCCATCTGAACAGTGTTTCTCTACAACAGGCTAATGGAACATTACTTAGAGATGGGCATTAGCCCCTTATACCCTCTCCCTCTGAACAGTGTCTTTCTACAACAGGATAATGGAACATTACTTAGAGATTGGCATTAGCCCCTTATACTTTCTCCATCTGTACAGTGTTTCTCTACTACAGGCTAATGGAACATTACTTAGAGATGGGCATTAGCCCCTTATACTCTCTCCCTCTGAACCGTGTTTCTCTACAACAGGCTAATGGAACATTACTTAGAGATGGGCATTAGCGCTTAATACTCTCTCCCTCTGTACAGTGTTTCTCTACAACAGGCTAATGGAACATTACATAGAGATGGGCATTAGCCCCTGATACTCTCTCCCTCTGTATAGTGTTTCTCTACAACAGGCTAATGGAACATTACTTAGAGATGGGCATTAGCCCCTTATACCCTCTCCCTTTGTACAGTGTTTCTCTACAACAGGCTAATGGAACATTACTGAGAGATGGGCATTAGCCCCTTATACCCTCTCCCTCTGTACAGTGTTTCTCTACAACAGGCTAATGGAACATTACTTAGTGATGAGCATTAGCCCCTTATACTCTCTCCCTCTGTACAGTGTTTCTCTACGACAGGCTAATGGAACATTACTTAGAGATGGGCATTAGCCCCTTATACTCTCTCCCTCTGTACAGTGTTTCCCTACAACAGGCTAATGGAACATTACTTACAGATGGGCATTAGCCCCTTATACTCTCTCCCTCTGTACAGTGTTTCTCTACAACAGGCTCATGGAACATTACTTAGAGAATGGCATTAGCCCCTTATACTCTCTCCATCTGTACAGTGTTTCTCTACAACAGGCTCATGGAACATTACTTAGAGATGGGCATTAGCCCCTTATACTCTCTCCCTCTGAACAGTGTTTCTCTACATCAGGCTAATGGAACATTACTTAGAGATGGGCATTAGCCCCTTATACTCTCTCCATCTGTACAGTGTTTCTCTACAACAGGCTCATGGAACATTACTTAGAGATGGGCATTAACCCCTTATACTCTCTCCCTCTGAACAGTGTTTCTCTACGACAGGCTAATGGAACATTACTTAGAGATGGGCATTAGCCCCTTATACTCTCTCCCTCTGACCAGTGTTTCTCTACAACAGGCTAATGGAACATTACTTAGAGATGAGCATTAGCCCCTTATACTCTCTCCCTCTGTACAGTGTTTCTCTACAACAGGCTAATGGAGCATTACTTAGAGATGGGCATTAACCTCTTATACTCTCTCCCTCTGTACAGTGTTTCTATACAACAGGCTAATGGAACATTACTTAGAGATGGGCATTAGCCCCTTATACTCTCTCCCTCTGTACAGTGTTTCTCTACAACAGGCTAATGGAACATTACTTAGAGATGGGCATTAGCGCTTTATACTCTCTCCCTCTGTACAGTGTTTCTCTACAACAGGCTTATGGAACATTACTTAGAGATGGGCATTAGCCCCTGATACTCTCTCCCTCTGTATAGTGTTTCTCTACAACAGGCTAATGGAACATTACTTAGAGATGGGCATTAGCCCCTTATACTCTGTCCATCTGTACAGTGTTTCTCTACAGCAGGCTAATGGAACATTACTTAGAGATGGGCATTAGCCCCTTATACTCTGTCCATCTGTACAGTGTTTCTCTACTACAGGCTAATGGAACATTACTTAGGGATGGGCATTAGCCCCTTATACTCTCTCCCTCTGTACAGTGTTTCTCTACAACAGGCTAATGGAACATTACTTAGAGATGGGCATTAGCCCCTTATACCCTCTCCATCTGTTCAGTGTCTCTCTACAACAGGCTAATGGAACATTACTTAGAGATGGGCATTAGCACCTTATACTCTCTCCCTCTGTACAGTGTTTCTCTACAACAGGCTAATGGAACATTACTTACAGATGGACATTAGCCCCTTATACTCTCTCCCTCTGTACAGTGTTTCTCTACAACAGGCTAATGGAACATTACTTAGAGATGGGCATTAGACCCTTATAATCTCTCCCTCTGTACAGTGTTTCTCTACAACAGGCTAATGGAACATTACTTAGAGATGGGCATTAGCCCCTTATACTCTCTCCCTCTGTACAGTGTTTCCCTACAACAGGCTAATGGAACATTACTTACAGATGGGCATTAGCCCCTTATACTCTCTCCCTCTGTACAGTGTTTCTCTACAACAGGCTCATGGAACATTACTTAGAGATGGGCATTAGCCCCTTATACTCTCTCCCTCTGAACAGTGTCTTTCTACAACAGGCTAATGGAACATTACTTAGAGATGGGCATGAGCTCCTTATACTCTCTCCCTCTGTACAGTGTTTCTCTACAACAGGCTAATGGAACATTACTTACAGATGGGCATTCGCCCCTTATACCCTCTCCCTCTGTACAGTGTTTCTCTACATCAGGCTAATGGAACATTACTTAGAGATGGGCATTAGCCCCTTATACTCTCTCCATCTGTACAGTGTTTCTCTACAACAGGCTCATGGAACATTACTTAGAGATGGGCATTAGCCCCTTATACTCTCTCCCTCTGTACAGTGTTTCTCTGCAACAGGCTCATGGAACATTAGTTAGAGATGGGCATTAGCCCCTTATACTCTCTCCCTCTGAACAGTGTTTCTCTACAACAGGCTAATGGAACATTACTTAGAGATGGGCATTAGCGCTTTATACTCTCTCCCTCTGTACAGTGTTTCTCTACAACAGGCTAATGGAACATTACTTAGAGATGGGCATTAGCCCCTGATACTATCTCCCTCTGAACAGTGTTTCTCTACGACAGGCTAATGGAACATTACTTAGAGATGGGCATTAGCCCCTTATACTTTCTCCCTCTGAACAGTGTTTCTCTACAACAGGCTAATGGAACATTACTTAGAGATAGGCATTAGCCCCTTATACTCTCTCTCTCTGTACAGTGTTTCTCTACAACAGGCTAATGGAACATTACTTAGAGATGGGCATTAGCGCTTTATACTCTCTCCCTCTGTACATTGTTTCTCTACAACAGGCTAATGGATCATTACTTAGAGATGGGCATTAGCCCCTGATACTCTCTCCCTCTGTTTAGTGTTTCTCTACAACAGGCTAATGGAACATTACTTAGAGATGGGCATTAGCCCCTGATACTCTCTCCCTCTGTATAGTGTTTCTCTACAACAGGCTAATGGAACATTACTTAGAGATGGGCATTAACCTCTTATACTCTCTCCCTCTGTACAGTGTTTCTATACAACAGGCTAATGGAACATTACTGAGAGATGGGCATTAGCCCCTTATACCCTCTCCCTCTGTACAGTGTTTCTCTACAACAGGCTAATGGAACATTACTTAGTGATGAGCATTAACCCCTTATACTCTCTCCCTCTGAACAGTGTTTCTCTACAACAGGCTAATGGAACATTACTTAGAGATGGGCATTAGCCCCTTATACCATCTCCCTCTGTACAGTGTCTTTCTACAACAGGCTAATGGAACATTACTTAGAGATGGGCATTAGCCTCTTATACCCTCTCCCTCTGTACAGTGTTTCTCTACAACAGGCTAATGGAACATTACTTAGTGATGAGCATTAGCCCCTTATAATCTCTCCATCTGAACAGTGTTTCTCTACAACAGGCTAATGGAACATTACTTAGAGATGGGCATTAGCACCTTATACTCTCTCCCTCTGTACAGTGTTTCTCTACAACAGGCTAATGGAACATTACTTACAGATGGACATTAGCCCCTTATACTCTCTCCCTCTGTACAGTGTTTCTCTACAACAGGCTAATGGAACATTACTTAGAGATGGGCATTAGACCCTTATAATCTCTCCCTCTGTACAGTGTTTCTCTACAACAGGCTAATGGAACATTACTTAGAGATGGGCATTAGCCCCTTATACTCTCTCCCTCTGTACAGTGTTTCCCTACAACAGGCTAATGGAACATTACTTACAGATGGGCATTAGCCCCTTATACTCTCTCCCTCTGTACAGTGTTTCTCTACAACAGGCTCATGGAACATTACTTAGAGATGGGCATTAGCCCCTTATACTCTCTCCCTCTGAACAGTGTCTTTCTACAACAGGCTAATGGAACATTACTTAGAGATGGGCATGAGCTCCTTATACTCTCTCCCTCTGTACAGTGTTTCTCAGTGTCTGCGGGATGACAGGCTGGATGGCAGCGTTCTGCTGCGGTCCAGCCTGTCATCTCGATGTAGCAGAGCTGAAGCTGTCGTGGGAACCATGGAAAGGTAAGGATGAGGTTGCTTTATTATTTTTCTTTTATTGCAGGAGATCGTTGGCTTCAGCTGGAATGGGCGTGATGGTAAGTATGGTTTAATTTAGAACAATAAAGGATTGTGTCTTTATTTCAATTAAAGGACTTTATTCTGGGTGTTTGTGTTTTTTTTAACTTTGACTATGGGGTTAGTAATGGGGGTGTCTTATAGACGCCTCTCCATTACTAACCTGGGCTTGATGTCAGCTGGCATTATAAGCTGACATCAACCCCAACCCTATTACCCCCTGCCACCGCACCAGGGCAGCATGGAAGAGCGAGGCTAAGTGCCAGAATTGGCGCATCCTATGAATGCGCCATTTCTGGGGCGGCTGACGGCTGGTGTTTCTAGCCTGGGAGGGGGCCAATATTCATGGCTCCCTTCCTGGGCTATTAATATCAGCCCCCAGCTGTCTGCCTAGCCTTTGCTAGCTATTAAATTAGGGGGGACCCCACGTCATTTTTTTTGGGGGGTCCCCCATTTTAATAGCTAGTAAAGGCTATGTATTCAGCTGGGGGCTGATATTAGTAGCCTGGGAAGCTCAGTGGGTATTACCCCCTTCCCAGGCTTCAAACATCTGCCCCAGCCGTCTGCTTAACCTCCGCTAGAGCCTAAAATTAAGGGGAACCGCACGCCAATTTTTTTAATAATAAATCCTTTATTTTAATACTAAATGACAAGTACAGTAACCAACACTATCACTGTACTTCATATATATGTGACTGACATGTTTCTATCTATCTAATCTATGTGTGATGCTCTATCTTTCTGTTCTAAATTGTCGGGTACCGCTGCTGAATTGCCGGCCGGCTTTTTTAAAGAGACAGTGCATGAAAACACTATTATTTTTTTAAATAAATCCTTTACACTAAATGACAAGTACAGTAAGCAACACTATCACTGTACTTATTATATATGTGACTGACATGTTTCTATCTATCTAATCTATGTGTGAAGCTCTATTCTGTCTGTTATAAATTGTCGGGTACAGATGCTGAATTGCCGGCCGGCTTTTTTAAAGAGACGGTGCATGAAAACACTAATATTTTTTTTAATAAATCCTTTACACTAAATGACAAGTGCAGTAACCAACACTGTCACTGTGCTTCTTATATGTGTGACTGACATGTTTCTATCTATCTAATCTATGTGTGATGCTCTATTCCTTCTTGTCTAAATTGTCGGGTACCGGTGTATGCCGCTGCTGAATTTGCCGGCCGGCTTTTTTAAAGAGAGTGTCTTCTGAGCAGTTTGTCAGCTTTTGGACACCTTTGAAGGTGTTTTCTATGTGTTTCTATGTGTTTTTGTTTGCCTGCCATTGGTTTTAACGGTGTTCGACGGTGTTCTAAGGTGTTCGACGAACAGTTCGACGAACAGTTCCTCGAACATCCCGGTGTTCGACGAACTGAACCGAACCCGAACACTACGGGGGTGGCTCAACACTACTGATGACGTTGAGCCCTACTGCCAGCATAGTAAGGAGGTGTGCAGGATCCCTTCTGCGCAGTTAGAAAGCTTGTGGCATGACCAGACAGGCTTTGGGTGCAGGTGGAAGACCGAGAGGAGGTTGAGGAGGCAGAAGCAGTGGAGGAACTTTGACATAAAGAGGATTGACGCACAACTCGTGGGGACGGCAAGACTTGGACAGCAGCCCCTTGTCCTGCTGTCACCATAGTTACCCAGTGCCCAGTCAGTGACATGTAACGCCCCTGTCCATGCCTACTCGTCCAAGTGTCTGTGGTGAAATGCACCCTGTCACACACAGAGTTTCTCAAAGAAGCGGTGATGTTGTGTGCGACATGCTGTTGGAGCGCAGGCACACCTTTCTTTGAGAAGTAGTGCCGACTGGGCATCTGGTACTGGGGCACTGCGACGGACATAAGGTCTCGAAAATCCTCTGTGTCCACCAGGCGGAAAGGCAGCATTTCTGTAGCCAAGAGCTTGCAGATGGTGAAATTCAACCTCTTAGCTTTCTCATGGCTAGGAGGAAATGGTGTTTTACTTGTCCACATCTGAAGGACCGAGGGCTGGCTATTGTGCTTAGACGGGGTTGATAAGGGTGTCCCCGGCAAACTGCCGGTCTGTGAGGAAGATGCAGGCGGACATGTTAGGTTGCCTTGATCCAAAGGTGGTGCTATCGATGTCGGACAGCGCTCAACACCAGCTGGTGTTACCACCTCCAAAGAAAATAATGACCTGCCAATCACGCTGGCTCTTGCGGGTAAAGAGGTGGCAGGTCTGCGCCCCAAAACAGGTGTGACTGCTGTCCCCCCAGTCACAGAGGATGAAGAGGCCGCGGATGCACAAGATATGGCAGACGGTGGTTGGCCCGGCCTGCTAGGCCACATTGTAGCACACTGAGCTTCCCACTGCAACTTATGCTTCATGTCCATGTGCCGGTTCATGCATGAAGTACTCAAACTATGTATTTTTTGGCCTCTACTTAGCTTTTGCTGACAAATGTTACAGATAACACGAGTTGGGTCATCTTTATCGATCTGAAAAAATGCCCAGGCTATGCAAGGCTTAGCACCCATGCGACCTGAAGAGCCACCACGAATTGTGGTGAGAGGCAGAGTTGTGTTTGAGGATGCAGTTGTTGACATGCTTCCAGTACTACGTCTCTGTCCAGGAAGGCGCAACCTGACCTCGTTGTCACTAGCATCTTCCTCCACCTCCTCTGCTGACCTCATCTCTTGGCTGACTGTTGGTTGACAGTAAGTGGGATCTCCAACCTCATCATCATCACCCTGTGCGTTATCACACCTGTTCCTGCCCTGACAAAAAACTAAAGTTGTCGCTCCAATCAGGTATTTGAGTCTCATCATCGTCTTCCTCATTGTCTCCACCAACAGGAGTTACAGTTTGGGAATGAGGGTCTACATTATGGTCAGAACCTTCTGCGTCTGGTCCTGGATCCGATTCATAAAGATTCTGGGCATCAGTGCAGATCATTTCCTCGTCTGGATTCACAGAAGCGCTGGAGTCGACCTCTGATTCCCAGGCTATAGTATGAGTAAACAGCTCTGCAGACTCAACCATCTGTTCTACCTCATACTCAGATGGGCAGCTGGAGATTTGGGAGCTGTGAGGAAGCAAGTGCGATTGGGGTGACACCTCTGAGGACTGGAGTATTTGTGATGTTGAAGTTGATGTGGAGGAGAGCCCACTTAAAGGAGCACTTGATATCCGTTGAAGCACCTGCTGTTTTTGTGCCTCATCTGGAATTTGTAGCGATTGGCGTGGCCGTAAGAAAGGGATCTTATCACATTGTCCGCTAAAAGAAGTAGACATTTTAGTTTGGCTGGAAGATGGTCTTTCTTCTGCAGATGTTACTGTTGCTTTAAAACCTACCCCACGGTCACAACCTTTTTTCCCCTTCCCAACACGCCTATTCCCCTTTCCACCAGCAGCAGGCCTTTTTCCACTCATTTTGGTGGTTAACTAATTCACAACTCTGGAGTTGTTTGCACAAAAAAACAATGGATGGGAACCGAGCAGAGCTGAGTGGCCAAACTGTGGTATTAGGCCAACACTATTGGCTGGGTTAGATGCAGAAAAAAATTATATTCAATTTGCAACCTGATGGAGGTCAGTATAGATGGACTAATAGAGAAAGTCCCACACACAGCTAGAAGCCCAAATATTTTTTCAGAGGTAGATGCAGAAAAAAAATATATTCAGTTTGCAACCTGATGGAGGTCAGTATAGATGGACTAATAGAGAAAGTTCCACATACTGCTAGAAGGCCAAATATTTTTTCAGAGCTAGATGCAGACAAAAAATTATTTTTAACTTGAAACCTGATGGAGGTCAGTATAGATGGACTAATAGAGAAAGTCCCACACACTGCTAGAAGGCCAAATATTTTTTCAGAGCTAGATGCAGACAAAAAAATATTTTCAGTTTGCAACCTGATGGAGGTCAGTATAGATGGACTAATAGAACAAGTCCCACACACAGCTAGAAGCCCAAATATTTTTTCAGAGGTATATGCAGAAAAAAATTATATTCAGTTTGCAACCTGATGGAGGTCTGTATAGATGGATTAATAGAACAAGTCCCACACACAGCTAGAAGCCCAATATTTTTTCAGAGGTAGATGCAGAAAAAAAATATATTCAGTTTGCAACCTGATGGAGGTCAGTATAGATGGACTAATAGAGAAAGTCCCACACACTGCTAGAAGGCCAAATATTTTTTCAGATCTAGATGCAGACAAAAAATTATTTTTAATTTGCAACCTGATGGAGGTCAGTATAGATGGACAAATAGAGAAAGTCCCACACACTGCTAGAAGGCCAAATATTTTTTCAGAGCTGGATGCAGATAAAAATTATTTTTAATTTGCAACCTGATGGAGGTCAGTATAGATGGACTAATAGAGAAAGTCCCACACACTGCTAGAAGGCCAAATATTTTTTCAGAGCTGGATGCCGATAAAAATTATTTTTAATTTGCAACCTGATGGAGGTCAGTATAGATGGACTAATAGAGAAAGTCCCACACACTGCTAGAAGGCCAAATATTTTTTCAGAGCTAGATGCAGAAAAAAATTATATTCAGTTTGCAACCTGATGGAGGTCAGTATAGATGGACTAATAGAAAAAGTCCCACACACAGCTAGAAGCCCAAATATTTTTTCAGAGGTAGATGCAGATAAAAATTATTTTTAATTTGCAACCTGATGGAGGTCAGTATAGATGGACTAATAGAGAAAGTCCCACACACTGCTAGAAGGCCAAATATATTTTCAGAGCTAGATGCAGACAAAAAATTATTTTCAGTTTGCAACCTGATGGAGGTCAGTATAGATGGACTAATAGAACAAGTCCCACACACAGCTAGAAGCCCAAATATTTTTTCAGAGGTAGATGCAGAAAAAAATTATATTCAGTTTGCAACCTGATGGAGGTCTGTATAGATGGATTAATAGAACAAGTCCCACACACAGCTAGAAGCCCAATATTTTTTCAGAGGTAGATGCAGAAAAAAAATATATTCAGTTTGCAACCTGATGGAGGTCAGTATAGATGTACTAATAGAACAAGTCCCACACACAGCTAGAAGCCCAAATATTTTTTCAGAGGTAGATGCAGATAAAAATTATTTTTAATTTGCAACCTGATGGAGGTCAGTATAGATGGACTAATAGAGAAAGTCCCACACACTGCTAGAAGGCCAAATATTTTTTCAGAGCTAGATGCAGACAAAAAATTATTTTCAGTTTGCAACCTGATGGAGGTCAGTATAGATGGACTAATAGAACAAGTCCCACACACAGCTAGAAGCCCAAATATTTTTTCAGAGGTAGATGCAGAAAAAAATTATATTCAGTTTGCAACCTGATGGAGGTCTGTATAGATGGATTAATAGAACAAGTCCCACACACAGCTAGAAGCCCAATATTTTTTCAGAGGTAGATGCAGAAAAAAATTATATTCAGTTTGCAACCTGATGGAGGTCAGTATAGATGGACTAATAGAACAAGTCCCACACACAGCTAGAAGCCCAAATATTTTTTCAGAGGTAGATGCAGATAAAAATTATTTTTAATTTGCAACCTGATGGAGGTCAGTATAGATGGACTAATAGAGAAAGTCCCACACACTGCTAGAAGGCCAAATATTTTTTCAGAGCTGGATGCAGATAAAAATTATTTTTAATTTGCAACCTGATGGAGGTCAGTATAGATGGACTAATAGAGAAAGTCCCACACACTGCTAGAAGGCCAAATATTTTTTCAGAGCTGGATGCAGATAAAAATTATTTTTAATTTGCAACCTGATGGAGGTCAGTATAGATGGACTAATAGAACAAGTCCCACACACAGCTAGATGCCCAAATATTTTTTCAGAGGTAGATGCAGATAAAAATTATTTTTAATTTGCAACCTGATGGAGGTCAGTATAGATGGACTAATAGAGAAAGTCCCACACACTGCTAGAAGGCCAAATATTTTTTCAGAGCTAGATGCAGACAAAAAATTATTTTCAGTTTGCAACCTGATGGATGTCAGTATAGATGGACTAATAGAACAAGTCCCACACACAGCTAGAAGCCCAAATATTTTTTCAGAGGTAGATGCAGAAAAAAATTATATTCAGTTTGCAACCTGATGGAGGTCTGTATAGATGGATTAATAGAACAAGTCTCACACACAGCTAGAAGCCCAATATTTTTTCAGAGGTAGATGCAGAAAAAAAATATATTCAGTTTGCAACCTGATGGAGGTCAGTATAGATGGACTAATAGAGAAAGTCCCACACACTGCTAGAAGGCCAAATATTTTTTCAGAGCTAGATGCAGAGAAAAAATTATTTTTAATTTGCAACCTGATGGAGGTCAGTATAGATGGACTAATAGAGAAAGTCCCACACACTGCTAGAAGGTCAAATATTTTTTCAGAGCTGGATGCAGATAAAAATTATTTTTAATTTGCAACCTGATGGAGGTCAGTATAGATGGACTAATAGAGAAAGTCCCACACACTGCTAGAAGGCCAAATATTTTTTCAGAGCTAGATGCAGAAAAAAATTATATTCAGTTTGCAACCTGATGGAGGTCAGTATAGATGGACTAATAGAACAAGTCCCACACACAGCTAGAAGCCCAAATATTTTTTCAGAGGTAGATGCAGATAAAATTATTTTTAATTTGCAACCTGATGGAGGTCAGTATAGATGGACTAATATAGAGATTGTCCCACACACTGCTAGAAGGCCAAATATTTTATCAGAGCTAGATGCAGACAAAAAATTATTTTCAGTTTGCAACCTGATGGAGGTCAGTATAGATGGACTAATAGAACAAGTCCCACACACAGCTAGAAGCCCAAATATTTTTTCAGAGGTAGATGCAGAAAAAAATTATATTCAGCTTGCAACCTGATGGAGGTCTGTATAGATGGATTAATAGAACAAGTCCCACACACAGCTAGAAGCCCAATATTTTTTCAGAGGTAGATGCAGAAAAAAAATATATTCAGTTTGCAACCTGATGGAGGTCAGTATAGATGGACTAATAGAACAAGTCCCACACACTGCTAGAAGCCCAAATATTTTTTCAGAGGTAGAATGCCGAAAAATTTTTTATTCAGTTTGCAACCTGATGGAGGTCTGTATAGATGGATTAATGGAACAAGTCCCACACACAGCTAGAAGCCCAATATTTTTTCAGAGGTAGATGCAGAAAAAAAATATATTCAGTTTGCAACCTGATGGAGGTCAGTATAGATGGACTAATAGAGAAAGTCCCACACACTGCTAGAAGGCCAAATATTTTTTCAGAGCTAGATGCAGAAAAAAATTATATTCAGTTTGCAACCTGATGGAGGTCAGTATAGATGGACTAATAGAACAAGTCCCACACACTGCTAGAAGCCCAAATATTTTTTCAGAGCTAGATGCAGAAAAAAATTATATTCAATTTGCAACCTGATGGAGGTCAGTATAGATGGACTAATAGAATGATGCTATGCCCAAAAGATTTTACTTCACTAGGTGCAGTAAAAAAATTGGTATTCTATACACAGGTGGTATATCTTGCAACACAGATAGGCTACTCCACTGACTAACACACTCTGCAATAGGCCAAAAAGGATTAGCTTTGCTAGATTCAGCCAAATGCTGTGAAAAAAACTTGCACAGCACTGGCACAGACCTGCCTGGCAAAAACTGATAGGAACTGATGTAACCTAGTCCTGAAAAGGACTGCAATTACAATTAGTCTTTACTCCCACAATCTATCTATTTAAGAGCACAGACCTGCCTGATAAAAGTCGTAGGAAATGCTGTAACCTAGTCCTTAAAAGGACTGCAATCACAACTATTCCCTACTCCCAAGCTATCTGTAGATTTGTGCAAAAATTGGCTTGAAATTAACAAGGTATAGCGCACACAGCAACAGCGGTGCCGTCTAACACGCAGCTGCAGCAGTGAGAAAATGGTGGCGACGGGGAAAATGGCTTGGTCTTACAGGGCAAGGACATGTGACATACACTGCCAATGACACATGCCCTTGCTTGTGTGAAAAAAGCACTTCGCTCCGTGTGTGCGCTGCTGATAGGCTGACAGATTGCACCTCCCCACTGTAAATGCGGGAAAGAGAAAAAAAATGGAGATCTTCATTATTCCTGCAGAGATCCATCCCCTGCCCCTCCCCCCACCCCGCTGTACACTCAAACTGCGTATTAACATTAATTTTCATCATTACTGAGAAAAAATCCAGTTATGATTTTGGTGCACGAACAGTTATCGAACATAACCTCGAACAGCCGAATTTTTCTCAAATCGTTCCGCCCAAAACAGCTCGAATTTGAGATTGGCGAACAGTTCGAGTAGAACAACGCTCATCTCTACTTACAAGGGTGTCATCCCCATGGGTGCATGTCACATGCAGCGGTGCTCAGTGAGGATCACCCCAAAGGCTGACTCAATCACAGGGGTGTCATCTCCATGGGTGCATGTCACCTGTATCAGCGCTCAGTAAGGATTACCCCAGTGGCTGACTCACTCACAGGGGTGTCATCCCCATGGGTGCATGTCACCTGCAGTGGTGCTCAGTAAGGATCACCCCAGAGGCTGACTCACTCACAGGGGTGTCATCCCCATGGGTGCATGTCTCCTGCAGCGGTGCTCAGTAAGGCTCACCCTAGAGGCTGTCTCACTCACAGTGGTGTCATCCCCATGGGTGCATGTCTCCTGCAGCGGTGCTCAGTAAGGATCACCCCAGAGGCTGTCTCACTCACAGGGGTGTCATCCCCATGGGTGCATGTCTCCTGCAGCGGTGCTCAGTAAGGATCACCCCAGAGGCTGACCCACCCACAGAGGTGTCATCCCCACAGTTGCATGTTAATTGCAGCGGTGATCAGTAAGGATCACCCCAGAGGCTGACCCACCCACAGAGGTGTCATCCCCACAGTTGCATGTCACCTGCAGCGGTGCTCAGTAAGGCTCACCCCAGAGGCTGTCTCACTCACAGGGGTGTCATCCCCATGGGTACATGTCTCCTGCAGCGGTGCTCAGTAAGGCTCACGCCAGAGGCTCACCCACCCACAGAGGTGTCATCCCCACAGTTGCATGTCACCTGCAGCGGTGCTCAGTAAGGATCAGCCCAGAGGCTGACCCACCCACAGAGGTGTCATCCCCACAGTTGCATGTCACCTGCAGCGATGTTCGGTAAGGATCACCCAAGAGGCTGACTCACCCACAGGGGTGTCATCCCCATGGGTGCATGTCGCCTGCAGCGGCCGTGTTCAGTAAGGATCATGCCAGAGGCTGACTCACCCACAGAGGTGTCATCCCCATGGGTGCATGTCACCTTCAGCGGTGCTCAGTAAAGATCATCCCAGAGGTTGACTCACTTACAGAGGTGTCATCCCCATGAGTGCATGCCACCTGCAGCGGTGCTCAGTGGGGATCACCCCCAAAGGCTGACTCAATCACAGGGGTGTCATCTCCATGGGTGCATGTCACCTGTAGCAGCCCTCAGTAAAGATCACCCCAGAGGCTGATTCACTCACAGTGGTGTTATCCCCATGGGTCGATGTGTGCATGTCAACTGTAGCGGCAGTGCTCAGTAAGGATCACCTCAGAGGTTGACTCACCCACAGGAGTGTCATCCACACGGGTGCATGTCACCTGCGGCAGCGGTGCTCAGTATGTATCACCCCAGAGGATGACTCACTCACAGGGGTGTCATCCCCATGGGTGCATGTCACCTCCAGCTGTGCTCAGTAAGGATCACCCCAGAGGCTATCTCACCCACAGGGGTGTCATCCTCATGGGTACATGTCACCTGTAGCGGTACTCAGTATGGATCACCCCAGAGGCTGACTCACTCACAGGGTTGTCATCCCCATGGGTGCATGTCACCTGCAGCGGTGCTCAGTAAGGATCATCCCTGAGGCTGTCTCACTCACAGGGGTGTCATCCCCACGGGTGCATGTCACCTGCAGCGGTGCTCAGTAAGGATCAGACCAGAGGCTGTCTCGCTCACAGGGGTGTCATCCCCATGGGTGCATGTCACCTGCAGCGGTGCTCAGTAAGGATCACCCCAGAGGCTGTCTCACTCACAGGGGTGTCATCCCCATGGGTGCATGTCTCCTGCAGCGGTGCTCAGTAAGGATCACCCCAGAGGCTGACCCACCCACAGAGGTGTCATCCCCACAGTTGCATGTTAATTGCAGCGGTGATCAGTAAGGATCACCCCAGAGGCTTACCCACCCACAGAGGTGTCATCCCCACAGTTGCATGTCACCTGCAGTGGTGCTCAGTAAGGATCAGCCCAGAGGCTGACCCACCCACAGAGGTGTCATCCCCACAGTTGCATGTCACCTGCAGCGATGTTCGGTAAGGATCACCCAAGAGGCTGACTCACCCACAGGGGTGTCATCCCCATGGGTGCATGTCGCCTGCAGCGGCCGTGCTCAGTAAGGATCATGCCAGAGGCTGACTCACCCACAGAGGTGTCATCCCCATGGGTGCATGTCACCTTCAGCGGTGCTCAGTAAAGATCACCCCAGAGGTTGACTCACTTACAGGGGTGTCATCCCCATGAGTGCATGCCACCTGCAGCGGTGCTCAGTGGGGCTCACCCCCAAAGGCTGACTCAATCACAGGGGTGTCATCTCCATGGGTGCATGTGACGCGCCCCCTGGGACATATTCCTTTTTGAGGGGAATACCCGGCACCGGATCAGATGGGGGGTTGTAGTCTCCGAGCGGCTGTGACCCGGTCCCGTGCCCAGGGCGTCAAGCTCAGTGTTATGTGGCAGTCTTTACTGATGTTATTAAAGTTCGTTGTGTCGACTACGCCACCCGTTGTGATGCGGTCACTGTGGCCGCCGCTGCTGCAGGGTCCGCTGAGGCTGATGGTGGGTGCGCAGCTTGGTGGGATAACCCCCAACGGGAGGGGTATAGCCTCAGAGGGGACAGGCGCAGAGGATGGGGGTTGTGGTGGTGCAGTGCAGCCGGTAATGATGACAGACTCGGGTTGTGCAGTCAAGGGTCTTTACTTACTGCAGATGTTCCTGGTCACTCTAGCTCCAAGTGACCTCCCGAGCCGTGCTGCGTCCACCAGGTCCTGGATCCGGCCAACCCCCAAACAAGTCCGGAGCGTGGCCCTGAGCTCTCCCTCTGTCCTTTCTTCTGCCTTCCCCACCAGTGATTCACCTAAATCCAGCTCCCTCGGGCCTTCTGTTGGGCAACCTTTGGCCTCAGGTTCCCTGACCCTCCATGTGGTGTGCCTTCAGGGTGAATGTAGTGGGTGACCGTGACAGACACTGCCCACGGTCTCCGGTCTCTGGCTGGGGAATGTCTTTGCCCCCACCAGCTTGGGTTCCGGTACCCTTCTGCTGACTCCTCACCCGGTGATCTGATTTGGGTTCTTGGGTCCCTTCTTGTCCCCCTCTGGGTCTTTCTGTACTCCACTCTCTCACTCTTCAGGCTCAGGTCTGCTCTGCTCCCTTGCTGCAGGCTGACTTCCTCTGCAGCAGACTTGTTCTCTCCTTCTGACTCTCTGCATCTGACTGACAGGCTTCTCTGCGTCTGACCCTGATTCTAGATGGTGCCCACCTTATATAGCCCTCTATGTGTGAGCTCAGGTGACCAGCACCCAATGAGCTCCTATCACTACCCAGACTGCTCCCCCTATCTGCCCCTACACTACATGGGATGTTCCTCCCCCCTCCCACTCCAGCCAGGAACAGGCTCGGTCGCACCTGCACATTTCTAAGTGGGAGTGCCGTCGGCCTGCTCCTCTGGAATGGGATGTGTGTAGTGCATGCAGTCTATCTGAGCTCAGTTCCACTCTCCTTCCTTACCCGGGAGTGGAATATCACACCTCTGGGTTGAGGTGCAATACTCCTGTAGCAGCCGAATCCTCAGGGTGCTACATTCCCCCCTGGCAAATCACAGCACGTCCTCGGGCTGCAAAGACAAAAACACCAAACATACAAATTTTTATATGAACATGTAAAACATATTAAATATTATACGAAATACTATATAAATATATATATAAACTTTTTCAGGTAAACAACATTCTCGTCGTCTCTTTCTCTTCGTCCTCTGGTCACCGTGCAACTCGTGACCAGGTAGAGTGCGACAGTGTTTTGAAAAACAGTTTCCCAAATAAAACCGGTAGGGGGCGCTTTAGCAAGCGCAACTATATACAGGGAAATTTTGGCCGTTCTCAGTCCCCGGCCAGGTAGAGGGAGGGGGATGGCTGCTCACAGTCCTCAGCCTGGTATGGAAGGGGTCACACAGGTAACAGCTCACTGGTCCCAACGGGGACTATTTTAGCAGCAACAACAGTTCCAGTTTCAGTTTCGATTTACTGTGCCCCGACGGGCAACTATATACAGTCTCCTGCTCTGCCGCACTCAACGGCGTCTGCCTCCTGCTCTTATCTTACGGCTGGTGGTTTCTTCAGACCCGTCCGGGTCCTCTTGCTCCTCCTCCTCGCACCGCAACTCCTCCTCCGTCAAGCGATGCACGTGGAGGGCGTAAGGTCCCTTGGCACACTTGTGCCGGGTGAACGTTACCTCATCACCGACGTAGAGGTCACGGCCTTTGTGACCCTCTGGCAGGTGGGACTCGACGTCCCGTCGAGTAACGAAGACGTCACCCATGGTGTTCCGGTCCCTTATGAAGCCCCACCCATGCTGCGCATTAAACTTTATTACCGTCCCGATGGTACGGGGACGATCTGCTGCACGGGGGTCCCTTCTGGTCCGACTCTTTTGCTCCGCGCTGCGGGTCTGGGCCCATTGCTCTTTGGCCTGCCTCTCCTCCCGCTCTCTCTTGAACTCTGCCAGCTGTTGACGGCAACACTCTGTGCGCTCTGCTGCAGCGGCCCGAGTCTCTCCGGTGAACCCCATTAAGTCTTCTCCCGTGGGGTCCCACGCAAACTGGGCTTCCTCGAGTGGAGGCGAGACCCGAGTCACGGGCTTCGGAGCCGGGATTAGGGGCTCACACAAGGGCCCTAGTCGCTTCCGCCGCTCCAGCTCCAAGAATCCTTCGGGCCAGATGAAAGGCCGACCGTCCGGCCACGTTAGCTGGCTGAAGGGGTCCTCTCCCAGATGTGGCACCCTTGGTGTTACGGGTGCGGGCGCGATGGTGGGGGCGCCCAGGTTACCCAGGCCTTGCGGCCAGGCCGGGGGCATCTGGAAGGTGAAAGGAACTGTCAGTACGGCGGCGCCCTGAGCTACCTGGCCTTGCGACCAGGCCGGAGGCTCCGCAGAGGTAGATGGCGCTGTTGGTGACGCGGCGCCCTGAAACGCTAGGCCTTGCGACCAGGCCGGAGGCTCTTCCTGTTTAGTCACACTCCGGGTCGAGGCGCGTGACGTCACGGGGGTCGCGGCGGCGGCTTCCGGTCGGGGCCTAGTTTGCGGCGGTGTCGTGGCGGTTTCGGGTACGGCTGGGGGACCTTCGGGCTCTGCGACGGGGAGCTGGGGCAGGTAAGCGGTCTTCCGGTATGGGGTATAGGCGTCCCCCTTACCTGCTGCCATGCGTCTCGCTCCCTCTTCTGCGCCGTCTCCGGCCTTGGGTCCTCCCGCGTCTTCCGCAGAGGCAGTTGATGTTTTCTTCCAAGGGAGCGGGCTCCGTGGACGGGTTCCAGCTTGCTGGGCCATCTCCCGGCCCCACTCCGCCAGGATCTCCCTCTGCACTCGGGCCATCCTTCCCGCGAGGCCCTCCAGGGCACTCCGCGCGCACTCCCGATCTCGGGGGAGCTGCGCTAGGATCTCCGCTAAGCCTAGCGGGGTTGTTGACTCCAGCAGGCTCCTGACCATCGGGTCGGTGCTGCTCTGCTCTGTTTCCGGCAGGCTCCTGGCCATCGGGCCGGTGCTGCTCTGCTCTCCTCCTTCTTCCTCCAGCAGGCTCCTGGCCAGCGGGCCGGTGCTGCTCTGCTGCCGCTCCATTCCCGGGTCTACTCTTTCTCTCCTCGACTCCGGGTGCTCTCGCTCTAGACACCTTGTCTCCGGGTGCGCTCGTTCTAGACTGCTCCAGGCGACACCCATCTTCTCTCTTCTCTTTCGTCTCCTCCCACTTCGAGGGCGGTCCCGGGGCAACTCGGTGACTGTCAGCTCCAGGGGGAGTTCTTTCACGCTGACAGACACCTCCAGCATCACAGTCTCTGTTGGTGGGGGCGGTTTCCACTTTTGGCGCCATTTTCTGTCCTGGCCCACGATGGGAGGTGGCCTCCTGCCCTCCTTTGGCACGCCCATAATGGCGTCCGCTGCTCTTCCAAGGCGGGAAATCTGCGGTTTTGGCGGGAAGCGTCGCCCAGTGGCGGGAAACTCGGCAGATGGCGGGAACAAGCTGGAAATGGCGGACAATCGGCGGGAAACGACTGGTGATGGAGTCCGATGGCGTGGACCCTCCGGAACCGGCAGGAGACTTCTTTCTGAGGTAAACTTGCACTTTTCTTCAGGCACGCAGTACCCGGGTGTTGCGGGCACGTAATCCTGCCGACTACGCCAAAGTTGACGCGCCCCCTGGGACATATTCCTTTTTGAGGGGAATACCCGGCACCGGATCAGATGGGGGGTTGTAGTCTCCGAGCGGCTGTGACCCGGTCCCGTGCCCAGGGCGTCAAGCTCAGTGTTATGTGGCAGTCTTTACTGATGTTATTAAAGTTCGTTGTGTCGACTACGCCACCCGTTGTGATGCGGTCACTGTGGCCGCCGCTGCTGCAGGGTCCGCTGAGGCTGATGGTGGGTGCGCAGCTTGGTGGGATAACCCCCAACGGGAGGGGTATAGCCTCAGAGGGGACAGGCGCAGAGGATGGGGGTTGTGGTGGTGCAGTGCAGCCGGTAATGATGACAGACTCGGGTTGTGCAGTCAAGGGTCTTTACTTACTGCAGATGTTCCTGGTCACTCTAGCTCCAAGTGACCTCCCGAGCCGTGCTGCGTCCACCAGGTCCTGGATCCGGCCAACCCCCAAACAAGTCCGGAGCGTGGCCCTGAGCTCTCCCTCTGTCCTTTCTTCTGCCTTCCCCACCAGTGATTCACCTAAATCCAGCTCCCTCGGGCCTTCTGTTGGGCAACCTTTGGCCTCAGGTTCCCTGACCCTCCATGTGGTGTGCCTTCAGGGTGAATGTAGTGGGTGACCGTGACAGACACTGCCCACGGTCTCCGGTCTCTGGCTGGGGAATGTCTTTGCCCCCACCAGCTTGGGTTCCGGTACCCTTCTGCTGACTCCTCACCCGGTGATCTGATTTGGGTTCTTGGGTCCCTTCTTGTCCCCCTCTGGGTCTTTCTGTACTCCACTCTCTCACTCTTCAGGCTCAGGTCTGCTCTGCTCCCTTGCTGCAGGCTGACTTCCTCTGCAGCAGACTTGTTCTCTCCTTCTGACTCTCTGCATCTGACTGACAGGCTTCTCTGCGTCTGACCCTGATTCTAGATGGTGCCCACCTTATATAGCCCTCTATGTGTGAGCTCAGGTGACCAGCACCCAATGAGCTCCTATCACTACCCAGACTGCTCCCCCTATCTGCCCCTACACTACATGGGATGTTCCTCCCCCCTCCCACTCCAGCCAGGAACAGGCTCGGTCGCACCTGCACATTTCTAAGTGGGAGTGCCGTCGGCCTGCTCCTCTGGAATGGGATGTGTGTAGTGCATGCAGTCTATCTGAGCTCAGTTCCACTCTCCTTCCTTACCCGGGAGTGGAATATCACACCTCTGGGTTGAGGTGCAATACTCCTGTAGCAGCCGAATCCTCAGGGTGCTACACATGTCACCTGTAGCAGCCCTCAGTAATGATCACCCCAGAGGCTGATTCACTCACAGTGGTGTTATCCCCATGGGTCGATGTGTGCATGTCACCTGTAGCGGCAGTGCTCAGTAAGGATCACCTCAGAGGTTGACTCACCCACAGGAGTGTCATCCACACGGGTGCATGTCACCTGCGGCAGCGGTGCTCAGTATGTATCACCCCAGAGGATGACTCACTCACAGGGGTGTCATCCCCATGGGTGCATGTCACCTCCAGCGGTGCTCAGTAAGGATCACCCCAGAGGCTATCTCACCCACAGGGGTGTCATACTCATGGGTACATGTCACCTGTAGCGGTACTCAGTATGGATCACCCCAGAGGCTGACTCACTCACAGGGTTGTCATCCCCATGGGTGCATGTCACCTGCAGCGGTGCTCAGTAATGATCACGCCAGAGGCAGTCTCACTCACAGGGGTGTCATCCCCACGGGTGCATGTCACCTGCAGCGGTGCTCAGTAAGGATCAGACCAGAGGCTGTCTCACTCACAGGGGTGTCATCCCCATGGGTGCATGTCACCTGCAGCGGTGTTCAGTAAGGATCACCCCAGTGGCTGACTCACTCACAGGGGTGTCATCCCCATGGGTGCATGTGATGCGCCCCCTGGGCCAGTGCTGTAGTGCGGCGCGCGTGCGCGCAGGGAATACCCGGAGCCGGATCCGATGGGGGTAGTAGTCTTCGTGTGGCGGTGACCCGGTCCGTGCCCAGGGTGGTCAAACTAAGTGGCAGTTATTGGTATGATGGTATTAGTGTCCGACTACGCCACCCGTTGAATGCAGCTATGAAGCCGCCGCTGCAGGGCAGTCCGCTGAGGCCGGTGGTACGGATGTGCAGCGTGGATGGTATAACCCCCAACGGGAGGGGTATGGCCTCAGGGCAGAGGATGAGGTTGATGTTGGGAGTGATGGTGTGGATGTCCCAGCACTAATGGTGCGACAAGGAAGCACGGAGACGCGAGGGTACAGTTCAGGGTCTTTACTGATGGTACAAGGCAAATTCCCCCGGGAGTACTGGCTAGTAGTTGGGGCCTGGTTAGTCTGCGAGTAAGCCGGAGTTCCCCTGGCCAGGTGGAGTTGTAGGCCTTCCCATTAGTCTGTACCCTTCCTGGCTACCCTGCTTTCGGCGGTTACAAGTAGCCCACGTCCCTGGGTATACCGTGTGGTGCTCACCCGTATGGCTGGTGACCTGGGGCCTCCTGTTAGCCTCCGCTCCGGAATGGCGGTGCTGGTCCCTTCGTTGTGACTGAGCCTCCGGGCTTTTATGGCCAGAGGACCTGGAATCCCCTGCCGGATGGATTCTGCTGCTGGGTATATCTTAGTCCCCACAGCCTCGGACTCCTGTGTCCGGTTTTAGTACCTTCTCCCAGGGCGAGCTCTGCACAGCTCCAGCCCCTGGCGCTTCTCCTTGGCTCCTACAGAGCTCCTGATGTCTATCTGTCCCTGTTTCTGCGTGTCCAGACTAGACTCCGTCTCTGTCTGGAACTCCTCTCGCTTAACCCTGCCTCAGCCCCAGTTTATGTAGGGGAAGTTCTTCCCCTCCCAGGACTGGGCAGGAGGTGTGGCATGCTTAGGATTCCTGCCCAGGAGACCTCCCACCTGCTCACAGACGTAATATTGCTATTACTGTGGAAACCAGACCCCTGGGGCGCCACATTCCCCCCTAGTGAAATTTAGTACTCCCGGACTTAAACATATATATTTTTTTTCTTTTTAAAAACATAACAGGGTATAAACAATAACAATTAAATACATGAGATGGTCACGGCGTGTCCGTAACCGGGAAGCAATAAGGGTGTCCATTTCACCAAAGAACAGGGAGCCGTAACCAGGTAGGGGTCTGTCCTGCCCCGAGTCTTTAACAGTCTTTAGTCCATTCCTGGGTTACGCTCCAAACATATTTACAACAGAGTTCCGGTTACTCACTGTCCATAACCTGTCAGTCCATATAAAGAAATCTGTAACTGAAAAACATAATTAGCAACGGCTACAACAAAACAGGTAAACATAAAATAGTTAAAGCAATTAGCCAACTTAGATTCTCCAACGTATGGGCATCTGGCCTCTGGTAACCCTAGTGGACCTACGGAGCTCACTCACTGGTCCTGCACTACAGGGTGTAGGAGGTGTTATGGGCAAGCTGGGCAGCTTTCTGCGCACTCTTTGGCTCACTAGGGGCACGGCAGGCTCACTACTAGCAGAGAGTTGATCCTCCTGTACTGCTGGTGTGGACTCTTCTGCCTCTTGGGCCGGCTGCTCTTCCAGCTCTTCCGGTTCCTCTGTAGGCACTTGCGGGGCTGGTTGGAGAAAGGTGAGGACGGGTACCACGACAGCACCGTTTACTTGTGTCCAAGACCGGGGGAAGTCTCCGAGTACAGTCCTGATCATTTCTTCCCTTTCCTCTGCGGGTCGAGGGTTTTCTTGATCTTCTTCTTCAGGGTTTTGCAGCTGCTCAGGACACTTCTTCAGGTGGTCTCTGGAGACAACGGCTGTGGTTTCTCCTCCATCCTTACTGATCACGCAAATCTTTGGGTTCTCATGGCTTGATGGCAGTACGGTGTACGGGTCCTTCTCCCACTGGTCGTCCAACTTGTGGAGCCGTCTTTTCCTCTTCAAGACCTGCTCTCCAGGTACCAGGGGAACAGCGGGAGCATACTGATTATAAGCCCTCTCTTGCCTTTCTCTAGCTTGAGACAGACTTCGCTCGACGCTCTCCTGTACTTTCCGATACTGCTGCTGTCGTTCTGTATCCCAGTCTGCCTCCGGCGAGGTGTCCTCGGGCGTCAGGACTCCCATATCCAGGTCGATAGGCAGCTTACCAGGTCTCGCTCTCATTAGGTAAGCCGGGGTACAGTTGGTAGAACCTACAGGGATGTGGTTGTATAGGTCCACCAGATCAGGCAGCTTCTCAGGCCACATACTGCGTTCTTCCAGGGGCAATGTTTTCAGGAGGTCTATCACCACCTGGTTCATCTTCTCGCAGAGTCCATTGGTTTGAGGGTAATAGGGCGTTGTTCTTATCTTCGTGCAGCCATACAGGTTGCAGAACTCCTGGAAGACTTCCGCTTCGAAGGCTGGCCCTTGGTCTGTCAGCACTTGGTCCGGGTACCCGTGTGGACGGCAGAAGTGCTGCTGGAAGGCTCTAGCTGCTGTTTGAGCCGTTAAGTCCTTGACCGGGACCACCACCAGGAACCGGGAGTAATGATCTACGATTGTGAGGGCGTAGACATACCCAGATCTGCTTGGAGCCAGTTTCACATGGTCCAGGGCTACCAGTTCCAGTGGCTGTCGGGTGATGATGGGCTGCAAGGGAGTCTTCTGGCTGGCACGGTCCTTCCTTCTTAGGTGGCACGGTCCACAGTCTCTGCACCACCTCTCGATGGCTCCTCTCATGCCTACCCAGTAGAACCGTTCACGCAACAAGAACTCCAGCTTCTTCCACCCGAAATGTCCTGCTCCGTTGTGGTACGCCTCCAGAATCATAGCCGTGTCTCGTCTGGGGACCACTACCTGCCAGGTCAACTCATGTGTTCGAGAGTTAACCATTCTCCGGCACAACTTCTCCCTGTAGAGGAACAGCCTACTTTTCTCCTTCCGCAGTTGCTTAGTCTCCTCTGGGGCGTCTGGGTCCAGACTGGCATCGGCTTGGGTCAGCATTTCCTTCACCAGACGGACTGCGGGATCACTGTCTTGCGTCTCCGCCCAGTTGTAGTGGGGCAAGGGATTGAACGTCGCGGAGCGCCTGTCCTTCACACGGTGGGAATACAGGGTAATCCCATGACGGTGGAACGCAGGGAGCTCAACTTCTTCCAGATCTTCTGGATCTTCCCCTACGTCCGGTAAGTTCGGCATTCTAGACAGGGCATCCGCGTTGGCATTGGAGCGTCCTGCCCGGTATTTGATGGTGAATTCAAAGTTGGACAGGCGAGCCATCCATCTCTGTTCCAGAGCACCGAGCCTTGCAGTGTCCAGGTGTGTCAACGGGTTGTTATCCGTGTACACGATGAATTTGGAGGAGGCAAGGTAATGCTTGAAACGTTCGGTCACTGCCCACACTACTGCCAGGAACTCCAGCTTGAATGAGCTATAATTCTCAGGGTTCCTCTCGGTGGGTCGTAGCTTTCGGCTAGCGTAAGCGATTACCCGTTTTTTTCCTTGCTGGATCTGGGACAGCACGGCTCCTAGCCCGATGTTGCTTGCGTCCGTGTGGAGGATGAAGGGCTGGCTGTAGTCTGGATATGCCAGGATTTCATCCCCCGTGAGGGACATCTTCAGCTGGCAAAAGGACTCCTCTTCCAGCTTTTCCCACCTGAAGGGCAGCTTCTGGTTTTTGGCTTTTCGAGATTGACCTATCAGGAGGTCCTGCATAGGGGCGGCCATTTTGGTGAAACCGGGAATGAATCTTCGGTAGTAGCCTACCAGCCCGAGGAACTGCCGCACCTCCTTTATGCTGGAGGGTCTTGGCCAGTCCTTAATCACGGTGATCTTATCAGGGTCAGGAGCCACTCCGTCAGCACTCACCACGTGTCCCAGGTATTGCACCTTTGGTTTCAGGAGGTGACACTTGGAGGGTTTCACCTTTAGGCCGTAGTTTGCCAGAGCTTCGAACACTTCTGCCAGGTGTTTCAGGTGGTCCTCGTAGGTCTTGGAATAGACGATGACATCGTCCAGGTATAACAGGACCGTCTCGAAGTTCCGGTGTCCCAGACAGCATTCCATCAACCGTTGGAAGGTTCCTGGTGCGTTGCAGAGCCCGAACGGCATACAGTTAAATTCGCTGAGACCCATCGGGGTGGTGAATGCGGTCTTCTCCCGGTCTGCCTCTGCTACAGGAACCTGCCAGTACCCGCTAGTGAGATCCAAAGTAGAGAAGAAGTTAGCAGATTTTAATGCAGCTAAGGACTCTTCTATCCTTGGTAACGGGTACGCATCTTTGTGTGTGATACGGTTGACCTTCCTGTAGTCTACACACATTCTCATAGTGTTGTCCTTCTTTTTCACTAAGACTAGTGGAGCTGCCCAGGGGCTACAGCTGTCCCTGATTACCCCAGCCTCCTTCATGTCTCTAAGCATCCCCTTGGCGTGTTGGTAGTGTGCAGGGGGTACGGGTCGGTATCTCTCCTTTATGGGAGGATGGTCTCCCGTGGGGATGTGGTGTTCTACCCCCTTTACTCGCCCGAAGTCTAACGGGTGTTCATAGAATCTTAGAATGGTAGAGTTGGAAGGGACCTCCTGGGTCATCTGGTCCAACCCCCTGCTCAAAGCAGGATTCACTAGATCATCTCAGACAGATGTCTGTCCAGCCTCTGTTTGAAGACGTCCATTGAAGGGGAACTCACCACCTCTCGTGGCAGCCTGTTCCACTCATTAATCACCCTAACTGTCAAAAAGTTTTTTCTAATATCTAATCTGTGTCTCCTCCCATTTAGTTTCATCCCATTGCTTCTAGTCTTTCCTTGTGCAAATGAAAATAAAGATGATCCTTCTACAATGTGACAGCCCTTGACATATTTGTAGACAGCTATTAAGTCTCCTCTCAGTCTTCTTTTTTGCAAGCTAAACATTCCCAAATCCTGCAACCGTTCCTCATAGGACATGGTTTGCAGACCAGTCACCATTCTGGTCGCTCTTCTCTGAACTTGCTCCAGTTTGTCTATGTCTTTTTTAAAATGTGGTGCCCAAAACTGTACACAGTATTCCAGATGAGGTCTGACCAAAGAGGAGTAAAGACCGATAATGACTTCACGTGATCTAGACTGTATGCTTCTGTTAATACATCCCAGAATTGTATTTGCCTTTTTGCTGCTGCATCACACTGTTGACTCATGTTCAGTCTATGATCTATTAGTATACCTAAGTCTTTTTCACATGTACTGTTGCTTAGCTCTATTCCTCCCATTCTGTATATGCTTTTTTCATTTTTATTGCCCAGATGTAGTACTTTGCATTTTTCCCTGTTAAAAACCATTCTGTTGGTTGCTGCCCACTGCTCCAGTTTATTTAGGTCTTTTTGAATCCTCTCTCTCTCTTCTCTAGTATTAGCTATCCCTCCTAGCTTTGTGTCATCAGCAAATTTAATCAGTTTACCCTCAATTCCTTCATCTAAATCATTGATAAAGATGTTGAACAATACAGGTCCCAGGACGGAGCCCTGTGGTACCCCACTTGAGACATTCATCCAGCTGGATGTGAAGCCATTTACAACCACCCTTAGAGTCCGATTACTAAGCCAGTTATGAATCCACCTAACAGTTGCCTGGTCCATTGCATACTTGGTCATTTTTTCAATAAGGATGGTGTGAGATACTTTGTCAAATGCTTTGCTGAAGTCAAGATATACTATATCTACAGCATTTCCCTGATCCACCCAGTCAGTGATTCTGTCATAGAAGGAAATTAAGTTAGTCTGACATGACTTGTTAGTTACAAACCCATGCTGACTCTGGTTAATCACTTCATTCTTATCCATGTACTTACATACATGTTGTTTAATAATTTGTTCAAAGATCTTTCCTGGTATAGAAGTCAGACTCACCGGCCTATAGTTCCCTGGGTCCACCTTCTTCCCCTTTTTGAAGATAGGAACAACATTTGCTCTTCTCCAGTCTTCTGGGACTTCTCCTGTTCTCCAAGAATTTTCAAAGATTATGGAGAGTGGTTCTAAAATTTCTTCTACGATCTTTTACTAAACACTCTCTCGTACTCTTGAACCACCTGATAGACTCCTTGTTTCTGGTGTGAGGGAGTGGAGTCAGTACCCAGATGTAGTTGCTGACACCAGTCCTCCATTGGTTTCTTAGAGCCGTTACCTTCCTCTGGTTGAGATGGAGGCAAGGGTTCCACGGCCTGTACAGAATTCTGGTTTATGGTGAACAATTTAGCTAGCGTGGCATACCGGGGCAGGTGTACTTCTCTCTCACCGATATTTATGATGCGAACGGGCACCCTCCCATGGCGTACATCGACCACCCCCCGTGCTGTCAAAATGGTGGGCCTACTGTCTGAGTAGACGGGTTCTACCATTGCTTGGTAGTCTCTACCTCTTAGACCAATAGCCGCCCGGCAACAAATCATCATCTCACTTTTTGGGGGCATGGCAATAGGGAACGGGTCACACATTCTCACGCTACCTATCTCACCACCAGATAGTTCCACCTGTTGCCGCTTCATCAGTGCCCGGATCTCTTTTTGGAGCACACGCTGCTGGCCGGAACTGGCGTTCTTGGCCACCTGCTGTAAAATGAGAATCACCTCTGCAAGACAATTTTCAATTACATTGGTTCCCAGGGTGATTCTAGGGTGACTCTCATGACGGTCGATGTCCACTATAATCAGTCCTTGTGCCGCTAGTTCGACTTTACCGATTTTAATGGTCACCTCCTTGAATCCCACCTGCGGCACGGGCTGACCATTGCTGGCGATGATACTCAGGTCGTCGTCTGGGTAGCGGGTTATGTCCGAATCATTCCAGTATTGCTTGAAGAGCACGTACGGGATGGTGGTGACCTGTGACCCAGTGTCTAGTAGGGCACTCATAGGAATGCCATCCAGTACCACAGGCAAGATTGGACGTCCCCCTACGTATTTATCACGCCAGTTTGATGGGCCTGATGGTCTTATGCCTGGGGGTTGGCCCTCTATCCCAGGTTGTGCCCGTTTAAATGACAGTACCTTGCCACATGTCCGGGTTGATTGCAGCGGCGGCACATAGGTCGCCCGTCCTCGTTGTATCGATCGCTGGGTCTTCCTCTGGCCGGTGGGGTCCTCCTTGGTCGGCGCCATGGGATGTCCTCCGGTCCGGATGCCAGCTCGATCTTCCCTGCAGTAGAAACCTGTAAAGACTGCACAGTTCGGGTTAGCGCGGCAACGCTTTTAGTTAGCTCTTGGACCTGATGGTGCAGGTCTGTAGCTGGGTCATTGTTTAAAGCCTGCGCATCAGCTCCCACAGGCCCTGCAGACAAGGGCGCCGTCTCCTGGTGATAAGTGATAGCAGGGCGCCTGTGGGTCACAGCGCCACCTGGTGCCGGTTCTTGGAGCACCCGGATGGCTCTGTCCTTGAACTGTGCAAAGTCCAGGTCAGGGTCCTGTAAGGCCATTGCCCGCAACTGGGTTCGGTGGGCATTGCACAGTAGACCCTCAATGAATTGTTCAGTCAACAGCTTATCTTCATTTCCCACGCTGTCAGGGTCTGCCTGCTTAATGGCTCTCAGGGCCTCTTGTAGGTTTAGAGCATAGTCTCTTATACTCTCATGTGCCCGTTGTTTGCACCCATAAAATCTTAGTTTTATTTCGGCTGAGGTGCGGGTGTCAAATGTGTCTTTCAGCCGGGTTAGTATGTCTCTGACAGTCCTCTTCCTCCCAGGTGGCCAGGACTTTACCTCCCTTTGGGCTGCCCCGATTAATTGGGCCACCAGGATGCTCACTTTTTGCGCCTCCGTGAGGGGATACACCTGGAAGAGGCTATCCAGCCTTTCTCTGAAGTCATTTAGGGTATGTGACTCCCCTGAGTACTGGGGTAGCCAGGCTGCCCCCGGGATATAGGGCATGGTGAAAGGCATGACCGCAGCAGCGGTGGCGCTGGCGGTGGCTGTGGCAGTGAAGCTCTCCTCCGTATCCGACATCCTCCTCCCCCCTAGTGGACCGTGGCCTACCTTGCAATGATCCTCTTCTGTAGGCCGCGGCTCCGCAGTGGATCGTCAGGGTTGAGGACCTTCCGTCGCGCTCCTGTGACGTCGGCGTCTGCTGGGCTCCTTCCAGGACCTTACGCAACGTCCGGACGTGAGTCGGGGCTTCAGTTCTCGCGGGCTTTCGGAGTCCACGCACCTCTTCTTCCCGCGCGGCGCCCTCAAGATGGCGTCCAATGGCGGGAAAACTCCACGGATGGTGGGAAGAAGGCAGAAGATGGCGTCGGATGGCGGGAATCGGCTCCAGATGGCGGGAAACGACTCCGGACGGAGGAAAACTTCACCACAGGTAAGTATAAAAGTCTCTTTTTTCAGGCACGCAGTACCCGGTGGTTGCGGGCACGTAATCCTGCCGACTACGCCAAAAATTGACGCGCCCCCTGGGCCAGTGCTGTAGTGCGGCGCGCGTATGCGCTGGGAATACCCGGAGCCGGATCCGATGGGGGTAGTAGTCTTCGTGTGGCGGTGACCCGGTCCGTGCCCAGGGTGGTCAAACTAAGTGGCAGTTATTGGTATGATGGTATTAGTGTCCGACTACGCCACCCGTTGAATGCGGCTATGAAGCCGCCGCTGCAGGGCAGTCCGCTGAGGCCGGTGGTACGGATGTGCAGCGTGGATGGTATAACCCCCAACGGGAGGGGTATGGCCTCAGGGCAGAGGATGAGGTTGATGTTGGGAGTGATGGTGTGGATGTCCCAGCACTAATGGTGCGACAAGGAAGCACGGAGACGCGAGGGTACAGTTCAGGGTCTTTACTGATGGTACAAGGCAAATTCCCCCGGGAGTACTGGCTAGTAGTTGGGGCCTGGTTAGTCTGCGAGTAAGCCGGAGTTCCCCTGGCCAGGTGGAGTTGTAGGCCTTCCCGTTAGTCTGTACCCTTCCTGGCTACTGTTATGTTCTGCTACCAAAGCTAAGGAAAGAGAGGAGATCTGTCCCTACTATGAGACTCAGCTGAATCCCTACGATGTAACAGGGAACCTGATCCTGCGATCAGACCTGCTAAAGTCCTAATCTAGTCTGTACGAAGACCTATAGATGTGGGGAGGGAATCCCTACAAGTACTAAGGACTGGGAGGAATATGGGACACCTCCTAACAGAAATAGTAGCAGACAGACGAACAAACAAAATAGATAGAACATAGAGGTCCGTAGACCAAGCAAACTAACAGAGTTAGATACAGAGCACAGGCTAGCTAGAAAGTAGATATACAATGAAGTCCAGCAAAGCCAGAAGGGCGGAGCAGGACTAAATAGGCCAACAAGGTCATGTGACCAGCAAAGGAAAAAAAACCTAACAGCAAGGTTCTAACAGTACCCCCCCTTCTAAGAGGATCCTCCGGATCCCCTAGGACCAGGCTTATCAGGAAATCTCCTGTGAAACGCTCTGATAAGTCTGGACGCGGAAACATCATCTGACCTCACCCAAGAGTTATCCTCGGGTCCGAAACCTTTCCAGGCCACAAGATACTGCAAACTACCTCTATACCGTCTAGAGTCAAGGATGCGAGAAATTTCATATTCCCCGTCCTCCACCACCGGAGGAACAGAGGCAGAGGCGTCACCATCCGACACAACAGCTTTTTTTAACAGAGAGACATGAAAGACCGGATTAATTCTCCAGGAGGTAGGAACCTCCAACCTAACAGCAGATTGGTTGACAACCTGAAGCACCTTAAAGGGCCCTACAAACTTGGGACCCAATTTCTTAGAAGGAATCCTCAACCGCAGATTCCTAGAGGACAACCAAACCATGTCACCAACAGCGAACAAAACCTCCTGTTGTTTCCTATCAAAGTAGTCTTTAGATTTTCTGTTGGCCTCCTGAAGATTACCACGCACATCCGTCCAAACTCTTTCCAAATCACCGGAAAAATTCTCCTCCTCAGGCACGGCAGATCCCAACTTGGAGAACGACCCAAACGACGGATGTCTCCCAGAACAACAAAAAAAAGGCGAACAACCAGCAGAAGAAGATGTATGATTGTTCAGAGCAAATTCGGCAAGTGGCAGAAACTCAGACCACCCCTCTTGATTGTCTGCCACAAAACAACGCAAGAACTGCTCAACATCCTGGTTTTTCCTTTCTGTCTGGCCATTAGATTCAGGATGATATCCGGACGAAAACGACAAATGAATTCCCAACCTGTCACAAAAGGCACGCCAAAAACGAGCCACGAACTGAGGACCCCTATCAGAAACAATGTCAGTAGGAACGCCATGAAGTCTGACAATTTCCTTGACAAAGGCCTTAGCGAGAGTTTTAGCGCAGGGCAGTTTGACGAAGGGAACCAAGTGACACATCTTGCTAAAACGGTCCACGACCACCCAGATGACAGTAAAACCCTCAGAGGGGGGAAGGTCAGTTATAAAGTCCATAGCCAAATGTGTCCAAGGAGCACTGGGGACCTCCAAAGGACAAAGCAACCCCGCAGCAGGAGTATGTGAGGACTTAGATCTAGCACATATAGTACATTGGCGCACCCACTTAATGACTTCCTTCTGCCATCCAGGCCACCAAAAACTGCGACCCACCAGTCTCTTGGTCTCAGAGATTCCGGGATGACCTGCCAACCGAGATTCGTGACACTCAACAAACAAATCTCTCCTAAAGGTCTCAGGCACAAACAACCTCCCATGAGGAGTGTTAGATGGGGCATTCTCCTGAGCTTTAAGAATCTCATCTTCCAAAACGGAGTCTAAAGCAGCTATCACAACACCTTCTTGTAAAATGTTTTCCTCTTTCTCAGCACTGACTATGGGAGAAAAACTGCGAGACAAGGCATCCGCCTTAACATTCTTAGTACCAGGGATGTAAGTAACGGAGAAATTAAACCGCGAGAAAAACAGTGCCCACCTAGCCTGACGGGCATTCAGGCGCTTGGCAGCATCAAGATATATCAGATTTTTATGATCCGTAAGAACCTGAACGGGAAATTCCGCACCTTCCAAGAAGTGGCGCCAGTGTTCAAATGCGAGTTTAATAGCCAATAATTCCCGATTACCAATATCGTAATTCAATTCAGTCTCCGAAAATTTTTTTGAAAAAAAGGCACAGGGATGTAATCCATCCCCGTTATCCTGAGACAATACTGCGCCAACCCCCACAGAGGAAGCATCAACCTCAACCAAAAACGGCCTAGTAACATCAGGCTGCATAAGGATGGGAGCAGAGGTGAACCTCTCCTTGAGATACACAAAAGCTTCAATGGCCTCAGAAGACCACTGAACCGCATCAGCACCTTTCCTGGTGAGATCAGTCAGAGGTTTGACAATACTAGAAAAATTTTTTATGAACTTTCTATAGTAATTGGCGAAACCCAAAAACCTCTGTATCGATTTCAAACCAATAGGCCTAGGCCATTCCTGCACAGCCTGAACCTTAACCGGATCCATCTCAAAACCTTTGCTGGAGATAATGTAGCCCAAAAAACTAATTCTCTGTACAGTGAACTCACATTTCTCCAGCTTAGCAAAAAGCGAATTGTCCATTAATAACTGTAATACCTCACGCACGCTCCGCCAATGAGACTCCAGATCTGGCGAATAAATCAAAATGTCATCCAAATACACAACCACATTTTTACCGATCAAAGGTCTAAGGATGTCATTAATCAGATTCTGAAAAAATGCAGGAGCATTAGTAAGACCAAAAGGCATAACCAGATTCTCAAAATGACCCACAGGAGTGTTAAAAGCAGTCTTCCATTCATCACCCTCCTTCATGCGCAACAGATTGTATGCCCCCTTAAGGTCAATTTTAGAGAACCACTTGGCCCCCAATAACTGGTTAAACAGATCAGGAATCAATGGCAGTGGGTAAGGATTGCGTACCGTAATTTTGTTAATCTCACGAAAATCCAGACAAGGACGTAAACCGCCGTCCTTTTTTTTTACAAAAAAAAATCCAACCGCCACAGGAGACTTAGAGGGCCTAATGTGACCGGCGGCCAAGCTTGTCTGTATGTATTCCTCCAAAGCCTTCCTCTCAGGAATAGTAAGGTTAAATAAACGACTCTTAGGAAGAGTCGCTCCAGGACAGTTACTCACGTGCTGACGGAGCTCGGCCACCTCCAGAGAGAGTCCCTGCAGGCGATGAGCCAAATCCTGAACCGACACCATGATGGAACAGAAAAATCTTTCCTTAGAGAACTTGCTGGCTGGACTTACTGTTATGTTCTGCTACCAAAGCTAAGGAAAGAGAGGAGATCTGTCCCTACTATGAGACTCAGCTGAATCCCTACGATGTAACAGGGAACCTGATCCTGCGATCAGACCTGCTAAAGTCCTAATCTAGTCTGTACGAAGACCTATAGATGTGGGGAGGGAATCCCTACAAGTACTAAGGACTGGGAGGAATATGGGACACCTCCTAACAGAAATAGTAGCAGACAGACGAACAAACAAAATAGATAGAACATAGAGGTCCGTAGACCAAGCAAACTAACAGAGTTAGATACAGAGCACAGGCTAGCTAGAAAGTAGATATACAATGAAGTCCAGCAAAGCCAGAAGGGCGGAGCAGGACTAAATAGGCCAACAAGGTCATGTGACCAGCAAAGGAAAAAAAACCTAACAGCAAGGTTCTAACAGCTACCCTGCTTTCGGCGGTTACAAGTAGCCCACGTCCCTGGGTATACCGTGTGGTGCTCACCCGTATGGCTGGTGACCTGGGGCCTCCTGTTAGCCTCCGCTCCGGAATGGCGGTGCTGGTCCCTTCGTTGTGACTGAGCCTCCGGGCTTTTATGGCCAGAGGACCTGGAATCCCCTGCCGGATGGATTCTGCTGCTGGGTATATCTTAGTCCCCACAGCCTCGGACTCCTGTGTCCGGTTTTAGTACCTTCTCCCAGGGCGAGCTCTGCACAGCTCCAGCTCCTGGCGCTTCTCCTTGGCTCCTACAGAGCTCCTGATGTCTATCTGTCCCTGTTTCTGCGTGTCCAGACCAGACTCCGTCTCTGTCTGGAACTCCTCTCGCTTAACCCTGCCTCAGCCCCAGTTTATGTAGGGGAAGTTCTTCCCCTCCCAGGACTGGGCAGGAGGTGTGGCATGCTTAGGATTCCTGCCCAGGAGACCTCCCACCTGCTCACAGACGTAATATTGCTATTACTGTGGAAACCAGACCCCTGGGGTGCCACACATGTCACCTGCAGCGGTGCTCAGTAAGGATCACCCCAGAGGCTGACTCACTTACAAGGGTGTCATCCCCATGGGTGCATGCCACATGCAGCGGTGCTCAGTGAGGAGCACCCCAAAGGCTGACTCAATCACAGGGTTGTCATCTCCATGGGTGCATGTCACCTGTAACAGCGCTCAGTAAGGATCACCCCAGAGGCTGACTCAATCACAGGGGTGTCATCCCCATGGGTGCATGTCACCTGCAGCGGTGCTCAGTAAGGATCTTCCTGAGGCTGACTCACTCACAGGGGTGTCATCCCCATGGGTGCATGTCACCTGCAGCGGTGCTCAGTAAGGATCACCCCAGAGGCTGACCCACCCACAGAGGTGTCATCCCCACAGTTGCATGTCACCTGCAGCGGTGCTCAGTAAGGATCACCCCAAAGGCTGACCCACCCACAGAGGTGTCATCCCCACAGTTGCATGTCACCTGCAGCGATGTTCGGTAAGGATCACCCAATAGGCTGACTCACCCACAGGGGTGTCATCCCCATGGGTGCATGCCACCTGCAGCGGTGCTCAGTGAGGATCACCCCAAAGGCTGACTCAATCACAGGGGTGTCATCTCCATGGGTGCATGTCACCTGTAGCAGCGGTGCTCAGTAAAGATCACCCCAGAGGCTGACTCACTCACAGTGGTGTCATCTCCATGGGTGCATGTCACCTGTAGCGGCAGTGCTCAGTAAGGATCACCTCAGAGGTTGACTCGCCCATAGGAGTTTCATCCCCATGGGTGCATGTCACCTGCAGTGGCCGTGCTCAGTAAGGACCAACCCAGAGGCTGACTCACCCACAGAGGTGTCATCCCCATGGGTGCATGTCACCTGTAGCGGTGCTCAGTAAGGATCACTCCAGAGGCTGACTCACCCACAGGGGTGTCATCCCCACGGGTGCATGTCACCTGCAGCGGTGCTCAGTAAGGATCACCCCAGAGGCTGACTCACTCACAGGGGTGTCATCCCCACGGGTGCATGTCACCTGAAGCGATGCTCAGTAAGGATCACCCCAGAGGCTGACTCACTCACAGAGGTGTCATCCCCATGTGTGCTTGTCACTTGCAGTGGTGCTCAGTAAGGATCACCCCAGAGGCTGACTCACCCACAGCGGTGTCATACCCATGGGTGCATGTCACCTACAGCGGGGCTCAGTAAGGATCACTCCAGAGGCTGACTCACTCACAGAGGTGTCATCCCCATGGGTGCATGTAACCTGCAGCGGTGCTCAGTAAGGATCACCCAGAGGCTAACTCTCTCACAGGGGTGTCATCCCCATGGGTGCATGTGACCTGCAGCGGTGCTCAGTAAGGATCACCCCAGAGGCTGACTCATTAACAGGAGTATCATCCACACGGGTGCATGTCACCTGCAGCAGTAGTCAGTAAGGATCACCCCAGAGGCTGACTCACCCACAGAGGTGTTATCCCCATGGGTGCATGTCACCTGCAGCAGTGCTCAGTAAGGATCACCGCAGAACCTGACTCACCCACAGTGGTGTCTTCCCCATGGGTGCATGTCACCTGCAGCGTTGCTCAGTAAGGATCACCCCAGAGGATGACTCACCCACAGGGGTGTCATCCCCATTGTTGCATGTCACCTGCAGTGGCAGTGCTCAAAAAGGATCACCCCAGAGGCTGACTCACCCACAGTGGTGTCATCCCCATGGGTGCATGTCACCTGCAGAGGTGCTCAGTAAGGATCACCCCAGAGGCTGAATCACCCACAGAGGTGTTATCTCCACGGTTGCATGTAACCTGCAGCGGTGCTCGGTTAGGATCACCCCAGAGGCTGACTCACCCCAAGAGGTGTCATCCCCCCGGGTGCATGTCACCTGCAGAGGTGCTCAATAAGGATCACCCCAGAGGCTGACTCACTCACAGGGTGTCATCCCCATGGGTGCGTGTCACCTGCAGCGGTGCTCAGTAAGGATAACCCCAGAGGCTGACTCAGTCACAGGGGTGCCATCCCCATGGGTGCATGTCACCTGCAGCGGTGCTCAGTAAGGATCACCCCAGAGGCTGACTCACTCACAGGGGTGTCATCCCCATGGGTGTATGTCACCTGCAGTGATGGTCAGTAAGGATCATCCCAGAGGCTGACTGACCCACAGGGGTGTCATCCCCATGGGTGCATGTCACCTGCAGCGGCAGTGCTCAGTAAGGATCACCCCAGATGCTGACTCACTCACAGGAGTGTCATCCCCATGGGTGTATGTCACCTGCAGCTGTGCTCAGTAAGGATCATCACAGAGGCTGACCGACCCACAGGGGTGTCATCCCCATGGGTGCATATCACCTGCAGCGGTGCTCAGTAAGGATCACCCTAGATGCTGACTCACCCATAGAGGTGTCATCTAGAGATGAGCGTTGTTAGACTCGAACTGTTCGCCAATCTCAAATTCGAGCTGTTTTGGGCGGCGTTCGAGCCGTTCGGTGAACACGAACGATTTGAAAAAAATTCGGCTGTTCGAGGTTATGTTCGATAACTGTTCATGCACCAAAATCATAACTGGATTTTTTCTCAGTAATGATGAAAATTAATGTTAATACGCAGTTTGAGTGTACAGCAGGGCGGGGGAGGGGCAGGGGATGGATCTCTGCAGAAATAATGAAGATCTCCATTTTTTTTTTCTCTTTCCCGCATTTACAGTGGGGAGGTGCAATCTGTCAGCCTATCAGCAGCGCACACACGGAGCGAAGTGCTTTTTTTCACACAAGCAAGGGCATGTGTCATTGGCAGTGTATGTCACATGTCCTTGCCCTATAAGACCCAGCCATTTTCCCCGTCGCCACCATTTTCTCACTGCTGCAGCTGTGTGTTAGACGTCACCGCTGTTGCTGTGTGCGCTATACCTTGTTAATTTCAAGCCAATTTTCACACAAATCTACAGATAGCTTGGGAGTAGGGAATAGTTGTGATTGCTGTCCTTTTAAGGACTAGGTTACAGCATTTCCTACGACTTTTATCAGGCAGGTCTGTGCTCTTAAATAGATAGGTTGGGAGTAAAGACTAATTGTAATTGCAGTCCTTTTCAGGACTAAGTTACATCAGTTCCTATCAGTTTTTGCCAGGCAGGTCTGTGCCAGTGCTGTGCAAGTTTTTTTTCACAGCATTTGGCTAAATCTTGCAAAGCTAATCCTTTTTGGCCTATTGCAGAGTGTGTTAGTCAGTGGAGTAGCCTATCTGTGTTGCAAGCTATACCACCTGTGTATAGAATACCAATTTTTTTACTGCACCTAGTGAAGTAAAACCTTTTGGGCATAGCATCATTCTATTAGTCCATCTATACTGACCTCCATCAGTTTGCAAATTGAATATATTTTTTTTCTGCATCTAGCTCTGAAAAAATATTTGGGCTTCTAGCAGTGTGTGGGACTTGGTCTATTAGTCCATCTATACTGACCTCCATCAGGTTGCAAATTGAATATAATTTTTTTCTGCATCTAGCTCTGAAAAAATATTTGGGCTTCTAGCAGTGTGTGGGACTTGGTCTATTAGTCCATCTATACTGACCTCCATCAGGTTGCAAATTGAATATAATTTTTTTCTGCATCTAGCTCTGAAAAAATTTTTGGGCTTCTAGCAGTGTGTGGGATTTGGTCTATTAGTCCATCTATACTGACCTCCATCAGGTTGCAAATTGAATATAATTTTTTTCTGCATCTAGCTCTGAAAAAATATTTGGCCTTCTAGCAGTGTGTGGGACTTGGTCTATTAGTCCATCTATACTGACCTCCATCAGGTTGCAAATTCAAAATAATTTTTTGTCTGCATCTAGCTCTGAAAAAATATTTGGCCTTCTAGCAGTGCGTGGGACTTGTTCTATTAGTCCATCTATACTGACCTCCATCAGGTTGCAAATTGAATATAATTTTTGTCTGCATCTAGCTCTGAAAAAATATTTGGGCTTCTAGCAGTGTGTGGGACTTGTTCTATTAGTCCATCTATACTGACCTCCATCAGGTTGCAAATTAAAAATAATTTTTATCTGCATCTAGCTCTGAAAAAATATTTGGGCTTCTAGCAGTATGTGGGACTTGTTCCATTAGTCCATCTATATTGACCTCCATCAGGTTGCAAATTGAATACAATTTTTTTCTGCATCTAGCTCTGAAAAAATATTTGGGCTTCTAGCAGTGTGTGGGACTTGTTCTATTAGTCCATCTATACTGACCTCCATCAGGTTGCAAATTGAATATAATTTTTTTCTGCATCTAACCCAGACGATAGTTTTGGCCTAATACTACAGTTTGGCCACTCAGCTCTGCTCGGTTCCCATCCATTGCTTTTTTGTGCAAACAACTCCAGAGTTGTGAATTAGTTAACCACCAAAATGAGTGGAAAAAGGCCTGCTGCTGGTGGAAAGGGGAATAGGCGTGTTGGGAAGGGGAAAAAAGGTTGTGTCCGTGGGGTAGGTGTTAAAGCAACAGTAACATCTGCAGAAGAAAAACCATCTTCCAGCCAAACTAAAATGTCTACTTCTTTTAGCGGACAATGTGATAAGATCCCTTTCTTACGGCCACGCCAATCGCTACAAATTCCAGATGAGGCACAAAAACAGCAGGTGCTTCAACGGATTTCAAGTGCTCCTTTAAGTGGGCTCTCCTCCACATCAACTTCAACATCACAAATACTCCAGTCCTCAGAGGTGTCACCCCAATCGCACTTGCTTCCTCACAGCTCCCAAATCTCCAGCTGCCCGTCTGAGTATGAGGTAGAACAGATGGTTGAGTCTGCAGAGCTGTTTACTCATACTATAGCCTGGGAATCAGAGGTCGGCTCCAGCGCTTCTGTGAATCCAGACGAGGAAATGATCTGCACTGATGCCCAGAATCTTTATAAGTCGGATCCAGGACCAGACGCAGAAGGTTCTGAACATAATGTAGACCCTCATTCCCAAACTGTAACTCCTGTTGGTGGAGACAATGAGGAAGATGATGATGAGACTCAAATACCTGATTGGAGCGACAACTTTAGTTTTTTGTCAGGGCAGTAACAGGTTGGCTCTCAGGACGACGGGTGTGATAACACACAGGGTGATGATGATGAGGTTGGAGATCCCACTTACTGTCAACCCACAGTCAGCCAAGAGATGAGGTCAGCAGAGGAGGTGGAGGAGGATGCTAGTGACGACGAGGTCAGGTTGCGCCTTCCTGGACAGAGACGTAGTACTGGAAGCACGTCAACAACTGCATCCTCAAACACAACTCTGCCTCTGACCACAAGTCGTGGTGGCTCTTCAGGTCGCATGGGTGCTAAGCCTTGCATAGCCTGGGCATTTTTTCAGATCGATAAAGATGACCCAACTCGTGTTATCTGTAACATTTGTCAACAAAAGCTAAGTAGAGGCCAAAAAATACATAGTTTGAGTACTTCATGCGTGAACCGGCACATGGACATGAAGCATAAGTTGCAGTGGGAAGCTCACTGTGCTACAATGCGGCATAACCGGCCGGGCCAATCACCGTCTGCCACATCTTGTGCATCGGCGGCCTCTTCATCCTCTGTGACTGGGGGGACAGCAGTCACACCTGTTTTGGGACGCAGACCTGCCACCTCTTTACCCTCAACAGCCAGCGTGATTGGCAGGTCATCATTTTCTTTGGAGGTGGTAACACCAGCTGGTGTTGAGCGCTGTCCGACATCGATAGCACCACCTTTGGATCAAGGCAACCTAACATGTCCGCCTGCATCTTCCTCACAGACCGTAGTTTGCCAGGGACACCCTTATCAACCCCGTCTAAGCACAACAGCCAGCCCTCGGTCCCTCAGATGTGGACAAGTAAAAGACCATTTCCTCCTAGCCATGAGAAAGCTAAGAGGTTGAATTTCACCATCTGCAAGCTCTTGGCTACAGAAATGCTGCCTTTCCGCCTGGTGGACACAGAGGATTTTCGAGACCTTATGTCCGTCGCAGTGCCCCAGTACCAGATGCCCAGTCAGCACTACTTCTCAAAGAAAGGTGTGCCTGCGCTCCACCAGCATGTCGCACACAACATCACCGCTTCTTTGAGAAACTCTGTGTGACAGGGTGCATTTCACCACAGACACTTGGACGAGTAGGCATGGACAGGGGCGTTACATGTCGCTGACTGGGCACTGGGTAACTATGGTGACAGCAGGACAAGGGGCTGCTGTCTAAGTCTTGCCGTCCCCATGAGTTGTGCGTCAATCCTCTTTATCTCAAAGTTCCTCCACTGCTTCTGCCTCCTCAACCTCCTCTCGGTCCTCCACCTGCACCCAAAGCTTGTCTGGTCATGCCACATGAATGCCCTACCACAAGGTAAGCCAGCGCAGGACAGAGACAGAGACAGAGACAAAGTTAGGCCTAGCTCCAGGCAGGTCAGAAACTTACTACGCACAAGCAAGAACCAGGAGGCCCAAAACCCGCTCATTGGGGAGGATCCGGACATACACCCTTCACCCTACAGTGCTCCGGGGAGTGCTTGAAATTCCACCAGTAAAAGGTACTGAAGTGAACATCGTGTCCATCCCTGTTCTTGCTCCGGCCCGGCGTAGTCTCTTTGTCCTGCATCCTCGTTCCTATACTGCCCTGAGGCCCCGCTCCACCTGTGGGGAGCTATACCATCAAGTTGCCTTATCACCGGCCTCAGTGGACTGCGCAGCGCTGGTGATCCTCACCAGAAGCCACAGGTGGCGTCACAAACTATTTTATAAACTTAACCAAAAACATCAACCCCTTTTTAAAGAGCGGCCCAGGGTATGGGCTCGGGAGCCAACCACCGCGACATCCCTAAAGGCCAGGCTAAAGGCCTGGGTACCGAGTCATCCCCATTCCCCTGGGCTAGTCATCTCTTCCCTGGCGTCACGAACAGGATTGCGTGCCCACTGCAACGACAAAGTGTTTTGCCCGTTGCCACCGGGTACTGTGCGCCTTTATTTTGAACTGTGTATGTAAAGTGTGGTGAAGATAGCCGCCATTGTTGGGCCGTTGAGCGAGAAGAAGGGCGTAACTGTGGGAAAATAAGGGGCGTACCTGCAAAAGAGCGTGAAGTCCCGGACACGCCCCACGCCTCAACGTCATATTATGAAGCGCCAGATCCTGTACGGAGAGTCGCTGAATGCTCTGACGAAGGACGCAAGCGACGCAAGGTCCTGAAGACAACCGTCACCTGCGGAGCTGCGGCCTACCGGAAGAAAAACCAGAAGGTAGGCCACGGTTAACTAGGGGAGCGCTAAGATGTCGGTCGAACAGCAGAACGCCGACCTAGCGGTCAACGTCCCTGAAGCCCAGCCCGCGCCCGATAATGGGCAGGCCGAAGCCGTCGCTCCACCAGCAGCGCCTGTAACACCTGTTATTCCTATGACTTTACCGTACATTCCTGGAGCAAAGTGGCTCCTCCAGTACAACGGCAAACCAGATACCCTGTCTGGATTCAAACTGAGGATATGTGGTATTTTGGACATGTACTCTATGACCGGCAAACAAAGAGCCGCCGTTGTATTAGGACAACTGACCGGTGCTGCGGAGCTGGAAGTGGAAACATGGTCGACCGCAGACCAGGAGTCAGTGTCCGCAATATTCCAAAAACTACAGACTGTCTTTGAGGACCTTACTGAGGCGGACCTTCGGATGAGGTTATACAGCTTCTCCCAACAACCAGAGAACAATGTTCGGGACTACACCTGGCGTCTCCAAGGGGCCCTGCGGGCTCTGAACCAGGTTAGCCCAGCCAGCGTTGAGAGTGAGAACAAAATGCTGAAGGAACAGTTTGCCCAGGGACTGAGGTCTCCAGAGGAGAGCAGGACTGTGCGTTGGTGGTCCCTAGATCATCCAGATGCCACCTTTGAGAATCTCAAGGACATGGCTATCAATTGACTGCAGCCCCTGGAAACAAATGCCATCCAACGTTACCAGGGTGGGGTTGCCCCAGAGCCTGCTACACCTACCTTTTCCCCAGTGACTGCTGAAGTTAAAGTCCCAACAACGTCCCCTAAAGAACTGGACAGTCTGCGCTTTGAGGTGCGTCAGTTGAGCAAAACCCTTACCACTGTGCTGAGTGCTCTGCAGCTGCGGACGGAGCCTGAGGAAGGAGGGAAAATTCTGCTAGCTGACAGCCCTGAGGATGTCCCCTGGATGCGGAGGAGGAGGAGGCCAACACCACCCTCGCCGAGGACCAGTGACCAGCGCCGCCCACCGAGGGAACCTACCTGCTACCGCTGCCGCAAGACCAGACACCTCACCCAGAAGTGTCCTTTAAAAGAGAAAACCCTGGGTCCGAGGGCCGACACCCAGGAGTACACTCACCAGGCCCATCAGACTGGTACAACAGGTTCATCGGAGCAAGACCTTTCCTGTCCATTGTACTGGATGGGATCCCAACGCATGCCCTGCTGGACATAGGATCTCAGGTAACCATCATGCCTGAAGTCCTCTACAAGAGGTTCTGGTCCATGGATGACTTACGTCTGCCAGCTCCAAATTTGTCTGTATATGCTTCAAATGGACTCCCCCTTAACCTACTCGGGGTTAAGAATGTGACTGTAAAGGTGGGGAGAGTGGAGTTGAAGGACCAGGGACTAATTGTAGTGGAGACTAACCCTGATGACAGCAACCCATATATGGTACTAGGCACTAATGTTGTTGGTAACTGTTTGGGAGAGGTTGTGTTCTTGCTCCAACAGATCGCTGACACTGCCAGACCGAGACAGAGGAGGGCACTGCAGAGGGAGATCCGCGTCCTGATGTATCAAAAGCAAGTAAAGTTAACAGATGGTGAAATCGGTAACGTGCGGGTAACAGACCCTATCCCCATTGTTGTCCCCCCAATGAGTGAAATGCTCATCTGGTGTAGAGCTGCCATAGGTCTTAGAGGACAGAGCTACCAGGCGGTAGTAGAACCCCTTTGCTCTGAGCACAGACCCACGCTCTTAACCGCCAGGGGAGTGGTAGATGTACGTAATGGGAGGGTGCCTGTCCGTCTTCTTAACCTAGGGGAAGATGAGGTTAAACTGCCACGTTATGCCACTGTTGCTAAGTTACATGCTGTCAACAACAACTATATCCACGAGGCGGAGTCCTTAACTTCACCAGAAGAAGTGGAGGATAATGACCCTGCAACCCAGGTGGAGGATTGGTGTCAACAGCTCCATGTTGGGACAGACACCACTCCTGCCCATCAAAAACAGGGTGTACACCGGGTGGTTCAAGAATACTCGCAGGTGTTCAGTAAACATTCACTAGACTTCGGGAGGGTTAAGGGGGTTCAACATCATATCCCCACAGGCAACCATTCCCCAATCAAAGAACGTTATAGGCCTATACCCCCAGCTCACTACCAGAAGGCAAAAGAAATGCTGCATGACATGAGGAAGGCGGGAGTAATTAGGGATAGTTGTAGTCCCTGGGCAGCTCCCCTAGTGCTGGTTAGGAAAAAGGATAGGAGCATGAGAATGTGTGTAGATTACCGTCAAGTAAATCGCATTACACATAAAGATGCATACCCTTTGCCACGCATAGAGGAGTCCCTAGCTGCCTTAAAGTCTGCAAATTACTTTTCTACCCTTGACCTCACTAGTGGTTACTGGCAGGTCGCTATGGCTGAGGAGGATCGGGAGAAGACGGCCTTCACCACCCCGATGGGACTCTGCGAGTTCAACAGTATGCCGTTTGGACTCTGCAATGCCCCCGGAACGTTCCAGAGATTGATGGAGTGCGGCCTGGGACACCGCAACTTCGAGACTGTGTTACTTTACCTGGATGACGTAATTGTGTACTCCAGAACGTACGAGGACCACCTGAAACACCTGGCAGAGGTATTTGAGTCACTGTCCCGGTACGGGATGAAGTTGAAGCCCTCAAAGTGCCATCTGCTTAAGAGGAAGGTACAGTACCTGGGGCACATTGTCAGTCTGGAAGGGGTAGCACCAGACCAGGAGAAGGTCACTGCCATCCAGAAATGGCCGGAGCCGAAGAACCTCAAGGAGGTGCGTCAGTTCTTGGAACTAGTAGGATACTAGTTCCGGAGGTTCGTAAAGGACTACAGCTCCTCTGCAAGACCTCC
Source organism: Phyllobates terribilis (assembly GCF_046119375.1). Lineage (NCBI taxonomy): Eukaryota > Metazoa > Chordata > Amphibia > Anura > Dendrobatidae > Phyllobates > Phyllobates terribilis. Next base: position 588,726 of record NW_027363111.1, read on the forward strand.
TGGTTGGGCAGTCCCCCAAAGGCAAAAACCCTCCATTCCACTGGGGTAAAGAACAGGCTGAATCATTTCAGGAGATGAAGGAGATCCTGACAGGTGATGAGATCCTAGCCTACCCTGACTACAGCCAACCGTTCCTGCTGTATACAGATGCCAGGAACGAAGGACTGGGAGCTGTCTTGAGTCAGAAGCAGAATGGGCAAGAGAAAGTCATCGCATACGCAAGCAGGAAGCTCCGCCCAATTGAGAGGAACCCAGAGAACTATAGCAGCTTCAAGTTGGAGTTCCTGGCCTTGGTCTGGGCCATCACTGAGCTTTTCAAGCACTATCTAGTCTCCAGCAAGTTCACTGCCTTTACTGATAACAACCCCTTGACCCATCTTGAAACAGCAAAGTTGGGGGCTCTGGAACAACGATGGATGGCTCGGCTGTCAAACTACCAATTTACAATCAAATACCGGGCAGGCCGCAAGAACGCCAACACCGATGCCCTGTCTAGGATGCCTCACCAATCAGACACGGAGGAAGAAGTGGATGACTTGGAAGAGATTGAGCTACCTGCCTTTCACCGGAATGGGATGATCCATGAGCAGAGAGTCTCCAACAAGCAGCATGGAAAGACGTTAAACCCCCTGCCTCACCACAGCTGGAAAGAGACCCAGGACAGCGACTCGGTTGTCAGCCGCATTAAACATCTGATAACCCAAGAAGGTGCCTCCCTGGAGAAGGATGCATCTCTCCAAGCAAAGCAGCTGTGGAATGAGAGAAGCCGGCTGTTTATCTACCGTGAGAAGCTGTGCCGGAGGTACGTTAATCCAAGAACCCATGAGATGGTATGGCAGATAGTGGTCCCGAAGACAGACATCCAAATGGTATTAGAAGCTTACCACGATCAGGCGGGGCACTTTGGCTGGAAAAAGCTAGAGACCCTGCTGAAGTGTCGATTCTACTGGGTAGGAATGCGCAGCTCCATTGAAAGGTGGTGCCGGGACTGAGGGCCCTGCGGCCTAAGAAGAAAGGACTTCAGCAGCCAGAAAGCACCCATGCAACCCATCAAGACGACTCGACCTCTGGAGATCGTGGCCTTGGACCATGTCAAGCTCTCCCCCAGCAGGTCAGGGTACTCCTATGCTCTGACTATGGTGGATCACTACTCACGTTTCCTGGTGGTCGCCCCTGTCAAAGACCTGACAGCAGAGACAGCAGCAAAGACGTTCCAAGCGTATTTCTGCAGACCCCATGGATACCCTGAGCAGGTACTGACGGACCAAGGCCCGTCCTTTGAGGCTGAGTTGTTCAAAGAGTTCTGCTATCTCTACGGGTGTAAAAAGATCAGAACTACACCATATCACCCACAAACAAACGGTCTTTGTGAAAAGATGAACAACATCATCATCGACCTACTGAAGACCATACCACTTGAAGAGAGAAACCAGTGGCCAGATCTACTACCAGACTTAGTGGATCTGTATAATCATATATCAGTCAGTTCCACCAACTGCACTCCGGCATATCTCATGCGGGCAAGGCTGCCCATGGATTTGGAGCTTGGTGTTGTTGAGCCTGAAGCTGATATGACCACTGAGGACTGGGACACCACCAGACAAGAGCAGTACAGAAGAGTACAAGCTTGTGTCAAGGACAGTCGGGTGAGAGAAAAACAGGAAATTCAATACAACAAAAACGCACCCGCAGAACCTTTCACACCTGGTGAAACAGTACTAAAATGGAAAAGACGCAACCACAAACTTGATGACCAGTGGGAAAAAGACCCCTACACTGTGTTACCGTCAAGGTTTGACAACAAAAAGACCTGTATAATCAGTCGTGATGGAGGAAAAACATCTGCTACTGTGTCCAGGGACCATCTAAAATTGTGTCCACATCTACTAAAGACTCAGAAAGAAGTGATACACACTGACCTTGGAGACTTCCCTGCGGATTGGCCTCAGATCGGAGGTGCAGTAATCATTCCAGTACTCCAATTCTATGAACAGCCAGAAAACCCTCCACAGCAAGTTGTACCTGTAAGTGCTGCAGAAGAGCCAGCTCAAGAAGTATACCCGGATGAAGGATCCCCGGCAGGAGCAGAGCAAGAGGGCCCAGCCAATGGTAGACTTGTCAGTCCAAGAGAGAGGTTAAGGCAGTTTTACAACATGGTTACACGTAGAACTGGTAGAGTAACTGAGGATACAGATACTGACACTCCACCAACCACAGCACTACGCAGATCAGTACGCAGCACAAGAGGTAAACCTCCTGCTAGGTACACTCAGTAAGTAGTCAAATTGCTGAAAGTGTAGATAGTTACCCCTGGGGTATTGTATATTAAATTGTGATGTATTGCATAGTTGTATAATTTCATGCATGCTTAACAATTTGTGCTTTTTCCTATTAATTCTTTATGCCCACATAATGAACTGCGTGGCTGAGGACTGTGTGCAGCCCAAAAACTCTTGATGTATATAATTGCGCTCCCTGGAGTGCCCCTTTTAGGTGACCTCAGAAGAAAAACCTGTCTGGAGTGGCTTTTGTGGAGGTCCAACTCGGGATCTTCATGCCCTGCAGCCACCCCAGGGCCTACGTAGAGGGTTTAGGACAGGTCCCTCAAAACTACCAAACTACTCTACTTTGTGAGATGGACATCCTGTATGGGAACCTCACCACAGGAGACTTGGACTCTGAGGACGCTTTGTATTTGTTTTGGTTATGTAACGTTTAAGATTCGTGCCTCCCATAAAGGGAAGAATGTTCTAGTATTGCTTATGTTTCCTATTGTTACTGTTTTTATAAAATGTACTTCAGCCCGGGAGTGCTGAGTTTAACTAGGGGGGAATGTGAAGCCCAGCTGTGCTTGGTATCACAAATCCTAGAAGGGTGTATTGAAGGATTCCTCCACAAGAGGCCCCCATAACCATTCACACATCTCCACCTTCCACCTCAGACCACCAGACGGAGCTCCTTAGGGAGATATAAAAGGGAAGGTGGAGCCAGGCAGCCGTTAGTCTATTCTGGTTTAGCAGTGAGTCCAGTGCAGTCTGAGACGAGCTACCTCAGAGGACAAATGCCTGTTTCAGCTCCTGCGATTGCTATCCTGCAGTGGAGCTTATCCAGATCAAGACTCCGTGTAGCTCAGAGAGGTGAGCTTTAGGTGTGCCGGCGCCATAAGATCGGTGAAACGCGGCACGCTGCCATTAGTGTGAGTAGCCTATTAAGGGTCCGAGTAGGCCGAAGGCAAAAAGAGTAGAGAGTTAGCTCATAGGGGGCAGAGGAGCTTAACTAGCTCACCCCGAAGAAGAAGTAGTTACCGGACACTGGGTCCGAAGCTTGCCGGGATCTCCATGACCCAGTAAGATAAACCGGAATCCCTGGAGAACTACAGGTCCCAGGAGCGCTAAAGTGCTGATACGTACCGGAGCCAGGAGACACATAGGCCCCGTAAGTCGGGAGCGTGCTGTTAGAACCTTGCTCTTAGGTTTTTTCCTTTGCTGGTCACATGACCTTGTTGGCCTATTTAATCCTGCTCCGCCCTTCTGGCTTTGCTGGACTTCATTGTATAACTACTTTCTAGCTAGCCTGTGCTCTGTATCTAACTCTGTTAGTTTGCTTGGTCTACGGACCTCAGTGTTCTATATATTTTGTTTGTTTGTCTGTCTGCTACTATTTCTGTTAGGAGGTGTCCCATTTTCCTCCCAGTCCTTAGTACTTCTAGGGATTCCTTCCCCACATCTATAGGTCTCCGTACAGACTAGCTTAGGACTTTAGCAGGTCTGATCGCAGGATCAGGTCCCCTGTTACATCGTAGGGATAAAGCTGAGTTCTATCGTAGGGACAGATCTCCTCTCTTTCCTTAGCTCTGGTAGCAGAACATAACAGTAAGTCCAGCCTGCAAATTTTCTAAGGAAAGATTTTTCTGTTCCATCATGGTGTCGGTTCAGGATTTGGCTCATCGCCTGCAGGGACTCTCTCTGGAGGTGGCCGAGCTCCGTCAGCACGTGAGTAACTGTCCTGGAGCACATTTCTTGGAGCCTAAGGTATGTTTGCCGGATTTATTTTTTGGTGAACACCGAGAATTTTTTTCATTTAAAAATGCTTGCTTATTGTATTTTCGTTTGAGACCCAAGTCCTCTGGGGATGAATCCCAGCGCATAGGGTTCATAATGTCACTTTTGCGCAAATAGCCTCAGGAGTGGGCCTTTTATTTGCAACCTAGTGATACATGCTTCAGATCAGTGGATAGTTTTTTTTCTGCTTTGGGACTATTATATGATGATCCTGACCGTGTCGCATCAGCTGAGACTGAGTTAAGACGTTTGAGACAGGGATCAGGTAATGTGGAAAAATATTGTACTCATTTCCGTCGATGGTCTACTCAAACAGGGTGGAACGATTCTGCTCTGAAAAGTCTATTTCTTGCTGGGCTCAATGAAAGGGTTAAAGACCTGCTAATTGCTTATCCTACACCTGAAGATTTGCAACAGGCTATGCAATTAGCTATACGGGTGGATAGGAGACTGCATGCAAGGGTTAATGAGAGAAAATCCTCTGCTATGTCAGTTTCTGGTTATGAGAATGTGTGTACTAACAGTGGTGAACCGATGGAGATTGGATCGGTGGCACCTCGCTCTCAAGAAAAAGACCGTAGATTTTTTGAAGGCTTGTGTTTCTATTGCGGAAAATCTGGTCATTTGATTAAAGGCTGTGAGCTTCGTATGAAGAAAGAAAAAAAAATGGTCAGTCATGCCCGTATTGCCTGTTTAAATTCCAAGGGTGTATTTTTAGCTGCTTCCACGATTGCTCAGGAAAAATTAATGGAATTTCGGGTGTTTGTCGATTGTGGGTCTACTCTGAATGTAATTGATGGGGGATTCTTGGAAAGACTCAATTTAAAACCCGAAACTTTATCATCCCCCATTGCTGTGGTTTCTGTGGATGGTTCCCCTTTGAAGAATATTACTCTCAAGGTCTGTGAATTTCCTCTCACTATTAATGGTGTTCACCATGAGAAATTGGATTTGGTAGTTTTGAATAACTTGCCTTCTCCAGTAATATTGGGATTGCCCTGGTTAAAATTTCACAATCCTGTACTGGATTGGTCTACCAGTGAAATTAAATCCTGGAGCCATAAATGTTATGACAAGTGTTGTAACGGGCGTATTGCAGCTTTGGATAGGGGAGAATTGCCTGTTCCTATTCAGGATTTTTGGAGAGTTTTTTTCTGAGAAGGAATCGCAGGTTTTGCCTCCCCATAGAGACTATGATTGCTCTATTGAATTTGTCCCTGGAGCGACTCTTCCTAAAAGTCGTTTATTTAACCTTACTATTCCTGAGAGAAAGGCTTTGGAGGAATACATACAGACAAGTTTGGCCGCCGGTCACATTAGGCCTTCTAAGTCTCCTGTGGCGGTTGGATTTTTTTTTGTAAAAAAAAAGGACGGCGGTTTACGTCCTTGTCTGGATTTTCGTGAGATTAACAAAATTACTGTACGCAATCCTTACCCACTGCCATTGATTCCTGATTTATTTAACCAGTTAATGGGGGCCAAGTGGTTCTCTAAAATTGACCTTAAGGGGGCATACAATCTGTTGCGCATGAAGGAGGGTGACGAATGGAAGACTGCTTTTAACACTCCTGTGGGTCATTTTGAGAATCTGGTTATGCCTTTTGGTCTTACTAATGCTCCTGCATTTTTTCAGAATCTTATTAATGACATCCTTAGACCTTTGATCGGCAAAAATGTGGTTGTGTATTTGGATGACATTTTGATTTATTCGCCGGATCTGGAGTCTCATTGGCGGAGCGTACGTGAGGTATTACAGTTGTTAATGGACAATTCGCTTTTTGCTAAGCTGGAGAAATGTGAGTTCGCTGTACAGAGAATTAGTTTTTTGGGTTACATTATCTCCAGCGAAGGTTTTGAGATGGACCCGGTTAAAGTTCAAGCTGTACAGGAATGGCCTAGGCCTATTGGTTTGAAATCGATACAGAGGTTTTTAGGTTTCGCCAATTATTACAGAAAATTCATAAAAAATTTTTCTAGTATTGTCAAACCTCTGACCGATCTCACCAGGAAAGGTGCTGATGCGGTTCAGTGGTCTTCTGAGGCTATTGAAGCTTTTGTGTATCTCAAGGAGAGGTTCACCTCTGCTCCCATCCTTATGCAGCCTGATGTGACTAAGCCGTTTTTGGTTGAGGTTGATGCTTCCTCTGTGGGGGTTGGCGCAGTATTGTCTCAGGATAACGGGGATGGATTACATCCCTGTGCCTTTTTTTCAAAAAAATTTTCGGAGACTGAACTGAATTACGATATTGGTAATCGGGAATTATTGGCTATTAAACTCGCATTTGAACACTGGCGCCACTTCTTGGAAGGTGCGGAATTTCCCGTTCAGGTTCTTACGGATCATAAAAATCTGATATATCTTGATGCTGCCAAGCGCCTGAATGCCCGTCAGGCTAGGTGGGCACTGTTTTTCTCGCGGTTTAATTTCTCCGTTACTTACATCCCTGGTACTAAGAATGTTAAGGCGGATGCCTTGTCTCGCAGTTTTTCTCCCATAGTCGGTGCTGAGAAAGAGGAGAACATTTTACAAGAAGGTGTTGTGATAGCTGCTTTGGACTCCGTTTTGGAAGATGAGATTCTTAAAGCACAGGAGAATGCCCCATCTAACACTCCTCATGGGAGGTTGTTTGTGCCTGGGACCTTTAGGAGAGATTTGTTTGTTGAGTGTCACGAATCTCGGTTGGCAGGTCATCCCGGAATCTCTGAGACCAAGAGACTGGTGGGTCGCAGTTTTTGGTGGCCTGGATGGCAGAAGGAAGTCATTAAGTGGGTCCGTCAATGTACTATATGTGCTAGATCTAAGTCCTCACATACTCCTGCTGCGGGGTTGCTTTGTCCTTTGGAGGTTCCCAGTGCTCCTTGGACACATTTGGCTATGGACTTTATAACTGACCTTCCCCCCTCTGAGGGTTTTACTGTCATCTGGGTGGTCGTGGACCGTTTTAGCAAGATGTGTCACTTGGTTCCCTTCGTCAAACTGCCCTGCGCTAAAACTCTCGCTAAGGCCTTTGTCAAGGAAATTGTCAGACTTCATGGTGTTCCTACTGACATTGTTTCTGATAGGGGTCCTCAGTTCGTGGCTCGTTTTTGGCGTGCCTTTTGTGACAGGTTGGGAGTTCATTTATCGTTCTCGTCCGGATATCATCCTGAATCTAATGGCCAGACAGAAAGGAAAAACCAGGATGTTGAGCAGTTCTTGCGTTGTTTTGTGGCAGACAATCAAGAGGGGTGGTCTGAGTTTCTGCCACTTGCTGAATTTGCTCTGAACAATCATACATCTTCTTCTGCTGGTTGTTCGCCTTTTTTTTGTTGTTCTGGGAGACATCCGTCGTTTGGGTCGTTCTCCAAGTTGGGATCTGCCGTGCCTGAGGAGGAGAATTTTTCCGGTGATTTGGAGAGAGTTTGGACGGATGTGCGTGGTAATCTTCAGGAGGCCAACAGAAAATCTAAAGACTACTTTGATAGGAAACGACAGGAGGTTTTGTTCGCTGTTGGTGACATGGTTTGGTTGTCCTCTAGGAATCTGCGGTTGAGGATTCCTTCTAAGAAATTGGGTCCCAAGTTTGTAGGGCCCTTTAAGGTGCTTCAGGTTGTCAACCAATCTGCTGTTAGGTTGGAGGTTCCTACCTCCTGGAGAATTAATCCGGTATTTCATGTCTCTCTGTTAAAAAAAGCTGTTGTGTCGGATGGTGACGCCTCTGCCTCTGTTCCTCCGGTGGTGGAGGACGGGGAATATGAAATTTCTCGCATCCTTAACTCTAGACGGTATAGAGGTAGTTTGCAGTATCTTGTGGCCTGGAAAGGTTTCGGACCCGAGGATAACTCTTGGGTGAGGTCAGATGATGTTTCCGCGTCCAGACTTATCAGAGCGTTTCACAGGAGATTTCCTGATAAGCCTGGTCCTAGGGGATCCGGAGGATCCTCTTAGAAGGGGGGGTACTGTTAGAACCTTGCTCTTAGGTTTTTTCCTTTGCTGGTCACATGACCTTGTTGGCCTATTTAATCCTGCTCCGCCCTTCTGGCTTTGCTGGACTTCATTGTATAACTACTTTCTAGCTAGCCTGTGCTCTGTATCTAACTCTGTTAGTTTGCTTGGTCTACGGACCTCAGTGTTCTATATATTTTGTTTGTTTGTCTGTCTGCTACTATTTCTGTTAGGAGGTGTCCCATTTTCCTCCCAGTCCTTAGTACTTCTAGGGATTCCTTCCCCACATCTATAGGTCTCCGTACAGACTAGCTTAGGACTTTAGCAGGTCTGATCGCAGGATCAGGTCCCCTGTTACATCGTAGGGATAAAGCTGAGTTCTATCGTAGGGACAGATCTCCTCTCTTTCCTTAGCTCTGGTAGCAGAACATAACACGTGCACTCCAAGAGAAGGACCTACCACAAGGTAAGCCAGCGCAGGACAGAGACAGAGACAAAGTTAGGCCTAGCTCCAGGCAGGTCAGAAACTTACTACGCACAAGCAAGAACCAGGAGGCCCAAAACCCGCTCATTGGGGAGGATCCGGACATACACCCTTCACCCTACAGTGCTCCGGGGAGTGCCTGAAATTCCACCAGTAAAAGGTACTGAAGTGAACATCGTGTCCGTCCCTGTTCTTGCTCCGGCCCGGCGTAGTCTCTTTGTCCTGCATCCTCGTTCCTATACTGCCCTGAGGCCCCGCTCCACCTGTGGGGAGCTATACCATCAAGCTGCCTTATCACCGGCCTCAGTGGACTGCGCAGCAATGGTGATCCTCACCAGAAGCCACAGGTGGCGTCACGAACTATTTTATAAACTTAACCAAAAACATCAACCCCTTTTTAAAGAGCGGCCCAGGGTACGGGCCCGGGAGCCTACCACCGCGACATCCCTAAAGGCCAGGCTAAAGGCCCGGGTACCGAGTCATCCCCATTCCCCTGGGCTAGTCACTTGGTCTGAAAAAAATTACCCTTACTGAGTACCACATTTTTTATCTTGATTTCTTTTAGTGTTTCTTAAAGCCCTAAAGTTGCCATTTGAAATGACTTTAGTTTTGTGCCATGTCTGTGATCTGCTTTTCTTCAACAACATTAAACAACTGAATGAACATTCTCCGAGCCCGGTGATTCCATAATTTTTGCCAGGGGTTGTAGAAGAGGGGACTCAGGGCGAAGAGAACTCAGTTCCGGCCCACAGCATGTTGATACCGGCCCTGTGCCTCCCCCCTACAACACTGAAATTCATAGGGAGTTTCCACCAAAAGTGAGCTAATATTACTCACTGTCGGCTTTACTTGCGCTAGTTAGCAAAAATAGAGGGGGCTGCACATAATTTTTTTAAAATTTATTTATAGCACAGGTGCTGGCAGATGAATACTCTCATCAGCCTGCTGAACACAAACACTAACATATACTTCCTGGAGAAGTCCATGTTTGGGGTCTGTGCACGGACACTAGGTGTTCGGTATGGATCCCGAACTTTACTGTAGCAGTGATGGTCGGTCTCCAAGGCAACAAGTTGTCAACAAAAGTGATAATATCACAAGATTGGCTTGCAATTTACCTTTTAATAACATTTACAAAGGGATTACTTTTTACAAGCACAATCCAATAATAGAAATAACTCTTTAACTGCTTCACTCTTCAGCCATAATGGTGTCTGCTCGTCCCGAGAAACCATTTACACACTTGTTGCACAGATGTTTGTTGAAGCAGAAACGTTTCTGGAGTCTCCATCAGTCGTCCGCAAATGATCTGTGGTTTCATGTTGCATCCGGTTAAGACCTAAACCTTTCAGCATTTTCCAAAAATGCTTTCTAAACTTTGTACCAACAAAAAAGTACAGGACAGGGTTGAGACCAGCGTGGAAGTAAGCTATAGCTTCCATTACAACGCTCGTGATTGTAAAGGAATCTGATGTGAATCCCTTATTGAGGACTTTAGCCAGGACAAGGGCATTATGAGGCAACTGTGTAGCTATAAATACAACCACTATGACCACAATTATCTTCATTGACTTCCTCTTCTGAACGCCTCTGGCATTAACCAAGGTCCGGAGAATAAAGCTGTAACAAAACACCATTGAGGCCAAGGGAATTAGAAATCCCACTGTCATCTGGAATGAAACCACCATGATCTCATGATGGGAGGGTAGTATTCTTCAAAACATTCCTTCCGGTCACGGCTGTTGCTGTATATGAACTGGGGAATGGAAAGGAGCAGAGCCAGGGTCCAGAGGAGGACGCACACTCCGTACCGCCACTTTTGTTTAGTCACCTGGTATTTAGCTGCCTTAGTGACTTTAGTGATAGAAATAAACCTGTCAAATGTGATTGAGGTGAGCGTGAGCATGGACGTAAATAAATTCACCCTGTATGTGATCCTTACGATCTTACACAGGAAGTCTCCAAAAACCCAGACATGTGCCGATTCATATGCCAAGAATGGGAGGGTGAGCAGAAACAAGATGTCTGCAATGGCCAAATTCACCAAAAAGGTGTCGGTCAGAGTCTTTATCTTCTCGTAGAACACAAACACGAGTATAATGAGCACATTTCCAATAAGTCCGAGGACACAAGTCACGGAATAGGCAATGGGTGAGAACAAGCTCTGGAGCCAAGGGTGGTCATCGACTGTATGATTATCATCATTCATGTTATTGTAGTCTTGTGGGTAGTCTTCAGCGCCCATCTGTATGTAATTGGAAAGAGGTGATTAGTTGTTAGCAGTGATAGTAAGATCTGCAGTTATTCTCTCTGTCAGGAGAGCAGGCTCAGAAAGTCAGGTAAGAGAAGCCTTCTTAAATATTAAAATGCCAAATGTGAAATGAAAAATATATATATACTTGTCTCCTCGACCGATGCGATGTCTGCCATTGTTCTGTCATAGCACTGACGCCCTGTAACAATGTCAGGTGAGTGCTGGTAGACACAGCACCAACATTCATGGTCCAGGTGGTGAGCATACGTTTTTATTTTCTTACATGAGGTGCTATAACATTTAAGAACGGGTTGTGCAGTAGTAGACAACCCCTTTAACACTATTGGGTCCTGCTGGGTTGCAGTTACAAGGCTGGACAAATAATAACCATGTAAATAATTCTTATGGGTAGTTTGCATTGCCTGAGCCCTAAAATCTCATATTGAATCAGTAAGTTCATTGAACTGCTCCTAAAACCTAGAAAATCTGACTGTGGCTGCTTCCATAACCTGTCACTGACCTACCTCACCATGGAGATGCCAACCCTATATTATACCTGGTCACAGACCTAACCCTGGGCATAAAAATCAGATCTGTTACTAATTGGAGCACTTAAATGTTTGACCATCATGATGCACTGAGCACCTGTACTTGGCTCATTCAGAGGTCTGGGAAACTCTGTCTGAGCATGGACCACAATCCGTGGACTGGGTGCGAGTCTCTCAACCTTAGTGTGACAGCCTTATAGAAACATATGAAGCTGTTATGCTTGGTTCTGTTTGCGGTGTATGTGTGGACTGAGCTTCACGGACGTGTGAATGAACCCTTGATTTGCTGTGTTAAATTGATGGATTGCATTTATGGCACCTCTCAAGTTAAAAAGAGCAGGGGGATCATGCACAGATCCCACCACTGCCACCAATTATTCAAGGAGAACACCCAGAGAGATGACGCAGATCCCACAACGATGAACAACACACCGCCGCCTCCAATCGTCAGGAGAATTACGCAATTGACTGGCGAGTGATGGACGAGGCCGCAGCTGTTTTCACTACTAGGCCAGTTATTGGGGATCTCACAGTGAGCATATAGTATATACACATAAGATTTCAGCCCATGGAATATATCTATATATACACCCTGGTACAGTCACTGCCAAACTCCACAATAATAAAAGGAACTAGTTGCTGCCACCACCTATTGTTTATATAGGCCAATTGGACACCCGTTACAGATAGTGTGTTGCTTCAGGGGTGTGGTACACCCCTGAGGAACTAAGCTATTCAATTTTATATACTTAATCTGAAAAGTAGGCAGTGTTTATAAAAATATATAAAGATGATACAAAATGGACAAAACAATGCAGTATATATCACATAAAATAAAAAGGGATAAACAGAACAAATATACTAAACCTCATGTCGGAGAGTTGGCTCTCATGAGGGGGAGCTTTTCTTTTTTGGGGGTGTCGATACACAACCACAGTGCATTGTGTCTCCCAGGACTGACAAAGATCATAGTTCAGCATTTGCTTTTATTAACACAAGTAACAGAGAACACAGAAAAAAGGATGCACAACCTCCATGTAAATAAGGGTGCGTTATCATGTACCAATATCTAAGTAACATAAGAAAAGAGAAAAGTCGGTACATATAAAAGAGAGACACGAGCTGAGGGCATCCTCCAGGGCTTCCAGTCTGGACCTTTCATATACATCCGTCCATTCTGGTGCCGGAGTTGCTCCCTCAGTTGGAGTTCCTCCTCCAGCTGCAGACGTGGGTGAGTGAGATTTAAGGGAAAAGGGGAAAAGTGAAGCTTCCGAATTGGTTACTGCCCTCAAGGCACTATTAGAGCAATTATCCGCTCCAGTAATGACAAGTAATAAAGTGATACTGCCTTTAGTTAGTATGCATAAGGATGCATTTTTCTGTCGGATTAGCCCTCTGGGGTCTCATTTACATGATAAGACAAGACATAAAATTTTGGAATAATGACTACATTACATGATAAAGCTTTAACCCAGGGGTGGGGAACCTCAGGCCCACTGACCATTTACGGCCCTCGATGACCTTTTATCCGGCCCCCAGGCAGATTCCCGGGAACCGCAGATCTTGGGCCAGCAGCTGTATTTTAAGGGTCACCGGCCTATTAAACTGTTCTTGTTCTGTGAGCATGAGCACGCAGTATTCACTACTGAACGTTGAGGCACGTGCAATGAAACATTATGTCCTGACACCAGTGCCAGCATCAGGATGTACTTTGTAGGTGGAGTTAGAGTGCATACAAAGCCATCCACAACCTGTCTCCTTCATACATCTGTGACCTAGTCTCCCGGTACATACCTACACGCAACCTCACAAGATCTCCTGCTCTACTCCCCTCTTATCTCCTCTTCCCACAATCACATGCAAGATTTCTCCCGTGTATCCCACCTACTTTGGAACTCTCTACCCCAACACATCAGACTCTCGCCTACCACGGAAACCTTCAAAAGAAACCTGAAGACCCACCTCTTCCGACAATCCTACAACCTGCAGTAACCCTCGCTCCACCATACCGCTGCACGACCAGCTCTACCCCCACCCACTGTATCCTCACCCATCCCCTGTAGACTGTGAGCCCTCGCGGGCAGGGTCCTCACTCCACCATACCGCTGCACGACCAGCCCTACCCTCACCCACTGTATCCTCACCCATTCCTTGTAGATTGTGAGACCTCGCGGGCAGGGTCCTCTCTCTTTCTGTACCAGTCGCCGACTTGTATTGTTAAAATTATTGTAAGTGTTTTTGCTATGTATACCCCCTTTTTTCATAATAATAGTAATAATACATTGACATCTGGTCATTAATGTCTGTGGATCAACACACAGTTGACAAAGAAAGGACACCAGTAGATAGGCCATTTGATAGGTATAGGCAAAAGGTTGCAAAAACTATGAATAATTGGTTGCAAGTAGAGGTGAGCAAATCTTTGAAGGTTCGATTCAATTCAGATTGACGAACTTCCCAATGTTTGTCGAACAGTTCATCAAACATATCCGAACCCCATTGGATTCAATGGGAAGCAAAACTAAACGCATACAGAACACCTTCAAAGGGGCCCAATAGCTGCCAAAACAGCTCAAATTAGAGGCAGACACCATGAAAAGTGGCATCAATTTACCCACAGTACACATTTTCCAATTGCACAGCAGCAATCAGCCATGGGCCATGCATGAGGTATCAGGGCCTGGGCCAGCATTTACAGCTTTGAATTTAACTTCAAATTAAGACAAGGTGGGTGAGGGATTGGTGTAGGTCTGCTGTACTGGGAGCCCTGATACCTCATGCAACAGCTCAAGCTACTTTTCTGATCAGCCACACTCAGGTGGCACAAATATCATTTTCATGGACTACCATTGGTACAAAAATTTAAGCATAGTAACACAGGTAGTTGACTGAAAGTAAGTGGAGGCCTGACGATCTACTGCTACAGGCAACAGACACGAAGGAGACCCAATCAGGAATCTCCACACTTCTGAAAATTAGTGGCAGACAGCACCAAAGTGGCATCAATTTCACTAGAGTAGAAGTAGTATAATGGAGATCAAAACCTCTTCCACTACAGCCAACCCAGCAGAAGGAGACCCAATCATGATTCTCCACATTTCCAAAAATTAGTGGCAGACACCACCAAAGTGGCATCAATTTCACCTGTATAGAAATAGTATTACGGGGACTGACACCTCTTCCACTACAGCCAACCTAGCAGATGGAGGCCCAATCAAGAGTCTTCACATTTCCAAAAATTAGTTGAATGTACCCTTCTCCTTTCTAAACCAGCTGTTTAATAAGCCTATGCCCAGACCTGTGAGTCACCTGTCAGTAATTTACCAATCAGTATTTCTTTGCTCAGAAAGTGTGGCTGGAGCACGCTATTAGCAACCAAAAATTAGATTTTATATTGTGGAGCCCTGGAACCAGCAGAATCTCAGTGCAAAGTATCATGGTACTAACAGAAGAAATTAGATTTTTGTTACTGTGGATGAGGACTGTAAACAGCATAATATTTGTGCAAAAAAAAAATACAAGCTGAGTTGTGGCCTGCTGTTTGTATCACGGTAGTAACAGAAGAAATTAGATTTTTTTTACTGTGGACATGCCCTGTATACAGCTGAATCTCAGCACCAAAAAATTACAAGCTGAGATGTGACTTGCTGTATACATCACGGTAGTAACAGAAGAAATTCAATTTTTTTTACTGTGGACGAACCCTGTTTACAGCTGAATCTCTGAGCAAAAAAATTACAAGCTGAGATGTGGCTTGCTGTATGTATCACATTAGTAAAAAAAGAAATTATTAGTGAAGAGTGAGCACTAAAATGCTCGGGTGCTCGTTGCTCTGGTCGAGCAAATCGTAATGCTCAGGTGCTCGACTCGAGCAACGAGCCCAATGTAAGTCAATGGGAAACTCGAGCATTTTTCAGTTGGCCCCCCAGTGGAAGTCTGCAGGGGACCTAAAAATTGTCCAAATCGATGGGAACAGTGCTGAAATGACATGGGAACAGCATGAGGAGGACACCTGGAAGCATCTCTGACTCCCAAGCCACTGCTGTGAACAATGTTGTCAGCGTATTACGCCACTTTTACGGATTCACAATATAACATACAAAAACAAAGCCAAAATGGATTTTCCTGGAAAAAACGTTAAGGGACATTCTTTCCAGGCTAATGACTTGTATATAAGGCAAAAAAAATGCTCTTCCACGCCTTGGGCTAAGTTTACACATAGCGTTTTTCATGCATTTTTGCACTTTTGCATTGCTTTCAAAGGTGAAAAATACATTCACCAGTAAATGTCATTTTAACATTTTACCACCTTATCTACCGATGTGGTGTGTGAGACATGATCAGGCACATCCTGTTCCATTTATGAAGGAGGGACTCTGAAAGTAACAAAGCCTATTTTTACAGGGTCATCAGTCGGCCCTTACCATTGTTAAAGGTCCAGCAGTCGGCCCTCGCTATTGTTAGAGGGCCATCAGCTGGCTTTGCTTTGCTGTTTCCATTATTAAGGAGCGGGTCTCCTATACTGTTATTGGGTATGTAGTGACTACAATGGCTGCCAAAAATCTGGACGCACCCCAATACCTCTTTTAAGAGACATAGAGGAGGGTCTCAGTAAAAAAAAATGTTCCCATCATAAAGGAGCGGGTCTCCTATATTGTTATTGCGTATGCAGTGACTGCAAGGGCTGCCAAAAATTTGGATGCACTCCAATACCCCTTTGAAGAGATGTAGAAGAGGTCCTCATTCAAAACATTGTTAACATTGTTATGGAGTGTGTCTCCTATACTAATAATACCCATGCACTAAGTGCATGGGCTGAAAAACATTTACCCCTGGGGGATACACATGAACATACTGTATAACACAGAATGGTAGAGGTAGGACTCTAAAATCTTTCCTACCGGGATCATAAACACTAGTGATGAGCAAGCACTAAAATGCTTGGATACTCGTTGTTCGAGTTGAGAAAATTGGAATGCTGTAGTGCTCGGACCGAGTAACGAGTCCAATGTAAGTTTATGGGAAACTGCTTTAGCATTTTTCCAGAGACACCCCCTGGCAGTCTGCAGAGGGCCTAAAAATTGCCAAAATCGATGGGAACAGTGCTCAAATGACATGGGAACAGAATGGGGAAGACCCCTGGAAGCATTTCTGACTCCCAGGTCACTGCGGTCAACATAAATCAGAGGCATTACGCCACTTTTATGGACTCACTCAATAAAACATACAAAAACAAAAGCAAAATGGATTTTCCTGGGAAATATGTTAAGGAACATCGTTTCCAAGTAATGACTTGTATATAAGACAAAATAAATAACTAAAAACAAAAATGCTCCTCCACAACTTGGGCTATGTTCACACGTAGCACTTTTGCATTGCTTTCAACCAAGACAAATGCATTCACCAGGATTTTTAACATTTTACAACCTTATCTGGCAATGTGGTGTGTGACACATCATCAGACACATCCTGTTTCATTTATGATGGAGGGACTCTGAAAGTCACAAAGACTATTTTTATAGGGCCATCAGGCGGCCCTTACTATTCTTAATGAGCCAGCAGTCGGCTATGTTTTGTTGATCCCGTTATTAATGAATGGGTCTCCTATACTGTTATTGCGTATACAGTGACTGCAAGGGCTGCCAAAAGTTTGGATGCAACCCAATGCCCCTTTGAAGAGACATAGAGGAGGGTCTCAGTAAAAAAAATGTTCCCATTATAAAGGAGCGGGTCTCCTATAGTGGTAATACCCATGCTGTGACTGCAAGGGCTGCCAAAATTTGGGAAAAACCGCACTAACAATTTAAAGACATACAACTGGGCCACAGTAAAGAGTACGACATGTTCCCATTAGAAAGGAGAGGGTCTGCTATTCAGTTATAGGGTATGCAGTGTAACATACCTGGCGGCGTCCTTGCATAGTGGTCCATCTCCCACTGTGCAGGAGCGCGCACTTGATCTCCTGTCCAGATTGTCTCTCTGGCTTCCCTCCATGCTGTCTGTTTGTGTCTGTCTCTGCTGCTTAAGGGCGGCGCCCGATCACTTCCTGCTTTTTGTACCTGCTGTGGGTCACACCCCTTGTGCGTCCTCAGCCTATTGCTGTCTGACACTTGGTATATAGCTCAGCAGCTCCCTTCTATCCCTGCCTGAGCATAGTGTTTTCCTTCAGTGTGTGCTTGCACTCTGAAGGTGCCAGGTCCCGTCTTTGTTTCCTTGTCTGCCTTTCCTGGAGGCTGTATTTCCAGGCCTGTCTAAACTGAGTCCTGTATGTCTCCTGCTTTTTGTATCAGTTCCCGTGTCTGAACTTAGTCCTGTATTTCTCCTGCTTTGCGGTATCAGCTCCCGTGTCTGAACTGTGTCCTGTATGTCTCCTGCTTTGCGGTATTAGTTCCCGTGTCTGAACTAAGTCCTGTATGTCTCCTGCTTTGCGGTATTAGTTCCCGTGTCTGAACTAAGTCCTGTATGTCTCCTGCTTTGCGGTATTAGTTCCCGTGTCTGAACTGAGTCCTTTCTGTGTATCTTGTCTGTCCTGTCTGAACACGCTCCTAGCCTGTTCCTCCCGCCTTCTAGGAGCCGATTACCTAGACCCGCTCCTGTATCTTGTCTGTCCTGTCTGAACACGCTCCTTGCCTGTTCGTCCCGCCTCTCTGGGGGCAGTATTCCCAGACCCGCTCCTGTATCCCGCTGCAGTGTCGGTCTCCTCCGTACACTCAGTTCCAGTCTGAACTCTCTCCTATCCTTTACCTGTTTTGCCTCTATGTCCGTTCCCTTCCTTTTTCTGCAGAGTCTGAACTCGTACCTAACTCCTGCTTGTTGTCTCTGCAAGTACTGTGTGAGTATCTGGCTCTGTCTTTCCCTTCCTGTCTGTTCCGTGTGAACAGAGTCCTGTCCTGCCCTGCTTCTGCCCGCTGCTCCGGCAGTCCTGTCCTGCCCTGCTTCTGCCCGCTGCTCCGGCAGTCCTGTCCTGCCCTGCTTCTGCCCGCTGCTCCGGCAGTCCTGTCCTGCCCTGCTTCTGCCCGCTGCTCCGGCAGTCCTGTCCTGCCCTGCTTCTGCCCGCTGCTCCGGCAGTCCTGTCCTGCCCTGCCTGTACCCCTCTGCCTGTAATGTTCCTGAGTCCCAGTGTGTACTGGGCCCTATCCCGCCTGTGTTCCTACCTGCTAGTGCCTCCCTGTCTGCACTCTAGCTGTGCTTGCCTTTACCCCCCTGCCTGCATACCCGCCTGCCTGCATACCAGTCGTGCCTGCCTATACCCACCAGTCTGTGTGCCAGCCTACCAGCCTGTTCCTGTATTCCCCTGTGTGGGTCAACAGCCGTGTCCGGGGTCTGTCCTGGAGTAGCACCTGGTCCCTCTGCTCGGTTCCTCCTTGGTGCACTGGCGTCGTATGCCGTCGTGCGACCCTGGTCGGATCGGGTGAATACTTAGTCACGCCCCTCCAGGCATTCACTCTCCGGCACGGTCCAGTGGAATCACTACCAATCACACGCACACGCCGCTTAGCCCGGGCGTGTGCATAACAGCATGCTCAGGCCATGGTTCCCGTTGAGCCCCACGGCCTTCGCCCTCTGAGAAGTTTTCCAGCGAATATATGCATTAAAATAAATAAATAAATTTTTTTTCTCTTAGCTGAGTTCCAGGCGAAATTACGCACCGTCCAGATGGATCTATCAGCTCTCGTTCCTGCGGATCCGCCACGTTACTATGGGGATCCAAGACAGTGTCGTGCATTTGTGGAGCAATGCATGCTACACTTTAAGGCCTACCCTCTCTATTTTCCTTCCGATTGGGCTAAAGTGGCCTTTATTATGTCTTACCTGGCGGGTGATGCCTTGGAATGGATCAACCCCCTATATGAAACACAGGATCCGATCCTCCGGGACCTAATGGCCTTCCTGGTGGCCTTTCTAATGGTCTTCGATGATCCTAACCCGGAGGCTCCTGCTGAAGCTTCACCTCCCAATATCCCGGAGCAGCCCCGATGGGTAATGTGTGTGGGTAGCGCAATAGTCCTCCAGCCCAATGAGACTACTGGCCACCCAGAATCCTCACAGGGTGACTACGCTTTCCGGAATACTTCTCTCAACCTCAAGAGGCAGTCCAGACGTGCTAGACTTAGAGGCAAGCCGTCACGCCAGGGTCTGTCCTCCCTGAGACCTCCTGACCCCAACCTTGAAGTCCCTACTGAAGCTTCACCTCCCTGTATCCCGGAGAAACCCCAATGGGTAATGTGCGTGGGTAGTGCACCAGTTCTCCTGCCCGAAGAGACTTCTGCCCATCCAGACTCCACACAGGAGAACTTCCTGCACCCGGCATCAGATGCTTCTCTCTCTTTAACCGGTGTGCATGTCCAAGGATGCTCCAAAGCTGTGGTTACCTCTGAGTCTGTGCACCTCTACTACCTGGCGGAGGATCCCCTGTTGCCTCCTGAATCCTCCGGGATACCACTCGATGACAAATGGAGAGAGACTTCTCTACACCCGGTACTCAATACTTTGTCCGCTTCGTCCTGTGAGCCTGACAATGGGTACCCCAAAGTGGTAGTTACCTCCGAGTCTCTACACCCCTCCGACCAGGCGGAGGATCTCCAGTTGTCTCCTGAACCCTTCGGGGTGCTACCTGGTAGCGAAAGGACAGAGACTCTCCTATACTCTGTACCTGATACCTCGCTCGCTTCGTCCAGTGAGTCCAACTTAGTATACTCCGAAGCAGAGGTTACTCCTGAGTCTCTACACCCCTCCGACCAGGCGGAGGACCTCCAGTTGTGTTCAGAATCCTTCGGGGTGCCACCTGGTGGTGAATGGACAGAGACTTTCCTATATCCTGGATCTGATACCTCGCTTGCTTCGTCCAGTGAGTCCGACCTAGTGTACTCTGAAGCAGAGGTTACCCGTGAGTCTCTACACCCCTCTGACCAGGCGGAGGACCGCCAGCTGTCTCCAGAACCCTTCGGGGTGCCACCTGGTGGTGAATGGACAG
Source organism: Phyllobates terribilis (assembly GCF_046119375.1). Taxonomy (NCBI): domain Eukaryota; kingdom Metazoa; phylum Chordata; class Amphibia; order Anura; family Dendrobatidae; genus Phyllobates; species Phyllobates terribilis. The sequence continues at coordinate 608,972 of NW_027363111.1, forward strand.
AGACTTTCCTATACTCGGTACCCGATACCTCGCCTGCTTCCTCCAGTGAGTCCAACCTAGTGTACTCCGAAGCAGAGGTTACTCCCGAGTCTCTACACCCCTCCGACCAGGCGGAGGACCTCCAGTTGTGTTCTGAACCCTTCGGGGTGCCACCTGGTGGTGAATGGACAGAGACTTTCCTATACTCGGTACCCGATACCTCGCCTGCTTCCTCCAGTGAGTCCGACCTAGTGTACTCTGAAGCAGTTGTTTTCTCTGAGCCTCTGCACTCTTCTGACCCGGCGGAGGACCTCCAGTTGTTTCCTGAATCCTCCGGGGTACCACCAGATAACAAAGAGACAGTGACTTTTCCTCATTATGTACCTGATAACCCGTCTATTTTTTCCTGTGAGCTTGACAAGATGTACCTCGAAGCAGAGATTACCCTCAAGTCTCTGTCCCCCTCCAACCCAGTGAACGACTGGTCCTCGAATTCCCTGCGGAAGATTCTGGCAGGCCTGAAGAAGAGGGGGCGTAAGGGGGGAGGTACTGTAACATACCTGGCGGCGTCCTTGCATAGTGGTCCATCTCCCACTGTGCAGGAGCGCGCACTTGATCTCCTGTCCAGATTGTCTCTCTGGCTTCCCTCCATGCTGTCTGTTTGTGTCTGTCTCTGCTGCTTAAGGGCGGCGCCCGATCACTTCCTGCTTTTTGTACCTGCTGTGGGTCACACCCCTTGTGCGTCCTCAGCCTATTGCTGTCTGACACTTGGTATATAGCTCAGCAGCTCCCTTCTATCCCTGCCTGAGCATAGTGTTTTCCTTCAGTGTGTGCTTGCACTCTGAAGGTGCCAGGTCCCGTCTTTGTTTCCTTGTCTGCCTTTCCTGGAGGCTGTATTTCCAGGCCTGTCTAAACTGAGTCCTGTATGTCTCCTGCTTTTTGTATCAGTTCCCGTGTCTGAACTTAGTCCTGTATTTCTCCTGCTTTGCGGTATCAGCTCCCGTGTCTGAACTGTGTCCTGTATGTCTCCTGCTTTGCGGTATTAGTTCCCGTGTCTGAACTAAGTCCTGTATGTCTCCTGCTTTGCGGTATTAGTTCCCGTGTCTGAACTAAGTCCTGTATGTCTCCTGCTTTGCGGTATTAGTTCCCGTGTCTGAACTGAGTCCTTTCTGTGTATCTTGTCTGTCCTGTCTGAACACGCTCCTAGCCTGTTCCTCCCGCCTTCTAGGAGCCGATTACCTAGACCCGCTCCTGTATCTTGTCTGTCCTGTCTGAACACGCTCCTTGCCTGTTCGTCCCGCCTCTCTGGGGGCAGTATTCCCAGACCCGCTCCTGTATCCCGCTGCAGTGTCGGTCTCCTCCGTACACTCAGTTCCAGTCTGAACTCTCTCCTATCCTTTACCTGTTTTGCCTCTATGTCCGTTCCCTTCCTTTTTCTGCAGAGTCTGAACTCGTACCTAACTCCTGCTTGTTGTCTCTGCAAGTACTGTGTGAGTATCTGGCTCTGTCTTTCCCTTCCTGTCTGTTCCGTGTGAACAGAGTCCTGTCCTGCCCTGCTTCTGCCCGCTGCTCCGGCAGTCCTGTCCTGCCCTGCTTCTGCCCGCTGCTCCGGCAGTCCTGTCCTGCCCTGCTTCTGCCCGCTGCTCCGGCAGTCCTGTCCTGCCCTGCTTCTGCCCGCTGCTCCGGCAGTCCTGTCCTGCCCTGCTTCTGCCCGCTGCTCCGGCAGTCCTGTCCTGCCCTGCCTGTACCCCTCTGCCTGTAATGTTCCTGAGTCCCAGTGTGTACTGGGCCCTATCCCGCCTGTGTTCCTACCTGCTAGTGCCTCCCTGTCTGCACTCTAGCTGTGCTTGCCTTTACCCCCCTGCCTGCATACCCGCCTGCCTGCATACCAGTCGTGCCTGCCTATACCCACCAGTCTGTGTGCCAGCCTTCCAGCCTGTTCCTGTATTCCCCTGTGTGGGTCAACAGCCGTGTCCGGGGTCTGTCCTGGAGTAGCACCTGGTCCCTCTGCTCGGTTCCTCCTTGGTGCACTGGCGTCGTATGCCGTCGTGCGACCCTGGTCGGATCGGGTGAATACTTAGTCACGCCCCTCCAGGCATTCACTCTCCGGCACGGTCCAGTGGAATCACTACCAATCACACGCACACGCCGCTTAGCCCGGGCGTGTGCATAACATGCAGTGAGTCCAACGGCTGCCATAAATTTAGAAAAAAAAAACACGAACAATTTAAAGACACATAGAGGTGGGCCTCAGTAATGACATATTTCCATTAGAAAGAAGAGGGTATTACTCCCATACTGTTTGCCTATGCAGTGAAGCAACCGCTGCCAAAAATTGGAGGAACTCCAATGCCCCTTGCAAGAGACGTAGAGGTTGGAGGGTTTCCTGCAAAAAACGCTCCCATTATTAGGAAGTGGGTCTCCCATACTATTTGCCAATGCAGTGAAGCAACGGCTGCCAAAAATTTGGAGGCACTCCAATGCCCCTTGCAAGAGACGTAGATATGTTGATATGGTACATATAGTGGTGATATGGTGGTGGAGGATGAGGATGCAGAGAAGGAGGAGGACAAGAGCAAATAGACAAAATCAGGAAGCGTATACCTATGTCTGGGTGTAAAGACAGAGGTGCATGGGAATAGAGTTAGACCTCCCCCAAAAAAAGACACTATATTTGACTTTATGTCATGCTGCTATCATTTGGTGATGTTGAGAAGTCAGGCCCAATTCAGCCCTTGTTCATTTTTATAAGAGTCAGCCTGTCAGCATTTTCAGTTGACAGGCGGATGCGCTTATCAGTTATAATTCCACCAGCGGCACTAAAAACCCACTGTGACAAAACGCTAGCGGCAGGGCAACCCAGGACCTCCAAGGCATAGAGAGCCAGTTCATGCCACATGTCCAGCTTGGATACCCAATAATTATAAGGCACAGAGGAATCATGGAGGACGCTGGTACGGTCGGCAAGGTACTCCCTCACTATCTTCCGAAACTTTACCTTCCTTGGGAGAATACCCCGCGCCTCAGGGCTTGTGCGATGGGAGGGTCTGAGAAAACTGTCCCAGAACTTTGACATTGTTCCCCTGCCTCTGCTGGATTGCATTTGTGTCTTTCTTGCCTGTACTCCTTGGTTGTCCAACAACTGTGACCTCTGCCGCCAGCGTTTTCAGATGGGAATTTGATAAATAATTCCGCAACAAGAGCCTTCTGATACTGCCCCATTTTATTAGGCCTGTCCTGCAAGGAAATAAGAGACAGAAAGTTCTCCTTGTAGCGTGGGTCTAGAAGTGTCACCAACCAGTAATAAAAAAATGCCAGAGCGCAATACAGTCTTATTCGATTAATAATTGTTGCAGAAGTATTACAAGCTGCTCACCTAGTAGGGTTGTGTTGGACACAATACCTATAAAGCCTGGACCCAGATGCTGCTGCTTCCTATGAATATGTCAGAGATAGATGCTGGGAATGGGAGATGTTTCTGCGTTCTCTGGAGTCACAACAAACCATTAGTATGGATAAAAATGTAGGTTTATTGTCTACGCGTTTCAGAGTCCACCGACTCCTTCCTCAGGACAACCATACATAACGAATGACAGTCACCCAAAATTTGGACAACGTGAGGGTCACAGGAAAGGCAGGGTAACATAAACTCAGCCATGTGTGCAAGACTGCAAAGAGGCAAGACTTCCATGTCGTCACCAAGAGGATGACTGACCATGCTCTCCTCCTAATCCTCTTCCTCCTCCTCCCTATCCTCAGGCCATCTACACAGAACAGACGGTATGACAGTTGTGCAGGTAGTACCGTCTATAGCGCATGAAACTAGCTCCTGTTCTTCCTCCTCCTCATTGTCACCCAATCCACGTTGGAATGGGATGAGGCTGGGCTGTGTGTAATCACCCTGTATGGTTCCTTGCTCCATCTCATTGTGCTCTGCCAGCAATGCATCCTCTTTAATTGTGAGCAGAGAGGGTTTCAGAAGACAGAGAAGCAGGATGGTGAGCGGCGATGATGCCATAATTAGCATCACCATCCTGCTTCTGGAGTCCTCAAAGTTTTGGAGGATGGTACAAATGTCTGACATCCATGTTCACTCCTGAGGTTTTATGTGTGGAGTCTGACCTGAATACCTATGGCCTTGTTGATGCTGGTAGTCAACAGCTGCCTTCTGTTAGAACCCTCCTGTTTCTTTTTTTCATCTTGTGTTTTGTGGTCACGTGACCATCTGCTTTTATATTCCAGCTCCGCCCTTGTGGTTGTGCTGGACTTCAGTGTTTGACTGTTTCTCTAGCCTGGCTGCTGGTCACATTAGACCTTCTAAGTCGCCTGTGGCAGTTGGATTTTTCTTTGTTAAAAAAAAGGACGGCGGTTTACGTCCATGTCTGAATTTTCGTGAAATTAATAAAATTACCGTATGCAATTCCTACCCATTGCCGTTAATTCCTGACTTGTTTAACCAGTTAGTGGGGGCCAAGTGGTTCTCCAAAATTGATCTCCGGGGGGCATACAATTTGTTACGAGTGAAGGAGGGTGATGAATGGAAAACTGCTTTTAACACTCCGGTAGGTCATTTTGAGAATCTGGTGATGCCTTTTGGTCTTACCAATGCACCTGCATTTTTTCAGAACCTTATTAATGACATCCTAAGACCTTTGATTGGTAAGAATGTGGTTGTGTATTTGGATGACATTTTGATTTACTCACCAGATCTAGAGTCCCATTGGCAGAGTGTGTGTGAAGTTTTGCAGTTATTGAGTGATAATTCACTCTTTGCTAAGCTGAAGAAATGTGAGTTTGCTGTGCAGAAAATTAGTTTTTGGGCTACATTGTCTCCAGCGAGGGCTTTGAGATGGACCATGTGAAGATTCAGGCTGTGCAGGAATGGCCTAGGCCTATTGGTTTGAAATCTATGCAGAGATTTTTGGGTTTTGCCAATTATTACAAGAAATTCATTAAGAATGTTTCTGTAATTGTTAAACCTCTAACCGATCTCACCAGGAAAGGTGCGAATACGGCCCAGTGGACTACTGAGGCCATTGAAGCGTTTGAGTATCTCAAAGAGAGGTTCAGTTCTGCCCCTATCCTTATGCACCCTGATGAGACCAAGCCTTTTTTGGTCGAGGTCGATGCTTCATCGGTGGGGGTCGGAGCAGTTTTGTCTCAGGAGAACTAGGGTGGAGTACATCCTTGTGCCTTCTTTTCGAAAAAAATTTCGGAAACTGAACTGAATTATGATGTTGGAAACTTGCGTTTGAACATTGGCGTCATCTTTTGGAAGGCGCTAGATTTCCTATTCAGGTTTTCACAGATCATAAGAATTTGATCTATCTGGATGCTGCCAAGCGCTTGAATGCCCGTCAAGCTAGGTGGGCACTTTTTTTCTCTCGGTTTCATTTTTCTGTTACCTATATCCCTGGTACTAAGAATGTTAAAGCCGATGCTTTATGTCGTAGCTTCTCTCCTACGGTCAGTGCTGAGGAGGAGGAGAACATTTTACAGAAAGGAGTTGTGGCGGCATTGGACTCCGTTTTGGAGAATGGGATTCTGAAAGCTCAAGATGATGCTCCATCTAACACTCCCCATGGGAGGTTGTTCGTGCCTAGAACCTTTAGGAGAGATTTGTTTGTGGAGTGTCATGAGTAGAGATGAGCGTTGTTCTACTCGAACTGTTCGCCAATATCAAATTCGAGCTGTTTTGGGCGGTGTTCGCGCCGTTCGGCGAACACGAACAATTTGATAAAAATTCGGCTGTTCGAGGTTATGTTCGATAACTGTTCGTGCACCAAAATCATAACTGGATTTTTTCTCAGTAATGATGAAAATTAATGTTAATACGCAGTTTGAGTGTACAGCGGGGTGGGGGGAGGGGCAGGGGATGGATCTCTGCAGGAACAATGAAGATCTCCATTTTTTTTTCTCTTTCCCGCATTTGCAGTGGGGAGGTGCAATCTGTCAGCCTATCAGCAGCGCACACACGGAGCGAAGTGCTTTTTTTCACACAAGCAAGGGCATGTGTCATTGGCAGTGTATGTCACATGTCCTTGCCCTATAAGACCAAGCCATTTTCCCCGTCGCCACCATTTTCTCACTGCTGCAGCTGCGTGTTAGACGGCACCGCTGTTGCTGTGTGCGCTATACCTTGTTAATTTCAAGCCAATTTTCGCACAAATATACAGATAGCTTGGGAGTAGGGAATAGTTGTGATTGCAGTCCTTTTAAGGACTAGGTTACAGCATTTCCTACGACTTTTATCAGGGAGGTCTGTGCTCTTAAATAGATAGGTTGTGGGAGTAAAGACTAATTGTAATTGGAGTCCTTTTCAGGACTAGGTTACATCAGTTCCTATCAGTTTTTGCCAGGCAGGTCTGTGCCAGTGCTGTGCAAGTTTTTTTCACAGCATTTGGCTGAATCTAGCAAAGCTAATCCTTTTTGGCCTATTGCAGAGTGTGTTAGTCAGTGGAGTAGCCTATCTGTGTTGCAAGATATACCACCTGTGTATAGAATACCATTTTTTTTACTGCACCTAGTGAAGTAAAATCTTTTGGGCATAGCATCATTCTATTAGTCCATCTATACTGACCTCCATCAGGTTGCAAATTAAAACTAATTTTTATCTGCATCTACAGTACCTCTGAAAAAATATTTGGGCTTCTAGCTGTGTGTGGGACTTGTTGTATTAGTCCATCTATACTGACCTCCATCAGGTTGCAAACTGAATATATTTTTTTCTGCATCTACCTCTGAAAAAATATTGGGCTTCTAGCTGTGTGTGGGTCTTGTTCTATTAATCCATCTATACTGACCTCCATCAGGTTGCAAACTGAATATAATTTTTTTCTGCATCTAGCTCTGAAAAAATATTTGGCCTTCTAGCAGTGTGTCAGATTTTCTCTATTAGTCCATCTATACTGACCTCCATCAGGTTGCAAATTAAAACTAATTTTTATCTGCATCTACAGTACCTCTGAAAAAATATTTGGGCTTCTAGCTGTGTGTGGGACTAGTTGTATTAGTCCATCTATACTGACCTCCATCAGGTTGCAGATTAAAACTAATTTTTATCTGCATCCACAGTACCTCTGAAAAAATATTTGGGCTTCTAGCTGTGTGTGGGACTTGTTGTATTAGTCCATCTATACTGACCTCCATCAGGTTGCAAACTGAATATATTTTTTTCTGCATCTACCTCTGAAAAAATATTGGGCTTCTAGCTGTGTGTGGGACTTGTTGTATTAGTCCATCTATACTGACCTCCATCAGGTTGCAAACTGAATATATTTTTTTCTTCATCTACCTCTGAAAAAATATTGGGCTTCTAGCTGTGTGTGGGTCTTGTTCTATTAATCCATCTATACTGACCTCCATCAGGTTGCAAACTGAATATAATTTTTTTCTGCATCTAGCTCTGAAAAAATATTTGGCCTTCTAGCAGTGTGTCGGACTTTCTCTATTAGTCCATCTATACTGACCTCCATCAGGTTGCAAATTAAAACTAATTTTTATCTGCATCTACAGTACCTCTGAAAAAATATTTGGGCTTCTAGCTGTGTGTGGGACTTGTTGTATTAGTCCATCTATACTGACCTCCATCAGGTTGCAAACTGAATATATTTTTTTCTGCATCTACCTCTGAAAAAATATTTGGGCTTCTAGCTGTGTATGGGACTTGTTGTATTAGTCCATCTATACTGACCTCCATCAGGTTGCAAACTGAATATATTTTTTTCTGCATCTACCTCTGAAAAAATATTGGGCTTCTAGCTGTGTGTGGGTCTTGTTCTATTAATCCATCTATACTGACCTCCATCAGGTTGCAAACTGAATATAATTTTTTTCTGCATCTAGCTCTGAAAAAATATTTGGCCTTCTAGCAGTGTGTCGGACTTTCTCTATTAGTCCATCTATACTGACCTCCATCAGGTTGCAATTTAAAACTAATTTTTATCTGCATCTACAGTACCTCTGAAAAAATATTTGGGCTTCTAGCTGTGTGTGGGACTTGTTGTATTAGTCCATCTATACTGACCTCCATCAGGTTGCAAATTAAAAATAATTTTTATCTGCATCTACAGTACCTCTGAAAAAATATTTGGGCTTCTAGCTGTGTGTGGGACTTGTTGTATTAGTCCATCTATACTGACCTCCATCAGGTTGCAAACTGAATATATTTTTTTCTGCATCTACCTCTGAAAAAATATTTGGGCTTCTAGCTGTGTGTGGGACTTGTTGTATTAGTCCATCTATACTGACCTCCATCAGGTTGCAAACTGAATATATTTTTTTCTGCATCTACCTCTGAAAAAATATTGGGCTTCTAGCTGTGTGTGAGACTTGTTGTATTAGTCCATCTATACTGACCTCCATCAGGTTGCAAACTGAATATATTTTTTTCTGCATCTACCTCTGAAAAAATATTGGGCTTCTAGCTGTGTGTGGGTCTTGTTCTATTAATCCATCTATACTGACCTCCATCAGGTTGCAAACTGAATATAATTTTTTTCTGCATCTAGCTCTGAAAAAATATTTGGCCTTCTAGCAGTGTGTCGGACTTTCTCTATTAGTCCATCTATACTGACCTCCATCAGGTTGCAAATTAAAACTAATTTTTATCTGCATCTACAGTACCACTGAAAAAATATTTGGGCTTCTAGCTGTGTGTGGGACTTGTTGTATTAGTCCATCTATACTGACCTCCATCAGGTTGCAAACTGAATATATTTTTTTCTGCATCTACCTCTGAAAAAATATTGGGCTTCTAGCTGTGTGTGGATCTTGTTCTATTAATCCATCTATACTGACCTCCATCAGGTTGCAAACTGAATATAATTTTTTTCTGCATCTAGCTCTGAAAAAATATTTGGCCTTCTAGCAGTGTGTCGGACTTTCTCTATTAGTCCATGTATACTGACCTCCATCAGGTTGCAATTTAAAACTAATTTTTATCTGCATGTACAGTACCTCTGAAAAAATATTTGGGCTTCTAGCTGTGTGTGGGACTTGTTGTATTAGTCCATCTATACTGACCTCCATCAGGTTGCAAATTAAAAATAATTTTTATCTGCATCTACAGTACCTCTGAAAAAATATTTGGGCTTCTAGCTGTGTGTGGGACTTGTTGTATTAGTCCATCTATACTGACCTCCATCAGGTTGCAAACTGAATATATTTTTTTCTGCATCTACCTCTGAAAAAATATTTGGGCTTCTAGCTGTGTGTGGGACTTGTTGTATTAGTCCATCTATACTGACCTCCATCAGGTTGCAAACTGAATATATTTTTTTCTGCCTCTACCTCTGAAAAAATATTGGGCTTCTAGCTGTGTGTGAGACTTGTTGTATTAGTCCATCTATACTGACCTCCATCAGGTTGCAAACTGAATATATTTTTTTCTGCATCTACCTCTGAAAAAATATTGGGCTTCTAGCTGTGTGTGGGTCTTGTTCTATTAATCCATCTATACTGACCTCCATCAGGTTGCAAACTGAATATAATTTTTTTCTGCATCTAGCTCTGAAAAAATATTTGGCCTTCTAGCAGTGTGTCGGACTTTCTCTATTAGTCCATCTATACTGACCTCCATCAGGTTGCAAATTAAAACTAATTTTTATCTGCATCTACAGTACCTCTGAAAAAATATTTGGGCTTCTAGCTGTGTGTGGGACTTGTTGTATTAGTCCATCTATACTGACCTCCATCAGGTTGCAAATTAAAAATAATTTTTATCTGCATCTACAGTACCTCTGAAAAAATATTTGGGCTTCTAGCTGTGTGTGGGACTTGTTGTATTAGTCCATCTGACGCGCCCCTGGGCCTGTGTCGCGCTGCGTTGCGCACGCGGGAGCTTACCCGGAGCCGGATCTGTTTAGGGTTGTAGTCTCGTGGCGGTGACCCGGTCCGTGCCCAGGGAGTCAAACTGGACGGCAGTCTGTTAGCGGTAGAAAACGGTTGATGACTACGCCACCCGTTGAATGCAGCCAGGGGGCTGCTGCTGCAGGGCAGACCGCTGAGGCCGGTGGAAGGATGGTGCAGCGTGATAGTATAACCCCCAACGGGAGGGGTATGGCCTCAGGGCAGCCGACGTGGATGATGGGGGTAGCAGGAACCACTCAGAGACGGTATGGTAGCGTTCAGGGTCTTTACTGATAACAACGATAGACCCTCCCGGAGTACTTGCTAGCGAACGGGGCCTGGTCAGTCCTTGAACAGATGGGATCTCCCCTGGCCAGGCGTAGTTGTAGGCCTCCGAAGCTGACTGTACTCTTCTGGCTACCTTGCTAGAAGCTGATGTAAGTAGCCCACGTCCCTGAGTGTACCGTGTGGTGCTCACCCGTATGGCCGGTGACTCGGGGCCTTCTAATGGCTTCCGCTCCACGATGGCGGTGCTGGTCCCACGCGTGTGACCGGGCCTTCGGGCTTCTGGGCCAGGGGACCTGAAATCCCCTGCCTGACGGATTCTGCTGCTGGGTAGAAGTTAGTCCCCACAGCCTCGGACTCCGGGTCCGGTAAAGAATCTTCTTAGTCAGGGCGAGCTCTTTAGCTGCCAGCCCCTGACTCCTTGTGACTCTGCTGCTTCCTATGCTGCTCTTGTCTCTACTCTTCCTGGACTCTCCAACTCTGCCTCAGCCCCGGGTTTATACAGGGGAAGTTCTTCCCCTCCCAAGGCTGGGCAGGAGGTGTGGCATGCACAGGATCCCTGACCAAAGGACCTCCCACCTGCTCTCAGACGTAATATCTCTATCACTGTGACAACCAGACCCCTGGGGTGTCACACTCCCCCCTAGTGAAATTTAGTACTCCGGGACTAAACACTTTTTTTGAAAAGTATAACAAGGTATATCAAAGAACAATAAAATACAATAAGGAAACACGATAAGATGGTCACGGATGTCCGCAACCGGGTGCAGTCTTTGAAGAAAAGCAAAGGTGTCCATTTCACCAACACAGGGAGACGTAACCAGGTAGGGGTCTGTCCTACCCCGAGTCCTTAACAGTCTCTAGTCCATCCTGGGTTACGCTCCAACTATATACAAAGGATTCCCGGTAAATCCACCGAAGACTCCTAAAAACAACTAGAAACACAAAATTACACACAAGCAACAATAAACAGGTAAACATTGTAAAACAACTTAACATTTAGATCCTCCAACGTGCGGGTAACTGGCCTCTAGTGGCCCTAGTGGACCTACGGAGCTGACTGTCTGGCCCTGAACTACAGGGTGTAGGAGCTGTCAAGGGTAAACTGGGCAGCTGTCTACCGGCTCTTTGTCTCACTAGGGGTACGGCAGGCTCACTATAAGCAGAGGGTGGATTCTCCTGTTCCGCTTGGGTGGAGTCTTCTGCCTCCTTGACCGGCTGCTCTTCCAGCTCTACCCGTTGCTCCGTAGGTTCTTGGGATGATGGTTGGAGGAAGGTGAGTACGGGTACCACAACTGCACCATTGACTTGAGTCCAAGACCGAGGGAAGTCCCCGAGCACGGTACTAACCATATCTTCCCTTTCTTCCACGGGTCGATGGTCTTCCTGTTCCTCCTCAGGGTTCCTCAGTTGTTCGGGGCACTTCTTCAGGTGGTCCCGGGATACAATGGCTGTGGTTTCCCCTCCGTCTTTACTGATGGTACAGACCTTCGGGTTCTCGTGGCTTGAGGGCAGTACGGTGTACGGGTCCTTCTCCCACTGGTCGTCCAACTTGTGGAGCCGTCTCTTCCTCTTCAAGACCTGCTCTCCGGGTACCAGGGGAACAGCGGGAGCATACTGGTTGTAAGTCTTCTCTTGTCTTTCCCTAGCCTGACAAAGACTTCGCTCCACGCTCTCCTGTACTTTCCGGTACTGCTGCTGCCTCTCTGTGTCCCAGTCTGTTTCTGGTGAAGTGTCCTCGGGCGTCAGGACTCCCATTTCCAGGTCAACAGGTAACTTACCAGGTCTTGCCCTCATTAGGTAAGCCGGGGTACAGTTGGTGGAACCTACCGGGATGTGGTTGTATAGGTCCACCAGATCGGGCAACTTCTCAGGCCACAGACTGCGTTCTTCCAGGGGCAACGTTTTTAGAAGATCCATTACCACCTGGTTCATTTTCTCACAAAGTCCATTAGTTTGCGGATGGTAGGGTGTCGTCCTTATCTTCCGGCAGCCATACAGATTGCAGAATTCCTGGAAGACCTCCGCTTCAAAGGCAGGTCCCTGGTCCGTCAGCACTTGGTCCGGGTACCCGTGTGGGCGGCAAAAGTGCTGCTGGAAGGCTCTAGCTGCTGTTCGAGCCGTTAAGTCCTTGACGGGGACGACAACCAGAAACCGGGAGTAATGATCCACGATGGTTAACGCGTAGACGTAGCCACTTCTGCTGGGGGTCAGTTTTACATGATCCAAGGCCACCAGTTCCAACGGTTGCCGGGTGACGATGGACTGCAGGGGAGTCTTCTGGCTGGCCCGGTCCTTCCTTCTCAGATTGCACGGGCCACAGTCTCTGCACCACTTCTCGATGGTTCCCCTCATGCCTACCCAGTGGAACCGCTCGCGCAGCAGGAACTCCAGCTTTTTCCACCCGAAGTGTCCAGCTCCGTCGTGGTATGCCTCCATCACCATGGCTGCGTCTCTTCGTGGCACCACTACTTGCCAGAGTAGTTCATGCGTCCTGGAGTTAACCATTCTGCGGCACAACTTCCCCTTGTAAAGGAACAGTCGACTCTTCTCTGCCCATAGTTGTTTGGCTTCCTCTGGAGCGTCTGATTCCAGGCTAGCCTCCGGGCGAGTCAGCATCTCCTTCACCAGTCGGACGGCAGGGTCGCTGTCTTGCGTTTCCGCCCAGTTGTAGTGAGGTAAGGGGTTCAACGTAGCAGCCTGCTTACTCCTTACCCGGTGGGAATACTGGATAGTCCCATGACGGTGGAACGCAGGGAGTTCAACTTCTTCCAGTCCCTCCGGATCTTCTCCTCCGTCCGGCAGGTTGGGCATCCTGGACAGGGCGTCCGCGTTGGTATTGGAGCGCCCTGCCCGGTATTTAATTGTGAACTCGTAGTTGGACAGACGGGCCATCCACCTCTGCTCCAGGGCACCGAGTCTTGCCGTGTCCAGGTGTATCAACGGGTTGTTATCCGTGTATACGGTGAACCGGGAAGAAGCGAGGTAATGCCTAAAGCGCTCGGTGACTGCCCATACCACGGCCAGGAACTCTAGCTTAAATGAGCTGTAATTCTCGGGGTTCCTTTCGGTGGGTCGCAGTTTTCGGCTGGCATAGGAGATCACTCGTTCTCTCCCCTGCTGAATCTGGGATAGTACGGCTCCTAGCCCGATGTTACTGGCGTCGGTGTAGAGGATGAAGGGCTGGCTATAGTCTGGGTACGCCAAGATTTCATCCCCCGTGAGGGCCATCTTCAGCTGGCGGAAGGACTCTTCTTCTAGCTCTTCCCATTTGAAGGGCGGCTTCTGGTTCTTGGCCTTCCGGGACTGGCCTATCAGGAGGTCCTGCATAGGCGCTGCCTTTTTGGTGAAACCGGGAATAAACCTTCGGTAGTAGCCTACCAACCCTAGGAACTGCCGCACTTCTTTTACGCTGGAGGGGCTTGGCCATCCCTTAATTGCGGTGATCTTATCGGGGTCGGGAGCCACTCCGTCAGCGCTCACCACGTGTCCCAGGTATTGCACCTTTGGTTTCAGGAGGTGACACTTGGAGGGTTTCACCTTTAGGCCATAACTCGCCAGAGCTTCGAACACCTCCGCCAGGTGTTTCAGATGGTCCTCGTAAGTTTTGGAGTATACGATGACATCGTCCAGGTACAACAGGACCGTCTCGAAGTTTCTGTGGCCCAGACAGCACTCCATTAATCGTTGGAAGGTTCCTGGGGCGTTGCAGAGTCCGAACGGCATGCAGGTGAACTCACTAAGTCCCATCGGGGTGGTGAATGCGGTCTTCTCCCGGTCTGCCTCTGCTACAGGAACCTGCCAGTACCCGCTAGTGAGATCCAAGGTAGAGAAGAAGTTAGCAGATCTTAAAGCAGCCAATGACTCCTCTATCCTTGGTAAGGGGTACGCATCCTTGTGTGTGATACGGTTGATTTTCCGGTAATCTACACACATCCTCATGGTGTTGTCTTTCTTTTTGACTAAAACTAGTGGGGCTGCCCAGGGGCTACAGCTATCCCGGATTACCCCAGCCTCCTTCATGTCTCTAAGCATCCCCTTGGCGTGTTGGTAATGTGCAGGGGGTACGGGTCGATACCTCTCTTTTATGGGAGGATGATCTCCCGTGGGGATGCGGTGTTCTACCCCCTTGACTCGCCCGAAGTCTAACGGGTGTTTACTAAACACTCTCTCATACTCTTGAACCACCCGATAGACTCCTTGTTTCTGGTGTGAGGGAGTGGAGTCAGTACCCAGATGTAGTTGCTGACACCAGTCCTCCATGTCTTTCTTAGAGCCGTTACCTTCCTCCGGGTGAGATGGAGGCAAGGGTTCCACAGATTGTATAGAATTTTGATTAGTGGTATATAATTTGGCTAGCGTGGCATACCGGGGCAGGTACACTTCCCTCTCCCCGATATTTATTATGCGAACGGGCACCCTCCCATGGCGTACATTGACCACCCCCCGTGCTGTCAAAATGGTGGGCCTACTATCTGAGTAAACTGGTTCTACCATTGCCTGGTAATCTCTACCTCTCAGACCAATAGCTGCCCGGCACCAAATCATCATTTCACTTTTTGGGGGCATGGCAATAGGAAAAGGGTCACACATTCTTACGCTACCAATCTCACCGCCGGAGAGTTCCACTTGTTGCCGTTGCATCAGTGCCCGGATCTCTTTCTGGAGCACCCGCTGCTCGCCGGAGCTGGCATTCTTGGCAACCTGCTGTAAAAGGAAAATCACCTCTGCAAGACAATTTTCAATTACATTAGTTCCTAGAGTTATCTTTGGGTGACTCTCATGTTTGTCAATGTCTACAATGATCAGTCCCTGTGCGGCCAGTTCGACTCTACCAATTTTGATGGTCACCTCTTTAAATCCGATCTGTGGCACGGGCTGACCATTGCTGGCGATGATACTCAAGTCGTCGTCAGGGTAGCGGGTAATATCCGAGTCATTCCAGTACTGCTTGAAGAGCACGTACGGGATGGTGGTGACCTGTGACCCGGTGTCCAGTAGGGCACTCATGGGAATGCCATCCAGTACCACAGGCAAGACTGGACGTCCTCCCACATATCTGTCGCGCCAGTTCGATGGGCCTGGTGATCTTTTTCCTGGGGGTTGGCCCTCTACCCCAGGTTGTGCCCGTTTAAAGAACAGTACCTTTCCATATGTCCGGGTTGATTGCAGCGGCGGCAGATGGGTCGTCCGTCCTCGCTGTATCGGTCACTGGGTCTTCCTCTGGCCGGTGGGGTCCTCCTTGGTCGACGCCGCGGGATGTCCTCCGGTCCGGATGCCAGCTGGACCTTCCCTGGAGTGGAAACCTGTAAAGACTGCACAGTTCGGGTTAGCGCAGCAACGCTCTTAACTAGCTCTTGGACCTGATGGTGTAGGTCTGGAGCCGGGTCATTGTCCAAAGCCTGCGCATCAGCTCCCACAGGCCCTGCCAACAAGGGCGCCGCCTCCTGGTGGTAAGTAATAGCTGGGCGCCTGTGGGTCACAACGCCACCCGGTGCTGGTTCTCGGAGCACCCGGATAGCTCTATCCTTGAACTGTGCAAAGTCCAGATGGGGATCCTGTAAGGCCATTGCCCGCAACTGGGTTCGGTGGGCATTGCAATATAAACCCTCTATAAATTGTTCAGTCAACAGCCTGTCCTCGTTTCCCACCCCATCAGGGTCGGTCTGCTTTATGGCCCTCAGGGCCTCTTGTAGGTTTAGTGCATAGTCCCTTATACTCTCATGCGCTCGCTGCTTGCACCCGTAGAATCTAAGCTTGATCTCGGCTGAGGTGCGGGTATCGAAGGTGTCCCTCAGCCGGGTTAGTATCTCTGCGACAGTCCTCCTCCCAGGTGGCCAAGATTTTACTTCTCTTTTGGCTGCCCCGATTAGTTGGGCCACCAGGATGCTCACTTTTTGCTCTTCTGTGAGGGGGTACACCTGGAAGAGGCTATCCAGCTTTTCTCTAAAGTCATGCAGGGTATGTGACTCCCCTGAGTACTGGGGTAGCCAAGCTGCTCCCGGGATATATGGCATGGTGAAGGGCATAACTGCAGCAGCGGTGGCGCTGGCGGGGGTCGAGGTAGTGAAGCTCTCCTCCGTATCCGACATCTTCCTCCCCCCTAGTGGACCGTGGCCTACCTTGCGATGATCCTCTTCCGTAGGCCGCGGCTCCGCAGTGGATCGTCAGGGTTGAGGACCTTCCGTCGCGCTCCTGTGACGTCGGCGTCTGCTGGGCTCCTTCCAGGACCTTACGCAACGTCCGGACGTGAGGCGGGGCTTCAGTTCTCGCGCGCTTTCGGAGTCCACGCCCCTCTTCTTCCCGCGCGGCGTCCTCAAGATGGCGTCCAATGGCGGGAAAACTCCACGGATGGCGGGAAGAAGGCTGAAGATGGCGCCGGATGGCGGGAAACTTCACCGATGGCGGGAAGAAGGCTGAAGATGGCGCCGGATGGCGGGAATCTTCACCACTGGTAAGTTTGAACAGTCTTTGCTTTTCAGGCACGCAGTACCCGGTGGTTGCGGGCACGTGATCCTGCCGACTACGCCAAAGTTGACGCGCCCCTGGGCCTGTGTCGCGCTGCGTTGCGCACGCGGGAGCTTACCCGGAGCCGGATCTGTTTAGGGTTGTAGTCTCGTGGCGGTGACCCGGTCCGTGCCCAGGGAGTCAAACTGGACGGCAGTCTGTTAGCGGTAGAAAACGGTTGATGACTACGCCACCCGTTGAATGCAGCCAGGGGGCTGCTGCTGCAGGGCAGACCGCTGAGGCCGGTGGAAGGATGGTGCAGCGTGATAGTATAACCCCCAACGGGAGGGGTATGGCCTCAGGGCAGCCGACGTGGATGATGGGGGTAGCAGGAACCACTCAGAGACGGTATGGTAGCGTTCAGGGTCTTTACTGATAACAACGATAGACCCTCCCGGAGTACTTGCTAGCGAACGGGGCCTGGTCAGTCCTTGAACAGATGGGATCTCCCCTGGCCAGGCGTAGTTGTAGGCCTCCGAAGCTGACTGTACTCTTCTGGCTACCTTGCTAGAAGCTGATGTAAGTAGCCCACGTCCCTGAGTGTACCGTGTGGTGCTCACCCGTATGGCCGGTGACTCGGGGCCTTCTAATGGCTTCCGCTCCACGATGGCGGTGCTGGTCCCACGCGTGTGACCGGGCCTTCGGGCTTCTGGGCCAGGGGACCTGAAATCCCCTGCCTGACGGATTCTGCTGCTGGGTAGAAGTTAGTCCCCACAGCCTCGGACTCCGGGTCCGGTAAAGAATCTTCTTAGTCAGGGCGAGCTCTTTAGCTGCCAGCCCCTGACTCCTTGTGACTCTGCTGCTTCCTATGCTGCTCTTGTCTCTACTCTTCCTGGACTCTCCAACTCTGCCTCAGCCCCGGGTTTATACAGGGGAAGTTCTTCCCCTCCCAAGGCTGGGCAGGAGGTGTGGCATGCACAGGATCCCTGACCAAAGGACCTCCCACCTGCTCTCAGACGTAATATCTCTATCACTGTGACAACCAGACCCCTGGGGTGTCACACATCTATACTGACCTCCATCAGGTTGCAAACTGAATATATTTTTTTCTGCATCTACCTCTGAAAAAATATTTGGGCTTCTAGCTGTGTGTGGGACTTGTTGTATTAGTCCATCTATACTGACCTCCATCAGGTTGCAAACTGAATATATTTTTTTCTGCATCTACCTCTGAAAAAATATTGGGCTTCTAGCTGTGTGTGGGACTTGTTGTATTAGTCCATCTATACTGACCTCCATCAGGTTGCAAACTGAATATATTTTTTTCTGCATCTACCTCTGAAAAAATATTGGGCTTCTAGCTGTGTGTGGGTCTTGTTCTATTAATCCATATATACTGACCTCCATCAGGTTGCAAACTGAATATAATTTTTTTCTGCATCTAGCTCTGAAAAAATATTTGGCCTTCTAGCAGTGTGTCGGACTTTCTCTATTAGTCCATCTATACTGACCTCCATCAGGTTGCAAATTAAAACTAATTTTTATCTGCATCTACAGTACCTCTGAAAAAATATTTTGGCTTCTAGCTGTGTGTGGGACTTGTTGTTTTAGTCCATCTATACTGACCTCCATCAGGTTGCAAACTGAATATATTTTTTTCTGAATCTACCTCTGAAAAAATATTTGGGCTTCTAGCTGTGTGTGGGACTTGTTGTATTAGTCCATCTATACTGACCTCCATCAGGTTGCAAACTGAATATATTTTTTTCTGCATCTACCTTTGAAAAAATATTGGGCTTCTAGCTGTGTGTGGGACTTGTTGTATTAGTCCATCTATACTGACCTCCATCAGGTTGCAAACTGAATATATTTTTTCTGCATCTACCTCTGAAAAAATATTGGGCTTCTAGCTGTGTGTGGGTCTTGTTCTATTAATCCATCTATACTGACCTCCATCAGGTTGCAAACTGAATATAATTTTTTTCTGCATCTAGCTCTGAAAAAATATTTGGCCTTCTAGCAGTGTGTCGGACTTTCTCTATTAGTCCATCTATACTGACCTCCATCAGGTTGCAAATTAAAACTAATTTTTATCTGCATCTACAGTACCTCTGAAAAAATATTTGGGCTTCTAGCTGTGTGTGGGACTTGTTGTATTAGTCCATCTATACTGACCTCCATCAGGTTGCAAATTAAAAATAATTTTTATCTGCATCTACAGTACCTCTGAAAAAATATTTGGGCTTCTAGCTGTGTGTGGGACTTGTTGTATTAGTCCATCTATACTGACCTCCATCAGGTTGCAAACTGAATATATTTTTTTCTGCATCTACCTCTTAAAAAAATATTTGGGCTTCTAGCTGTGTGTGGGACTTGTTGTATTAGTCCATCTATACTGACCTCCATCAGGTTGCAAACTGAATATATTTTTTTCTGCATCTACCTCTGAAAAAATATTGGGCTTCTAGCTGTGTGTGGGACTTGTTGTATTAGTCCATCTCTACTGACCTCCATCAGGTTGCAAACTGAATATATTTTTTTCTGCATCTACCTCTGAAAAAATATTGGGCTTCTAGCTGTGTGTGGGTCTTGTTCTATTAATCCATCTATACTGACCTCCATCAGGTTGCAAACTGAATATAATTTTTTTCTGCATCTAGCTCTGAAAAAATATTTGGCCTTCTAGCAGTGTGTCGGACTTTCTCTATTAGTCCATCTATACTGACCTCCATCAGGTTGCAAATTAAAACTAATTTTTATCTGCATCTACAGTACCTCTGAAAAAATATTTGGGCTTCTAGCTGTGTGTGGGACTTGTTGTATTAGTCCATCTATACTGACCTCCATCAGGTTGCAAATTAAAAATAATTTTTATCTGCATCTACAGTACCTCTGAAAAAATATTTGGGCTTCTAGCTGTGTGTGGGACTTGTTGTATTAGTCCATCTATACTGACCTCCATTAGGTTGCAAACTGAATATATTTTTTTCTGCATCTACCTCTGAAAAAATATTTGGGCTTCTAGCTGTGTGTGGGACTTGTTGTATTAGTCCATCTATACTGACCTCCATCAGGTTGCAAACTGAATATATTTTTTTCTGCATCTACCTCTGAAAAAATATTGGGCTTCTAGCTGTGTGTGGGACTTGTTGTATTAGTCCATCTATACTGACCTCCATCAGGTTGCAAACTGAATATATTTTTTTCTGCATCTACCTCTGAAAAAATATTGGGCTTCTAGCTGTGTGTGGGTCTTGTTCTATTAATCCATATATACTGACCTCCATCAGGTTGCAAACTGAATATAATTTTTTCTGCATCTAGCTCTGAAAAAATATTTGGCCTTCTAGCAGTGTGGCGGACTTTCTCTATTAGTCCATCTATACTGACCTCCATCAGGTTGCAAATTAAAACTAATTTTTATCTGCATCTACAGTACCTCTGAAAAAATATTTGGGCTTCTAGCTGTGTGTGGGACTTGTTGTATTAGTCCATCTATACTGACCTCCATCAGGTTGCAAATTAAAAATAATTTTTATCTGCATCTACAGTACCTCTGAAAAAATATTTGGGCTTCTAGCTGTGTGTGGGACTTGTTGTATTAGTCCATCTATACTGACCTCCATCAGGTTGCAAACTGAATATATTTTTTTCTGCATCTACCTCTGAAAAAATATTGGGCTTCTAGCTGTGTGTGGGACTTGTTGTATTAGTCCATCTATACTGACCTCCATCAGGTTGCAAACTGAATATATTTTTTTCTGCATCTACCTCTGAAAAAATATTGGGCTTCTAGCTGTGTGTGGGTCTTGTTCTATTAATCCATCTATACTGACCTCCATTAGGTTGCAAACTGAATATAATTTTTTTCTGCATCTAGCTCTGAAAAAATATTTGGCCTTCTAGCAGTGTGTCGGACTTTCTCTATTAGTCCATCTATACTGACCTCCATCAGGTTGCAAATTAAAACTAATTTTTATCTGCATCTACAGTACCTCTGAAAAAATATTTGGGCTTCTAGCTGTGTGTGGGACTTGTTGTATTAGTCCATCTATACTGACCTCCATCAGGTTGCAAACTGAATATATTTTTTTCTGCATCTACCTCTGAAAAAATATTGGGCTTCCAGCTGTGTGTGGATCTTGTTCTATTAATCCATCTATACTGACCTCCATCAGGTTGCAAACTGAATATAATTTTTTTCTGCATCTAGCTCTGAAAAAATATTTGGCCTTCTAGCAGTGTGTCGGACTTTCTCTATTAGTCCATGTATACTGACCTCCATCAGGTTGCAATTTAAAACTAATTTTTATCTGCATCTACAGTACCTCTGAAAAAATATTTGGGCTTCTAGCTGTGTGTGGGACTTGTTGTATTAGTCCATCTATACTGACCTCCATCAGGTTGCAAACTGAATATATTTTTTTCTGAATCTACCTCTGAAAAAATATTTGGGCTTCTAGCTGTGTGTGGGACTTGTTGTATTAGTCCATCTATACTGACCTCCATCAGGTTGCAAATTGAATATATTTTTTTCTGCATCTACCTCTGAAAAAATATTTGGGCTTCTAGCTGTGTGTGGGACTTGTTGTATTAGTCCATCTATACTGACCTCCATCAGGTTGCAAACTGAATATATTTTTTTCTGCATCTACCTCTGAAACAATATTGGGCTTCTAGCTGTGTGTGGGACTTGTTGTATTAGTCCTTCTATACTGACCTCCATCAGGTTGCAAACTGAATATATTTTTTTCTGCATCTACCTCTGAAAAAATATTGGGCTTCTAGCTGTGTGTGGGTCTTGTTCTATTAATCCATATATACTGACCTCCATCAGGTTGCAAACTGAATATAATTTTTTTCTGCATCTAGCTCTGAAAAAATATTTGGCCTTCTAGCAGTGTGTCGGACTTTCTCTATTAGTCCATCTATACTGACCTCCATCAGGTTGCAAATTAAAACTAATTTTTATCTGCATCTACAGTACCTCTGAAAAAATATTTTGGCTTCTAGCTGTGTGTGGGACTTGTTGTTTTAGTCCATCTATACTGACCTCCATCAGGTTGCAAACTGAATATATTTTTTTCTGAATCTACCTCTGAAAAAATATTTGGGCTTCTAGCTGTGTGTGGGACTTGTTGTATTAGTCCATCTATACTGACCTCCATCAGGTTGCAAACTGAATATATTTTTTTCTGCATCTACCTTTGAAAAAATATTGGGCTTCTAGCTGTGTGTGGGACTTGTTGTATTAGTCCATCTATACTGACCTCCATCAGGTTGCAAACTGAATATAATTTTTTTCTGCATCTAGCTCTGAAAAAATATTTGGCCTTCTAGCAGTGTGTCGGACTTTCTCTATTAGTCCGTCTATACTGACCTCCATCAGGTTGCAAATTAAAACTAATTTTTATCTGCATCTACAGTACCTCTGAAAAAATATTTGGGCTTCTAGCTGTGTGTGGGACTTGTTGTATTAGTCCATCTATACTGACCTCCATCAGGTTGCAAATTAAAAATAATTTTTATCTGCATCTACAGTACCTCTGAAAAAATATTTGGGCTTCTAGCTGTGTGTGGGACTTGTTGTATTAGTCCATCTATACTGACCTCCATCAGGTTGCAAACTGAATATATTTTTTTCTGCATCTACCTCTTAAAAAAATATTTGGGCTTCTAGCTGTGTGTGGGACTTGTTGTATTAGTCCATCTATACTGACCTCCATCAGGTTGCAAACTGAATATATTTTTTTCTGCATCTGCCTCTGAAAAAATATTGGGCTTCTAGCTGTGTGTGGGACTTGTTGTATTAGTCCATCTATACTGACCTCCATCAGGTTGCAAACTGAATATATTTTTTTCTGCATCTACCTCTGAAAAAATATTGGGCTTCTAGCTGTGTGTGGGTCTTGTTCTATTAATCCATCTATACTGACCTCCATCAGGTTGCAAACTGAATATAATTTTTTTCTGCATCTAGCTCTGAAAAAATATTTGGCCTTCTAGCAGTGTGTCGGACTTTCTCTATTAGTCCATCTATACTGACCTCCATCAGGTTGCAAATTAAAACTAATTTTTATCTGCATCTACAGTACCTCTGAAAAAATATTTGGGCTTCTAGCTGTGTGTGGGACTTGTTGTATTAGTCCATCTATACTGACCTCCATCAGGTTGCAAATTAAAAATAATTTTTATCTGCATCTACAGTACCTCTGAAAAAATATTTGGGCTTCTAGCTGTGTGTGGGACTTGTTGTATTAGTCCATCTATACTGACCTCCATTAGGTTGCAAACTGAATATATTTTTTTCTGCATCTACCTCTGAAAAAATATTTGGGCTTCTAGCTGTGTGTGGGACTTGTTGTATTAGTCCATCTATACTGACCTCCATCAGGTTGCAAACTGAATATATTTTTTTCTGCATCTACCTCTGAAAAAATATTGGGCTTCTAGCTGTGTGTGGGACTTGTTGTATTAGTCCATCTATACTGACCTCCATCAGGTTGCAAACTGAATATATTTTTTTCTGCATCTACCTCTGAAAAAATATTGGGCTTCTAGCTGTGTGTGGGTCTTGTTCTATTAATCCATATATACTGACCTCCATCAGGTTGCAAACTGAATATAATTTTTTCTGCATCTAGCTCTGAAAAAATATTTGGCCTTCTAGCAGTGTGTCGGACTTTCTCTATTAGTCCATCTATACTGACCTCCATCAGGTTGCAAATTAAAACTAATTTTTATCTGCATCTACAGTACCTCTGAAAAAATATTTGGGCTTCTAGCTGTGTGTGGGACTTGTTGTATTAGTCCATCTATACTGACCTCCATCAGGTTGCAAATTAAAAATAATTTTTATCTGCATCTACAGTACCTCTGAAAAAATATTTGGGCTTCTAGCTGTGTGTGGGACTTGTTGTATTAGTCCATCTATACTGACCTCCATCAGGTTGCAAACTGAATATATTTTTTTCTGCATCTACCTCTGAAAAAATATTGGGCTTCTAGCTGTGTGTGGGACTTGTTGTATTAGTCCATCTATACTGACCTCCATCAGGTTGCAAACTGAATATATTTTTTTCTGCATCTACCTCTGAAAAAATATTGGGCTTCTAGCTGTGTGTGGGTCTTGTTCTATTAATCCATCTATACTGACCTCCATTAGGTTGCAAACTGAATATAATTTTTTTCTGCATCTAGCTCTGAAAAAATATTTGGCCTTCTAGCAGTGTGTCGGACTTTCTCTATTAGTCCATCTATACTGACCTCCATCAGGTTGCAAATTAAAACTAATTTTTATCTGCATCTACAGTACCTCTGAAAAAATATTTGGGCTTCTAGCTGTGTGTGGGACTTGTTGTATTAGTCCATCTATACTGACCTCCATCAGGTTGCAAACTGAATATATTTTTTTCTGCATCTACCTCTGAAAAAATATTGGGCTTCCAGCTGTGTGTGGATCTTGTTCTATTAATCCATCTATACTGACCTCCATCAGGTTGCAAACTGAATATAATTTTTTTCTGCATCTAGCTCTGAAAAAATATTTGGCCTTCTAGCAGTGTGTCGGACTTTCTCTATTAGTCCATGTATACTGACCTCCATCAGGTTGCAATTTAAAACTAATTTTTATCTGCATCTACAGTACCTCTGAAAAAATATTTGGGCTTCTAGCTGTGTGTGGGACTTGTTGTATTAGTCCATCTATACTGACCTCCATCAGGTTGCAAATTAAAAATAATTTTTATCTGCATCTACAGTACCTCTGAAAAAATATTTGGGCTTCTAGCTGTGTGTGGGACTTGTTGTATTAGTCCATCTATACTGACCTCCATCAGGTTGCAAACTGAATATATTTTTTTCTGCATCTACCTCTGAAAAAATATTTGGGCTTCTAGCTGTGTGTGGGACTGGTTGTATTAGTCCATCTATACTGACCTCCATCAGGTTGCAAACTGAATATATTTTTTTCTGCATCTACCTCTGTAAAATATTGGGCTTCTAGCTGTGTGTGAGACTTGTTGTATTAGTCCATCTATACTGACCTCCATCAGGTTGCAAACTGAATATATTTTTTTCTGCATCTACCTCTGAAAAAATATTGGGCTTCTAGCTGTGTGTGGGTCTTGTTCTATTAATCCATCTATACTGACCTCCATCAGGTTGCAAACTGAATATAATTTTTTTCTGCATCTAGCTCTGAAAAAATATTTGGCCTTCTAGCAGTGTGTCGGACTTTCTCTATTAGTCCATCTATACTGACCTCCATCAGGTTGCAAATTAAAACTAATTTTTATCTGCATCTACAGTACCTCTGAAAAAATATTTGGGCTTCTAGCTGTGTGTGGGACTTGTTGTATTAGTCCATCTATACTGACCTCCATCAGGCTGCAAATTAAAAATAATTTTTATCTGCATCTACAGTACCTCTGAAAAAATATTTGGGCTTCTAGCTGTGTGTGGGACTTGTTGTATTAGTCCATCTATACTGACCTCCATCAGGTTGCAAACTGAATATATTTTTTTCTGCATCTACCTCTGAAAAAATATTTGGGCTTCTAGCTGTGTGTGGGACTTGTTGTATTAGTCCATCTATATTGACCTCCATCAGGTTGCAAACTGAATATATTTTTTTCTGCATCTACCTCTGAAAAAATATTGGGCTTCTAGCTGTGTGTGGGACTTGTTGTATTAGTCCATCTATACTGACCTCCATCAGGTTGCAAACTGAATATATTTTTTTCTGCATCTACCTCTGAAAAAATATTGGGCTTCTAGCTGTGTGTGGGTCTTGTTCTATTAATCCATATATACTGACCTCCATCAGGTTGCAAACTGAATATAATTTTTTTCTGCATCTAGCTCTGAAAAAATATTTGGCCTTCTAGCAGTGTGTCGAACTTTCTCTATTAGTCCATCTATACTGACCTCCATCAGGTTGCAAATTAAAACTAATTTTTATCTGCATCTACAGTACCTCTGAAAAAATATTTGGGCTTCTAGCTGTGTGTGGGACTTGTTGTATTAGTCCATCTATACTGACCTCCATCAGGTTGCAAACTGAATATATTTTTTTCTGAATCTACCTCTGAAAAAATATTTGGGCTTCTAGCTGTGTGTGGGACTTGTTGTATTAGTCCATCTATACTGACCTCCATCAGGTTGCAAACTGAATATATTTTTTTCTGCATCTATCTCTGAAAAAATATTGGGCTTCTAGCTGTGTGTGGGACTTGTTGTATTAGTCCATCTATACTGACCTCCATCAGGTTGCAAACTGAATATATTTTTTTCTGCATCTACCTCTGAAAAAATATTGGGCTTCTAGCTGTGTGTGGGTCTTGTTCTATTAATCCATCTATACTGACCTCCATCAGGTTGCAAACTGAATATATTTTTTTCTGCATCTAACCCAGCCAATAGTTTTGGCCTAATACCACAGTTTGGCCACTCAGCTCTGCTCGGTTACCATCCATTGTTTTTTTGTGCAAACAACTCCAGAGTTGTGAATTAGTTAACTACCAAAATGAGTGGAAAAAGGCCTGCTGCTGGTGGAAAGGGGAATAGGCGTGTTGGGAAGGGGAAAAAAGGTTGTGTCCGTGGGGTAGGTGTTAAAGCAACAGTAACATCTGCAGAAGAAAGACCATCTTCCAGCCAAACTAAAATGTCTACTTCTTTTAGCGGACAATGTGATAAGATCCCTTTCTTACGGCCACGCCAATCACTACAAATTCCAGATGAGGCACAAAAACAGCAGGTGCTTCAATGGATATCAAGTGCTCCTTTAAGTGGGCTCTCCTCCACATCAACTTCAACATCACAAATACTCCAGTCCTCAAAGGTGTCACCCAAATCGCACTTGCTTCCTCACAGCTCCCAAATCTCCAGCTGCCCGTCTGAGTATGAGGTAGAACAGATGGTTGAGTCTGCAGAGCTGTTTACTCATACTATTGCCTGGGAATCAGAGGTCGACTCCAGCGCTTCTGTGAATCCAGACGAGGAAATGATCTGCACTGATGCCCAGAATCTTTATGAGTCGGATCCAGGACCAGACGCAGAAGGTTCTGACCATAATGTAGACCCTCATTCCCAAACTGTAACTCCTGTTGGTGTAGACAATGAGGAAGACGATGATAAGACTCAAATACCTGATTGGAGCGACAACTTTAGTTTTTTGTCAGGGCAGGAACAGGTTGGCTCTGAGGACGATGGGTGTGATAACACACAGGGTGATGATGATGAGGTTGGAGATCCCACTTACTGTCAACCCACAGTCAGCCAAGAGATGAGGTCAGCAGAGGAGGTGGAGGAAGATGCTAGTGACGACGAGGTCAGGTTGCGCCTTCCTGGACAGAGACGTAGTACTGGAAGCACGTCAACAACTGCATCCTCAAACACAACTCTGCCTCTCACCACAAGTCGTGGTGGCTCTTCAGGTCGCATGGGTGCTAAGCCTTGCATAGCCTGGGCATTTTTTCAGATCGATAAAGATGACCCAACTCGTGTTATCTGTAACATTTGTCAGCAAAGGCTAAGTAGAGGCCAAAAAATACATAGTTTGAGTACTTCATGCATGAACCGGCACATGGACATGAAGCATAAGTTGCAGTGGGAAGCTCAGTGTGCTACAATGCGGCCTAGCCGGCCGGGCCAACCACCGTCTGCCATATCTTGTGCATCCGCGGCCTCTTCATCCTCTGTGACTGGGGGGACAGCAGTCACACCTGTTTTGGGGCGCAGACCTGCCACCTCTTTACCCGCAACAGCCAGCGTGATTGGCAGGTCATCATTTTCTTTGGAGGTGGTAACAGCAGCTGGTGTTGAGCGCTGTCCGACATCGATAGCACCACCTTTGGATCAAGGCAACCTAACATGTCCGCCTGCATCTTCCTCACAGACCGGCAGTTTGCCGGGGACACCCTTATCAACCCCGTCTAAGCACAATAGCCAGCCCTCGGTCCCTCAGATGTGGACAAGTAAAAGACCATTTCCTCCTAGCCATGAGAAAGCTAAGAGGTTGAATTTCACCATCTGCAAGCTCTTGGCTACAGAAATGCTGCCTTTCCGCCTGGTGGACACAGAGGATTTTCGAGACCTTATGTCCGTCGCAGTGCCCCAGTACCAGATGCCCAGTCGGCACTACTTCTCAAAGAAAGGTGTGCCTGTGCTCCACCAGCATGTCGCACACAACATCACCGCTTCTTTGAGAAACTCTGTGTGTGACAGGGTGCATTTCACCACAGACACTTGGACGAGTAGGCATGGACAGGGGCGTTACATGTCGCTGACTGGGCACTGGGTAACTATGGTGACAGCAGGACAAGGGGCTGCTGTCCAAGTCTTGCCGTCCCCACGAGTTGTGCGTCAATCCTCTTTATGTCAAAGTTCCTCCACTGCTTCTGCCTCCTCAACCTCCTCTCGGTCTTCCACCTGCACCCAAAGCCTGTCTGGTCATGCCACAAGCTTTCTAACTGCGCAGAAGGGATCCTGCACACCTCCTTACTATGCTGGCAGTAGGGCTCAACGTCATCAGGCGGTTTTTACATTGAAATGTCTGGGAAATGTCAGTCACACAGCTGAGGAGTTGTGGTCAGCTCTGGAGAACCAATTTCATGAATGGTTGTCTCCACTGGACCTGAAACCAGGGAAGGCCGTGTGCGACAATGCTGCAAACCTTGGTGCGGCCCTTCGCCGGGGCAATGTCACACACGTGCCTTGTATGGCTCACGTATTGAACCTGGTTGTCCAGCAATTTTTAGCCCACTATCCCAGACTAGATGGCCTTCTGCAGAGGGCACGGTCGCTGTGTGCTCACTTCCGCCGTTCGCATCCCGCAGCTCAGCGACTTACATCTCTACAGAAGTCGTTGGGCCTGCCACTTCACCGGCTAAAATGCGATGTGCCTACCCAGTGGAATTCAACTCTGCACATGTTGCAGCGACTGTGGCAGCACCGACAA
The DNA here is from genome assembly GCF_046119375.1 of Phyllobates terribilis. Taxonomy (NCBI): domain Eukaryota; kingdom Metazoa; phylum Chordata; class Amphibia; order Anura; family Dendrobatidae; genus Phyllobates; species Phyllobates terribilis. The sequence continues at coordinate 637,491 of NW_027363111.1, forward strand.
GCCCTGGTGCAATACGTTCTGACGTATAGCCTGGGACAACGAGATTCAGAGGTGGGGCAAATCACGCTGGAGGAGTGGTCTCAGATCAGGGACCTATGCACCCTTCTGCACAGTTTTGAAATGGCGACGAAGATGTTTAGTGCTGACGATGCCATTATCAGCATGACTATTCCGGTGATTTACATGCTGGAGCACATGTTAAACAGAATTCGGAGTCAGGTGGTGGCACAAGAGGAGGTGGAGGAAGTAGAGGAGGAGGAGTTGTATGCGGAAGGGCTAACATCTGCAAGGTCCAGACGGTCGGCAGCACCAAGGCGGCAGACATGTGAGGGTGGGGGAGATGGTTTTACCAGGGCGCATGGTAGCAGCCAAACTAGTGAGGAAGGTGCAGGAGCCCAGGAAGAAGTGGAGGACGAACTGATGGAAGACTCATCAGATGAGGGAGACCTTGATCACATTTCTGTTGTGCGAGGTTGGGGGGAGAGGACAGAGGAAAGAAGCATGATTGTTACCTCGCCACCAACACAACAGGGACTTGGTGCTCCTGGATGCGCAACACACATGAGTGCCTTCTTGCTGCACTACCTGCAACATGACCCTCGAATTGTGAGAATTAGAAATAATCCTGACTACTGGGTTGCCACACTGTTAGATCCCCGGTACAAAAGTAAATTTGCAGAAATTATTCCTGCCATAGAAAGGGATGCACGCATGCAGGAGTATCAGCAAAGACTGTTGCAGAATCTTACATGTGCTTTTCCACAAAATACCAGTGGTGCACGTACTGAATCTCACAGTTCCAACTTGCCAACCGTGGGACCGTCAAGTGTTCAGCACTCAAACCGTAACAGAACCACAGTATCTGCTGGTATCATCAATTTTGCGGAATCATTTCACCACTTTTTTAGCCCATCCTTTGCAAGGCCACAGGAGACAAGAAGTCTGACACATAGTCAACGCCTAGAGACGATGGTACAGGAGTATCTCCAAGTAAACATTGAAGCCACGACTGTGTCACTGGACCCTTGCTCTTTTTGGGCTTCCAATCTGGATAAATGGCCGGAGCTAGCCACTTACGCCTTGGAGATCTTGTCATGCCCCGCAGCCAGTGTTCTGTCTGAACGTGTGTTCAGCGCTGCTGGTGGTGTGCTGACAGATAAGCGCACGCGGCTCTCCACTGATAATGTAGACAGACTCACGTTCATAAAGATGAACAAATCATGGATCCGAAACGACTTTTCTACCCCTGTGTCATCCTGGGGAGAGTAAAAGCTTGATGATTGTTTAAAATCACCCTACCAACCGTTTTAAGCTTTCAAATTACTAATCATGTTTATCTGTATCTTGACTGGAAAATAATTTGGGCTTTGTAGCAGTGTGCAGCACTGATCCTATTAGGCCATCTATAATAAGCTCTACCAGATTTAAAATTAAAAATAATTTTTAGCTGCATCTAGCCCGGAAAATAATTTTGGGGCTCCGAGATGCGCAAGACACATAAGTGCCTTCTTGCTGCACTACCTGCAGCATGACCCTCATATTGTCAGAATTCGAAGTAATCATGACTACTGGGTTGCCACACTCTTAGATCCCCCAAACTTTTCGATCAACCTTTTCATTTTAATAAAGACCAAAAAAATGGTCATTTTTGAAATTATAAGCATTAGCAGGTTGTTAGAAACTGAAATCAAACAGTTTTCAACTCAAAACTTTATTCTAGGTGATGTTACATTTTCACATAGGACCCCTTGTTCGAAAGGAGCTTCTGAACTCTCTCGTCCATTGAATTTGTCAGGTTTTGGATGGTTTCTGCTTCAATTGTTTTGCATGAGGACAGAATACCCTCCCAGAGCTGTTGCTTAGATGTGAACTGCCTCCCGCCATCATAGACACTCCTTTTAATGATGCTCCAAAGGTTCTGAATGGGGTAGAGGTCAGGGGAGCATGGGGGTCACACCATAAGTTTGTCCCCTTTTATGCCCATATCAGCCAGAGATGCAGATGTTTTATGTGCAGCATGAGATGGTGCATTATCATGCAGAAAAATGATCTTGCTGTGAAATACACGGTTCTTCTTCTTGAACCATGGCAGGAAGTGCTGTTTGAGAAAATCCACATACATTATGGAGTTCATCTTTAGCGCCTTCAGGGATCCTAAAGGGGCCGACAATCTCTCTCCCCATGATTCCAGCCCAAAGCATTACTCCACCTCCTCCTTGTTGGCGCTGTAGCCGTGTTTGCGTGGGGTGTCCATCAACCAGCCATCCTCCACTCCATCCATCTGGACCATCGAGCGCTGCACGGCACTCATCCGTGAACAAAACAGTTTTGAAATCAGTCTTCATGTAATGTTTGGCCCACTGGAGCCGTTTCTGCTTGTGTGAAGTGGATAGAGGAGGTCGACAGGATGGCGTATGCACAGCTGCAAACCTCTGAAGGACCCTGCATCTTGTTGTTCGGGGGACGTTGGAGGCACAAGCAGCTTCAAAAACTTGTCTGCTGCTATGACAAGGCTTTTTTGCCGCTGCTCTTTCAACCTGACGTAATTGCCTGTAGGAAAGAGTCCTCAATTTGCCCTTATCAGCACGCACACGTGTGTACTGTGAATCAGCTACATACTTCTTGATTGCCAAGACACTTCATCCTGATCATCGCACAATGTTGATTGTAGTCATGCCTTGACCTAAACACTCCACAATTTGTTGCTTCTCAGCAGCCGACACATCCTTTTTCTTTCCCATTTTGGCAGAAAATGTAGGCTGCTGAATAATGTGAGAGAGCCTTCTTAAGTAGTCTTGCCTTTCATTGGACACACCTGCCAAACTAATTAGCACTGGTGTCTGCAATTGCTTACAGTGATATAAAGAGCCCTGACACACATCACCATCAATGAGTTTAACTGACAAACAAACAAATTCTTCCCTTATCACTCCTAAACACTTTTTGCATAATAATTTGGAACACAGTGTACATGTGCTTTTCCACAAAACACCAGTGGTTCACGTAGTGAATCTTACAGTTCTAACTTGCCAACCGTGGTCTGTATGGAGTTGTTCAATAAAGGGCCCAAAATTAAGATAACATAGATGGGAGAGGTCTCTATGAATAGGAATTCCTAAGTATTTGATACCCTGTGAGGGCCAGGCAAAGGGAAAGTTGGACTGGATGGAATCCTATATGGATTTGGGGAGGGAGACATCGAGGGCCTCAGACTTCGCTGCATTGATTTTAAAATTTGACCATGTAACAAAGTGATCTATTTCAGCCATAACAGCATGGATGGATATATGTGATTGAGTGATATATACTAGGACATCATCAGCAAATAGAGAGCACTTGTACTCGGTGCCTCCCACCTCAATCCACCTAATATTGGGGTTATGGCGAATTGATGAGAGCAGGTGCTCCGTCACTAGGATGTATAAGAGAGGGGACAGAGAACATCCCTGCCTTGTCCCATTGGTGATTGTGAAAGGTGATGAAAATGTTCTGACGCGCACCCTGGGCCTTAGGACACCCGGAGCCGGACCCTTTTTGGTGGATGCTGGTGGTTGTAGTCTCCGTGGCGGCAACCCGGTTCCGTGGCTCAGGGCGGTCAAACCAGTGGCAGAACTATTTATGTGGTTTTGATGTTTAAATGTCCGACTACGCCACCCGTGGATTGCGGTCAGAGTGAACCGCCGCTCCAGGGCAGACCGCTGAGGCTGGTGTTGTGGGTGCAGCAGAGCATAGCATAACTCCCCACGGGAGGAGTATAGCCTCAGGGCAGTGTATGCGGAGGATGGGGGTGATGGTGCAGGGCAGCAGCAGTAATGACACGGAGTCAGTGATGCAGTCCAGGGCCTTTACTCACAGTTCTTATTATCCAGACCACGTCTGCAGGTAACGGCTGCCCACGTCGTACTGTGCTCACCAGGTGAGGGGCTCAGACAACTCCCAGATAACTTTGGAGTGCTTCACAGGACCCCCTTTGTGTGTCCTTTGTCTGGCCTTTCTTACCAACCCTTCTGTCCGGCTGCCTCGGGCCTCCTCTTGGTAAACTTGGCGCCAGTTTCCCTGACCCTATGTGGTGCCTTCCTAGCGGGTGTAGCGAGGGGCTGCGCCACATAAAATGTCACAGCCTCCTGTTTCTAGCTGAGGGTCGTTTCCTGCCTCCACTAGTTTCGGGGACCGGTCTCCCCCTTTGGCCTGACCCCTCCACGCAGGTGGATTCTGGCGTGCGGTGGCGACTCGCCCGTCCGCACCCTTGAGATCCCTTCGTTCCTCGTTCCTGGAGCCTTCTCCGCTCCTCTTCCTTCCTTCTCCCTCTTCCAGGCCTGGGCCTCTGTTACTAGGCCCGCCTCCGGAGCAGAGCTCATGCAGAGCCCCTGCTCCCTGCCACTTCTGCTCAGACTTCTCTGCACTGAACTAAGATGGTGCCCACCTTTTATACTCCCTTCTAAATGCACCCAGGAACTGCTTCCTCCCTGCTCCTGCACTACAGGGTTCCCCTTCCTCAGTGTTCCCTCCCCCCACTCCAGCCAGGGACAGGGACTGTCGTGCCCATCTCAGGGGCATATTGGTCGCCCTGCCCCACGGCAATGTGGTGTAATGCATGCAGGTGTCGGGTCCTGATCCACACTACATCCTTACCTGAGAGTGAGATATCACACCTCTGGGTGAGGTGCAATACCTCTGTAGCAACCGAGCCCTCAGGGTGCTACAGTTCCATTTATCTTCAGCCTAGGTGACGTATTGCGATACAGGGCCGTGATTTTGGCTATAAAAGGGTCCCCTAGACCCCTACCCCAAGCTTTTTAAGAGAATCATATATGGCGTGCCAGGAGACTCTATGGAATGCTTTCTCAGCATCCAACGAGAGTATCTAATTACAAATTTTTAACTGCATCTAGCGCAGGAAATACTTTGTGCCTAGTAGCAGTGTCTGCTAGTCAGCGGATTATCCCGGCTGTTAAGCAAGCTACACCACCTGTAGTTTGGACACTTAATTTTTTCAAAGGAAATGCTTCGGGACCACGGGATACTCAGTGAAGAGCATCAGGAGGCACCCCAAGGCATAGGGGCTGGGACTGGCAGTAGGATGCCTTGCGGTGAACAGCCGAGCTCGATCCTTATAAAAGCTTTTTAACTGCAGCAGCTTTAGTGGACGCTACTGGAGCTGGAATTACGCGGCTGCTGGCATGAGACTTGCCCTCCAATAGATCCTTGTAAATGGATTTAAAGTGTATTCATTCAAATTAGAGAGACAATTTAAATTAAAAAGCTTAGACCTGCCTCCACCACAGGGGGGCTCGCTCGACCCACCAGCGGACAGGCACCAGTATTGGGAGAGGGGGGCTGGCCATCAGGGTTCACCGCGGCTCTGGCACAAACCCGGCGACACGGAGGTGGCACGGGCAGGAGCGGACTGGCCGTGTCGGCTTCTCACTTTTTGGATTTTTAGAAGGGCATGACATGCCTATATCTGTGTCTCCCCCTCCTTTTACTCCTCCACCTCTTTTATTTTCGCATGACTATATGTACTTGTCACTTTTCCATGTGTTAGTTATGTCTTCTGAGCAGTTTGTCAGCTTTTGGACACCTTTGAAGGTGTTTTCTATGTGTTTCTATGTGTTTTTGTTTGCCTGCCATTGGTTTTAACGGTGTTCGAAGGTGTTCGACGAACAGTTCGGCGAACACACGGGTGTTCGACGAACCGAACCGAACTCGAACACTACGGGGGTGGCTCAACACTACTCATGTCGAGCGAGCCCCCCTGTGGTGGAGGCAGCTCTAAGCTTTTTAATTTAAATTGTCTCTCTAATTTGAATGAATACACTTTAAATCCATTTACAAGGATCTATTGGAGGGCAAGTCTCATGCCAGCAGCCGCGTAATTCCAGCTCCAGTAGCGTCCACTAAAGCTGCTGCAGTTAAAAAGCTTTTATAAGGATCGAGCTCGGCTGTCCACCGCAAGGCATCCTACTGCCAGTCCCAGCCCCTATGCCTTGGGGTGCCTCCTGATGCTCTTCACTGAGTATCCCGTGGTCCCGAAGCATTTCCTTTGAAAAAATTAAGTGTCCAAACTACAGGTGGTGTAGCTTGCTTAACAGCCGGGATAATCCGCTGACTAGCAGACACTGCTACTAGGCACAAAGTATTTCCTGGGCTAGATGCAGTTAAAAATTTGTAATTAGATACTCTCGTTGGATGCTGAGAAAGCATTCCATAGAGTCTCCTGGCACGCCATATATGATTCTCTTAAAAAGCTTGGGGTAGGGGTCTAGGGGACCCTTTTATAGCCAAAATCACGGCCCTGTATCGCAATACGTCACCTAGGCTGAAGATAAATGGAACTGTAGCACCCTGAGGGCTCGGTTGCTACAGAGGTATTGCACCTCACCCAGAGGTGTGATGTCTCACTCTCAGGTAAGGATGTAGTGTGGATCAGGACCCGACACCTGCATGCATTACACCACATTGCCGTGGGGCAGGGCGACCAATATGCCCCTGAGATGGGCACGACAGTCCCTGTCCCTGGCTGGAGTGGGGGGAGGGAACACTGAGGAAGGGGACCCTGTAGTGCAGGAGCAGGGAGGAAGCAGTTCCTGGGTGCATTGAGAAGGGAGTATAAAAGGTGGGCACCATCTTAGTTCAGTGCAGAGAAGTCTGAGCAGAAGTGGCAGGGAGCAGGGGCTCTGCATGAGCTCTGCTCCGGAGGCGGGCCTAGTAACAGAGGCCCAGGCCTGGAAGAGGGAGAAGGAAGGAAGAGTAGCGGAGAAGGCTCCAGGAACGAGGAACGAAGGGATCTCAGGGGTGCGGACGGGCGAGTCGCCACCGCACGCCAGAATCCACCTGCGTGGAGGGGTCAGGCCAAAGGGGGAGACCGGTCTCCGAAACTAGTGGAGGCAGGAAACGACCCTCAGCTAGAAACAGGAGGCTGTGACATTTTATGTGGCGCAGCCCCTCGCTACACCCGCTAGGAAGGCACCACATAGGGTCAGGGAAACTGGCGCCAAGTTTACCAAGAGGAGGCCCGAGGCAGCCGGACAGAAGGGTTGGTAAGAAAGGCCAGACAAAGGACACACAAAGGGGGTCCTGTGAAGCACTCCAAAGTTATCTGGGAGTTGTCTGAGCCCCTCACCTGGTGAGCACAGTACGACGTGGGCAGCCGTTACCTGCAGACGTGGTCTGGATAATAAGAACTGTGAGTAAAGGCCCTGGACTGCATCACTGACTCCGTGTCATTACTGCTGCTGCCCTGCACCATCACCCCCATCCTCCGCATACACTGCCCTGAGGCTATACTCCTCCCGTGGGGAGTTATGCTACGCTCTGCTGCACCCACAACACCAGCCTCAGCGGTCTGCCCTGGAGCGGCGGTTCACTCTGACCGCAATCCACGGGTGGCGTAGTCGGACATTTAAACATCAAAACCACATAAATAGTTCCGCCACTGGTTTGACCGCCCTGAGCCACGGAACCGGGTTGCCGCCACGGAGACTACAACCACCAGCATCCACCAAAAAGGGTCCGGCTCCGGGTGTCCCAAGGCCCAGGGGGCGCATCAGAACATTTTCATCACCTTTCACAATCACCAATGGGACAAGGCAGGGATGTTCTCTGTCCCCTCTCTTATACATCCTAGTGACGGAGCACCTGCTCTCATCAATTCGCCATAACCCCAATATTAGGTGGATTGAGGTGGGAGGCACCGAGTACAAGTGCTCTCTATTTGCTGATGATGTCCTAGTATATATCACTCAATCACATATATCCATCCATGCTGTTATGGCTGAAATAGATCACTTTGTTACATGGTCAAATTTTAAAATCAATGCAGCGAAGTCTGAGGCCCTCGATGTCTCCCTCCCCAAATCCATATAGGATTCCATCCAGTCCAACTTTCCCTTTGCCTGGCCCTCACAGGGTATCAAATACTTAGGAATTCCTATTCATAGAGACCTCTCCCATCTATGTTATCTTAATTTTGGGCCCTTTATTGAACAACTCCATACAGACCACGGTTGGCAAGTTAGAACTGTAAGATTCACTACGTGAACCACTGGTGTTTTGTGGAAAAGCACATGTACACTGTGTTCCAAATTATTATGCAAAAAGTGTTTAGGAGTGATAAGGGAAGAATTTGTTTGTTTGTCAGTTAAACTCATTGATGGTGATGTGTGTCAGGGCTCTTTATATCACTGTAAGCAATTGCAGACACCAGTGCTAATTAGTTTGGCAGGTGTGTCCAATGAAAGGCAAGACTACTTAAGAAGGCTCTCTCACATTATTCAGCAGCCTACATTTTCTGCCAAAATGGGAAAGAAAAAGGATGTGTCGGCTGCTGAGAAGCAACAAATTGTGGAGTGTTTAGGTCAAGGCATGACTACAATCAACATTGTGCGATGATCAGGATGAAGTGTCTTGGCAATCAAGAAGTATGTAGCTGATTCACAGTACACACGTGTGCGTGCTGATAAGGGCAAATTGAGGACTCTTTCCTACAGGCAATTACGTCAGGTTGAAAGAGCAGCGGCAAAAAAGCCTTGTCATAGCAGCAGACAAGTTTTTGAAGCTGCTTGTGCCTCCAACGTCCCCCGAACAACAAGATGCAGGGTCCTTCAGAGGTTTGCAGCTGTGCATACGCCATCCTGTCGACCTCCTCTATCCACTTCACACAAGCAGAAACGGCTCCAGTGGGCCAAACATTACATGAAGACTGATTTCAAAACTGTTTTGTTCACGGATGAGTGCCGTGCAGCGCTCGATGGTCCAGATGGATGGAGTGGAGGATGGCTGGTTGATGGACACCCCACGCAAACACGGCTACAGCGCCAACAAGGAGGAGGTGGAGTAATGTTTTGGGCTGGAATCATGGGGAGAGAGATTGTCGGCCCCTTTAGGATCCCTGAAGGCGCTAAAGATGAACTCCATAATGTATGTGGATTTTCTCAAACAGCACTTCCTGCCATGGTTCAAGAAGAAGAACCGTGTATTTCACAGCAAGATCATTTTTCTGCATGATAATGCACCATCTCATGCTGCACATAAAACATCTGCATCTCTGGCTGATATGGGCATAAAAGGGGACAAACTTATGGTGTGACCCCCATGCTCCCCTGACCTCTACCCCATTCAGAACCTTTGGAGCATCATTAAAAGGAGTGTCTATGATGGCGGGAGGCAGTTCACATCTAAGCAACAGCTCTGGGAGGGTATTCTGTCCTCATGCAAAACAATTGAAGCAGAAACCATCCAAAACCTGACAAATTCAATGGACGAGAGAGTTCAGAAGCTCCTTTCGAACAAGGGGTCCTATGTGAAAATGTAACATCACCTAGAATAAAGTTTTGAGTTGAAAACTGTTTGATTTCAGTTTCTAACAACCTGCTAATGCTTATAATTTCAAAAATGACCATTTTTTTGGTCTTTATTAAAATGAAAAGGTTGATCGAAAAGTTTGGGGGATCTAAGAGTGTGGCAACCCAGTAGTCATGATTACTTCGAATTCTGACAATATGAGGGTCATGCTGCAGGTAGTGCAGCAAGAAGGCACTTATGTGTCTTGCGCATCTCGGAGCCCCAAAATTATTTTCCGGGCTAGATGCAGCTAAAAATTATTTTTAATTTTAAATCTGGTGGAGCTTATTATAGATGGCCTAATAGGATCAGTGCTGCACACTGCTACAAAGCCCAAATTATTTTCCAGTCAAGATACAGATAAACATGATTAGTAATTTGAAAGCTTAAAACGGTTGGTAGGGTGATTTTAAACAATCATCAAGCTTTTACTCTCCCCAGGATGACACAGGGGTAGAAAAGTCGTTTCGGATCCATGATTTGTTCATCTTTATGAACGTGAGTCTGTCTACATTATCAGTGGAGAGCCGCGTGCGCTTATCTGTCAGCACACCACCAGCAGCGCTGAACACACGTTCAGACAGAACGCTGGCTGCGGGGCATGACAAGATCTCCAAGGCGTAAGTGGCTAGCTCCGGCCATTTATCCAGATTGGAAGCCCAAAAAGAGCAAGGGTCCAGTGACACAGTCGTGGCTTCAATGTTTACTTGGAGATACTCCTGTACCATCGTCTCTAAGCGTTGACTATGTGTCAGACTTCTTGTCTCCTGTGGCCTTGCAAAGGATGGGCTAAAAAAGTGGTGAAATGATTCCGCAAAATTGATGTTACCGCCAGATACTGTGGTTCTGTTACGGTTTGAGTGCTGAACACTTGACGGTCCCACGGTTGGCAAGTTGGAACTGTGAGATTCACTACGTGCACCACTGGTATTTTGTGGAAAAGCACATGTAAGATTCTGCAACAGTCTCTGCTGATACTCCTGCATGCGTGCATCCCTTTCTATGGCAGGAATAATTTCTGCAAATTTACTTTTGTACCGGGGATCTAACAGTGTGGCAACCCAGTAGTCAGGATTATTTCTAATTCTCACAATTCGAGGGTCATGTTGCAGGTAGTGCAGCAAGAAGGCACTCATGTGTGTTGCGCATCCAGGAGCACCAAGTCCCTGTTGTGTTGGTAGCGAGGTAACAATCATGCTTCCTTCCTCTGTCCTCTCCCCCCAACCTCGCACAACAGAAATGTGATCAAGGTCTCCCTCATCTGATGAGTCTTCCATCAGTTCGTCCTCCACTTCTTCCTGGGCTCCTGCACCTTCCTCACTAGTTTGGCTGCTACCATGCGCCCTGGTAAAACCATCTCCCCCACCCTCACATGCCTGCCGCCTTGGTGCTGCCGACCATCTGGACCTTGCAGATGTTAGCCCTTCCGCATACAACTCCTCCTCCTCTACTTCCTCCACCTCCTCTTGTGCCACCACCTGACTCCGAATTCTGTTTAACATGTGCTCCAGCATGTAAATCACCGGAATAGTCATGCTGATAATGGCATCGTCAGCACTAAACATCTTCGTCGCCATTTCAAAACTGTGCAGAAGGGTGCATAGGTCCCTGGTCTGAGACCACTCCTCCAGCGTGATTTGCCCCACCTCTGAATCTCGTTGTTCCAGGCTATACGTCAGAACGTATTGCACCAGGGCTTGTCGGTGCTGTCACAGTCGCTGCAACATGTGCAGAGTTGAATTCCACCGGGTAGGCACATCGCATTTTAGCCGGTGAAGTGGCAGGCCCAACGACTTCTGTAGAGATGTAAGTCGCTGAGCTGCGGGATGCGAACGGCAGAAGTGAGCACACAGCGACCGTGCCCTCTGCAGAAGGCCATCTAGTCTGGGATAGTGGGCTAAAAATTGCTGGACAACCAGATTCAACACGTGAGCCATACAAGGCACGTGTGTGACATTGCCCCGGCGAAGGGCCGCACCCAGGTTTGCAGCATTGTCGCACACGGCCTTCCCTGGTTTCAGGTCCAGTGGAGACAACCATTCATGAAATTGGTTCTCCAGAGCTGACCACAACTCCTCAGCTGTGTGACTCACATTTCCCAGACATTTCAATGTAAAAACCGCCTGATGACGTTGAGCCCTACTGCCAGCATAGTAAGGAGGTGTGCAGGATCCCTTCTGCGCAGTTAGAAAGCTTGTGGCATGACCAGACAGGCTTTGGGTGCAGGTGGAAGACCGAGAGGAGGTTGAGGAGGCAGAAGCAGTGGAGGAACTTTGACATAAAGAGGATTGACGCACAACTCGTGGGGACGGCAAGACTTGGACAGCAGCCCCTTGTCCTGCTGTCACCATAGTTACCCAGTGCCCAGTCAGCGACATGTAACGCCCCTGTCCATGCCTACTCGTCCAAGTGTCTGTGGTGAAATGCACCCTGTCACACACAGAGTTTCTCAAAGAAGCGGTGATGTTGTGTGCGACATGCTGGTGGAGCGCAGGCACACCTTTCTTTGAGAAGTAGTGCCGACTGGGCATCTGGTACTGGGGCACTGCGACGGACATAAGGTCTCGAAAATCCTCTGTGTCCACCAGGCAGAAAGGCAGCATTTCTGTAGCCAAGAGCTTGCAGATGGTGAAATTCAACCTCTTAGCTTTCTCATGGCTAGGAGGAAATGGTCTTTTACTTGTCCACATCTGAGGGACCGAGGGCTGGCTATTGTGCTTAGACGGGGTTGATAAGGGTGTCCCCGGCAAACTGCCGGTCTGTGAGGAAGATGCAGGCGGACATGTTAGGTTGCCTTGATCCAAAGGTGGTGCTATCGATGTCGGACAGCGCTCAACACCAGCTGCTGTTACCACCTCCAAAGAAAATGATGACCTGCCAATCACGCTGGCTGTTGCGGGTAAAGAGGTGGCAGGTCTGCGCCCCAAAACAGGTGTGACTGCTGTCCCCCCAGTCACAGAGGATGAAGAGGCTGCGGATGCACAAGATATGGCAGACGGTGGTTGGCCCGGCCGGCTAGGCCGCATTGTAGCACACTGAGCTTCCCACTGCAACTTATGCTTCATGTCCATGTGCCGGTTCATGCATGAAGTACTCAAACTATGTATTTTTTGGCCTCTACTTAGCTTTTGCTGACAAATGTTACAGATAACACGAGTTGGGTCATCTTTATCGATCTGAAAAAATGCCCAGGCTATGCAAGGCTTAGCACCCATGCGACCTGAAGAGCCACCACGACTTGTGGTGAGAGGCAGAGTTGTGTTTGAGGATGCAGTTGTTGACGGGCTTCCAGTACTACGTCTCTGTCCAGGAAGGCGCAACCTGACCTCGTCGTCACTAGCATCTTCCTCCACCTCCTCTGCTGACCTCATCTCTTGGCTGACTGTGGGTTGACAGTAAGTGGGATCTCCAACCTCATCATCATCACCCTGTGTGTTATCACACCCATCGTCCTCAGAGCCAACCTGTTCCTGCCCTGACAAAAAACTAAAGTTGTCGCTCCAATCAGGTATTTGAGTCTTATCATCGTCTTCCTCATTGTCTCCACCAACAGGAGTTACAGTTTGGGAATGAGGGTCTACATTATGGTCAGAACCTTCTGCGTCTGGTCCTGGATCCGACTCATAAAGATTCTGGGCATCAGTGCAGATCATTTCCTCGTCTGGATTCACAGAAGCGCTGGAGTCGACCTCTGATTCCCAGGCAATAGTATGAGTAAACAGCTCTGCAGACTCAACCATCTGTTCTACCTCATACTCAGACGGGCAGCTGGAGATTTGGGAGCTGTGAGGAAGCAAGTGCGATTTGGGTGACACCTTTGAGGACTGGAGTATTTGTGATGTTGAAGTTGATGTGGAGGAGAGCCCACTTAAAGGAGCACTTGATATCCATTGAAGCACCTGCTGTTTTTGTGCCTCATCTGGAATTTGTAGTGATTGGCGTGGCCGTAAGAAAGGGATCTTATCACATTGTCCGCTAAAAGAAGTAGACATTTTAGTTTGGCTGGAAGATGGTCTTTCTTCTGCAGATGTTACTGTTGCTTTAACACCTACCCCACGGACACAACCTTTTTTCCCCTTCCCAACACGCCTATTCCCCTTTCCACCAGCAGCAGGCCTTTTTCCACTCATTTTGGTGGTTAACTAATTCACAACTCTGGAGTTGTTTGCACAAAAAAACAATGGATGGTAACCGAGCAGAGCTGAGTGGCCAAACTGTGGTATTAGGCCAAAACTATTGGCTGGGTTAGATGCAGAAAAAAATATATTCAGTTTGCAACCTGATGGAGGTCAGTATAGATGGACTAATACAACAAGTCCCACACACAGCTAGAAGGCCAAATATTTTTTCAGAGGTACTGTAGATGCAGATAAAAATTAGTTTTAATTTGCAACCTGATGGAGGTCAGTATAGATGGACTAATAGAGAAAGTCCGACACACTGCTAGAAGGCCAAATATTTTTTCAGAGCTAGATGCAGAAAAAAATTATATTCAGTTTGCAACCTGATGGAGGTCAGTATAGATGGATTAATAGAACAAGACCCACACACAGCTAGAAGCCCAATATTTTTTCAGAGGTAGATGCAGAAAAAAATATATTCAGTTTGCAACCTGATGGAGGTCAGTATAGATGGACTAATACAACAAGTCCCACACACAGCTAGAAGCCCAATATTTTTTCAGAGGTAGATGCAGAAAAAAATATATTCAGTTTGCAACCTGATGGAGGTCAGTATAGATGGACTAATACAACAAGTCCCACACATAGCTAGAAGCCCAAATATTTTTTCAGAGGTAGATGCAGAAAAAAATATATTCAGTTTGCAACCTGATGGAGGTCAGTATAGATGGACTAATACAACAAGTCCCACACACAGCTAGAAGCCCAAATATTTTTTCAGAGGTACTGTAGATGCAGATAAAAATTAGTTTTAATTTGCAACCTGATGGAGGTCAGTATAGATGGACTAATACAACAAGTCCCACAAACAGCTAGAAGCCCAAATATTTTTTCAGAGGTACTGTAGATGCAGATAAAAATTAGTTTTAATTTGCAACCTGATGGAGGTCAGTATAGATGGACTAATAGAGAAAGTCCGACACACTGCTAGAAGGCCAAATATTTTTTCAGAGCTAGATGCAGAAAAAAATTATATTCAGTTTGCAACCTGATGGAGGTCAGTATAGATGGATTAATAGAACAAGACCCACACACAGCTAGAAGCCCAATATTTTTTCAGAGGTAGATACAGAAAAAAATATATTCAGTTTGCAACCTGATGGAGGTCAGTATAGATGGACTAATACAACAAGTCCCACACACAGCTAGAAGCCCAATATTTTTTCAGAGGTAGATGCAGAAAAAAATATATTCAGTTTGCAACCTGATGGAGGTCAGTATAGATGGACTAATACAACAAGTCCCACACACAGCTAGAAGCCCAAATATTTTTTCAGAGGTAGATGCAGAAAAAAATATATTCAGTTTGCAACCTGATGGAGGTCAGTATAGATGGACTAATACAACAAGTCCCACACACAGCTAGAAGGCCAAATATTTTTTCAGAGGTACTGTAGATGCAGATAAAAATTAGTTTTAATTTGCAACCTGATGGAGGTCAGTATAGATGGACTAATAGAGAAAGTCCGACACACTGCTAGAAGGCCAAATATTTTTTCAGAGCTAGATGCAGAAAAAAATTATATTCAGTTTGCAACCTGATGGAGGTCAGTATAGATGGATTAATAGAACAAGACCCACACACAGCTAGAAGCCCAATATTTTTTCAGAGGTAGATGCAGAAAAAAATATATTCAGTTTGCAACCTGATGGAGGTCAGTATAGATGGACTAATACAACAAGTCCCACACACAGCTAGAAGCCCAATATTTTTTCAGAGGTAGATGCAGAAAAAAATATATTCAGTTTGCAACCTGATGGAGGTCAGTATAGATGGACTAATACAACAAGTCCCACACACAGCTAGAAGCCCAAATATTTTTTCAGAGGTAGATGCAGAAAAAAATATATTCAGTTTGCAACCTGATGGAGGTCAGTATAGATGGACTAATACAACAAGTCCCACACACAGCTAGAAGCCCAAATATTTTTTCAGAGGTACTGTAGATGCAGATAAAAATTAGTTTTAATTTGCAACCTGATGGAGGTCAGTATAGATGGACTAATAGAGAAAGTCCGACACACTGCTAGAAGGCCAAATATTTTTTCAGAGCTAGATGCAGAAAAAAATTATATTCAGTTTTCAACCTGATGGAGGTCAGTATAGATGGATTAATAGAACAAGACCCACACACAGCTAGAAGCCCAATATTTTTTCAGAGGTAGATGCAGAAAAAAATATATTCAGTTTGCAACCTGATGGAGGTCAGTATAGATGGACTAATACAACAAGTCCCACACACAGCTAGAAGCCCAAATATTTTTTCAGAGGTACTGTAGATGCAGATAAAAATTAGTTTTAATTTGCAACCTGATGGAGGTCAGTATAGATGGACTAATAGAATGATGCTATGCCCAAAAGATTTTACTTCACTAGGTGCAGTAAAAAAATTGGTATTCTATACACAGGTGGTATATCTTGCAACACAGATAGGCTACTCCACTGACTAACACACTCTGCAATAGGCCAAAAAGGATTAGCTTTGCTAGATTCAGCCAAATGCTGTGAAAAAAACTTGCACAGCACTGGCACAGACCTGCCTGGCAAAAACTGATAGGAACTGATGTAACCTAGTCCTGAAAAGGACTCCAATTACAATTAGTCTTTACTCCCACAACCTATCTATTTAAGAGCACAGACCTCCCTGATAAAAGTCGTAGGAAATGCTGTAACCTAGTCCTTAAAAGGACTGCAATCACAACTATTCCCTACTCCCAAGCTATCTGTATATTTGTGCGAAAATTGGCTTGAAATTAACAAAGTATAGCGCACACAGCAACAGCGGTGCCGTCTAACACGCAGCTGCAGCAGTGAGAAAATGGTGGCGACGGGGAAAATGGCTTGGTCTTATAGGGCAAGGACATGTGACATACACTGCCAATGACACATGCCCTTGCTTGTGTGAAAAAAAGCACTTCGCTCCGTGTGTGCGCTGCTGATAGGCTGACAGATTGCACCTCCCCACTGCAAATGCGGGAAAGAGAAAAAAAAATGGAGATCTTCATTGTTCCTGCAGAGATCCATCCCCTGCCCCTCCCCCCACCCCGCTGTACACTCAAACTGCTTATTAACATTAATTTTCATCATTACTGAGAAAAAATCCAGTTATGATTTTGGTGCACGAACAGTTATCGAACATAACCTCGAACAGCCGAATTTTTATCAGATTGTTCGTGTTCGCCGAACGGCTCGAACACCGCCCAAAACAGCTCGAATTTGAGATTGGCGAACAGTTCGAGTAGAACAACGCTCATCTCTAGTCATGAGTCTCGGTTGGCAGGTCATCCAGGAATTTCGGAGACTAAGAGACTTATCAGTCGCAGTTTTTTGTGGCCTGGATGGCAGGAGGAAGTCATCAAGTGGGTGCATCAATGTACTGTGTGTGCTAGGTCAAAGGCTTCACATACTCCTGCGGCTGAGTTGCTTTGCCCTCTGGAGGTTCCTAGTGCGCCTTGCACGTGTAGCACCCTGAGGATTCGGCTGCTACAGGGGTATTGCACCTCAACCCAGAGGTGTGATATTCCACTCCCGGGTAAGGATGGAGTGTGGATCTGAGCTCAGAAAGCTGCATGCACTACACACATCCCATTTCCGGAGGGCAGACCAACGGTACTCCCACTTAGAAATGTGCAGGTACGACCGAGTCTGTCCTTGGCTGGAGTGGGAGGGGGGTGGTACATCCCAGTAGTGTAGGGGCAGAGAGGGGGAGCAGCCTGGGTAAAGTTAGGAGCTCATTGGGTGCTGGTCACCTGAGCTCACACATAGAGGGAGTATTTAAGGTGGGCACCATCTAAGATCAGGGTCAGTCTGAGAGAAGTCAGCCTTTTGCAGAGAAGCCAGAGGAAGAGAGCAGAAGAGCAGAGCAGCCCCAGAGAGAGTGAGAGAGGAGAGAAAGAAAGACCCAGAGGGGGAGACAGAAGGAACTCTGAGAACCCAAGTACAACCCTAGGGTGAAGAGTTGGCAAAAGGGTACCGGATCCCAAACTGGTGGGGGCTAAAGCATACCTCAGCCAGAGACCGGAGGCCGTGGGCAGGATCTGCCACGGCCACCCACCACATCCACCCTGAAGGCAAACCACGTGTAGGGTCAGGGAACCCAAGGCCAAGGGTCTCCCAACAGAAGGCCCGAGGGAGCTGGACCTAGGTGGATCCCTGGTGGGGACGGCCAGAAGAAAGGACAAGAAGGAGGGCTCAGGGACACGCTCCGGACTTGCTTGGGGGTTGGCTGAATCCAGGACCTGGTGGACGCAGCACAGCTCGGGTGGTCACTCAAGGCCGGAGTGACCGGAATATCTGCAGTAAGTAAACACCCTGAACTGCACAACCCGACTCTGTCTTTAATTATCATCTACGCTGCACCACCACAACCCCCATCCTCTGCTCCTGACCCCCTGAGGCTATACCCCTCCCGTTGGGGGTTATACTATCTAAAGCTGCACCAACACCATCAGCCTCAGCGGACCCTGCTGCAGCGGCGGCCGTAGTGACCGCAATCCAACGGGTGGCGTAGTCGACATAAAGAACTTTGTAACATCTGTAGGACTGCCACATACTCTGAGCTTGACACCCTGGGCACGGACCGGGTCACAGCCACTCGGAGACTACAACCCCCATCTGATCCGGTTCCGGGTATTCCCCTAAAGAATATGGCCCAGGGGGTGCGTCAACTTTGGCGTAGTCGGCAGGATTACGTGCCCGCAACACCCGGGTACTGCGTGCCTGAAGAAAAGAACGAGTTTACCTCAAAAAGAAGTCTCCTGCCGGTTCCGGAGGGTCCCCGCCATCGGACTCCATCACAGGTCGATTCCCGCCGGTTGTCCGCCATTAACAGCTTTTTCCCGCCATCTGCAGAGTTTCCCGCCACTGGGAGACGATTCCCGCCATTTCCGAAGATTTCCCGCCTTGGGGGAGCGGACGCCATTATGGGCGTGCCAGAGGGTGGCAAGAGGCCACCTCCCATCGTGGGCCAGGACCGAAAATGGCGCCAAAAGTGGAAACCGCCCCCACCAACAGAGACTGTGATGCTAGAGGTGTCTGTCAGCGTGAAAGAACTGCCCCTGGAGCTGACAATCACCAAGTGGCCCCGGAACCGCCCTCGAAGTGGGAGGACTGAGAAGAAGAGAGCAAAGATGGGTGTCGCCTGGAGCAGTCTGGAGAGAGCGCACCCGGAGACAAGAAGCCTAGAGCTGAGTCCAGAAGAAGCTTACCCGGAGATGGAAGAAAAGCAGAGCAGCACCGGCCCGCTGGCCAGGAGCCTGCTGGAGACAACGGAAGGAGAGCAGAGCAGCACCGACCCGTTGGTCAGGAGCCTGCTAGAAGCAACGACCCCACTAGGCTTAGTGGAGGTCCTGGCACAGCTCCCCCGAGATCGGGAGTGTGCACAGACTGCGCTGGAAGGCCTCGCACGGAGGATGGCCCGGGTGCAGCGAGAGACGTTAGCAGAGTGGAGCCGTGAGATGGCCCAGCAGACAAGAACCCGTCAGCGGAGCACGCCACCCGAGACGAGGAGACAGACCGCCTCTGAGGATGGCGCAGGAGGACTGAAGGCCGGAGACGGCGCCGAGAAGGGAGCCGAACGAAGGGAGGCAGGTAAAGGGGACGTCTCTACCCCAAACCGGGAAACCGTGTACCTGCCCCAGCTCCCCGTCGCAGAGCCCGAAGTATCCCCTGCCGTGCCCGTCGCTGCAACGTCACCGCCGCAGACTAGGCCACAACCGGAAGCCGCAGCCGCGACCCCTGTGACGTCACACGCCTCGACCCCGAGCGTGACCAAGCAGGAAGTACCACCAGCCTGGTCGCAAGGCCTAGTACCCCCGGGCGCCGCAATACCAACAGCGCCCCCTACCTCCGCGGAGCCACCGGCCTGGTCGCAGGGCCAAGTAGCCCAGGGCGCCGCCGTCCTTACGGTGCCCTTCACTTTCCAGGTGCCCCAGGCCTGGCCGCAAGGCCTGGGCAACCCGGGCGCCACCACCACCGCGCCCATAAAACCAAGAGTGCCGCATCTGGGAGAAGATCTGTTCGCCCAACATACGTGCCCGAACGGGTCTGAAACTGAAACTGTTCACAAAGAAAGAGCAGGAGGACGCCGTCGTTGAGTACGGTAGTATAGAGACTGTATATAGTTGCCCGTCGGGGCACAGTGAACCGTTGCTGCTAATAAAGTCCCCGTTGGGACCAGCGAATTGAACTGTTACCCGTATTTCCCTTAATCCCTCTGACCGAGGACTGAGAGCGGTCATCCCTTTCCTAAATACCTGGCCGAGGACTGAGAGCGGCCATATCCCCTTGTATATAGTTGCGCTTCCTAAAGCGCCCCCTACCGGTTTTATAGGAGAACCATTTTTCTAGAGAAACTGTTGCATTTTTCCCGGGCACACGTTGCACAGTGTCCGGAGGAGGAGCTAGAAGCGAGGAAAAGTCTACAAGAATGTTTTATATGAAAAGTTTTATTGATATATATATATATAATGTTTTATATGATGTTTTATATGTTTATGCAAAAATTGTATGTTTGTGGTGTTTATTCTTTTACAGCCCGAGGACGTGCTGTGATTTACCAGGGGGGAATGTAGCACCCTGAGGATTCGGCTGCTACAGGGGTATTGCACCTCAACCCAGAGGTGTGATATTCCACTCCCGGGTAAGGATGGAGTGTGGATCTGAGCTCAGAAAGCTGCATGCACTACACACATCCCATTTCCGGAGGGCAGACCAACGGTACTCCCACTTAGAAATGTGCAGGTACGACCGAGTCTGTCCTTGGCTGGAGTGGGAGGGGGGTGGTACATCCCAGTAGTGTAGGGGCAGAGAGGGGGAGCAGCCTGGGTAAAGTTAGGAGCTCATTGGGTGCTGGTCACCTGAGCTCACACATAGAGGGAGTATTTAAGGTGGGCACCATCTAAGATCAGGGTCAGTCTGAGAGAAGTCAGCCTTTTGCAGAGAAGCCAGAGGAAGAGAGCAGAAGAGCAGAGCAGCCCCAGAGAGAGTGAGAGAGGAGAGAAAGAAAGACCCAGAGGGGGAGACAGAAGGAACTCTGAGAACCCAAGTACAACCCTAGGGTGAAGAGTTGGCAAAAGGGTACCGGATCCCAAACTGGTGGGGGCTAAAGCATACCTCAGCCAGAGACCGGAGGCCGTGGGCAGGATCTGCCACGGCCACCCACCACATCCACCCTGAAGGCAAACCACGTGTAGGGTCAGGGAACCCAAGGCCAAGGGTCTCCCAACAGAAGGCCCGAGGGAGCTGGACCTAGGTGGATCCCTGGTGGGGACGGCCAGAAGAAAGGACAAGAAGGAGGGCTCAGGGACACGCTCCGAACTTGCTTGGGGGTTGGCTGAATCCAGGACCTGGTGGACGCAGCACGGCTCGGGTGGTCACTCAAGGCCGGAGTGACCGGAATATCTGCAGTAAGTAAACACCCTGAACTGCACAACCCGACTCTGTCTTTAATTATCATCTACGCTGCACCACCACAACCCCCATCCTCTGCTCCTGACCCCCTGAGGCTATACCCCTCCCGTTGGGGGTTATACTATCTAAAGCTGCACCAACACCATCAGCCTCAGCGGACCCTGCTGCAGCGGCGGCCGTAGTGACCGCAATCCAACGGGTGGCGTAGTCGACATAAAGAACTTTGTAACATCTGTAGGACTGCCACATACTCTGAGCTTGACACCCTGGGCACGGACCGGGTCACAGCCACTCGGAGACTACAACCCCCATCTGATCCGGTTCCGGGTATTCCCCTAAAGAATATGGCCCAGGGGGTGCGTCAGACGCATCTCACAATGGATTTTATTACTGATCTTCCTGTGTCCGAAGGTTTTACTGTCATCTGGGTGGTTGTGGACTGTTTTAGTAAGATGTGCAATTTGGTTCTGTGGCACCCCAGGGGTCTGGTTTTCCACAGTAATGTAATGTTATGTCTGAGAGCAGGTGGGAGGTCCTTTGGTCAGGGATCCTGTGCATGCCACACCTCCTGCCCAGTCTTGGGAGGGGAAGAACTTCCCCTGTATAAACCCTGGGCTGAGGCAGAGTTAGTCAGTCAAGGAGAGTAGAGACAAGAAACAGCAGAAGCAATACTACTACGAGTCAGGGGCTGGCAGCTGCAGAGCTCGCCCTGACTGAGAAGCTTTCTTACCGGACCCGGCGTCCGAGGCTGTGGGGACTAACTCCTACCCAGCAGCAGAAGCCGACCAGCAGGGGATTTCAGGTCCTCAGGCCCCGAAACCCGAAGGCACGGTCACACGCGTGGGACCAGCACCGCCATCGTGGAGCGGAAGCCATTAGAAGGCCCCGAGTCACCGGCCAAACGGGTGAGCACCACACGGTACACTCAGGGACGTGGGCTACTTATATCCGCTTCTAGCAAGGTAGCCAGAAGAGTACAGTCAGTTTGGGAGGCCTACAACTCCGCCTGGCCAGGGGAGATCCCATCTGCTCAAGGACTGACCAGGCCCCGTTCACTAGCAAGTACTCCGGGAGGGTCTATCGTTGTTACCAGTAAAGACCCTGAATTACACCGCACCGTCTCTGAGTGGTTCCTGCTACCCCCATCATCCACATCTGCTGCCCTGAGGTCATACCCCTCCCGTTGGGGGTTATACCATCTACGCTGCACCATCCATCCACCGGCCTCAGCGGACTGTCCTGCAGCGGCAGCTCCATAGCTGCATTCAACGGGTGGCGTAGTCGTCCTACATCTACCGCTGTTACATCGCCGCTCAGTTTGACTCCCTGGGCACGGACCGGGTCACCGCCACGAGACTACAACCCTCAAGAGATCCGGCTCCGGGTAAGCTCCCGTGTGCGCAACGCAGCGCGACACAGGCCCAGGGGCGCGTCAACTTTGGCGTAGTCGGCAGGATTTCGTGCCCGCAACCACCGGGTACTGCGTGCCTGAAAAAGAGACTTTTCAAACTTACCTGTGGTGAAGATTCCCGCCATCCGGCGCCATCTTCAGCCTTCTTCCCGCCATCGGTGAAGTTTCCCGCCATCCGGCGCCATCTTCTGCCTTCTTCCCGCCATCCGTGGAGTTTTCCCGCCATTGGACGCCATCTTGAGGACGCCGCGCGGGAAGAAGAGGGGCGTGGACTCCGAAAGCGCGCGAGAACTGAAGCCCCGCCTCACGTCCGGACGTTGCGTAAGGTCCTGGAAGGAGCCCAGCAGACGCCGACGTCACAGGAGCGCGACGGAAGGTCCTCAACCCTGACGATCCACTGCGGAGCCGCGGCCTACGGAACAGGATCATCGCAAGGTAGGCCACGGTCCACTAGGGGGGAGGAAGATGTCGGATACGGAGGAGAGCTTCACTGCCTCAACCCCCGCCAGCGCTACCGCTGCTGCAGTTATGCCCTTCACCATGCCCTATATCCCGGGAGCAGCTTGGCTACCCCAGTACTCAGGGGAGTCACATACCCTGCATGACTTTAGAGAAAAGCTGGATAGCCTCTTCCAGGTGTACCCCCTCACAGAAGAGCAAAAAGTGAGCATCCTGGTGGCCCAACTAACCGGGGCAGCCAAAAGGGAAGTAAAATCCTGGCCACCTGGGAGGAAGACTGTCGCAGGGATACTAACCCGGCTGAAGGACACCTTTGATACCCGCACCTCAGCCGAGATTAAGCTTAGATTCTACGGGTGCAAGCAGCGAGCGCATGAGAGTATAAGGGACTATGCACTAAACCTACAAGAGGCCCTGAGGGCCATTAAGCAGACCGACCCTGATGGAGTGGGAAACGAGGACAGGCTGTTGACCGAACAGTTTATAGAGGGACTGTATTGTAATACCCACCGAACCCAGTTGCGGGCAATGGCCTTACAGGATCCCCATCTGGGCTTTGCACAGTTCAAGGACAGAGCCATCCGGGTGCTCCGAGAACCGGCACCGGGTGGCGTTGTGACCCACAAGCGCCCTGCTATCACTTACCACCAGGAGGCGGCGCCCTTGTCGGCAGGGCCTGTGGGAGCTGATGCGCAGGCTTTGGACAATGACCCGGCTCCAGACCTACACCATCAGGTCCAAGAGCTAGCTAAGAGCGTTGCTGCGCTAACCCGAACTGTGCAGTCTTTACAGGCTTCCACCCCAGGGAAGATCCAGCTGGCATCCGGACCGGAGGACATCCCGTGGCGTCGACCAAGGAGGACCCCACCGGCCAGAGGAAGACCCAGTGACCGATACAGCGAGGACGGACGACCCATCTGCCGCCGCTGCAATCAACCTGGACATATCGCAAGGTACTGTTCTTTAAACGGGCACAACCTGGGGTAGAGGGCCAACCCCCAGGAAAAAGATCACCAGGCCCATCGAACTGGCGCGACAGATATGTGGGAGGACGTCCAGTCTTGCCTGTGGTACTGGATGGCATTCCCATGAGTGCCCTACTGGACACCGGGTCACAGGTCACCACCATCCCGTACGTGCTCTTTAAGCAGTACTGGAATGACTCGGATATCACCCGCTACCCTGACGACAACTTGAGTATCATCGCCAGCAATGGCCAGCCCGTGCCACAGATCGGATTTAAAGAGGTGACCATCAAAATCGGTAGAGTCGAACTGGCAGCACAGGGACTGATCATTGTAGATATTGACAAACATGAGAGTCACCCAAAAATAACTCTAGGAACTAATGTAATTGAAAATTGTCTTGCAGAGGTGATT
Organism: Phyllobates terribilis; assembly: GCF_046119375.1. Taxonomy (NCBI): domain Eukaryota; kingdom Metazoa; phylum Chordata; class Amphibia; order Anura; family Dendrobatidae; genus Phyllobates; species Phyllobates terribilis. The sequence continues at coordinate 661,674 of NW_027363111.1, forward strand.
TTCCTTTTACAGCAGGTTGCCAAGAACGCCAGCTCCGGCGAGCAGCGGGTGCTCCAGAAAGAGATCCGGGCACTGATGCGACGGCAACAGGTGGAACTCTCCGGCGGTGAGATTGGTAGCGTAAGAATGTGTGACCCTTTTCCTATTGCCATGCCCCCAAAAAGTGAAATGATGATTTGGTGCCGGGCAGCTATTGGTCTGAGAGGTAGAGATTACCAGGCAATGGTAGAACCAGTTTACTCGGACAGTAGGCCCACCATTTTGACAGCACGGGGGGTGGTTGATGTACGCCATGGGAGGGTGCCCGTTCGCATAATAAATATCGGGGAGAGGGAAGTGTACCTGCCCCAGTATGCCACGCTAGCCAAATTATATACCATTAACCAAAATTCTATACAATCTGTGGAACCCTTGCCTCCATCTCACCCGGAGGAAGGTAACGGCTCTAAGAAAAACATGGAGGACTGGTGTCAGCAACTACATCTGGGTACTGACTCCACTCCCGCACACCAGAAACAAGGAGTCTATCGGGTGGTTCAGGAGTACGAGAGAGTGTTCAGTAAACACCCGTTAGACTTCGGGCGAGTCAAGGGGGTAGAACACCACATCCCCACGGGAGACCATCCTCCTATAAAAGAGAGGTATCGACCCGTACCCCCTGCCCACTACCAACACGCCAAGGGGATGCTTAGAGACATGAAGGAGGCTGGGGTGATCAGGGATAGCTGTAGCCCCTGGGCAGCTCCACTAGTCTTAGTCCGAAAGAAAGACAACACCATGAGGATGTGTGTAGATTACCGGAAAATCAATCGTATCACACACAAGGATGCGTACCCCTTACCAAGGATAGAGGAGTCATTGGCTGCTTTAAGATCTGCTAACTTCTTCTCTACCTTGGATCTCACTAGCGGGTACTGGCAGGTTCCTGTAGCAGAGGCGGACCGGGAGAAGACCGCATTCACCACCCCGATGGGACTTAGCGAGTTCACCTGCATGCCGTTCGGACTCTGCAACGCACCGGGAACCTTCCAACGACTAATGGAGTGTTGTCTGGGCCACAGAAACTTCGAGACGGTCCTGTTGTACCTGGACGACGTCATCGTATATTCCAAGACGTATGAGGACCACCTGAAACACCTGGCGGAAGTGTTCGAAGCTCTGGCAAGTTACGGCCTAAAGGTGAAACCCTCCAAGTGTCACCTCCTGAAACCAAAGGTGCAGTACCTGGGACACGTGGTGAGCGCTGACGGAGTGGCTCCCGACCCTGATAAGATCACCGCAATTAAGGAATGGCCAAGCCCCTCCAGCGTAAAAGAAGTGCGGCAGTTCCTCGGGTTGGTAGGCTACTACCGAAGGTTTATTCCCGGTTTCACCAAAAAGGCAGCACCTATGCAGGACCTCCTGATAGGCCAGTCCCGGAAGGCCAAGAACCAGAAACCGCCCTTCAAATGGGAGGAGCTGGAAGAAGAGTCCTTCCGCCAGCTGAAGATGGCCCTCACGGGGGACGAAATCCTGGCGTACCCGGATTATAGCCAGCCCTTTATCCTCTACACCGACGCCAGTAACATCGGGCTAGGAGCCGTACTGTCCCAGATCCAGCAGGGGAAGGAACGAGTAATTGCCTACGCCAGCCGAAAACTGCGACCCACCGAAAGGAACCCCGAGAATTACAGCTCATTTAAGTTAGAGTTCCTGGCCGTAGTATGGGCAGTCACCGAGCGCTTTAAGCATTACCTCGCTTCTTCCCGGTTCACCGTGTACACGGATAACAACCCGTTGACACACCTGGACACGGCAAGACTCGGTGCCCTGGAGCAGAGGTGGATGGCCCGTCTGTCCAACTACGAGTTCACAATCAAATACCGGGCAGGACGCTCCAATACCAACGCGGACGCCCTGTCTAGGATGCCCAACCTGCCGGACGGAGGAGAAGATCCGGAGGGACTGGAAGAAGTTGAACTCCCTGCATTCCACCGTCATGGGACTATCCAGTATTCCCACCGGGTAAGGAGTAAGCAGGCTGCTACGTTGAACCCCTTACCCCACTACAACTGGGCGGAAACGCAAGACAGCGACCCTGCCGTCCGACTGGTGAAGGAGATGCTGACTCGGCCGGAGGCTCGCCTTGAACCAGACGCTCCGGAGGAAGCCAAACAACTATGGGCAGAAAAGAGTCGACTGTTCCTTTACAAAGGGAAGTTGTGCCGCAGAATGGTTAACTCCCGGATGCATGAATTACTCTGGCAAGTAGTGGTGCCACGAAGAGACGCAGCCATGGTGATGGAGGCATACCACGACGGAGCTGGACACTTCGGGTGGAAGAAGCTGGAGTTCCTGCTGCGCGAGCGGTTCCACTGGGTAGGCATGAGGGGAACCATCGAGAAGTGGTGCAGAGACTGTGGCCCGTGCAACCTGAGAAGGAGGGACCGTGCCAGCCAGAAGACTCCCCTGCAGTCCATCGTCACCCGGCAACCGTTGGAACTGGTAGCCTTGGATCATGTAAAACTGACCCCAAGCAGAAGCGGCTACGTCTACGCGTTAACCATCGTGGATCATTACTCCCGGTTTCTGGTTGTCGTCCCCGTCAAGGACTTAACGGCTCAAACAGCAGCTAGAGCCTTCCAGCAGCACTTTTGCCGTCCACACGGGTACCCGGACCAAGTGCTGACGGACCAGGGACCTGCCTTTGAAGCGGAGGTCTTCCAGGAATTCTGCAATCTGTATGGCTGCCGGAAGATAAGGACGACACCCTACCATCCGCAAACTAATGGACTTTGTGAGAAAATGAACCAGGTGGTAATGGATCTTCTAAAAACGTTGCCCCTGGAAGAACGCAGTCTGTGGCCTGAGAAGTTGCCCGATCTGGTGGACCTATACAACCACATCCCGGTAGGTTCCACCAACTGTACCCCGGCTTACCTAATGAGGGCAAGACCTGGTAAGTTACCTGTTGACCTGGAAATGGGAGTCCTGACACCCGAGGACACTTCACCAGAAACAGACTGGGACACAGAGAGGCAGCAGCAGTACCGGAGAGTACAGGAGAGCGTGGAGCGAAGTCTCTGTCAGGCTAGGGAAAGACAAGAGAAAACTTACAACCAGTATGCTCCCGCTGTTCCCCTGGTACCCGGAGAGCAGGTCTTGAAGAGGAAGAGACGGCTCCACAAGTTGGATGACCAGTGGGAGAAGGACCCGTACACCGTACTGCCCTCAAGCCACGAGAACCCGAAGGTTTGTACCATCAGTAAAGACGGAGGGGAAACCACAGCCATTGTATCCCGGGACCACCTGAAGAAGTGTCCCGAACAACTGAGGAACCCTGAAGAGGAACAAGAAGACCATCGACCCGTAGAGGAAAGGGAAGATATGGTTAGTACTGTGCTCGGGGACTTCCCTCGGTCTTGGACTCAAGTCAATGGTGCAGTTGTGGTACCCGTACTCACCTTCCTCCAACCAGCATCCCAAGCACCTACGGAGCAACAGGTAGAGCTGGAAGAACAGCCGGTCCAGGAGGCAGAAGACTCCACACAAGCAGAACAGGAGGATCAACCCTCTGCTTATAGTGAGCCTGCCGTACCCCTAGTGAGACAAAGAGCCGGTAGACAGCTGCCCAGTTTACCCTTGACAGCTCCTACACCCTGTAGTTCAGGGCCAGACAGTCAGCTCCGTAGGTCCACTAGGGCCACTAGAGGCCAGTTACCCGCACGCTGGAGGATTTGAAGTGTATAAATTGTTTTATTTATGTTTATCTGTGTATTGTTGCTTGTGTATAATTTTGTGTTTCCAGTTATTTTTAGGAATCCTTGGTGGATTTACCGGGAATCCTTGTACATAGTTGGAACGTAACCCAGGATGGACTAGAGACTGTTAAAGACTCGGGGTAGGACAGACCCCTACCTGGTTACGTCTCCCTGTTTTGGTGAAATGGACACCTTGCTTTCTTCAAAGACTACACCCGGTTACGGACATGCCGTGACCACCTTTATGTGTTTCTTCTTATTGTACTATTATTGTTGTTATATCTTGTTATGTTTTTTCTAAAATATGTTTAGTCCCGGAGTACTAAATTTCACTAGGGGGGAATGTGGCACCCCAGGGGTCTGGTTTTCCACAGTAATGTAATGTTATGTCTGAGAGCAGGTGGGAGGTCCTTTGGTCAGGGATCCTGTGCATGCCACACCTCCTGCCCAGTCTTGGGAGGGGAAGAACTTCCCCTGTATAAACCCTGGGCTGAGGCAGAGTTAGTCAGTCAAGGAGAGTAGAGACAAGAAACAGCAGAAGCAATACTACTACGAGTCAGGGGCTGGCAGCTGCAGAGCTCGCCCTGACTGAGAAGCTTTCTTACCGGACCCGGCGTCCGAGGCTGTGGGGACTAACTCCTACCCAGCAGCAGAAGCCGACCGGCAGGGGATTTCAGGTCCTCAGGCCCAGAAACCCGAAGGCACGGTCACACGCGTGGGATCAGCACCGCCATCGTGGAGCGGAAGCCATTAGAAGGCCCCGAGTCACCGGCCATACGGGTGAGCACCACACGGTACACTCAGGGACGTGGGCTACTTATATCCGCTTCTAGCAAGGTAGCCAGAAGAGTACAGTCAGTTTGGGAGGCCTACAACTCCGCCTGGCCAGGGGAGATCCCATCTGCTCAAGGACTGACCAGGCCCCGTTCACTAGCAAGTACTCCGGGAGGGTCTATCGTTGTTACCAGTAAAGACCCTGAATTACACCGCACCGTCTCTGAGTGGTTCCTGCTACCCCCATCATCCACATCTGCTGCCCTGAGGCCATACCCCTCCCGTTGGGGGTTATACCATCTACGCTGCACCATCCATCCACCGGCCTCAGCGGACTGTCCTGCAGCGGCAGCTCCATAGCTGCATTCAACGGGTGGCGTAGTCGTCCTACATCTACCGCTGTTACATCGCCGCTCAGTTTGACTCCCTGGGCACGGACCGGGTCACCGCCACGAGACTACAACCCTCAAGAGATCCGGCTCCGGGTAAGCTCCCGCGTGCGCAACGCAGCGCGACACAGGCCCAGGGGCACGTCAGTTCCATTCATTAAGTTGCCCTGCGCCAAGACACTCGCTAAGGCGTTTGTTAAGGAGATTGTCAAGCTCCATGGCGTTCCCACGGATATTGTTTCTGATAGAGGACCTCAGCTTGTGGCTCGCTTTTGGCATGATTTTGTGACAGGTTGGGAGTCCATTTGTCATTTTCGTCTGGTTATCATCCTGAGTCTAATGGACAGACTGAAAGAAAGAACCAGGATGTTGAACAGTTTTGTGTTGTTTTGTGGCGGACAATCAAGAGGTGTGGTCTGAGTTTCTGCCTCTCGCAGAATTTACTCTTAATAATCATACATCCTCCTCTGCTGGGTGTTCTCCTTTTTTTTTGTTGTACTGGGAGACATCCGTCTTTTGGTTCGTTCTCCAAATTGGGGTCGGCGGTGCCGGAGGAGGAGAATTTTTCCGATGATTTGGAGAGAGTTTGGACTAATGTATGTTGCAATCTTCAAGAGACTAACAAGAAGTCCAAGAAGTATTTTGACAGGAAACGTAAGGAGGTTTTGTTTACTGTGGGTGATATGGTTTGATTGTCCTCGAAGAACCTGCGGTTGAGGATTCCCTCTAAAAAACTGGGTCCTAAGTTTGTGGGTCCATTTAAAGTGCTTCAGGTTGTTAACCCGTCTGCTGTTAGGTTGGATGTCCCTACTTCCTGGAAGATTAATCCTGTGTTTCATGTTTCCTTGTTGAAAAAGGCTGATGTATATGATAGGGACGCCACTGTCACAGTTCCTCCTGTTGTGAAAGACGGCAAATATGAAATTTCTCGTATCTTGAATTCTAGATGGCATAGAGGGAGATTACAGTATCTTGTCTCCTGGAAGGGTTTCGGTCCCGAAGACAACTCCTGGGTAAGGACGGATGATGTCTCTGCTCTTAGGCTTGTTAAAGCTTTCCACAGAAGGTTTCCGGATAGGCCTGGACCTGGAGGATCTGGAGGATCCTCATAAAAGAGGGGGTACTGTTAGAACCCTCCTGTTTGTTTTATCCATCTTGTGTTTTGCGGTCACGTGACCATCTGCCTTTATATTCCAGCTCCGCCCTTGTGGCTGTGCTGGACTTCAGTGTTTGACTGTTTCTCTAGCCTGGTAGAGATGAGCGTTGTTCTACTCGAACTGTTCGCCAATCTCAAATTCGAGCTGTTTTGGGCGGTGTTCGAGCCGTTCGGCGAACACGAACAATTTGAGAAAAATTCGGCTGTTCGAGGTTATGTTCGATAACTGTTCGTGCACCAAAATCATAACTGGATTTTTTCTCAGTAATGATGAAAATTAATGTTAATACGCAGTTTGAGTGTACAGCGGGGTGGGGGGAGGGGCAGGGGATGGATCTCTGCAGGAACAATGAAGATCTCCATTTTTTTTTCTCTTTCCCGCATTTGCAGTGGGGAGGTGCAATCTGTCAGCCTATCAGCAGCGCACACACGGAGCGAAGTGCTTTTTTTCACACAAGCAAGGGCATGTGTCATTGGCAGTGTATGTCACATGTCCTTGCCCTATAAGACCAAGCCATTTTCCCCGTCGCCACCATTTTCTCACTGCTGCAGCTGCGTGTTAGACGGCACCGCTGTTGCTGTGTGCGCTATACTTTGTTAATTTCAAGCCAATTTTCGCACAAATATACAGATAGCTTGGGAGTAGGGAATAGTTGTGATTGCAGTCCTTTTAAGGACTAGGTTACAGCATTTCCTACGACTTTTATCAGGGAGGTCTGTGCTCTTAAATAGATAGGTTGTGGGAGTAAAGACTAATTGTAATTGGAGTCCTTTTCAGGACTAGGTTACATCAGTTCCTATCAGTTTTTGCCAGGCAGGTCTGTGCCAGTGCTGTGCAAGTTTTTTTCACAGCATTTGGCTGAATCTAGCAAAGCTAATCCTTTTTGGCCTATTGCAGAGTGTGTTAGTCAGTGGAGTAGCCTATCTGTGTTGCAAGATATACCACCTGTGTATAGAATACCAATTTTTTTACTGCACATAGTGAAGTAAAATCTTTTGGGCATAGCATCATTCTATTAGTCCATCTATACTGACCTCCATCAGGTTGCAAACTGAATATAATTTTTTTCTGCATCTAGCTCTGAAAAAATATTTGGGCTTCTAGCAGTGTGTGGGACTTGGTCTATTAGTCCATCTATACTGACCTCCATCAGGTTGCAAATTAAAAATAATTTTTTTCTTCATTTAGCTCTGAAAAAATATTTGGGCTTCTAGCAGTGTGTGGGACTTGTTCTATTAGTCCTTCTATACTGACCTCCAGCAGGTTGCAAATTGAATATAATTTTTTTCTGCATCTAGCTCTGAAAAAATATTTGGGCTTCTAGCGGTGTGTGGGACTTGGTCTATTAGTCCATCTATACTGACCTCCATCAGGTTGCAAATTAAAAATAATTTTTTTCTGCATCTAGCTCTGAAAAAATATTTGGGCTTCTAGCAGTGTGTGGGACTTGGTCTATTAGTCCATCTATACTGACCTCCATCAGGTTGCAAATTAAAAATAATTTTTTTCTTCATTTATCTCTGAAAAAATATTTGGGCTTCTAGCAGCGTGTGGGACTTGTTCTATTAGTCCATCTATACTGACCTCCATCAGGTTGCAAATTAAAAATAATTTTTTTCTGCATCTAGCTCTGAAAAAATATTTGGGCTTCTAGCAGTGTGTGGGACTTGGTCTATTAGTCCATCTATACTGACCTCCATCAGGTTGCAAATTAAAAATAATTTTTTTCTGCATCTAGCTCTGAAAAAATATTTGGGCTTCTAGCAGTGTGTGGGACTTGGTCTATTAGTCCATCTATACTGACCTCCATCAGGTTGCAAATTAAAAATATTTTTTTTCTGCATCTAGCTCTGAAAAAATATTTGGGCTTCTAGCAGTGTGTGGGACTTGGTCTATTAGTCCATCTATACTGACCTCCATCAGGTTGCAAATTGAATAAAAAAAATTTCTGCATCTAGCTCTGAAAAAATATTTGGGCTTCTAGCGGTGTGTGGGACTTGGTCTATTAGTGTCACGCTGTCTCTGTATACTGGAGGTAGGGGGCCTAAGCTGACCCTAAGCTGGGGCCCTGACTAATCCCTCAACCTGGAGGTACTGTTAAAGGTACAGAGGTCCAGGCCGCCAGCGTAACCCCTACCTCCTGAAGATCCCTGCACCTCAGTAATCTAGTCCTGAGAAGGACCCCGATCACAACCAAAGGGAACAAGAAATAATATGCCCAAACACAGTATTTAGACGAACGAGACAGTACAAGGGAAAAACCAAAACCACCTTGCATACAAACAACTTCTCAACTACAACAGAGGGAAAACCAACGGGAAAGGAGATAAATGATAAAGCGAGGAAAGGGAAAAAACACTTCCAAATACACTTATCTCAGCAACTCCAAACACCACAATCCGCTCTGTCAGTCTGAATGAAATGCTTTCACCGACACCTCCCAAACAGACCAGCAGGTATATGAAGGAGTCTCACTACAGAAGTATTGATTGCAGCTGGGCGAGGCTGGACCTCATCTAGCCCAGAGAGAAAGAGAGAGAATTAACTCCCTCACTGCCGAGAAACACAAAGCACCAACAAGTCAGCTGCGAGAAGTCAGGCTGTGTACTCGTGACGATCTTCGTGGCAACACACCCGTGACAGTACCCCCCCTTCTACGAGGGGCCTCCGGACCCTCAGGGCCAGGTTTATCCGGGTGAGTCGTGTGGAAGGCCCGAACTAATCGGTCTGCGTTAATATCCGACGCAGGAACCCACATCCTCTCCTCAGGACCATACCCCTTCCAATGAACCAGGTACTGAAGGGACCGGCGATTAAAGCGTGAATCAATGACCCTCGATACCTGGAACTCCAAGTTACCACTGACAACCACTGGAGGGGGAGGTAAAGGTGACGGTACCACCGGGGCCACATACCTCTTAAGCAATGATCTGTGAAACACGTTGTGAATTTTAAACGTAGGGGGGAGGTCAAGACGGAATGCCACCGGATTAATAATAGAACTGATTCTGTACGGCCCGATGAACCTGGGACCCAGTTTCCAGGAGGGAACCTTAAGTTTTATATTCCTGGTAGACAACCATACCCGATCGTTCACACTTAGGTCCGGACCAGACACTCTCCTCCTATCAGCCATACGTTTGTATCGGTTCCCCATAGTATTCAGATTCTTCAGCACCCCTCTCCATACTGAAGCGAGTGATGAGGAAAATCGTTCCTCCTCAGGAACCCCCGAAGAGCCCCCCCCACTGAAAGTACAAAACTGGGGGTGAAAACCATATGCCCCAAAAAACGGGGACTTACCAGTGGACTCGCTCCGCCTATTATTAAGAGCAAACTCTGCCAGAGGTAAGAAAGAAGCCCAGTCCTCCTGGTTCTCTGACACAAAACACCGGAGATATGTCTCCAAGCTCTGGTTCATACGTTCCGTCTGACCATTGGTCTGAGGATGAAAAGCCGATGAGAATGACAACTGCATCCCCCGCCGTGCACAAAAAACACTTCCAAATACACTTATCTCAGCAACTCCAAACACCACGATCCGCTCTGTCAGTCTGAATGAAATGCTTTCACCGACACCTCCCAAACAGACCAGCAGGTATATGAAGGAGTCTCACTACAGAAGTATTGATTGCAGCTGGGCGAGGCTGGACCTCATCTAGCCCAGAGAGAGAGAGAGAGAATTAACTCCCTCACTGCCGAGAAACACAAAGCACCAACAAGTCAGCTGCGAGAAGTCAGGCTGTGTACTCGTGACGATCTTCGTGGCAACACACCCGTGACAATTAGTCCATCTATACTGACCTCCATCAGGTTGCAAATTAAAAATAATTTTTTTCTGCATCTAACCCAGCCAATAGTTTTGGCCTAATACCACAGTTTGGCCACTCAGCTCTGCTCGGTTACCATCCATTGTTTTTTTGTGCAAACAACTCCAGAGTTGTGAATTAGTTAACCACCAAAATGAGTGGAAAAAGGCCTGCTGCTGGTGGAAAGGGGAATAGGCGTGTTGGGAAGGGGAAAAAAGGTTGTGTCCGTGGGGTAGGTGCAGAAGAAAGACCATCTTCCAGCCAAACTAAAATGTCTACTTCTTTTAGCGGACAATGTGATAAGATCCCTTTCTTACGGCCACGCCAATCGCTACAAATTCCAGATGAGGCACAAAAACAGCAGGTGCTTCAACGGATATCAAGTGCTCCTTTAAGTGGGCTCTCCTCCACATCAACTTCAACATCACAAATACTCCAGTCCTCAAAGGTGTCACCCAAATCGCACTTGCTTCCTCACAGCTCCCAAATCTCCAGCTGCCCGTCTGAGTATGAGGTAGAACAGATGGTTGAGTCTGCAGAGCTGTTTACTCATACTATAGCCTGGGAATCAGAGGTCGACTCCAGCGCTTCTGTGAATCCAGACGAGGAAATGATCTGCACTGATGCCCAGAATCTTTATGAGTCGGATCCAGGACCAGACGCAGAAGGTTCTGACCATAATGTAGACCCTCATTCCCAAACTGTAACTCCTGTTGGTGGAGACAATGAGGAAGACGATGATAAGACTCAAATACCTGATTGGAGCGACAACTTTAGTTTTTTGTCAGGGCAGGAACAGGTTGGCTCTGAGGACGACGGGTGTGATAACGCACAGGGTGATGATGATGAGGTCGGAGATCCCACTTACTGTCAACCCACAGTCAGCCAAGAGATGAGGTCAGCAGAGGAGGTGGAGGAAGATGCTAGTGACGACGAGGTCAGGTTGCGCCTTCCTGGACAGAGACGTAGTACTGGAAGCACGTCAACAACTGCATCCTCAAACACAACTCTGCCTCTCACCACAAGTCGTGGTGGCTCTTCAGGTCGCATGGGTGCTAAGCCTTGCATAGCCTGGGCATTTTTTCAGATCGATAAAGATGACCCAACTCGTGTTATCTGTAACATTTGTCAGCAAAAGCTAAGTAGAGGCCAAAAAATACATAGTTTGAGTACTTCATGCATGAACCGACACATGGACATGAAGCATAAGTTGCAGTGGGAAGCTCAGTGTGCTACAATGCGGTCTAGCCGGCCGGGCCAACCACCGTCTGCCATATCTTGTGCATCCGCGGCCTCTTCATCCTCTGTGACTGGGGGGACAGCAGTCACACCTGTTTTGGGGCGCAGACCTGCCACCTCTTTACCCGCAACAGCCAGTGTGATTGGCAGGTCATCATTTTCTTTGGAGGTGGTAACACCAGCTGGTCTTGAGCGCTGTCCGACATCGATAGCACCACCTTTGGATCAAGGCAACCTAACATGTCCGCCTGCATCTTCCTCACAGACCGTCAGTTTGCCGGGGACACCCTTATCAACCCCGTCTAAGCACAATAGCCAGCCCTCGGTCCCTCAGATGTGGACAAGTAAAAGACCATTTCCTCCTAGCCATGAGAAAGCTAAGAGGTTGAATTTCACCATCTGCAAGCTCTTGGCTACAGAAATGCTGCCTTTCCGCCTGGTGGACACAGAGGATTTTCGAGACCTTATGTCCGTCGCAGTGCCCCAGTACCAGATGCCCAGTCGGCACTACTTCTCAAAGAAAGGTGTGCCTGTGCTCCACCAGCATGTCGCACACAACATCACCGCTTCTTTGAGAAACTCTGTGTGTGACAGGGTGCATTTCACCACAGACACTTGGACGAGTAGGCATGGACAGGGGCGTTACATGTCGCTGACTGGGCACTGGGTAACTATGGTGACAGCAGGACAAGGGGCTGCTGTCCAAGTCTTGCCGTCCCCACGAGTTGTGCGTCAATCCTCTTTATGTCATTTTTCCTCCACTGCTTCTGCCTCCTCAACCTCCTCTCGGTCTTCCACCTGCACCCAAAGCCTGTCTGGTCATGCCACAAGCTTTCTAACTGTGCAGAAGGGATCCTGCACACCTCCTTACTATGCTGGCAGTAGGGCTCAACGTCATCAGGCGGTTTTTACATTGAAATGTCTGGGAAATGTGAGTCACACAGCTGAGGAGTTGTGGTCAGCTCTGGAGAACCAATTTCATGAATGGTTGTCTCCACTGGACCTGAAACCAGGGAAGGCCGTGTGCGACAATGCTGCAAACCTGGGTGCGGCCCTTCGCCGGGGCAATGTCACACACGTGCCTTGTATGGCTCACGTGTTGAACCTGGTTGTCCAGCAATTTTTAGCCCACTATCCCAGACTAGATGGCCTTCTGCAGAGGGCACGGTCGCTGTGTGCTCACTTCCGCCGTTCGCATCCCGCAGCTCAGCGACTTACATCTCTACAGAAGTCGTTGGGCCTGCCACTTCACCGGCTAAAATGCGATGTGCCTACCCGGTGGAATTCAACTCTGCACATGTTGCAGCGACTGTGGCAGCACCGACAAGCCCTGGTGCAATACGTTCTGACGTATAGCCTGGGCCAACGAGATTCAGAGGTGGGGCAAATCACGCTGGAGGAGTGGTCTCAGATCAGGGACCTATGCACCCTTCTGCACAGTTTTGAAATGGCGACGAAGATGTTTAGTGCTGACGATGCCATTATCAGCATGACTATTCCGGTGATTTACATGCTGGAGCACATGTTAAACAGAATTCGGAGTCAGGTGGTGGCACAAGAGGAGGTGGAGGAAGCAGAGGAGGAGGAGTTGTATGCGGAAGGGCTAACATCTGCAAGGTCCAGACGGTCGGCAGCACCAAGGCGGCAGGCATGTGAGGGTGGGGGAGATGGTTTTACCAGGGCGCATGGTAGCAGCCAAACTAGTGAGGAAGGTGCAGGAGCCCAGGAAGAAGTGGAGGACGAACTGATGGAAGATGTAACGGGTCTGGGAGGCGGAACCTCTGGGCTACTATACAAGGGAGCGGTCCTTGTAAGGGAGCGGGTGGCGACCAGGCAGGCAGTCACAGCAGGTGACCGGGACAGTCTCTGGGTGTACGGGCAGGAGGTCACGGCAAGTGATCAGGGCAGTCTCTGGAAGAACGGGCTGGAGGTCACGGCAAGTGACCGGGGCAGTCTCTGGAAGAACGGGCTGGAGGTCACGGCAAGTGACCGGGGCAGTCTCTAGGTAAAGGGTAGGTACGACCTGTGATGGCTGAACCTCCAGGTAGGCTAGCAAGGCAGATGGAGGATGTGTGCTCCCAGGTGAGCAAGCGAGAGTCTCTGGAATAGCAGGTGGTCACAGCACGTGACGGCGGAGCCTCCAGGTAGGCAAGCAGGCAGGTAGCGGAGAAGCGCTCCCAGGTGAGCGGGCAAGAGTCTGGAATAGCTGGTGGTCACAGCACGTGACAGCGGAGCCTCCGGGCTGGCAAGCAGGCAGGTAGCGGAGAAGCGCTCCCAGGTGAGCGGGCAAGAGTCTGGAATAGCTGGTGGTCACAGCATGTGACAGCGGAGCCTCCGGGCTGGCAAGCAGGCAGGTAGCAGAGAAGCGCTCCCAGGTGAGCGGGCAAGCTGGTCCATAGACAGACTGACCGGAGTTGTAAGGCAGACCGTCGGACCTCAGGCAAGCAGGCAGGTAGCTGATGTGCGCTCCCAGGTGAGCGGGCAAGTTGGTCCTTAGACAGACTGACCGGAGTTGTAAGGCAGACCGTCGGACCTCAGGCAGGCAGGCAGGTAACAGGAAATCAGGCAGGATTAGGACGGCAAGCTGGCAGGAATCTGTCAGGTAACTGGCAAGGGACCTGAGGGCTGAAGCAGAGTAGAACGGTGCAACAACATTGCTCGGGCACCTCCATTTTGGAGGAGGTGCCTTATATATGGTAAAGTCCTCCGGCCATTGGCCGGGGACTCCTCAGGACGGCGCGCGCGGCCCCTTTAAGAGGGAGGGAGGGCGCGCGCGCGCGCGCCCTAAGCACAGTGGCCGGGAAGGAGCGCGCGCTGCCAGCAGAGCGGGAGAGGCACGCCGGGCACGGAGCAGAGCGGTGAGGGGAACAGCGTCCCTGCCTAGCAGAGGGCAGGGACGCCGGCACTACAGAAGACTCATCAGATGAGGGAGACCTTGATCACATTTCTGTTGTGCGAGGTTGGGGGGAGAGGACAGAGGAAGGAAGCATGATTGTTACCTCGCCACCAACACAACAGGGACTTGGTGCTCCTGGATGCGCAACACACATGAGTGCCTTCTTGCTGCACTACCTGCAACATGACCCTCGAATTGTGAGAATTAGAAATAATCCTGACTACTGGGTTGCCACACTGTTAGATCCCCGGTACAAAAGTAAATTTGCAGAAATTATTCCTGCCATAGAAAGGGATGCACGCATGCAGGAGTATCAGCAGAGACTGTTGCAGAATCTTACATGTGCTTTTCCACAAAATACCAGTGGTGCACGTAGTGAATCTCACAGTTCCAACTTGCCAACCGTGGGACCGTCAAGTGTTCAGCACTCAAACCGTAACAGAACCACAGTATCTGCTGGTAACATCAATTTTGCGGAATCATTTCACCACTTTTTTAGCCCATCCTTTGCAAGGCCACAGGAGACAAGAAGTCTGACACATAGTCAACGCCTAGAGACGATGGTACAGGAGTATCTCCAAGTAAACATTGAAGCCACGACTGTGTCACTGGACCCTTGCTCTTTTTGGGCTTCCAATCTGGATAAATGGCCGGAGCTAGCCACTTACGCCTTGGAGATCTTGTCATACCCCGCAGCCAGCGTTCTGTCTGAACGTGTGTTCAGCGCTGCTGGTGGTGTGCTGCAGATAAGCGCACGCGGCTCTCCACTGATAATGTAGACAGACTCACATTCATAAAGATGAACAAATCATGGATCCGAAACGACTTTTCTACCCCTGTGTCATCCTGGGGAGAGTAAAAGCTTGATGATTGGTTAAAATCACCCTACCAACCGTTTTAAGCTTTCAAATTACTAATCATGTTTATCTGTATCTTGACTGGAAAATAATTTGGGCTTTGTAGCAGTGTGCAGCACTGATCCTATTAGGCCATCTATACTAAAGCTTCACCAGATTTAAAATTAAAAATAATTTTTAGCTGCATCTAGCCCGGAAAATAATTTTGGGGCTCCGAGATGCGCAAGGCACATAAGTGCCTTCTTGCTGCACTACCTGCAGCATGACCCTCATATTGTCAGAATTCGAAGTAATCATGACTACTGGGTTGCCACACTCTTAGATCCCCCAAACTTTTCGATCAACCTTTTCATTTTAATAAAGACCAAAAAAATGGTCATTTTTGAAATTATAAGCATTAGCAGGTTGTTAGAAACTGAAATCAAACAGTTTTCAACTCAAAACTTTATTCTAGGTGATGTTACATTTTCACATAGGACCCCTTGTTCGAAAGGAGCTTCTGAACTCTCTCGTCCATTGAATTTGTCAGGTTTTGAATGGTTTCTGCTTCAATTGTTTTGCATGAGGACAGAATACCCTCCCAGAGCTGTTGCTTAGATGTGAACTGCCTCCCGCCATCATAGACACTCCTTTTAATGATGCTCCAAAGGTTCTGAATGGGGTAGAGGTCAGGGGAGCATGGGGGTCACACCATAAGTTTGTCCCCTTTTATGCCCATATCAGCCAGAGATTCAGATGTTTTATGTGCAGCATGAGATGGTGCATTATCATGCAGAAAAATGATCTTGCTGTGAAATACACGGTTCTTCTTCTTGAACCATGGCAGGAAGTGCTGTTTGAGAAAATCCACATACATTATGGAGTTCATCTTTAGCGCCTTCAGGGATCCTAAAGGGGCCGACAATCTCTCTCCCCATGATTCCAGCCCAAAACATTACTCCACCTCCTCCTTGTTGGCGCTGTAGCCGTGTTTGCGTGGGGTGTCCATCAACCAGCCATCCTCCACTCCATCCATCTGGACCATCGAGCGCTGCACGGCACTCATCCGTGAACAAAACAGTTTTGAAATCAGTCTTCATGTAATGTTTGGCCCACTGGAGCCGTTTCTGTTTGTGTGAAGTGGATAGAGGAGGTCGACAGGATGGCGTATGCACAGCTGCAAACCTCTGAAGGACCCTGCATCTTGTTGTTCGGGGGACGTTGGAGGCACAAGCAGCTTCAAAAACTTGTCTGCTGCTATGACAAGGCTTTTTTGCCGCTGCTCTTTCAACCTGACGTAATTGCCTGTAGGAAAGAGTCCTCAATTTGCCCTTATCAGCACGCACACGTGTGTACTGTGAATCAGCTACATACTTCTTGATTGCCAAGACACTTCATCCTGATCATCGCACAATGTTGATTGTAGTCATGCCTTGACCTAAACACTCCACAATTTGTTGCTTCTCAGCAGCCGACACATCCTTTTTCTTTCCCATTTTGACAGAAAATGTAGGCTGCTTAATAATGTGAGAGAGCCTTCTTAAGTAGTCTTGCCTTTCATTGGACACACCTGCCAAACTAATTAGCACAGGTGTCTGCAATTGCTTACAGTGATATAAAGAGCCCTGACACACATCACCATCAATGAGTTTAACTGACAAACAAACAAATTCTTCCCTTATCACTCCTAAACACTTTTTGCATAATAATTTGGAACGCAGTGTACATGTGCTTTTCCACAAAACACCAGTGGTTCACGTAGTGAATCTTACAGTTCTAACTTGCCAACCGTGGTCTGTATGGAGTTGTTCAATAAAGGGCCCAAAATTAAGATAACATAGATGGGAGAGGTCTCTATGAATAGGAATTCCTAAGTATTTGATACCCTGTGAGGGCCAGGCAAAGGGAAAGTTGGACTGGATGGAATCCTATATGGATTTGGGGAGGGAGACATCGAGGGCCTCAGACTTCGCTGCATTGATTTTAAAATTTGACCATGTAACAAAGTGATCTATTTCAGCCATAACAGCATGGATGGATATATGTGATTGAGTGATATATACTAGGACATCATCAGCAAATAGAGAGCACTTGTACTCGGTGCCTCCCACCTCAATCCACCTAATATTGGGGTTATGGCGAATTGATGAGAGCAGGTGCTCCGTCACTAGGATGTATAAGAGAGGGGACAGAGGACATCACTGCCTTGTCCCATTGGTGATTGTGAAAGGTGATGAAAATGTTCTGACGCACCCCCTGGACCTTGGGACACCCGGAGTCGGACCCTTTTTGGTGGATGCTGGTGGTTGTAGTCTTCGTGGCGGCGACCCGGTTCCGTGGCTCAGGGCGGTCAAACCAGTGGCGGAACTATTTATGTGGTTTTGATGTTTAAATGTCCGACTACGCCACCCGTGGATTGCGGTCAGAGTGAACCGCCGCTACAGGGCAGACCGCTGAGGCTGGTGTTGTGGGTGCAGCAGAGCGTAGCATAACTCCCCACGGGAGGAGTATAGCCTCAGGGCAGTGTATGCGGAGGATGGGGGTGATGGTGCAGGGCAGCAGCAGTAACGACACGGAGTCAGTGATGCAGTTCAGGGCCTTTACTCACAGTTCTTATTATCCAGACCACGTCTGCAGGTAACGGCTGCCCACGTCGTACTGTGCTCACCAGGTGAGGGGCTCAGACAACTCCCAGATAACTTTGGAGCACTTCACAGGACCCCCTTTGTGTGTCCTTTGTCTGGCCTTTCTTACCAACACTTCTGTCCGGCTGCCTCGGGCCTCCTCTTGGTAAACTTGGCGCCAGTTTCCCTGACCCTATGTGGTGCCTTCCTAGCGGGTGTAGAGAGGGGCTGCGCCACATAAAATGTCAGAGCCTCCGGTTTCTAGCTGAGGGTCGTTTCCTGCCTCCACTAGTTCGGGGACCGGTCTCCCCCTTTGGCCTGACCCCTCCACGCAGGTGGATTCGGGCGTGCGGTGGCGACTCGCCCGTCCGCACCCCTGGGATCCCTTCATTCCACGTTCCTGGAGCCTTCTCCGCTCCTCTTCCTTCCTTCTCCCTCTTCCAGGCCTGGGCCTCTGTTACTAGGCCCGCCTCCGGAGCAGAGCTCATGCAGAGCCCCTGCTCCCTGCCACTTCTGCTCAGACTTCTCTGCACTGAACTAAGATGGTGCCCACCTTTTATACTCCCTTCTCAATGCACCCAGGAACTGCTTCCTCCCTGCTCCTGCACTACAGGGTTCCCCTTCCTCAGTGTTCCCTCCCCCCACTCCAGCCAGGGACAGGGACTGTCGTGCCCATCTCAGGGGCATATTGTTCGCCCTGCCCCACGGCAATGTGGTGTAATGCATGCAGGTGTCGGGTCCTGATCCACACTCCATCCTTACTTGAGAGTGAGATATCACACCTCTGGGTGAGGTGCAATACGTCTGTAGCAACCGAGCCCTCAGGGTGCTACAGTTCCATTTATCTTCAGCCTAGGTGACGTATTGCGATACAGGGCCGTGATTTTGGCTATAAAAGGGTCCCCTAGACCCCTACCCCAAGCTTTTTAAGAGAATCATATATGGCGTGCCAGGAGACTCTATGGAATGCTTTCTCAGCATCCAACGAGAGTATCTAATTACAAATTTTTAACTGCATCTAGCCCAGGAAATACTTTGTGCCTAGTAGCAGTGTCTGCTAGTCAGCGGATTATCCCGGCTGTTAAGCAAGCTGCACCACCTGTAGTTTAGACACTTAATTTTTTCAAAGGAAATGCTTCGGGACCATGGGATACTTAGTGAAGAGCATCAGGAGGCACCCCAAGGCATAGGGGCTGGGACTGGCAGTAGGATGCCTTGCGGTGGACAGCCGAGCTCGATCCTTATAAAAGCTTTTTAACTGCAGCAGCTTTAGTGGACGCTACTGGAGCTGGAATTACCGCGGCTGCTGGCATGAGACTTGCCCTCCAATAGATCCTTGTAAATGGATTTAAAGTGTATTCATTCAAATTAGAGAGACAATTTAAATTAAAAAGCTTAGAGCTGCCTCCACCACAGGGGGGCTCGCTCGACCCACCAGCGGACAGGCACCAGTATTGGGAGAGGGGGGCTGGCCGTCAGGGTTCACCGCGGCTCTGGCACAAACCCGGCGACACGGAGGTGGCACGGGCAGGAGCGGACTGGCCGTGTCGGCTTCTCACTTTTTGGATTTTAGAAGGGCATGACATGCCTATATCTGTGTCTCCCCCTCCTTTTACTCCTCCACCTCTTTTATTTTCGCATGACTATATGTACTTGTCACTTTTCCATGTGTTAGTTATGTCTTCTGAGCAGTTTGTCAGCTTTTGGACACCTTTGAAGGTGTTTTCTATGTGTTTCTATGTGTTTTTGTTTGCCTGCCATTGGTTTTAACGGTGTTCGAAGGTGTTCGACGAACAGTTCGACGAACAGTTCGGCGAACACACGGGTGTTCGACGAACCGAACCGAACTCGAACACTACGGGGGTGGCTCAACACTATAGCCTGGTGCTTCGGTGCCTTTCTCTGTCAAGTTCGCTTGGTCCTCTGGGACCTCTAGTACATTTTTGTCAGTTTGTCTTTTTGTGTTCTGCAACAAATTATCAGTTTAGGAGGTGTCCCATTTTTGTCCCAGTCCTTTTAGGGACCCCTCCCTTAATTCTATAGGTCTTTGTTCAGACTAGCCGAGGATTAAGGCGGGTCTATTCACTAGGAACAGGCAGCCCGCTATATCATAGGGATTCAGCTTAGTCTTACTGTAGGGACAGCTTTCCCCTATCTTTCCTTAGTACATGTTGCAGATCATAACACCCTCTTCTGTTCACAAATCCTTCCCAACATCTACAATGTAGAGTTCCAATGTGTGGGGACATCGCAGATCAGTTGGTGAGCTGGAAGCTGCAAACGCTGCTAAAGCACGGAAAGGGAGGCGGAAGCTGTAGCTGACTTCTAAAGTGGGCACACAGGTGGCGTACTTTGACATGCAGATCCGACAGATCCGGGTAGGTTTTGAGAAACCGCTGAACCACAAGGTTAAGCACATGGGCCAGGCATGGTACGTGTGTGAGCTCGCCTCGCCTCAGAGCCGCCACTAGGTTCCAGCCATTGTCACACACGACCATGCCTGGCTGTAGGTGCAGCGGTGTGAGCCACAGATCTGCCTGCTCTTTCAGAGCTGTCCACAACTCTTCAGCGTTGTGCGGTTTGTCACCTAAGCATATTAGCTTCAGCACAGCCTGTTGCTGCTTGGCCGAGGCAGTGCTGCAGTGTTTCCAGCTTGCGATTGATGTGGTCATTTTGGAGATGGAGGCTGAAGAGGAGGAGGCAAGCCAGGGCCCACAATCCTCGGCGTCGGGAGGATGTGTTCCGTCTCAAGGTCCGACTGGGTCCCAGCTTCCACTATATTAACCCAGTGTGCCATCAGCGACATGTACCATCCCTGCCCACAAGCACTTGTCCACGTGTCTGTGGTTAGGTGAACGAAAGCTTTCCAGAACTTAGAAACAAACTGGGTTCCCCAATCTGACACCACATCGGAGGGAACGCCGTGAAGCTTCACAATCTCATTTTTAAATACCTGAGCAAGAGTCTTGGTATTCGGAAGTGCCGGTAATGCGATGAAGTGAACCATTTTATGAACCTATCTACAACCATTAGGACCACAGCCTTCCTGCAGATACCGGTAGGTCAGTAATAAAATCCATGGACAAGTGTGTCTATGGCCTGCTAGGAATAGGTAGCGGAAGAAGGGGACCAGACGGATGGATATGTGATACTTTAGAAGGTGCACAAACACTACAAGCAGAAACATGTTCAACCACATCCTGATGCAATCCCGGCCCTCAAAAACGATGAGAAAGGAGGTCCGCAGTTGCCTTACCACCTGGATGTCCAGCAAGCACCGAGTTATGATGTTCCCTGATTATTTTACGATGCAGATTAGATGGTACAAATAACGTCCCCAAAGCACAGGAGGCAGGGGCGTCCCCCTGAGTCTCCAACACCTCACCCTCCAGGTCAGGGTACAATATCGAAATGACTGCCCCTTCTGCAAAATTGGGGCTGGATTCTCATGGTCACCACCACCAGGGAAGCTCCGGGACAAAGCATCAGCCTTGATGTTTTTAATCCCTGGATGGAAAGTGACAACAAAATTGAACCTAGTGAAATACAGGGACCATTTAGCTTGCCTAGGATTAAGATGTTTAGCAGGCTGAAGATATGACAGGTTATAGGATGGGCTGCCCCCTCCAACCCATGTCGCCACTCTTCAAACGCCAATTTAATCGCCAAAAGTTCCCTATTACCCACGTCATAATTTCTCTCAGCCGAAGATAATTTTTTGGAAAAGAAAGTGCATGGACGCCATTTACCAGGGGACGGACCCTGAGACAACACAGCCCCAACCTTCACCTCTGACGCATCAACTTCTACAATAAAAGATTGGGAAACATTGGGTTAATAATAGTAATCTTTTTATTTACATATCGCCAACATATTCCGCAGTGCTTTACAATTCAAACAATTTACAGATATTATGGGCACTGTGCCCATTGGGGCTCATAATTTAGATTCCCTATCAGTCTTTGGCATGTGGGAGGAAACTGGAGAACCAGGAGGAAACCCACGCAAACACGGGGAGAACATACAAACTCCTTGCAGATGATGTCCTTGGTGGGATTTGAACCCAGGACACCAGCACTGCAAGGATGCAGTGCTGTTGACTCAGTATAGGTGCTGTGGCAACACATCTCTTTAACCCTCCGTCAGGAACAACTTATCTGACAAGCGAAGCTCTTTTAGTTTAATTTCTTCCTCCTCGTCAGATTGTCAGAAAATCCCCCATCCCCCAATACCTTCCTGACTCTTGATGCTTTGTGAAACCTGATATCACAGTTGTACTGCAGAGACTCAGGAGCAGTGGCATACCGCCAATGGCAGCAGGCCACGCGACTGCAATGGGGCCCGTGAGCCAGGGGGCCTGCCACCCCTGCATCAGGCCCCCCTCTGGCTCCTGCCCCCCCCAGGTCTTCCGTCACTGCAGGCTGCAGCTAGATTGCCGGCACTTCCCAAGACTCCCAGACATAGCCGCACGCAGTGCAATGCTGTGCGGCTGTGTCTGGTTGTAATGACATGGCAGGGGCGACACTGCACCTTTAATTGTGCTTGTGTGTCGACCCTGTCATGTCATTACTACCAGACACAGCCGCAGAGCATTGCACTGCGCGCGGCCATGTCTGAAGAAGTGCCCTCAAACAAGAGTGAGTTCTGACAGTTTTCATCACTTATCTCTGTCTCTGATGTGACCTTGTGACCTGGGAATGAGACTTTATTTCTGGGACTCACCGGCTGTGCATTCCTATGCAGATGGAGCAGAGTGGAGTGTGTCTTTAAGCATTGTAGTGTCGGTGCACTGAGGATGATGTTCTGCATTGGACATTGGGGGACTCTTGGGCTCAGATTATGCAGTCCTATATAAAGCCAGATTGTGATATTGGCATATGTTGTGCTAAATGACAAACTCAGCTCAGCCACGTCTGCACCGAGAGCTGCAGCTGGAGAAAACCTCAGACTTTACATCTGATTTAGTGATGGCTGCTGGGTCTTGGAGTCTTGGAGCATCCAATAAGACAAAGATTAAGCATTTTTCTGGATGGTTGTGCTGGAACTTAGTCAGTCCTTATAGCTGCTGTACTGTGGGTTATCAAGTTGTGCAGTGCGCTGTGCGGCTGTGTCTGGTAGTAATGACATGGCAAGGGCGACACTGCATTTTTAATTGTGCTTGTGTGTTGCCCCTGCCACATGATTACTACCAGACACAGCCGCACACTGTGCACGGCCATATCTGAAGAAGTTGCGGCAAACAAGCTGCAGCTCCGGAGTGAGGTTCTGGCTGTACAGATCCTGGGGGAGCAACCTGGGCTCCAACAGCGAGGGGGCCCCCCTGATGGTCCAGGGCCCCGACGAAGAGGGTGCCCCCCTGATGATCCGGTGCCATGTCTGTGATGGCCATAAGACATGCCGTCGGCCCTGCACAGCTGGACGGTACACAGGCTGCGGGCAGGTGAGTGAGGCTTGTCGCCCGATTGCCCAATTCCCATATTAAATATATTTCTAATGTATGTGTGTGTGTGTATGACTGAGTATACAGTGCTGGCCAAAAGTATTGGCACCCCTGCAATTCTGTCAGATAATACTCAGTTTCTTCCTGAAAATGATTGCAATCACAAATTCTTTGGTATTGTTCTCTTCATTTAATTTGTCTTCAATGAAAAAAACACAAAAAGAATTGTCCTAAAGCCAAATTGGATATAATTCCACACTAAACCTAAAAAATGGGGTGGACAAAAGTATTGGCACCCTTTGAAAAATCATGTGATGCTTCTCTAATTCGTGTAATTAACAGCACCTGTAACTTACCTGTGGCACCTAACAGGTGTTGGCAATAACTAAATCACACTTGCAGCCAGTTAACATGGATTAAAGTTGACTCAACCTCTGTCCTGTGTCCTTGTGTGTACCACATTGAGCATGAAGAAAAGAAAGAAGACCAAAGAACTGTCTGAGGACTTGAGAAACCAAATTGTGAGGAAGCATGAGCAATCTCAAGGCTACAAGTCCATCTCCAAAGATCTGAATGTTCCTGTGTCTTCCGTGCGCAGTGTCATCAAGAAGTTTAAAGCCCATGGCACTGTGACTAACCTCCCTAGATGTGGACGGAAAAGAAAAATTGACGAGAGATTTCAACGCAAGATTGTGCGGATGGTGGATAAAGAACCTCGACTAACATCCAAACAAGTTCAAGCTGCCCTGCAGTCCGAGGGTAAAACAGTGTCAACCCGTACTATCCGTCGGCGTCTGAATGAAAAGGGACTGCATGGTAGGATACCCAGGAAGTCCCCACTTCTTACCCCGAGACATAAAAAAGCCAGGCTGGAGTTTTCCAAAACTTACCTGAGAAAGCCTAAAACGTTTTGGTAGAATGTTCTCTGGTCAGATGAGACAAAAGTAGAGCTTTTTGGGAAAAAGCATCAACATAGAGTGTACAGGAAAAAAAAAGAGGCATTCAAAGAAAAGAACACGGTCCCTACAGTCAAACATGGCGGAGGTTCCCTGATGTTTTGGGGTTGCTTTGCTGCCTCTGGCACTGGACTGCTTGACCGTGTGCATGGCATTATGAAGTCTGAAGACTACCAACAAATTTTGCAGCAAAATGTAGGGCCCAGTGTGAGAAAGCTGGGTCTCCCTCAGAGGTCATGGGTCTTCCAGCAGGACAATGACCCAAAACACACTTCCAAAAGCACTATAAAATGGTTTGAGAGAAAGCACTGGAGATTTCTAAGGTGGCCAGCAATGAGTCCAGACCTGAATCCCATAGAACACCTGTGGAGAGATCTCAAAATGGCAGTTTGGAGAAGGCACCCTTCAAATATCAGGGACCTGGAGCAGTTTGCCAAAGAAGAATGGTCTACAATTCCAGCAGAACATTGTAAGAAACTCATTGATGGTTACCGGAAGCGGTTGTTCGCAGTTATTTTGGCTAAAGGTTGTGCAACCAAGTATTAGGCTGAGGGTGCCAATACTTTTGTCCGGCCCTTTTTTGGAGTTTTGTGTGAAATGATCAATGATTTGATTTTTGCTTCATTCTCTTTTGTGTTTTTTCCTTGCAAGCAAATTAAATGAAGATAATAATACCAAAGAATTTGTGATTGCAATCATTTTCAGGAAGAAACTGAGTATTATCTGACAGAATTGCAGGGGTGCAAATACTTTTGGCCAGCACTGTATATATTTATGTCTGTTTTATGTGTTTTTAAGAATGTGTTCAAATATGTACACATGTGCACGTATCTATGTACAGTACAGACCAAAAGTTTGGACATACCTTCTCATTTAAAGATTTGTCTGTATTTTCATGACTATGAAAATTGTACATTCACACTGAAGGCATCAAAACTATGAATTAACACATGTGGAATTATATACTTAACAAAAAAGTGTGAAACAACTGAAAATATGTCTTATATTCTAGGTTCTTCAAAGTAGCCACCTTTTGCTTTGATGACTGCTTTGCATACTCTTGGCATTCTCTTGATGAGCTTCAAGAGGTAGTCACCGGAAATGGTCTTCCAACAATCTTGAAGGAGTTCCCAGAGATGCTTAGCACTTGTTGGCCCTTTTGCTTTCACTCTGTGGTCCAGCTCACCCCAAACCATCTCGATTGGGTTCAGGTCTGGTGACTGTGGAGGCCAGGTCATCTGGCGTAGCAACCCATCACTCTCCTCCTTGGTCAAATCACCCTTAAACAGCCTGGAGTTGTGTTTGGGGTCATTATCCTGTTGAAAAATAAATGATGGTCCAACTAAACGCAAACTGGATGGAATAGCATGCCGCTGCAAGATGCTGTGGTAGCCATGCTGGTTCAGTATGCCTTCAATTTTGAATAAATCCCCAACAGTGTCACCAGCAAAGCACCCCCACACCATCACACCTCCTCCTCCATGCTTCACGGTGGGAACCAGGCATGTAGAGTCCATCCGTTCACCTTTTCTGCATTGCACAAAGACATGGTGGTTGGAACCAAAGATCTCAAATTTGGACTCATCAGACCAAAGCACAGATTTCCACTGGTCTAATGTCCATTCCTTGTGTTCTTTAGCCCAAACAAGTCTCTTCTGCTTGTTGCCTGTCCTTAGCAGTGGTTTCCTAGCAGCTATTTTACCATGAAGGACATTAGACCAGTGGAAATCTGTGCTTTGGTCTGATGAGTCCAAATTTGAGATCTTTGGTTCCAACCACCATGTCTTTGTGCAATGCAGAAAAGGTGAACGGATGGACTCTACATGCCTGGTTCCCACCGTGAAGCATGGAGGAGGAGGTGTGATGGTGTGGGGGTGCTTTGCTGGTGACACTGTTGGGGATTTATTCAAAATTGAAGGCATACTGAACCAGCATGGCTACCACAGCATCTTGCACAAAGTCTCCTCTTAACAGTTGTTGTAGAGATGTGTCTGCTGCTAGAACTCTGTGTGGCATTGACCTGGTCTCTAATCTGAGCTGCTGTTAACCTGTGATTTCTGAGGCTCTCAAAAGCAGAGTTGACTCTTGGTCTTCCTTTCCTGGGGCTGTCCTCATGTGAGCCAGTTTCTTTGTAACGCTTGATGGTTTTTGCAACTGCACTTGGGGACACTTTCAAAGTTTGCCCAATTTTTCGCACTGACTGACCTTCATTTCTTAAAGTAATGATAGCCACTCGTTTTTCTTTACTTAGCTGCTTTTTTCTTGCCATAATACAAATTCTAACAGTCTATTCAGTAGGACTATCAGCTGTGTATCCACCAGACTTCTGCACAGCACAACTGATGGTCCCAACCCCATTTATAAGGCAAGAAATCCCACTTATTAAACCTGACAGGGCACACCTGTGAAGTGAAGACCATTTCCGGTGACTACCTCTTGAGGCTCATCAAGAGAATGCCAAGAGTGTGCAAAGCAGTCACCAAAACAAAAGGTGGCTACTTTGAAGAACCTAGAATATAAGACATATTTTCAGTTGTTTCACACTTTTTTGTTAAGTATATAATTCCACATTTGTTAATTCATAGTTTTGATGCCTTCAGTGTGAATGTACAATTTTCAAAGTCATGAAAATACAGAAAAATCATTTAATGACAAGGTGTGTCCAAACTTTTGGTCTGTACTGTATGTTAAATATTAATTACGGATATTCATTTTTGTATTCTGAATTCTGTATCATACATTGCATAAGATTGCATCCGCCATCAAGCTAGGGTTTCTAGATGACATGCGCTATTTGTGTATTTTTAGTTCAGTGTAAGTTAGTGCCATATGCAGAAGAACAGGTGTTGTAAGGGGGCTATATAACCCCATGTTAGAGACAGGGTGGGCCCTTGCACTACACATGACACCAGAAGGAGGATCTACGTGTGAAGGAAGGAGATGACATATAGGCCCTGACACACGTGCTGGACACAAACAGATGCAACCTATCATCCAGGATCCCAGGAAACGATGGGTGAATCTATAGACAAATGGACAATCACTTTTGTAACTATTTCATCTATTTTATGCAACTACTGCAATTATTCTTTTTAATGGACAATCCAAGAATAAATCGATACATTTTTTAATAAGAATATTGTGATATATATTCTTTACTCAATCGCATCTGATAAGAAGTCCATTTGGTGAGCATCCAGTCCTGATTTTTCAAGTGGAATTTCCTTCTTGAACAAAGGGGGGAGAGAAGAGGCTTGCAGCTGTTGTTCAAGTGTCAGGAAATCCACTAACTTCAAGAATCAGAAAGAACCTATAGATTGAGGACTGATATATTCTCCAGATGGATTGACAGGCACCAGAGGTACTACAAAGATCAGACGAGCTGAGGATAAGACGTGCTGATCAGAGAAGCTGAAAAATGTAAGCAAAATATGGATATAATTTCTTCTTTTGCTAAACAAAGTAAGCTTAAATTCAAGGCTACTGATGAAACTGACTTAGATGTTTTATGGCTTAGCTTATATAGAGAATGTGAATTGCATAATTTACAGCTAGAATCTAAGCTAATGTCCTTTCAAAAAGACAACGAAAAATTTTAAAATATTATACAGTTGGTTGACATATTTCATAGTCTTGTGTCAGAAAAGTCTAAGAAGGTCAATTGTGTAGAAATAGTGTCAAATGGTGATACTGATTCTGACTGTAATGTGGAAATTGAGCAAGATGTGAGACACGTGTCCGTGACAACTACTGAAGGTGACCTTGTGTCTGCCGAAGATACCGATATACAAAAAACTGACATGGGAGGAGACATGATTGACGTACGAGAAGCTTACATATTAGGTGATTTGGAAGGAGACGTGAGTGACGTAGTAGGAGCTGACATAAAAGGCCTACTTAAAATAGCAGAAAATTTAGAGCTACAGAGGCCCAACTCTAAATTAAAGTTAGGAAAAATTTGCTAAAATTTTACAAAATCATGCCAAAATATGATGTCAAAATCTATGTCTGTAGAAATGTAGAGATATTTGAGAGCTTTTCTGATAAGTTTGATTTAACCAATGAAGAGAGAAATCAATTATTTAAAATGTGGATTCCTGTAACATTTTCCAGATGCCTGAATTTTATGTCCTCTGAACATGACTCTCCTAATGAATGGCATGATACTGACAGATTAAAATATTTGATTTACTGTGCCATTAAGGATTTCCCAGACATAGATGATCTACAAAATGTAAAAATTGGTAGGAAAGAATGTGTATATACATTCATGTCCATATTTGAACGGTTGTACAAAATTCTCATCAAAAATGGAAAATTACAACAAATGATAACAACTTTTGAACAAAAATTACAATTTTTAAATCCGGTATCTCTAGTTATTGCGTTACAAAAAGTTTCTTTGTTTTAAATGTGAACAGTTGCTTGATTTTGCTAGAAAACATGAAAATCGTGAAAAGAAAATAAATCAAGCTAAATTTGTAAAACCAGAAAAGGTAAAATTATATTTAAAGCCAATGAGTCATCCTTGAAATGAAATCTATGAAATACGCAGAAGATTTCATATATATTATAAGCCATATCAGATGATTCAAAAGTCAATTTCTTCACAGAAAGAGTTAATGATTCAAAGCTGTGACCTCTCCCTAAAAAGAAAAATGGCCGGAATTGACGGACAGAGGCAGGTGGGACCAGCTCACAGTGACATAATGCAATGTAAACTGAAGGCTCAGTCATCTGATCTGTTTAAGGATGAGAAAATGTAATTTCTAAATAGAGCGTTGCTGGAAATTTTTGAGAAAGAGAAAAGATTTGGTTTAGGGAATGGCTAAGAAAAAACTGTAATTAGATGTTGTATCAAAGTGTTACAATGTATCATTATTTATATATAGTAACATAGTAACATCGTTTTTAAGGTTGAAGGAAAGCTAAATCCATCTAGTTCACCCCATAGCCTAACATGTTGATCCAGAGGAAGGCAAAAAAAAACATGTGGCAAACACTAAGCTCCACATTGGGGAAAAAAATTCCTTCCTGACTTCATACGGCAATAAGACTAGTTCCCTGGATCAACGCCCTATCAAGGAATCTAGTATATATAACCTGTAATATTATACTTTTCAGGAAAGGCATCCGGGCCCTTCTTAAATGTTAGTAGTGAATCCCTCATTACAACATCATGCGGCAGAGAGCTCCATAGTCTCACTGCTCTTACAGTAAAGAATCCGCGTCTGTGATTATGATTAAACCTTCTTTCCTCCAGACGATGCCCCCTTGTCCCCGCCTCTGGCCTCAGAGTAAAAAGATCAGTAGAAAGGTCTTTGTACTGTCCCCTCATATACTTGTACATAGTAATAAGATCACCCCTAAGCCTTCTTTTTTCCACAGTAAATAACCCCAAGTGTAATAACCTGTCTTGGTATTGCAGACCCCCCAGTCCTCTAATAACCTTGGTCGCTCTTCTCTGCACCCGCTCTAGTTCAGCTATGTCTTTCTTACACACTGGAGACCAGAACTGTACACAGTATTCTAAGTGTGGTCGCACTAGTGACTTGTATAGAGGTAAAATTATCTTCTCCTCATGAGCATCTATGCCTCTTTTAATGCATCCCATTATTTTATTTGTCTTAGCAGCAGCTGCCTGACACTGGCCACCAAACGGGAGCTTGTCGTCCACCAATACACCCAGGTCTTTTTCAGTGACACCTTTGCCCAGTGTTTTACATTAAGCATATAATTATATATTTTATTTCCTCTGCCCAAGTGCATTACCTTACATTTATCCCCATTAAAGTTCATTTGCTATTTATCAGCCCAAGCTTGTAGTTTACATAGATCCTCCTGTAATATAAAATTGTCCTCTTCTGTATTGATTACCCTGCAGAGTTTAGTGTCATCTGCAAATATTGAAATACTACTCTGTATTTATTTATTTATTTTACCCAATTATATAGCGCCATTAATTCGACAGCACTTTACAGACATTATGGGCGCTGTCCTCATTGGGGCTCACAATCTACATTCCCTATCAGTATGTCTTTGGAGTGTGGGAGGAAAACGGAGAACCCGGAGGAAACCCACGCAAACACGGGGAGAACATACAAACTCCTTGCAGATGTTGTCCTTGGTGGGATTTGAACCCAGTGCTAACCACTGAGCCACCGTGCTGCCTCTGTATGCCCCCTACAAGGTCATTAATAAATATGTTAAAAAGAAGCGGGCCCAATACTGACCCCTGTTGTACCCCACTGTTAACTGTGACTCAGTCTGAGTGTGTTCCATTAATAACCACCCTTTGTTTCCTATCACTGAGCCAGTTCTTAACCCACATACGTATATTTTCCCCTCTCCCCATTGTTCTCATTTTATGTGTAACATCCCTGGCGGCGTGCTGGCATGACTTACCACCTCCCACCATGCAAGACCGCCATCTTACCTATCAATCCAACTGCACACTTTGCTCCAGTACCTGCTGTGTCTCTTGTCTGATTGCTTAGGGCGGCGGTGCGGCTACCGCCAGATTCTTATAGTTACTGTGTGCACACTCCTAATGCCTCCCCAGCCTATTGCTGTGAGTCACTGGATACTTAAACCCCCTCCACCCAGTAGGGGGTGCCTGAGCAACACTTTCATTCAGTGTGTTCTGTGCAACTGAGTTGCCAGGTCCTGTCCTGTATCTTGTCTGTTTCCGCCCCTGGGGGCTGTATACCCAGGCCTGTTACCTGTATCTGTGACTTCTAGTCTGTCTCCGCCACCATGGGGGCTGAGTTCCCAGGCTCGTTCCTGTATCTTATTCCTGGTTCAGTTCCTGTCTGAACTGTGTCCTAGCCCGTTATCTGTTTCTCTCTATGTCCGAGCCTTCCCTTTTCCTGCAGTGTCTGAACCTGCACCTAACTCCAACTTGTTGTCTCTGAACTTCTGTTTGTGAGTTTTGTGTACACTCGCTACTTCATTGTAAGTACCTTGTGTGTATCTGGTTCTGCTTGTTCACCGCACCTGTGGTTTTGCTCTGCCCTGCTTGTTCACCGCACCTGCGGTTGAGCTCTGCTCTACTTGTTCACCGCACCTGCAGTTTTGCTCCGCTCTGCTTTTCCACCGCACCTGCGGTTTTGCTCCGCTCTGCTTGTCCACCGCACTGGCGGTTTCGCTCTGCTTGTTCACTGCACTGGCGGTTTCGCTCTGCTCAGCTTGTTCACCGCACCTGCGGGTTTTGCTCTGCTCTGTTCTTTTACTGCACCTGCAGGTTTTGCTATGCTCTGCTTGTCTACCGCACCTGCGGGTTTTGCTCTGCTCTGCTTGTCTACCACACCTGCGGGTTTTGCTCTGCTCTGCTTGTCTACCGCACCTGCGGGTTTTGCTCTGCTCTGCTTGTCTACCACACCTGTGGATTTTGCTCTGCTCTTCTTGTCTACCGCATCTGCGGATTTTGCTCTGCTTGTCTACCGCACCTGCGGCTCTGTTCCTGTGTCTCAGTCTGTACTGGTCCTGCTTGTGTTCCTACCTGCCAGTACCCGCCTGTCTGCATGCCAGCCGTGTATACTAGTGCCCACCTGTCTGCATGCCAGCCGTGCCTGCCAGTGTCCACCTGTCTGCATACCAGCCATGCCTGCCAATACCCACCTGTCTGCATACCAGTCGTGCCTGCCAGTCCCCATCTGTCTGTATGCCAGCCTAACCTGCCTGTTCCTGCATTCCCCGGTGTGGGTCAAAAGCTGTGACCGGGGTCTGACCTGGAGTAGCACCTGGTCCCTCTGCTCGGTTCCTCCCTGGTTCATGGAGTTGACTGAGCCGCCGTGTGACCTTGGTCGGACCGAGTTGATACTTAGTTATGCCCCTCCAGGCATTCCTCGGTTCATGGTCCAGTGGGATCACTAATCATGCTCACGCCAGTCAGTCCGGGCGTGTGTGTAACATTATGTATCAACCTTTTGTGTGGAACCGTATCGAAAGCTTTTGAAAAGTCCATATACACAACATCCACTGCATTTCCTTGGTCCAGTCCGGAACTTACCTCTTCTTAAAAGCTGATCAGATTAGTTTGACAGGAATGGTCCCTCGTAAACCCATGCTGATATTGGGTCATGAGGTTCTTCTTCTTCAGATACTCTAGTATAGCATCTCTTAGGAAACCCTCCAGGATTTTACCCATAGTAGAGGTTAAGCTTAATGGCCTATAATTTCCAAGTTCGGTTTTTGTCCCCTTTTTGAATATTGGCACCACATTTGCTAAATGCGAGTCCTGTGGTACAGACCCTGTTATTATGGAATCTTTAAAGATTAAAAATAATGGTCTATCTATGACGTTACTTAATTTCTGCAGTACTCGCAGGTGTATCCCATCCGGGCCTGGGGATTTTTAGACGCCGCCGTACTTCCAGCTGGGTTAAGCAAATGACATTTAATGGAGAATTTTTGTCATCACTGATCATGTTTTCTGTCATGCGATTTTCTTGTGTAAATACTGTTGAAAAAAAGCATATTGGCGTTTTCCTCATCCTCATCCACCATTTCACCCAGACTATCTTTAAGGGGGCCAACACTATCATTTTTTAGTTTCTTACTATTTATGTAGTTAAACAATATTTTGGGATTATTTTTACTTTCTCTGGCAATGAGTCGCTCTGTCTCAATCTTTGCTGCCTTGATTTGGTTTTTACAGAATTTATTTAATTTTCTGTATTTATTTAATGCCTCATGACTACCTACGTGCTTTAGTTCTCTAAATGCTTTCTTTTTGTCACTTATTGCGCCCCTTACATCTCTATTTAGCCATAGTGGTTTCCTCCTATTTCTAGCATGTTTATTCCCATAGGGGATATATTGTGCACAGGTCCTATTCAGGATGCTAATAAATGTCTCCCATTTGTTCACATATATTCTTATACAGTAAAATTGTGTAGTTACATAGTTTCTGTAAATACGATATATATATATATATATATATATATATATACAGGGTGGTCCAAAAGTAGGTGGACAGAAAGTGTAATAAGGTTATGAAGGTTATGGAACAGTCACAGGAGATAAGTATCTTGAAATTCTAATGAATCAAGTTGTTCCCCAGTTACAGCAACAGCCTAATTCAAATAACCTTTATTTCCAACAGGATTGGGCCCCTCCACATTATTCAAGAGTAGTCCGCGAGTATCTTGATGAAACATTTCCTAATAAATGGATTGGTCGAAGAGGCCCACTTGATTGGCCGGCACGTTCACCAGACTTGACCCCAATGGATTTTTTCTTTTGGGGAGTACTCAAGGACAAAGTTTATAGTCGAAAACCAAAAAGTGTCAGTGATTTGAAAAATTACATAAGAGATGCATTTCAAGAAATTAATACCCAAAGAGACTTGTGCAAAAATGTTTGTCGAAGCGTAAGAGGCAGGCTTCAAAGCTGTGCAAATTGTAATGGAAAACAGTTTGAGCACCTGTGCTGATAAAATTGAAGGGCTTTTGTATTATTGTTCAGAATAAAATTTAATTGTCAATGTTATGCTTGTGTTAGTAAATATAATTTTATATATAAATCAAAATAAATGTTATTATTTTCTGGCCACCTACTTTTGGACCACCCTGTATATCTCTACAATATATACACTGCTCAAAAAAATAAAGGGAACACTCAATTAACACATCCTAGATCTGAATGAATGAAATATTCTCATTGAATACTTTGTTCTGTACAAAGTTGAATGTGCTGACAACAAAATCACACAAAAATCATCACTGGAAATCAAATTTATTAACCAATGGAGGCCTGGATTTGGAGTCACCCCCAAAATTAAAGTGGAAAAACACACTGCAGGCTAATCCAACTTTGATGTAATGTCCTTAAAACAAGTCAAAATGAGGCTCAGTATTGTGTGTGGCCTCCACATGCCTGGATGACCTCCCTACAACGCCTGGGCATGCTCCTGATTAGGTTGCGGATGGTCTCCTGTGGGATCTCCTCCCAGACCTGGACTAAAGCATCCATCAACTCCTGGACAGTCTGTGGTGCAATGTGACGTTGGTGGATGGTATGGCATAATGTCCCAGATGTGCTCAATTGGATTCAGGTCTGGGGAATGGGCGGGCCAGTCCATAGCTTCAATGCCTTCATCTTGCAGGAACTGCTGACACACTCCAGCCACATAAGGTCTGGCATTGTCCTGAATTAGGAGGAACCCAGGGCCAACCGCACCAGCATATGGTCTCACAAGGGGTCTGTGGATCTCATCTCGGTAACTAATGGCAGTCAGGCTACCTCTGGTGAGCACATGGAGGGCTGTGCGGCCCTCCAAAGAATTGCCACCCCACACTATTACTGACCCACTGCCAAACTGGTCATGCTGAAGGATGTTGCAGGCAGCAGATCGCTCTCCACGGTGTCTCCAGACTCTGTCACATCTGACACGTGCTCAGTGTGAACCTGCTTTCATCTGTGAAGAGCACAGGGCGCCAGTGGCGACTTTTCCAATCCTGGTGTTCTGTGACAAAGGCAAAGCGCCCTGCACGCTGTTGGGCTGTGAGCAGAACCCTCATCTGTGGACGTCGGGCCCTCATACCACCCTCATGGAGTCTGTTTCTAACCGTTTGTGCAGACACATGCACATTTGTGGCCTGCTGGAGGTCATTTTGCAGGGCTCTGGCAGTGCTCCTCCTGTTCCTCCTTGCACAAAGGCGGAGGTAGTGGTCCTGCTGCTGGGTTGTTGCCCTCCTACGGCCACCTCCACGTCTCCTGGTGTACGAGCCTTTCTCCTTGTAGCGCCTCCAGCCTCTGGACACTACGCTGACAGACACAGCAAACCTTCTTGCCACAGCTCGCATTGATGTGCCATCCTGGATGAGCTGCACTACCTGAGCAACTTCTGTGGGTTGTAGAGTCCGTTTCATGCTACCACAAGTGTGAAAGCACAACCAACATTCAAAAGTGACCAAAACATCAGCCAGAAAGCATTGGTACTGAGATGTGGTCTGTGGTCCCCACCTGCAGAACCACTCCTTTATTGAGGGTGTCCTGATAATTGCCAATAATTTCCATCTATTGTCTATTCCATTTGCACAACAGCATGTGAAATTGATTGTCAATCAGTGTTGCTTCCTAAGTGGACAGTTTGATTTCACAGAAGTTTGATTTACTTGGAGTTATATTCTGTTGTTTAAGTGTTCCCTTTATTTTTTTGAGCAGTGTATTTACATTTGTCTAAGTAGAGATTGTGTAAAATTTTATTTATGCAAGTATAGTAATATAGTTAATTCATTAATTAAATTAGAACTTAATATATAAATTAAAGTAGCAATATTTTGGATTACATTAGAGCCAATATATGTATAAGATATTTAAATGATTTTCTGTATGAATTTGATATTTAATCTTATCTTTTATATTTCCTTAGAATTTTCATTGCAAAGTAGGATTTCATCAAACAACTCTTACATGGATTTATTTCTTTATTGACACATGAAGTTGAAAAAAACTGCATGATTTTATGTGTATAACATTTTTAAAATAATAACAATATAACTAGTTGAACTATATTATGTGTAACAATAATTAATTAATTATTTTGTGCTGCTAATATTTTCTGTGCATGAAGTGTTTGTGCTTTGTAACTAAAGTTACTTTACAGCATGACGTGTGACAGCTGCAGCATCTGAATTTGAGCAAATAATATGGATTTCCATTCATCCTATATTTAGTTTGTGTAATTTAAACCTGGTAGCCACTAGCCAGTAAAGAAAAATCTTATATGATATTATATGTATTTGGGGAATATTCAAAGAAATATTAAGATATTAAATGTAATAGTTTACAATGCACATTGATAATTAGGATACAGAAATTTTGGGTTAAATGTATATATATTCATACCTTTGTATGTGGAATGTATGGTTGAACAGATCTGTGAATGTCAGAGTAAAATGACAGATAAAATAAATGAGCAGCTGCTAAGTAAGATTTGTGTGCCTGAGACCTCATGTATGTTTGGAAAAAAAACTGTTTCTTTATGTGAAGTAACAAAAAAATAAATTTCATTCTGAGAAAATTATGAATGAATACATAATTGAGTATTATCTGCATAATATATATATATATATATATATATATATATATATATATATATATATATACATATATATATATATATTTATATATATATATATATATATATATATATACAGTACAAACCAAAAGTTTGGACACACCTTCTCATTTAAAGATTTTTCTGTATTTTCATGACTTTGAAAATTGTACATTCACACTGAAGGCATCAAAACTATGAATTAACACATGTGGAATTATATACTTAACAAAAAAGTGTGAAACAACTGAAAATATGTCTTATATTCTAGGTTCTTCAAAGTAGCCACCTTTCGCTTTGATGACTGCTTTGCACACTCTTGGCATTCTCTTGATGAGCTTCAAGAGGTAGTCACCGGAAATGGTCTTCCAACAATCTTGAAGGAGTTCCCAAAGATGCTTAGCACTTGTTGGCCCTTTTGCTTTCAGTCTGTGGTCCAGCTCACCCCAAACCATCTCGATTGGGTTCAGGTCTGGTGACTGTGGAGGCCAGGTCATCTGGCGTAGGATCCCATCGCTCTCCTTCTTGGTCAAATACCCCTTACACAGCCTGGAGGTGTGTTTGGGGTCATTGTCCTGTTGAAAAATAAATGATGGTCCAACTAAACTCAAACCGGATGGAATAGCATGCCGCTGCAAGATGCTGTGGTAGCCATGCTGGTTCAGTATGCCTCCAATTTTGAATAAATCCCCAACAGTGTCACCAGCAAAGAACCCCCACACCATCACACCTTCTCCTCCATGCTTCACGGTGGGAACCAGGCATGTAGAGTCTATCCGTTCACCTTTTCTGCATCGCACAAAGACATGGTGGTTGGAACCAAAGATCTCAAATTTGGACTCATCAGACCAAAGCACAGATTTCCACTGGTCTAATGTCCATTCCTTGTGTTCTTTAGCCCAAACAAGTCTCTTCTGCTTGTTGCCTGTCCTTAGGAGTGGTTTCCTAGCAGCTATTTTACCATGAAGGCCTGCTGCACAAAGTCTCCTCTTAACAGTTATTGTAGAGATGTATCTGCTGCTAGAACTCTTTGTGGCATTGACCTGGTCTCTAATCTGAGCTGCTGTTTACCTGCGATTTCTGAGGCTGGTGACTCGGATAAACATCCTCAGAAGCAGAGGTGACTCTTGGTCTTCCTTTCCTGGGGTGGTCCTCATGTGAGCCAGTTTCTTTGTAGCGCTTGATGGTTTTTGCAACTGCACTTGGGGACACATTCAAAGTTTGCCCAATTTTTCGGACTGACTGACCATCATTTCTTAAAGTAATGATGACCACTCATTTTTCTTTACTTAGCTGCTTTTTTCTTGCCATAATACAAATTGTAACAGTTTATTCAGTAGGACTATCAGCTGTGTATCCACCTGACTTCTGTACAACACAACTGATGGTCCCAACCCCATTTATAAAGCAAGAAATCCCACTTATTAAACCTGACAGGGCACACCTGTGAACTGAAAACCATTTCCGGTGACTACTTCTTGAAGCTCATCAAGAGAATGCCAAGAGTGTGCAAAGCAGTCATCAAAGCAAAAGGTGGCTACTTTGAAGAACCTAGAATATAAGACATATTTTCAGTTGTTTCACACTTTTTTGTTAAGTATATAATTCCACATGTGTTAATTCATAGTTTTGATGCCTTCAGTGTGAATGTACAATTTTCATAGTAATGAAAATACAGAAAAATCTTTAAATGAGAAGGTGTGTCCAAACTTTTGGTCTGTACTGTATATATATACACTAGATGGTGGCCTGATTCTAACGCAGCGGGTATTCTAGAATATGTATGTGGCCGACCGGGCACAATCAGCAGAGCGGTGTTTAAATTTGGCACCCAAATCGCTGATTGGTCGAGGCCGGCGACCGCGACCAATCAGCGAACCATATTAGTGAGGAGAGCGTGTTTAAATTTGGCGCCAAAATCGCTGATTGGTCGTGGCCTGCGACCGCGACCAATCATCAAAGTGGTGTTTAAATTTGGCACCAATATTGCTGATTGGTCGCGGCCAGCGGCCGCAACCAATCAGCGAACCCTGTTAGTGAGGACCGGAGAGCGTGTTTAAATTTGGCGCCAAAATCGCTGATTGGTCGCGGCCGGGGAGCGAATTGTATTAGTGAGGACCGGGGAGCGGCGCTGCCTGTGCGGGTACTTCCGCTGCGAGCAGCCGGGAGATGACATTAAATATAATGATATGAATTAATATAAGAAGAAAAATGTTTAAATTTTCTGAGTAAAAACAAGTGATTTTTGCATTCATTCATTCATTCATTCATACATTTATTCATATATTTATTCATTTTGGTTCATGAGTATACATTCTTTTGTATTACTGGTTTAATAAATATATATCTAGTTAATAAAGGTTGAGTAAATAAGGGTATAAACACTTGTTACATCAAAATACACTGACATCTATGGGTTTGAAAAGGTAATTACACCTATGACATAAAAATATTCTATCACATGAAGAACTTGATTAATAATGAATTATTATCTATTATTGCTTTATTATTCCAAACATAATTTATATTCATATTTTGATAATAATTAGATGGATATTACTGATTGCTATGGTACGCTTTGATATTATAGGTTAAGAAATTGACAGATTTGGTATCAGATTAGGGAATGAAGACTTCAATCAAAATACCTCAATTATGAATTCTGTCTTAATAAAGACTTTTTATATTTCTAAATCAAAGAGATTCTCAAAAGTTACAAGAAGAAGCAACCGATATCCGGAAGTCTCAGAAGGTAAAGATGTTGTGAATGCTGAGTGTTATACTAGACTGTGTCAAATACAATTCTCACCACTGATAACCAGGACTGCAGGGGACGATGATCCTATATGAACTGTGTTGTGTTCAAGTTTTCATGGTTTCTTATCACCTGAAAGCTGGTGAATAATGAAGGAGTGTCAGGATTCAGCCAGCCTGACATATGTCCTGTACATTAAGGACTAAGTACTGGTTATGGTGCTATATAAAGCAGGGAAGTGTTAAGTTAACCCTTGCTTTGCTGACCAAAGACATCACATCTGTTTCAAAAGTGACATGAGACCAGTGCGGACAACACGGAGGATTCCAGAACTATCTAAAGACAATCAAACGTAAGTCCAGGTGACACTGCACAGATATTAAAGCTACATTTCGTAAATGGACTTTTTTTCTTATCATTTAATTGACACATGATCTTTCTAATAAAGAGTACAGTTTATGGACTGGACAATAATGAATACAATTATGGACTGTTCAATATTGGTATTGAGCCACCCCCGTAGTGTTCGAGTTCGGTTCGGTTCGTCGAACACCCGTATGTTCACCGAACTGTTTGTCGAACTGTTCGTCGAACACCTTCGAACACCGTTAAAACCAATGGCAGGCAAACAAAAACACATAGAAACACATAGAAAACACCTTCAAAGGTGTCCAAAAGCTGACAAACTGCTCAGAAGACACAACTAACACATGGAAAAGTGACAAGTACATATAGTCATGTGAAAAGAAAAGAGGTGGAGGAGTAAAAGGAGGGGGAGACACAGATATAGGCATGTCATGCCCTTCTAAAACCCAAAAAGTGCGAAGCCGACACGGCCAGTCCGCTCCTGCCCGTGCGACCTCCGTTTCGCCGGCTTTGTGCCAGAGCTGCGGTGGACCCTGACGGCCAGCCCCCCTCTCCCAATACTGGTGCCTGTCCGCTGGTGGGTCGAGCGAGCCAGGAGGCAGGTCTAAGCTTTTTAATTTAAATTGTCTTTCTAATTTGAATGAATACACTTTAAATCCTTTTATAAGGATCTATTGAAGGGCAAGTCTCATGCCAGCAGCCGCGTAATTCCAGCTCCAGTAGCGTCCACTAAAGCTGCTGCAGTTAAAAAGCTTTTATAAGGATCGAGCTCGGCTGTCCACCGCAAGGCGTCCTACTGCCAGTCCCAGCCCCTATGCCTTGGGGTGCCTCCTGATAAGATAAGATAAGATATACTTTATTTATCCCGGAGGAAATTGCGGTATCACAGCAGCAGAACACAGATCTCGAACATGACACATATGATAACATAACATTTGGAATGCTTTAGACATTGCTTTTCAGACATTTGTTAAACACCCCCATAGCTGTTGGAACAAACGATCTCCTGTATTTTTCCTTTTTACACCTTAGTTGTATTAGGCGATTGCTGAATGTGCTCTTCTGTTTCGCAAACAGTTCATAAAGCGGGTGTGTGTTGTTGCCCATTATAGCTCTGCACTTCTTCTTAATCCTATCCTCTACCACCTCTTCAAAAGTCCCAAGCTGTAGGCCCACCGTCGCGCTAGCCTTCTTTATAAGTTTGTTGAGCTTGTTGGCGTCAGCAACACACACACTGTTACCCCAGCAAATTATTGCCGCAAAGGTGGCACTAGCCACAATGGATTGGTAGAACACCTCAAGCATTTTGCCACACACATTAAAAGATCTTAACTTCCTTAGGAAGTACAATCTACTCATCCCCTTCTTGTAGACCTTCTCCATGTGGCACTTCCAGTCTAGCTTGCTATCCAGGTAAACTCCCAAATATTTGAAACTGTCCACCATCTCCACATCCTGACCGTCAATGGTAACAGGTAGGCATACCTTCTTGCACCTTCCATAGCTCATCACCAACTCCCTGGTTTTCTTAACATTTAGTTCTAGATGGTTAGCCTGGCACCATACTACAAAGTCCGCAACCACCCTTCTATATTCCTCTTCATCCTGGTCCTTCCCAATACCGCCAACTATCACAGAGTCATCCGAGTACTTCTGGAGGTGACAACGGTCTGATTTATACTGAAAGTCAGCTGTGTACAATGTAAAGAGGAATGGTGACAGCACTGTTCCCTGCGGGGCTCCGACAATGCTCAGTACACTATCTGATGTAGCCGTCCCCCACCTAGCAAACTGTGGCCTATCCGACAGGTAGTCAATTATCCAATTCACAAGTCCCTCATCCACCGCCATTTTAATCAACTTTCCACGCAGTAAGAGTGGCTGTAATGTGTTGAACGCACTAGAGAAATCAAAGAACAAAGCACGCACTGTGGTTCCATCATTGTCCAAAAAGGAATGTACTGTTTGTAGCAGAGACTCTACAGCATCGTCCACCCCCAGTCCCTGCCGGTACGCAAACTGAAGAGCATCAGTATGCGCCATCACCCTTGGACACAAGTGAGCAAGTACTATTCTCTCCAAGGACTTCATCGCATGCGATGTTAAGGCCACCGGTCTATAGTCCCCCGGGGAAGCCGGGAAGGTAGTCTTGGGAACCGGCACCAGGCAGGAAGTCTTCCATAGCACTGGTACTCTCTTTGATTGTAAGCTCTGGTTAAAGAGATGCTGGAAGACAGTACACAACTCATTTGCACACACTCTGAGGACACGTGGACTGAGACCGTCAGGCCCTGCTGCTTTGCCAATGGCCAGCTTACTAAACTGGTCCCTCACGTCATTTTTGGAGACCGAAAAATGATCTATTTCACCCCCTGTTAATTTAGCTAGTTGTTCCCCGGCCTCCTCCCCCTTCCCTGCTGCTACCGCACCTTTATTGCTGAATCTATTGAAGAACTCATTCATTTCATTAGCCATTCTAAGTCCACCACCCCCCTGCTCCGACCTTGCCTTAAACCCAGTCACTAGCTTCATTCCAGCCCACACCTCTCTGGAGCTTTTTTGTGCAAATTGATTTTCTAATTTAACTCTGAATGCCTCACGGGCAATCTTAATTTTCCCCTTTAGGTCTCGCTGTATAATTTTCAATGCCTCCTTGTCCTTCCTTTTAAAAGCCAGTTTTTTCATGTTTAGTAAATGTTTCAACTCTTTTGTAATCCATGTCTTATTGTTTGCATAAAACCGAATCTCTTGAACAGGTACTACAATGTCCATACAGAAGTTGATGTAATCAGTAACTCTGCCAGTAATCTCATTAACATCACAATTCTCTTTCATGGTACACAACACCTCCCAGTCTGTACAATCAAAGCAGTCTTGTAACGCCTCCTCTGCTGCTGGACACCACTTCCTTATCTTTTTAATTGTCACTGGTTGTTTGCGGACGTCTGGTTGGTAAGCAGGAGACATTTAGTATGAGGTTGTGGTCAGATTTCCCCAGGGGGGGGTAATGCAGCCGATGAATAAGCATTCTTAACATTAGCAAAGAGGAGATCCAGTGTGTTGTTGTCCCGTGTAGGACATTTGACATATTGATAGAACTTTGGTATTGCAGATGAGATCTTTACTCGATTGAAATCCCCAGAAATTACAGTTAGAGAGTTTATGTGTTTAGTCTGAAGCCGGGCCATCACCCCTGACAACACATCCCCAGCAGCCTCTGGGTTCGCACATGGTGGTATATACATCACAACTACAATAACAAGAGTGAATTCTCTAGGCAGATAGTAAGGCCTGAGGCCCACTGCTAACAGTTCAATATTTGGACAGCAATGTTTCTCCTTAACAGTTACATGCCCCTGATTGCACTATCTGTTGTTAATGTAGAGTATCACTCCTCCACCTTTTTTCTTGCCGCATCTAACTCTCTCTCTATCAGCCCGAACCATTTGAAACCCTGGTACCGAGACACATGAATCTGGGACCTCCTCATGCAGCCAGGTTTCTGTAAAGCACATGAGACTGC
The DNA here is from genome assembly GCF_046119375.1 of Phyllobates terribilis. NCBI lineage: Eukaryota > Metazoa > Chordata > Amphibia > Anura > Dendrobatidae > Phyllobates > Phyllobates terribilis. The sequence goes on from NW_027363111.1 coordinate 704,242, forward strand.
ATTCCCTAAACTCCTTCTGGGTCTTACTCAGAGCCAGCAGTTCATCCGACTTATTTCCCAGCGATCGTACGTTACCCATGATAATGGATGGGACCACTGGTTTAAACCTTCTTCTCCAGGACTTGATCTTCTTGCCTGCTCTGCAGCCTCTGAAAGGTCTCCTTATTTCCCGTGGAACATTCAGTATTGCCACTGCTGGAGAAGAGTTTATCCTGCGCAGTTCCAGAAGACGATCCCTAGAATACACTGCTCGTTTAGCAACAGACCTAGGGTCCACCATCCCGTCATTGTTTCCACCCGTCACACCAGTCCTCTCCATGGCAAATCGTATGCAGTGACCTCCACCGCTCACATATGGCTGTATCCCTGTCACAGGCTGTGGGTAGCAGCATGCATCCTTCAGTAGCATTAGCTGAGATGGTCCGTATTGCGTGCCCCAGAGTGTCTGTACCTGCAGGAGACTTGTAAGTGGTGGAAGAAGATCCAGGTGCAGATCTCGTGCTGTGTGCCCAGCAGCAGTTGATAGTGTGGGAAGTGTTGTATCTTCCATCCCCAATAGACGAGTATACAGGAACGTTGCAATCCAGAGAAGGTAATAAAATAATAAAATAAAATAACTGTAACAAAACTGTAACTGAAATAAAGTAGAAGCTTCTGCTGCTGCAATGGGCTGCCAGTAGTCCGGCGCCGTATTGTCTCCACAATCTAGCAGAGAGTCAGACAGGCATGTCCACACCCTCCGGAGTCAGAAAGTGAAGTCCGTGATGCTCTTTACTGAGTATCCCGGGGTCCCGAAGCATTTCCTTTGAAAAAATTAAGTGTCCAAACTACAGGTGGTGTAGCTTGCTTAACAGCTGGGATAATCCGCTGACTAGCAGACACTGCTACTAGGCACAAAGTATTTCCTGGGCTAGATGCAGTTAAAAATTTGTAATTAGATACTCTCGTTGGATGCTGAGAAAGCATTCCATAGAGTCTCCTGGCACGCCATATATTATTCTCTTAAAAAGCTTGGGGTAGGGGTCTAGGGGACCCTTTTATAGCCAAAATCACGGCCCTGTATCGCAATACGTCACCTAGGTTGAAGATGAATGGAACTGTAGCACACCGAGGGCTCGGTTGCTACAGAGGTATTGCACCTCACCCAGAGGTGTGATATCTCACTCTCAGGTAAGGATGGAGTATGGATCAGGACCCCGACACCTGCATGCATTACACCACATTGCCGTGGGGCAGGGATACCAATATGCCCCTGAGATGGGCACGACAGTCCCTGTCCCTGGCTGGAGTTGGGGGAGGGAACACCGAGAAATGGGAACCCTGTAGTGCAGGAGCAGGGAGGAAGCAGTTCCTGGGTGCATTGAGAAGGGAGTATAAAAGGTGGGCACCATCTTAGTTCAGTGCAGAGAAGTCTGAGCAGAAGTGACAGGGAGCAGGGGCTCTGCATGAGCTCTGCTCCGGAGGCAGGCCTAGTAACAGAGGCCCAGGCCTGGAAGAGGGAGAAGGAAGGAAGAGGAGCGGAGAAGGCTCCAGGAACGAGGAACGAAGGGATCCCAGGGGTGCGGACGGGCGAGTCGCCACAGCACGCCCGAATCCACCTGCGTGGAGGGGTCAGGCCAAAGGGGGAGCCCGGTCCCCGAAACTAGTGGAGGTGGGAAAAGACCCTCAGCTAGAAACCGAAGGCTGTGACATTTTATGTGGCGCAGCCCCTCGCTACACCCGCTAAGAAGGCACCACATAGGGTCAGGGAAACTGGCGCCAAGTTTACCAAGAGGAGGCCCGAGGCAGCCGGACAGAAGGGTTGGTAAGAAAGGCCAGACAAAGGACACACAAAAGGGGTCATGTGAAGCACTCCAAAGTTATCTGGGAGTTGTCTGAGCCCCTCACCTGGTGAGCACAGTACGACGTGGGCAGCCGTTACCTGCAGAAGTGGTCTGGATAATAAGAACTATGAGTAAAGGCCCTGGACTGCATCACTGACTCCGTGTCGTTACTGCTGCTGCCCTGCACCATCACCCCCATCCTCCGCATACACTGCCCTGAGGCTATACTCCTCCCGTGGGGAGTTATACTACGCTCTGCTGCACCCACAACACCAGCCTCAGCGGTCTGCCCTGCAGCGGCGGTTCACTCTGACCGCAATCCACGGGTGGCGTAGTCGGACATTTAAACATCAAAACCACATAAATAGTTCTACCACTGGTTTGACCGCCCTGAGGCACGGAACCGGGTCGCCGCCACGGAGACTACATCCACCAGCATCCACCAAAAAGGGTCCAGCTCCGGGTGTCCCAAGGCCCAGGGGGCGCGTCAGAACATTTTCATCACCTTTCATAATCACCAATGGGACAAGGCAGGGATGTCCTCTGTCCCCTCTCTTATACATCCTAGTGACGGAGCACCTGCTCTCATCAATTCGCCATAACCCCAATATTAGGTGGATTGAGGTGGGAGGCACCGAGTACAAGTGCTCTGCATTTGCTGATGATGTCCTAGTATATATCACTCAATCACATATATCCATCCCTGCTGTTATGGCTGAAATAGATCAATTTGTTACATGGTCAAATTTTAAAATCAATGCAGCGAAGTCTGAGGCCCTCGATGTCTCCCTCCCCAAATCCATACAGGATTCCATCCAGTCCAACTTTCCCTTTGCCTGGCCCTCACAGGGTATCAAATACTTTGGAATTCCTATTCATAGAGACCTCTCCCGTCTGTTATCTTAATTTTGGGCCCTTTATTGAACAACTCCATACAGACCACGGTTCGCAAGTTAGAACTGTAAGATTCACTACGTGAACCACTGGTGTTTTGTGGAAAAGCACATGTACACTGTGTTCCAAATTATTATGCAAAAAGTGTTTAGGAGTGATAAGGGAAGAATTTGTTTGTTTGTCAGTTAAACTCATTGATGGTGATGTGTGTCAGGGCTCTTTATATCACTGTAAGCAATTGCAGAAACACCTGTGCTAATTAGTTTGGCAGGTGTGTCCAATGAAAGGCAAGACTACTTAAGAAGGCTGTCCCACATTATTAAGCAGCCTACATTTTCTGCCAAAATGGGAAAGAAAAAGGATGTGTCGGCTGCTGAGAAGCAACAAATTGTGGAGTGTTTAGGTCAAGGCATGACTACAATCAACATTGCCAAGACACTTCATCCTGATCATTGCACAATCAAGAAGTATGTATCTGATAACGTATCAGGTTAGCTAAAGCTGACAATGAATTAAGGCTTGCAAGAGATGTCAAAAGCAATAAAAAAGGATTTTGGGGGTATGTCAAAAGTAAAAGAAAAGTCAAAGATGCTATAGGATTTTTACAGGATGAAAATGGAGAAATGGTAAGAGAGGATGTTGAGAAGGCCGAACTTTTTAATTCCTATTTTGCATCTGTTTTCTCTCAGAAAGAAAATGTAACATCAACTGATCTTCACTGTCCTTTTAAAGGAATAGAGGAATCCAAGTTATCAGTAAACAGAAAGATTGTGAGGGAATATTTAGCTAACTTAAATGAGTTCAAGTCTCCAGGTCCAGATGAATTACACCCCAGAGTACTGAAGGAGATTGTAGAAGAAATTTTAGAACCACTCTCCATAATCTTTGAAAATTCTTGGAGAACAGGAGAAGTCCCAGAAGACTGGAGAAGAGCAAATGTTGTTCCTATCTTCAAAAAGGGGAAGAAGGTGGACCCAGGGAACTATAGGCCGGTGAGTCTGACTTCTATACCAGGAAAGATCTTTGAACAAATTATTAAACAACATGTATGTAAGTACATGGATAAGAATGAAGTGATTAACCAGAGTCAGCATGGGTTTGTAACTAACAAGTCATGTCAGACTAACTTAATTTCCTTCTATGACAGAATCACTGACTGGGTGGATCAGGGAAATGCTGTAGATATAGTATATCTTGACTTCAGCAAAGCATTTGACAAAGTATCTCACATCATCCTTATTGAAAAAATGACCAAGTATGCAATGGACCAGGCAACTGTTAGGTGGATTCATAACTGGCTTAGTGATCGGACTCAAAGGGTGGTTGTAAATGGCTTCACATCCAGCTGGATGAATGTCTCAAGTGGGGTACCACAGGGCTCCGTCCTGGGACCTGTATTGTTCAACATCTTTATCAATGATTTAGATGAAGGAATTGAGGGTAAACTGATTAAATTTGCTGATGACACAAAGCTAGGAGGGATAGCTAATACTAGAGAAGAGAGAGAGAGGATTCAAAAAGACCTAAATAAACTGGAGCAGTGGGCAGCAACCAACAGAATGTTTTTTAACAGGGAAAAATGCAAAGTACTACATCTGGGCAATAAAAATGAAAAAAGCATATACAGAATGGGAGGAATAGAGCTGAGCAACAGTACATGTGAAAAAGACTTAGGTATACTAATAGATCATAGACTGAACATGAGTCAACAGTGTGATGCAGCAGCAAAAAAGGCAAATACAATTCTGGGATGTATTAACAGAAGCATACAGTCTAGATCACGTGAAGTCATTATCGGTCTTTACTCCTCTTTGGTCAGACCTCATCTGGAATACTGTGTACAGTTTTGGGCACCACATTTTAAAAAAGACATCGACAAACTGGAGCAAGTTCAGAGAAGAGCGACCAGAATGGTGACTGGTCTGCAAACCATGTCCTATGAGGAACGGTTGCAGGATTTGGGAATGTTTAGCTTGCAAAAAAGAAGACTGAGAGGAGACTTAATAGCTGTCTACAAATATGTCAAGGGCTGTCACATTGTAGAAGGATCATCTTTATTCTCATTTGCACAAGGAAAGACTAGAAGCAATGGGATGAAACTAAATGGGAGGAGACACAGATTAGATATTAGAAAAAACTTTTTGACAGTTAGGGTGATTAATGAGTGGAACAGGCTGCCACGAGAGGTGGTGAGTTCCCCTTCAATGGACGTCTTCAAACAGAGGCTGGACAGACATCTGTCTGAGATGATCTAGTGAATCCTGCTTTGAGCAGGGGGTTGGACCAGATGACCCTGGAGGTCCCTTCCAACTCTACCATTCTATGATTCTATGATTCTATTCTATGATTCTATGATTCACAGTACACACGTGTGCGTGCTGATAAGGTAAAATTGAGGACTCTTTCCTACAGGCAATTACATCAGGTTAAAAGAGCAGCGGCAAAAAAGCCTTGTCATAGCAGCAGACAAGTTTTTGAAGATGCTGGTGCCTCCAACGTCCCCCGAACAACAAGATGCAGAGTCCTTCAGAGGTTTGCAGCTGTGCGTAAGCCATCCTGTCGACCTCTTCTATCCACTGCACACAAGCAGAAACAGCTCCAGATGGCCAAACAATACATGAAGACTGACTTCAAAACTGTTTTGTTCACCGATGAGTGCTGTGCAACGCTCGATGGTCCAGATGGCTGGAGTGGAGGATGGCTGGTTGATGGACACCCCACGCAAATATGGCTACAGCGCCGACAAGGAGGAGGTGGAGTAATGTTTTGGGCTGGAATCATGGGGAGAGAGATTGTCGGCCCCTTTAGGATCCCTGAAGGGGTAAAGATGAACTCCATAATGTATGTGGAGTTTCTCAAACAGCACTTCCTGCCATGGTTCAAGAAGAAGAACCGTGTATTCCACGGCAAGATCATTTTCATGCATGATAATGCACCGTCTCATGCTGCACATAACACATCTGCATCTCTGGCTGATATGGGCATAAAAGGGGACAAACTTATGGTGTGACCCCCATGCTCCCCTGACCTTAACCCCATTCAGAACCTCTGGAGCATCTTCAAAAGGAGTGTCTATGATGGCGGGAGGCAGTTCACATCTAAGCAACAGCTCTGGGAGGGTATTCTGTCCTCATGCAAAACAATTGAAGCAAAAACCATCCAAAACCTGACAAATTCAATGGACGAGACAGCTCAGAAGCTCCTTTCGAACAAGGGGTCCTATGTGCAAATGTAACATCACCTAGAATAAAGTTATGAGTTGAAAACTGTTTGATTTCAGTTTCTAATAACCTGCTAATGCTTATAATTTCAAAATTGACCATTTTTTTGTTCTTTATTAAAATGAAAAGGTTGATCGAAGAGTGTGGGGGATCTAAGAGTGTGGCAACCCAGTAGTCAGGATTACTTTGAATTCTGACAATCTGAGGGTCATGTTGCAGGTAGTGTAGCAAGAAGGCACTCATGTGTCTTGCGCATCTAGGAGACCCAAAATTATTTTCCGGGCTAGATGCAGCTAAAAATTATTATTAATTTGAAAGCTGGTGGAGCTTAGTATAGATGGCCTAATAGAATCAGTACTGCACACTGCTACAAAGCCCAAATTATTTTCCAGCCAAGATACAGATAAACAGGATTAGTAATTTTAAATCTGGTGGAGCTTAGTATAGATGGCCTAATAGAATCAGTACTGCACACTGCTACAAAGCCCAAATTATTTTCCAGCCAAGATACAGATAAACATGATTAGTAATTTTAAAGCTTAAAACGGTTGGTGAGGTGATTTTAACCAATCATCAAGCTTTTACTCTCCCCAGGATGACACAGGGGTAGAAAAGTCATTTCGGATCCATGATTTGTTCATCTTTATGAACGTGAGTCTGTCTACATTATCAGTGGAGAGCCGCGTGCGCTTATCTGTCAGCACACCACCAGCAGCGCTGAACACACGTTCAGACAGAACTCTGGCTGCGGGGCATGACAAGATCTCCAAGGCGTAAGTGGCTAGCTCCGGCCATTTATCCAGATTGGAAGCCCAAAAAGAGCAAGGGTCCAGTGACACAGTCATGGCTTCATTGTTTACTTGGAGATACTCCTGTACCATCGTCTCTAGGCGTTGACTATGTGTCAGACTTCTTGTCTCCTGTGGCCTTGCAAAGGATGGGCTAAAAAAGTGGTGAAATGATTCCGCAAAATTGATGTTACCAGCAGATACTGTGTGTCTGTTACGGTTTGAGTGAACACTCGACGGTCCCACGGTTGGCAAGTTGGAACTGTGAGATTCACTACGTGCACCACTGGTGTTTTGTGGAAAAGCACATGTAAGATTCTGCAACAGTCTCTGCTGATACTCCTGCATGCGTGCATCCCTTTCTATGGCAGGAATAATTTCTGCAAATTTACTTTTGTACCGGGGATCTAACAGTGTGGCAACCCAGTAGTCAGGATTATTTCTAATTCTCACAATTCGAGGGTCATGTTGCAGGTAGTGCAGCAAGAAGGCACTCATGTGTCTTGCGCATCCAGGAGCACCAAGTCCCTGTTGTGTTGGTGGCGAGGTAACAATCATGCTTCCTTCCTCTGTCCTCTCCCCCCAACCTCGTACAACAGAAATGTGATCAAGGTCTCCCTCATCTGATGAGTCTTCCATCAGTTCGTCCTCCACTTCTTCCTGGGCTCCTGCACCTTCCTCACTAGTTTGGCTGCTACCATGCGCCCTGGTAAAACCATCTCCCACCATCCTCACATGCCTGCCGCCTTGGTGCTGCCGACCGTCTGGACCTTGCAGATGTTAGCCCTTCCGCATACAACTCCTCCTTCTCTACTTCCTCCACCTCCTCTTGTGCCACCACCTGACTCCGAATTCTGTTTAACATGTGCTCCAGCATGTAAATCACCGGAATAGTCATGCTGATAATGGCATCGTCAGCACTAAACATCTTCGTCGCCATTTCAAAACTGTGCAGAAGGGTGCATAGGTCCCTGATCTGAGACCACTCCTCCAGCGTGATTTGCCCCACCTCTGGATCTCCTTGGCCCAGGCTATACGTCACAACGTATTGCACCCGGGCTTGTCGGTGCTGCCACAGTCGCTGCAACATGTGCAGAGTTGAATTCCACTGGGTAGGCACATCGCATTTTAGCCGGTGAAGTGGCAAGCCCAACGACTTCTGTAGAGATGTAAGTCGCTGAGCTGCGGGATGCGAACGGCGGAAGTGAGCACACGGTGACCGTGCCCTCTGCAGAAGGCCATCTAGTCCGGGATAGTGGGCTAAAAATTGCTGGACAACCAGGTTCAACACGTGAGCCATACAAGGCACGTGTGTGACATTGCCCCGGCAAAGGGCCGCACCAAGGTTTGCAGCATTGTCGCACACGGCCTTCCCTGGTTTAAGGTCCAGTGGAGACAACCATTCATGAAACTGGTTCTCCAGAGCTGACCACAACTCCTCAGCTGTGTGACTCACATTTCCCAGACATTTCAAAGTAAAAACCGCCTGATGACGTTGAGCCATGCTGCCAGCATAGTAAGGAGGTGTGCAGGATCCCTTCTGCGCAGTTAGAAAGCTTATGGCATGACCAGACAGGCTTTGGGTGCAGGTGGAGGACCGAGAGGAGGTTGAGGAGGCAGAAGCAGTGGAGGAACTTCGAGATAAAGAGGATTGACGCACAACTCGTGGGGACGGCAAGACTTGGACAGCAGCCCCTTGTCCTGCTGTCACCATAGTTACCCAGTGCCCAGTCAGCGACATGTAACGCCCCTGTCCATGCCTACTCGTCCAAGTGTCTGTGGTGAAATGCACCCTGTCACACACAGAGTTTCTCAAAGAAGCGGTGATGTTGTGTGCGACATGCTGGTGGAGCGCAGGCACACCTTTCTTTGAGAAGTAGTGCCGACTGGGCATCTGGTACTGGGGCACTGCGACGGACATAAGGTCTCGAAAATCCTCTGTGTCCACCAGGCGGAAAGGCAGCATTTCTGTAGCCAAGAGCTTGCAGATGGTGAAATTCAACCTCTTAGCTTTCTCATGGCTAGGAGGAAATGGTCTTTTACTTGTCCACATCTGAGGGACCGAGGGCTGGCTGTTGTGCTTAGACGGGGTTGAGAAGGGTGTCACCGGCAAACTGCCGGTCTGTGAGGAAGATGCAGGCGGACATGTTAGGTTGCCTTGATCCAAAGGTGGTGCTATCGATGTCGGACAGCGCTCAACACCAGCTGGTGTTACCACCTCCAAAGAAAATGATGACCTGCCAATCACGCTGGCTGTTGCGGGTAAAGAGGTGGCAGGTCTGCATCCCAAAACAGGTGTGACTGCTGTCCCCCCAGTCACAGAGGATGAAGAGGCCGTGGATGCACAAGATGTGGCAGACGGTGGTTGGCCCGGCCGGCTAGGCCGCATTGTAGCACAGTGAGCTTCCCACTGCAACTTATGCTTCATGTCCATGTGCCGGTTCATGCATGAAGTACTCAAACGATGTATTTTTTGGCCTCTACTTAGCTTTTGCTGACAAATGTTACAGATAACACGAGTTGGGTCATCTTTATCGATCTGAAAAAATGCCCAGGCTATGCAAGGCTTAGCACCCATGCGACCTGAAGAGCCACCATGACTTGTGGTCAGAGGCAGAGTTGTGTTTGAGGATGCAGTTGTTGACGTGCTTCCAGTACTACGTCTCTGTCCAGGAAGGCGCAACCTGACCTCGTCGTCACTAGCATCCTCCACCACCTCCTCTGCTGACCTCATCTCTTGGCTGACTGTGGGTTGACAGTAAGTGGGATCTCCAACCTCATCATCATCACCCTGTGTGTTATCACACCCGTCGTCCTCAGAGCCAACCTGTTCCTGCCCTGACAAAAAACTAAAGTTGTCGCTCCAATCAGGCATTTGAGTCTCATCAACGTCTTCCTCATTGTCTCCACCAACAGGAGTTACAGTTTGGGAACGAGGGTCTACATTATGATCAGAACCTTCTGCGTCTGGTCCTGGATCCGACTCTTAAAGATTCTGGGCATCAGTGCAGATCATTTACTCGTCTGGATTCACAGAAGCTCTGGAGCCGACCTCTGATTCCCAGGCTATAGTATGAGTAAACAGCTCTGCAGACTCAACCATCTGTTCTACCCCATACTCAGATGGGCAGCTGGAGACTTGGGAGCTGTGAGGAAGCAAGTGCGATTGGGGTGACACCTCTGAGGACTGGAGTATTTGTGATGTTGAAGTTGAGGTGGAGGAGAGCCTATTTAAAGGAGCACTTGATATCCGTTGAAGCACCTGCTTTTTTTGTGCCTCATCTGGAATTTGTAGCGATTGGCATGGCCGTAAGAAAGGGATCTTATCACATTGTCCACTAAAAGAAGTAGACATTTTAGTTTGGCTGGAAGATGGTCTTTCTTCTGCAGATGTTACTGTTGCTTTAACACCTACCACACGGACACAACCTTTTTTCCCCTTCCCAACACGCCTATTCCCCTTTCCACCAGCAGCAGGCCTTTTTCCACTCATTTTGGTGGTTAACTAATTCACAACTCTAGAGTTGTTTGCACAAAAAAACAATGGATGGGAACCGAGCAGAGCTGAGTGGCCAAACTGTGGTATTAGGCCAAAAGTATTGGCTGGGTTAGATGCAGATAAAAATTATATTGAATTTGCAACCTGATGGAGGTCAGTATAGATGGACTAATAGACCAAGTCCCACACACTGCTACAAGCTGAAATATTTTTTCAGAGCTAGATGTAGAAAAAAACTAGATTGAATTTGCAACCTGATGGAGGTCAGTATAGATGGACTAATAGATCAAGTCCCACACACTGCTAGAAGCCTAAATATTTTCGGAGCTAGATGCAGAAAAAAATTATATTGAATTTGCAACCTGATGGAGGTCAGTATAGATGGACTTATAGACCAAGTCCCACACACTGCTAGAAGCCGAAATATTTTTTCAGATCTAGATGCAGATAAAAATTATTTTTAATTTGCAACCTGGTGGAGGTTAGTATAGATGGACTAATAGAATAAGTCCCACACACTGCTACAAGCTGAAATATTTTTTCAGAGCTAGATGCAGAAAAAAATTATATTGAATTTTCAACCTGATGGAGGTCAGTATAGATGGACTAATAGAACAAGTCCCACACACTGCTACAAGCTGAAATATTTTTTCAGAGCTAGATGCAGAAAAAAATTAGATTGAATTTGCAACCTGATGGAGGTCAGTATAGATGGACTAATAGAACAAGTCCCACACACTGCTACAAGCTGAAATATTTTTTCAGAGCTAGATGCAGAAAAAAATTAGAGTGAATTTGCAACCTGATGGAGGTCAGTATAGATGGACTAATAGAACAAGTCCCACACACTGCTACAAGCTGAAATATTTTTTCAGAGCTAGATGCAGAAAAAAATTAGATTGAATTTGCAACCTGATGGAGGTCAGTATAGATGGACTAATAGACCAAGTCCCACACACTGCTAGAAGCCTAAATATTGTTTCAGAGCTGGATGCAGATAAAAATTATTTTTAATTTGCAACCTGGTGGAGGTTAGTATAGATGGACTAATAGAACAAGTCCCACACACTGCTACAAGCCGAAATATTTTTTCAGAGCTAGATGCAGAAAAAAATTATATTGAATTTGCAACCTGATGGAGGTCAGTATAGATGGACTAATAGAACAAGTCCCACACACTGCTAGAAGCCGAAATATTTTTTCAGAGCTAGATGCAGAAAAAAATTATATTGAATTTGCAACCTGGTGGAGGTTAGTATAGATGGACTAATAGAACAAGTCCCACACACTGCTACAAGCCGAAATATTTTTTCAGAGCTAGATGCAGAAAAAAATTATATTGAATTTGCAACCTGATGGAGGTTAGTATAGATGGACTAATAGAACAAGTCCCACACACTGCTAGAAGCTGAAATATTTTCAGAGCTAGATGCAGAAAAAAATTAGATTGAATTTGCAACCTGATGGAGGTCAGTATAGATGGACTAATAGACCAAGTCCCACACACTGCTAGAAGCCTAAATATTTTCAGAGCTAGATGCAGAAAAAAATTAGATTGAATTTGCAACCTGATGGAGGTCAGTATAGATGGACTAATAGAACAAGTCCCACACACTGCTAGAAGCTGAAATATTTTTTTCAGAGCTAGATGCAGAAAAAAAATATATTGAATTTGCAACCTGATGGAGGTCAGTATAGATGGACTAATAGAACAAGTCCCACACACTGCTACAAGCTGAAATATTTTTTCAGAGCTAGATGCAGAAAAAAATTAGATTGGATTGCAACCTGATGGAGGTCAGTATAGATGGACTAATAGACCAAATCCCACACACTGCTAGAAGCCTAAATATTTTCAGAGCTAGATGCAGAAAAAAATTAGATTGAATTTGCAACCTGATGGAGGTCAGTATAGATGGACTAATAGACTAAGTCCCACACACTGCTACAAGCTGAAATATTTTTTCAGAGCTAGATGCAGAAAAAAATTATATTGAATTTGCAACCTGATGGAGGTCAGTATAGATGGACTAATAGAACAACTCCCACACACTGCTAGAAGCTGAAATATTTTTTCAGAGCTAGATGCAGAAAAAAATGATATTGAATTTCCAACCTGGTGGAGGTCAGTATAGATCGACTAATAGAACAAGTCCCACACACTGCTACAAGCCGAAATATTTTTTCAGAGCTCGATGCAGAAAAATATTATATTGAATTTGCAACCTGGTGGAGGTTAGTATAGATAGACTAATAGAATGATGCAATGCCCAAAAGGTTTTACTTCACTAGGTGCAGTAAAAAAATTGGTATTCTATACACAGGTGGTGTAGCTTGCAACACAGATAGGCTACTCCACTGACTAACACACTCTGCAATAGACCAAAAAGGATTTGCTTTGCTAGATTTAGCCAAATGCTGTGAAAAAAAACTTGCACAGCACTGGTACAGACCTGCCTGGCAAAAAGTGATAGGAACTGATGTAACCTAGCCCTGAAAAGGACTGCAATTACAATTAGTCTTTACTCCCACAACCTATCTATTTAAGAGCACAGACCTGCCTGATAAAAGTCGTAGGAAATGATGTAACCTAGTCCTTAAAAGGACTGCAATCACAACTCTTCCCTACTCCCAAGCTATCTGTAGATTTGTGCGAAAATTGGCTTGAAATTAACAAAGTATAGCGCACACAGCAACAGCGGTGCTGTCTAACACGCAGCTGCAGCAGTGAGAAAATGGTGGCGACGGGGAAAATGGCTTGGTCTTATAGGGCAAGGACATGTGACATACACTGCCAATGACACATGCCCTTGCTTGTGTGAAAAAAAGCAGTTCGCTCCGTGTGTGCGCTGCTGATAGGCTGACAGATTGCACCTCCCCACTGTAAATGCGGGAAAGAGAAAAAAAATGGAGATCTTCATTATTCCTGCAGAGATCCATCCCCTGCCCCTCCCCCCACCCCACTGTACACTCAAACTGCGTATTAACATTAATTTTCAGCATTACTGAGAAAAAATCCAGTTATGATTTTGTTGCACGAACAGTTATCGAACATAACCTCGAACTGCCGAATTTTTTTCAAATCGTTCGTGTTCGCCGAACGGCTCGAACACCGCTCAAAACAGCTCGAATTTGAGATTGGCGAACAGTTCGAGTCGAACACCGCTCATCTCTATTCAATATCTACACGCTATAATTTATTCCACAAAAGTTCCAAAAAGACTGTGTTTTGAAAGAACCAAAAAGAAGACGAGACGAAGACCCAATAACATGAAATGATGACGATTGGACCCGTGATTGCTTCAATTTAGATTTAGGGAAGTATATAATTATTATCCCTGCTTGAGATGCTCGGCACTAACTGAGTATTTCCGGGGTTGCTCGGCAGGAGCTCGGGTCCCCTCCCTGCATGTTTGGCGCTGTTTACAGAGCCAATGAACATGCAGGGATTGCCTGCCACTCACTGTAATGCCGCAGCCATGTTGGTCTATATCAGACATGGCGCTGCCGTGCTCGTCCCAGTCACTCCGGAATCAGACAGTGTAGGGAGAGCTGCTGAGCTAGGGAGAGATTCGCTTGTTTATTAGGTAGTGTAGGTAGAACAGAAGTATATTACACATATCCATCTCAACAAACAGTCCTTCTGAGGACTAATCCATCTGCAGAGATATCAGGCAGGCAGTGTATATAGGCAGGGAGGGTTTATAGCAGACTGCAGTGCATATAGCACAAGAAGCTCCATTCCGGTTTTGTCTGCTGCTGCTGTTAGATATATCTAGACATAGGCCCAGGTTTCAGGGGCCAGGAATAATTTTTTTGGGGATCTTAATCCTCATTATTTGCTTAAAAAGCAATCCAGAGTACACTGTTTTTCTGCGCCATTTGCTTTTGGCACTGCAGAATACAGCCAGGTCCTTTCCATATTACAGCGCTAAAAATCCAGCTATTTAAAACTGTGGTTTGTCTGTCACACGGATCACATATATTTGCGCTGAAAATATTGCCATTTCAGGCCTCCATTGAAAGTTTGTTTTGTTAGTGTTTCAGTGTGTCAGTGAAGCTATTGACACCAGTTTGCTGTTAAAAATAGTTACCTACAGGCCAGCTATTTAAAACTGTGGTTTGTCCGTCACACAGATCACATATAAGTTCACTCCAAATTCATCCATTTGTAGTGAGCATGGAAGATATTGTCCCCAACAAGGCAATTTGCACCACCTGCCAGGCTAGCATCAGCAGGGGTGGCAAAACGACCAGCCTGACCACCACCAGCATGATCAGGCACATGGCAGCAAAGCACCCGACTTTGTGAGCCGAACCCCATGGTCCAGGAACAGTGTCTGCGGGTGGCACCACTGTTTCTTTCGCTGTTGTGCATGCAAGCCAATCCCCTGTCCATGGTGCATGCGAAGATGCCTCCTGCCCTGCACCTGTCATTGCACACTCTCAAGTAGCAGCATCAGGACGCACGTCCATGTCCTTGTCCCAGCGCAGTGTTCAGTTGTCCATACCCCAGTCCTTGGAACGCAAGCGCAAATACGCAGCCAATGCCCCACAGGCCACACTACTAAATTCACACATTTTGCGACTGCTTGTGCTCGAAATGTTGCCTTTTAGGCTTCTGGAGTGGGAAGCATTCCGCAACCTGATGGCGGCGGTTGTCCCTCGGTACTCGGTCCCAAGCCGCCACTATTTCTCCCGGTCCCCGCATTACACAAGCACGTGTCCCAAAACATTAGCCATGCCCTCAACAATGCAGCTACAGGGAAAGTCCACCTAACCACGGACACGTGGACAAGTGCTTGTGGGCAAGGACGGTACATCTCGCTGAAGGCACACTGGGTTAACATAGTGGAAGCCGAGACCCAGTCAGACCTTGAGACGGAACACGTCCTCCCGACGCCAAGGATTTCTGGCCCTAGGTCAAGCAGAGTTGCCCTCACAGTCTACAGCTCCTGCACCTCATCCTCCTCCTCTTCTTCAGCCTCCATCTCCGAAATGACCACATCAGTCACAAGCTCAAATCCAATGACCAAATCAGTGACAAATTCAGCACTGCAGCACTGCCTCGGCCAAACGGCAACAGGCTGTGCTGAAGCTAATATGCTTAGGTGACAAACCGCACAATGCTGAAGAGTTGTGGACAGCTCTGAAAGAGCAGGCAGATCTGTGGCTCACACCGTTGAACCTACAGCCAGGCATGGTAGTGTGTGACAATGGCCGGAACCTGGTGGCAGCTCTGAGGCAAGGCGAGCTCACACACGTACAATGCCTGGCCCATGTGCTTAACCTCGTGGTTCAAAGGTTTCTCAAATCCTACCCAGAGCTGCCGGATCTGCTTGTTAAAGTATGCCACCTGTTTGCCCATTTTAGAAAGTCACCTACAGCTTCCGCCGCCCTTTCCGTGTTTAGGCAGTGCTTGTAGCTTCCGGCTCACAGACTGGTGTGTGATGTCCCCACGCATTGGAACTCTACACTGCAGATGTTGGGAAGGATTTGTGAGCAGAAGAGGGCAGTTGTTGAGTACCAGCATCAACAAGGCCGTCGGTATTCAGTTCAGACTCCACACATAAGACCTCAGGAGTGGACATGGATGTCAGACATATGTACCATCCTCAAAAACTTTGAGGACTCCACCAAGATGGTGAGCGGCAATGACGCCATAATTAGGGACACCATCCCGCTTCTCTGTCTTCTGAAATGCTCTCTGCTCACAATCAAAGAGGATGCATTGCAGGCGGAGTACGATGCGATGGAGCAAGGAACCATACAGGGTAATTACACACAGCTCAGCCTCATCTCATCCCAACGTGCATTGGGTGACAATGAGAAAGAGGAGGAGGAGGAAGAACAGGAGTTAGTTTCATGCGCTATAGACGGTACTACCTGCACAACTGTCATACCGTTTGTTGGCCTGAGGACAGAGAGGAGTATTAGAGCATGGTCACTCGTTCTCTTGGTGAGGACACAGAAGTCTTGCCTGTTAGCAGTCTGGCACGCATGGCTGAGTTTATGTTACGCTGCCTTTCCAATGACCCTCGCATTCTCAAAATTTTGCGTGACAGTCATTACTGGTTGGTGACACTTCTAGACCCAAGCTACAAGGAGAACTTTCTATCTCTTATTCCTGAGGTGGACAGGTCTAAAAACATGGGGCAGTACCAGAAGGCCCTTGTTGTGGAACTATTAAAAAAATTCCCATCTGAAAACGCTGGCGGCACAGAGCACAGTTCGTGGGATAACCAAGGACTGCAGGTGAGAGACACAACTCCAATCAAGCAGAGGCAGGGGAACACTGTCAAAGTTCTGAGAGAATTTTATCAGCCCCTCCCATCGCTCAGGCCCTGAGGCATGAGGTACTCTCACAAGAAGTGGAAAGTTTGGGAATATGGTGAGGGAGTACCTTGCCGACTGTACCAACGTCCTCCGTGATTCCTCTGTGCCTTTAATTATTGGTATCCAAGCAGGATACGTGGAATGAACTCGCTCTTTACGCCTCGGAGGTCCTGGCCTGCCCTGCCACTAGCATTTTATCAGAGCGGGTTTTTAGTGCCGCTGGTGGAATTATAACTGATAAGCGCACCCGCCTGTCAACTGAAAATGCTGACAGGCTGACTCTTATAAAAATGAACAAGGGCTGGATTGGGCCAGACTTCTCAACACCATTGATTGAGTGTCTTTTTTTGGGAGGTGTATTCCCATGCACCTTTTAACACGCACACATGTGTATACGCTTCCTGATTTTGGCTTTTTGCTCTTGTCCTCCTCCTTCTCCTCATCCTCATTCTCCACCACGATATTACGATGGGGGACCGTGGTCCGTGATGCAACATCCACATAATTTTTTTAAAGGGTGTTTATGATGCGTGTAAAAAAAATTTTATACAGTATGTTCATGTATACCCCCCAGGGGTAAATGTTTGTCAGTCCATACACTTAGTGCATAGGCCAACACTCTTGGAGACCCACTTCCTAATAATGGGAACATTTTTTCATGAGGCCCTCTACGTCTCTTCCAAGGGGCATTGGAGTGCCTCCCAATTTTTGGCAACCCTTGCATTCACTGCATAGGCAAACACAATGGGAAACCCATTTCCTAATAATGGGAATATTGTTTTTAAGATGCCGTCTGACCTCCACGTCTCTTCCAAGGGGCATTGGAGTGCCTCCAAATTTTTGGCAACCCTTGCATTAACTGCATAGGCAAACACAATGGGAGACCCATTTCCTAATAATGGGAACATTGTTTTCAGGAGGCCCTCCTCTAAGTCTCTTCCAAGGGGTATTGGGGTGCGTCTAAATTTACAAAGGGGAATTGGGCTGCGTCCAAATTTGGGCAGCCCTACCACTCACTGCATACGCAATAACAGTATAGGAGACCCACTCTTTAGTAATGGGAAGAACAAAGCCTGGCCGGCTGATGGCTCAAAGAATAGTGAGGGCCCTTTAAGAATAGTAAAGGCCGCCTGATGGCCCTATTTCCCGATGAATGCATTTGTCACAGTTGAAAGCAATGCAAAAGTGCAAAAACGCATCAAAAACGCTATGTGTGTGTGACGCTTCTACTCAGAAAGCCCGTGTTTTACCCTGGGTGTTGGGGGACTCAGAGTCGGGCCCTGCGTCGAAGAGATGGGATGCAGCCGTGGCCTGGGCCCGACCTGTGCTCAGGGCCGTCACATTAGAAAGAGATGATGTGGGCTATTCCGGGTTGAGTGGCTTAATTAATGACTACGCCACCTGTGGTGTCTGGTGATGGACCACCAGCACCTCTACAGTCCGCTGAGGCCCGATGTCATAGCGGCTAAAGTTCTCGCTGCTCCCCACAGGCGGAGCGCGGCCTCAGGGCAGGCAAGACAGGATGAAGGGGGGGGGTTAGCAGTGCGGGAGTAGGGCACTGCGTCGCGTGGTATGGCGCGTAATGAACAGTCCGGAGGCCATAGGGATGAACTTCCAAGGCTTTACTCACAGTTCTCATAAGCAGCGCAAGGCTTCTCCCTGCTCCTCGCGGAGTCCTGTGGCCACCAGGGACGGGGGTCCGACTACCTCCGAGGAAGTCCAGTGTGAGGCAGCATCCCTACACCAGAGTGTTCCTGCACTACAGACTTTACCCTCTCTCGTCTGTGCGTGTGTAGATAGGCCGGGTCTCCCTCTGAGCTCCTCTCAGGTGTGGGGCTCGGGTGCAATTCCTCTCCAGCTGAGGCCTGCTGGGATCCTCAGGGCCTAACCGGGCTTTCCCGTCCTGGACATAGAGTACGAGGTCGGGTGTCGGGGGCCGGTACCCCTCTTGCAGCCGGAATCCCTCTGAATAGATCAGGTAGAAGAGGACAGGTGGCGTGCTCCGCTCCGTCTGCATCCTCCCTGGGACCCATTTGCTAGGGAGCCACACTCTAAAGCTCCCGGGCCTTCTTGATCCTGGTCCTTGGTCGGGTTGAGACATTCCTTGTCTGCAACCTCCCTCTCGTCCCATAGATCGGGGTACGAGGGCTGTGTCCCATACCGGTGCAGGCCCACATAGGATCTGCGCTCCCGGAGGGAAGTCTCTTTACACACAGTATTTTGACAGCACAGTACGACCACTAGATCCTATGACTTAGGATTAGCAAGAAGGACCAGAGAAGAACCAACTGAAGAACTGAAGGACCAAGATCAAAGATGGCATTCTATTAAATATGAAATTAGAAGAGTCACTAACTAACTGTTCCTCCACCCACACCCACTAACTGGTTCCTACCACTTTGTGTTCCCCAGTCTCCCTGTAACCAGGGGAGCAGCACTAGTGCATACTAGCTCCCTCTGGTGGAGATGTGGTGTTGGATGCAAAAGGCTAGATCACTACCATCGCACCGGACTTACCTCAGAGGAGGAACACCACACTCCATTAAAGAAGTGCAGCATTCCTGTGGCAGCCGAACCCTCAGGGGCGCCACATGTGATCATAGCCCAAGGTGTGGATGAGTATTTTTGTTTTCGGTTATTTATTTTGCCTTATATACAAGTCATTAACCTGGAAAGAATGTTCCTTAACATATTTCCCAGGAAAATCCATTTTGGTTTCGTTTTAGTATGTTCTATTGTGAGTCCGTAAAAGTGGTGTAATACCTCTGACAACATTGTTGACAGCAGTGACCTGGGAGTCAGAAATGCTTCCAGGGGTCTTCCCCATGCTGTTCCCATGTCATTTGAGCACTGTTCCCATCGATTTGGGCAATTTTTAGGCCCCCTGCAGACTGCCGGGGGAGCCACCTGAAAAATTCTCGAGTTTCCCATAGACCCGAGTATTCCAATGTGCTCGACCCGAGCATCGAGCACCCGAGCATTTTAGTGCTCGCCAATCACTAATAATTATAAATTTTATATTGATCATGGCTTACCATAACATGGATTCACATCATTATGCTATTGAATGTGTATAACAATAATCCGATATTGATATTATTATTATTATTATTAGTATAGATATTAAATTATATTGCCAAACAATAAGCAAAGAAGAAAGATGATCCTGTTATGAACCTATCTACTTTGAGGATTCCAGTTGATGTCTGTCACCCTCAAAAGGGGGAATTGTGAAACATTAATTACGGATATTCATTTTTGTATTCTGAATTCTGTATCATACATTGCATAAGATTGCATCTGCCATCGTGATAGGGTTTCTAGATGACATGCACTATTTGTGTATTTTTAGTTCAGTGTAAGATAGTGCCATATGCAGAAGAACAGGTGTTGTGAGGGGGCTATATAACCCCATGTTAGAGACAGGGTGGGCTCTTGCACTACACATGACACCAGAAGGAGGATCTACGTGTGAAGGAAGGAGATGACATATAGGCCCTGACACACGTGCGGGACACAGACAAACGCAACTTATCATCCAGGTTCCCAGGAAACGATGGGTGAATCTAGGGACAAATGGACAATCACTTTGTAACTATTTCACCTATTTTATGTAACTACTGCAATTATTCTTTTTAATGGACAATCCAAGAATAAATCAATACATTTTTTAATAAGAATATTGTGATATATATTCTTTAATCAATCACATATGATAAGAAGTCCTCTATAAAAATATACTGTACGTAAATAAGTATTTTTAACAGTGTATGTGCGTGTCTGCGTGTTGTATGTGTGCATATCTGTGTACCATGTGCGTGTATGTCTGCTTACTGTATGCGTGTATGTCTGCGTACTGTGTGTGTGTGTGTGTGCATGTTTACATATGTGAAGGATGAGGGGGCAGGCTGGGCCCTGTGTTGTATACCTATATTTCTCCACTGTATCTGTGCATCATGAATCGTGGTATGTGTTAAAGTGGCCACTGAGACTCTTTTTCCCAAGGTCCATGAAAACCAGGAGCTGGCCCTGGTTGAAAGCAATGATGGAGGAGGGAGGGTCATGTGACACTCCCTCTGCCATCATTCCTCCTCTGCGTCTGACTCAGTGGCGTGATGACGGGCCACTCTGTGTCAGACAGTGGAGCTGGCAGCTGCTGAGGTGATGAGAGAGACACGCTGCAGAGACTGAAGCAGCAGGGAACGAGGAGCAGTGAGTATGTATTTATTTATTTTTAAATCAGTGTAGACGGATAATACTGGAGGACTGGGGCTGCATTTTACCCTATGGGGGGCTGCATTATACTGCATACTGGAGCATGGGGTGCATTATACTGTGTGGAGGACCATGGGGAGTGCATTATACTACGTGGAGGACCATGGCGAGTGCATTATACCACATGGAGGACCATGGCGAGTGCATTATACTGTGTGGAGGACCATGGGGGGATGCATTATACTGTGTGGAGGACCATGGGGGGCTGCATTATACTGTGTGCAGGACCATGGGGAGTGCATTATACAGCGTGGACGATCATGGGAAGTGCATTATACTGCATGGAGGACCATAAGGAGTTCATTATACTGCATGGAGGACCATGGCGAGTGCATTATACTGCGTGGAGGACCATAGCGAGTGCATTATACTGCATGGAGGACCATAGGGAGTTCATTATACTGCATGGAGGACCATGGGGAGTGTATTAAACTGCGTTCAGGACCATGGGGAGTGCATTATATGGCTTGGAGGACCATGGCGAGTGCATTATACTGCGTGGAGGACCATGGCGAGTCCATTATACTGTGTGGAGGACCATGGGGGGTGCATTATACTGTGTGGAGGACCATAGGGAGTTCATTATACTGTGTGCAGGACCATAGGGAGTTCATTATACTGCGTGGAGGACCATAGGGAGTTCATTATATTGCGTGGAGGACCATAGGGAGTGCATTATACTGCATGGAGGACCATAGGGAGTACATTATACTGCATGGAGGACAATAGGGAGTGCATTATACTGTGTGGAGGACCATGGTGAGTGTCTTATACTGTGAGGAGGACCATGGCGGGTGTCTTATACTGTGTGGAGGACCATGACGAGTGCATTATACTGTGTGGAGGACCATGTCAAGTGTCCTATACTGTCTGGAGGACCATGGCGAGTGTCTTATACTGTCTGGAGGACCATGGCGAGTGTCTTATACTGTGTTGAGGACCATGGCGAGTGCATTATACTGTGTGGAGTGTGGAGAGGTGTGGGGCCATTATACTATATGTAGGCCCATTATACTGTATGCAGGGCTGTGTGGGGGTCACAGTTGGAGGAGCATACTGTGTTGGGGTTGATGCGCCCCCTGGGCCATGTTCAAGGGATACCCGGAGCTGGATCTGGATAGGGGTAGTAGCCCTTGTGGCGGTGACCCGGTCCGTGCCCAGGGTGGTCAAACTAAGTGTGTGGCAGTCTTTGTAGATGTTGTTTGAGTGTCGACTACGCCACCCGTTGATTGCGGCTATGAGGCCGCCGCTGCAGAGCAGACCGCTGAGGCCGGTGGTAGGATTGTGCAGCAAGGATGGTATAACCCCCAACGGGAGGGGTATGGCCTCAGGGCAGCAGATGTGGAAGATGGTGGTTGTGATGGTGCAGCAAGGAAGCTCAGAGACGTGTGGTGCAGTTTCAGGGTTTTTACTCACAGGTGTTGCTCCGGTCACTCCGGCCTTGAGTGACCACCCGAGCCGTGCTGCGTCCACCAGGTGTGGGACTCGGCCAACTCCCAGGCAGTCCAGAGCGTGGTCCTGAGCTCCCCTCTCTTCCTTCCTACTGGCCGTTCCCACCAGGGATCCACCTTTGTCCGGCTCCTTCACCCGTTAACTTGTGGGATCTCAGGGTTCCCTCTTGTCCTGCGTCTCTGGGCCTTTCTTCCTCCTCCTCTCCACTACAGGCCTGGCCCTGGAGCTGGGCCCAGCCGGAGCCACAGCTCCCTGTCAGCCCTCTTGGCTGAGCTCCTCTCTGAACAGACAGACCCTGTCTAAAGATGGTGCCCACCATATATACTCCCTCTATGTGTGAGCCCAGGTGACTAGCACCCAATGGGCTCCTACTTCTATGCCCAGAGTCCCTCCCCTATCTGCCCCTACACTACTGGGATGTTCCTCCCCCCCCCCACTCCAGCCAGGGACAGACGCTATCGTACCTGCACATCTATTTGGTGGGAGTACCGTTGTTCTGTCCCCCGGAAATGGGGTGAGTGTAGTGCATGCAGCTATCTGAGCTCAGTCCCACACTCCATCCTTACCCGGGAGTGGAATACCACACCTCTGGTTCGAGGTGCAATACCCCTGTAGCAGCCGAGCCCTCGGGGTGCTACATTCCCCCCTGGTAAATCACAGCACGTCCTCGGGCTGTAAAAGAATAAAACATACCAAAACATACAAACTTTTTAAAACATACACTAACAGGTAAAACATCATAAACATTATCAGCAAATATAATATGACAGGTAACTTCTTATATATTATTCTAGCAATATAAACTTTTAATATAAAACTTTTTTTTTTTTTTCATATAAAATGTTCTTGATCTTCTGGCCACGGTGCCACTTGTGACCAGGTAAAGTGCCACAGTCACTGGAAGAAAACAGCAGCTCTCCTATAAAACCGGTAGGGGCGCCTTAGGAAGCACAACTATTTACAGGGTATGGCCGCTCTCAGTCCTCGGCCAGTGGGGAAAAGGGATGGCTGCTCACAGTCCTCAGCCTGTGGGGATAGGGAATGGCTGCTCACAGTCCTCGGCCTGGTTAGGGATAGGGACACACAGGTAATAGTTCCACGCTAGTCCCAACGGGGACCACACTTCACTTAGCAGCAATTCACATAACAGTTCTTGTAACAGTTCTCATACCCCGACGGGTAACTATATACAGCTCTTTTGTTTATGCTACTTCCCTTCAGTAGCGGTGTCCTCTCCTTGTCTCCTCCTGAGGGTAATCTTCAGACCCGTCCGGGTCCTCTTGTTCCTCCTCATACCGCAGCTCTTCCTCCGTCAGCCGGTGCACATGAAGGGCGTATGGTCCTTTTGCACACTGATGCCGGGTGAAGGTGACCTCGTCACCCAGGTAAAGGTCACGTCCCCGGTGTCCCTCTGGCAGATGGGACTCGACATCCCTGCGGGTAACAAAGACGTCGCCGGGGGTTTTGTGATCCCTGATAAAGCCCCAACCGTGCTCCAGTTGGAACTTGATTACAGT
Source organism: Phyllobates terribilis (assembly GCF_046119375.1). NCBI lineage: Eukaryota > Metazoa > Chordata > Amphibia > Anura > Dendrobatidae > Phyllobates > Phyllobates terribilis. Next base: position 728,047 of record NW_027363111.1, read on the forward strand.
CCCGGTGGCGCGGGGACCGTGGGCTGCACGGGGGTTTCGCCGGGTCCGGCTTTTCTGCTCCGCGCTCTGGACCTGCAGCCGCTCCTCGCGGATCCGCCTCTCTCGCCGTTCTTTGTTGAAGACCTCCAGTTGTTGTCGGCAGCACTCCGCACGCTGGGCTGCGGCCGCCCGGGTCTCTTGGGTGAACCCATGAGGTTTTCACCGGTGGGGTCCCATGCGAACTGCGCCTCCTCCAACGGGAGTGGGGTGATCTTGGCGGGTGCCGGAGCCGGGATCAGGGGCTCACACAGGGGCCATTCCTTCCGGAATCGGGGATTGAGGTATTCTGGTGGCCACTCAAAGGGCTGCCCATCCGGGCAAGTATGTTGCGCAAATAGGTCTTCGCCTAGGGGCAGCACTGTGGAGGTTGAGAGCGCGATGGGGGCAACGGCGCCCAGATTCACCAGGCCTTGCGACCAGGCCGGTGGCACCCTAAAGGTGAAGGGCAGAGTGGAAACGGCGGTGCCCGGGGGTACTCGGCCTTGCGACCAGGCCGGTGGCGTTTCCTGCTTGGCCGCGCTCAGGGTTAAGGCGCGTGACGTCACAGGGGGCGTGGTCGCGGCTCCTGCCGCTTGAGGCCTAGTCTGGAGCGGTGGCGGTGCAGCAACGGGAACGGTCGGTGGGATTTCGGGCTCTGCGACGGGGAGCTGGGGCAGGCTTACGGCTACTAGGCCTGGAGTGGTGACGTCCCCTTTACCTGCTTCCATCTCTTCAGCTACTTCCACGGCGTCGTCTCCGGCCTTCGTCCCTCCTGCACCATCCTCAGAGGCAGACAGACTCCTCGTCTCGGGTGGCGTCCTTTGCTGGCGGGTTCCAGCCTGCAGGGCCATTTCTCTGCTCCACTCTGTCAGCACTTCTTGCTGCACTCGGGCCATCTTCCGAGCCAAGCCCTCCAGCGCGGTCTGTGCATGCCCCCGATCTTTGGGGAGCTGGGCCAGGATCTCCACCAGGCCTTCTGGGGTGGCGGCCTGCAACAGGCTCCTGACCAGAGGGTCGGTGCTGCCTGACTCTCCCTCCATCTCCGGGTGCGATCTCTCCAGACTCCTCCAGGCTGCACCCATCCTCTCTCTTTTGTTCTTGATCCGCCCATCCTGAGGGTGGTCCCGGGGCCACTTGGTGATTGTCAGTTCCAGGGGCAGACCCCTCGCTCTGATGGACATCTCTATCATTGCAGTCTCTGCTGGTGGGGGCGGTCTCCGCTTTTGGCGCTCTTCTGGGACCAGGCCCACGATGGGAGGTGGTCTCTTGCCACCCTCTGGCACGCCCATAATGGCGTCCGCTCTGCCAGGGCGGGAAATCGTCTCAGATGGCGGGAATCGTCTCCTAATGGCGGGAAACTCCGTGGATGGCGGGAAAAGGCTGCAGATGGCGGGCAAACGGCGGGAAACGACCCGAGATGGCGTCCGATGGCGGGGACCCTCTGGAATTGGCGGGAGACTTTTTCTTACGGTAAATATGAACTTTTCTTCAGGCACGCAGTACCCGGTGGTTGCGGGCACGTAATCCTGCCGACTACGCCAAAGTTGACGCGCCCCCTGGGCCATGTTCAAGGGATACCCGGAGCTGGATCTGGATAGGGGTAGTAGTCCTTGTGGCGGTGACCCGGTCCGTGCCCAGGGTGGTCAAACTAAGTGTGTGGCAGTCTTTGTAGATGTTGTTTGAGTGTCGACTACGCCACCCGTTGATTGCGGCTATGAGGCCGCCGCTGCAGAGCAGACCGCTGAGGCCGGTGGTAGGATTGTGCAGCAAGGATGGTATAACCCCCAACGGGAGGGGTATGGCCTCAGGGCAGCAGATGTGGAAGATGGTGGTTGTGATGGTGCAGCAAGGAAGCTCAGAGACGTGTGGTGCAGTTTCAGGGTTTTTACTCACAGGTGTTGCTCCGGTCACTCCGGCCTTGAGTGACCACCCGAGCCGTGCTGCGTCCACCAGGTGTGGGACTCGGCCAACTCCCAGGCAGTCCAGAGCATGGTCCTGAGCTCCCCTCTCTTCCTTCCTACTGGCCGTTCCCACCAGGGATCCACCTTTGTCCGGCTCCCTCGGGCCTCTTGGTGGTAAAACCTTCTCTGGCTTTCCTGACCCTATTCGTGGTGTGCCTTCCTGGTGGATGTGGTGAGGGTCGTGCCAAAGCTTGACCACGACCTCCGGTTCCTGGCTGAGGATCATTAGCCTCCACCAGTTTGGGTTCCGGTACCCTTTTCTGCCAACCCTTCACCCGTTAACTTGTGGGATCTCAGGGTTCCCTCTTGTCCTGCGTCTCTGGGCCTTTCTTCCTCCTCCTCTCCACTACAGGCCTGGCCCTGGAGCTGGGCCCAGCCGGAGCCACAGCTCCCTGTCAGCCCTCTTGGCTGAGCTCCTCTCTGAACAGACAGACCCTGTCTAAAGATGGTGCCCACCATATATACTCCCTCTATGTGTGAGCCCAGGTGACTAGCACCCAATGGGCTCCTACTTCTATGCCCAGAGTCCCTCCCCTATCTGCCCCTACACTACTGGGATGTTCCTCCCCCCCCCCACTCCAGCCAGGGACAGGCGCTATCATACCTGCACATCTATTTGGTGGGAGTACCGTTGTTCTGTCCCCCGGAAATGGGGTGAGTGTAGTGCATGCAGCTATCTGAGCTCAGTCCCACACTCCATCCTTACCCGGGAGTGGAATACCACACCTCTGGTTCGAGGTGCAATACCCCTGTAGCAGCCGAGCCCTCGGGGTGCTACAGGGTCACCATACTTTGCCTTGGTAGTTGAGGTGGGGTACAATAGGGTTATTATACTGCACATGTGGAGGAATTCACCATGGGGGTATCATACTGTGTTTGGGGGACACTTTTGTTGTCATCATATTTTATGGGGCAATGAAAATGGAATCTAGGACTTCAGCAGGAGGAAAATTACTATGTAAAAGATGGAAGGTTGTGGGACATGATCTTCTGTGACCCCGACAGCTATTTACATTTGTTTTGGGTGGGGAGGGGGGACAAATTAGAACTTCTGCTATGGGGCCCCATGATTCCTATGTACTCCCCTGTTCAGGAGAGCAGATATAACTGTGCTGGCACATTGTTCCCGAACATGTCACACTATAAAAGGTTGGTATTTTATGTTTTTAGTCATCACAATTGTTAATTTAGCTTATTTTATGAATGGATAGATCAAAGTTTGTGGATATTTCTGTCGGGGTCTTAGCGACATTCCACTCGTCCTCCAGTCACTCCAAATTAAGGCTATGAGCATGGGTCAACCATTCAAAGAATGAGTCAGACAACAAGCTGGTTCAAACTCAGAGCATGCTCAGAAGGCTACTGGCAAGCCACGATCTCAGCAATGTTCTGTCTTTATTTCCGCATGCACAAACTTAAATACACTACGTAATGGGGAGGGGAAAGAGAGTGTTCAGGGCGGGGTAAGCCATAAATGTCTAGCATCCAGCCACTCCTGATTGGTCCACGTCTCCTTAACTCAGTCTCTGGGCAGACAACAGTCAGTTGATGTTTTGGTTTCATTTCTCTGAAACAGGTGCTTGGCTGATACTGGCGCCATCTTAGCATAAGTTTCGATCTAAGTAACACGTAGCAAGGAAAGCTTATTGTTATAAGACACAAAATGGTGGTTAGTACATAAGCAAAGCATATAAAAGTATAAAAGTGGAAAAATATATATTCTTTTTTACCCTGACATTCCCCCCTAAACACTAAGCTTTCCCTTGCTTCGGGGCCTTTGAGACTGTCCATGTGTGGGGAGAGGGGAGGTGGATTTCTTCACCCAATCATCTTAGAAGCTGCCCCCTTATGGGACGCCCCCAAACAATTGAGCCCTACCCTAAATGACACATGGAGTTCTCCCAACTGACCCTAAACTAGATCTCTCAATTGGACTCTATCATGGGGGGTCTGGTCAGGCTTGTTTAAAGGAGTGTATTTCTCCATGTCTTCCTTACTGGTATCATCATGTAACAGAGATGTGGTTTCTTGATTCAAAAAGGTCCCAGAGGTTGGAACAGCATTGTTTATAGCTTTCCTGTATAAGGGGACTATGCAGCATAGGACCACCAGGCCCAATACTAATAGACCTCCTATCACTAGACAAGCTTGCTGGAGGAATCCCTTGAGCCCTCCCAACCAACCTGAGAAGAAGGAGGTATCTACCCCTGCGTTCGCCTTCACTTCCTCTGCCAGACTTGTTATCCTTCGAAGAGCTTCCACGGTTTTCCCATTCACTCCAGAGTTCTGGGGAATGTATGTGTAGCACCCTGAGGATTCGGCTGCTACAGGGGTATTGCACCTCAACCCAGAGGTGTGATATTCCACTCCCGGATAAGGATGGAGTGTGGAACTGAGCTCAGTTAGCTGCATGCACTACACACATCCCACTTCCGGGGAACAGACCGACGGTACTCCCACTAGAGAAATGTGCAGGTACGACAGTGTCTGTTCCTGGCTGGAGTGGGAGGGGGGTGGAACATCCCAGTAGTGTAGGTGCAGATAGGGGGAGCAGTCTGGGTAATGCTAGGAGCTCATTGGGTGCTGGTCACCTGAGCTCACACATAGAGGGAGTATATAAAGTGGGCACCATCTTAGGACAGGGTCTTTTGTAGAGTGAGTCAGTCTGTCAGAGTGTAACCTGAGGAGCAGAGCAGAGAAGCTCAGCCAGGAGGGCTGACAGGGAGTTGTGGTTCCGGCTGGGCCCAGCTCCAAGGCCAAGAGAGAGAGAGGAGTCAGAAGGACCCAGAGAAAACAAGCAGGAACCCCAAGACCCCAGAATACAAACAACAGGGTGAAGGGTTGGCACCTAGGGTACCGGATCCCAAGCTGGCAGAGAGAAAAGCACACCTTAGCCAGAGACCGGAGGTCGTGGGCAGGATCTGCCACGACCCTCACCAAATCCATCAGGAAGGCAGACCAAGTATAGGGTCAGGGAACCCAGAGGAGGTGTACCCACCAAGAGACCCGAGGGAGCCGGACATAGGTGGATCCCTGGTGAGAACGGCCAGAAGAGAGGGAAAGTCAGACAGGAGCTCAGGACCACGCTCCAGAACTGCCTGGGGGTTAGCCGAGTCCAGGACCTGGTGGACGCAGCACGGCTCGGGTGGTCGCTTCAGGCCAGAGTGACCATAAGAACACCCGTAAGTAAAAACCCCTGAACTGCACAGCCCGACTCTGAGTCTTCTTGCTGATTCATCCTGCACCTTCACAACCACCATCCTCTACATCTGACCCCCTGAGGCTATACCCCTCCCGTTGGGGGTTATACTACCAAAGCTGCACACATACCAACAGCCTCAGCGGACCCTGCTGCAGCGGCGGCCTTTTGACCGCAAATCAACGGGTGGCGTAGTCGACACAAAGAACTCTAATAACATCTGTAGGACTGCCACACACTGAGTTTGACACCCTGGGCACGGACCGGGTCACAGCCACTCGGAGACTACAACCCCCATCTGATCCGGCTCCGGGTATCCCTAACAACATGGCCCAGGGGGCGCGTCAACTTTGGCGTAGTCGGCAGGATTACGTGCCCGCAACCGACGGGTACTGCGTGCCTGAAGAAAAGTTCATATTTACCATAAAAAGGAGTCTCCCGCCAATTCCAGAGGGTTCCCGCCATCGGACGTCGTCCGGAGTCGTTTCCCGCCGTTTGCCCGCCATTTGCAGCCTTTGCCCGCCATCCACGGAGTTTCCCGCCATAAAGAGACGATTCCCGCCATCTGAGACGATTTCCCGCCCTGGCAGAGCGGACTCCATTATGGGCGTGCCAGAGGGTGGCAAGAGGCCACCTCCCATCGTGGGCCAGGTCGAAGAATGGCGCCAAAAGCGGAAACCGCGCCCACCAACAGAGACTGTGATGCTGGATGTGTCCATCAGCGTGAGAGAACTGCCCCTGGAACTGACAATCACTAAGTTGCCCCGGGACCACCCTCAATGTGGGCGGAGACAGAACAAGAGAGCAAAGATGGGTGTCGCCTGGAGGAGTCTGGAGAGAGCGCACCCGGAGACAAGACGTCTGGAGGAGAGTCCAGAGAGAGCGTACCCGGAGATGGAGGGAGAGACAGGCAGCACCGACCCAGTGGTCAGGAGCCTGCTGCAAGCAACAACCCCACTAGGCTTAGTGGAGATCCTGGCACAGCTCCCCCGAGACCGGGAGTGTGCACAGACCGCGCTGGAGGGCCTCGCACGGAGGATGGCCCGGGTGCAGCGAGAGACGTTGGCGGAGTGGAGCCGAGAGATGGCCCAGCAGACCGAAACCCGTCAGCGGAGCACGCCGCCCGAGAAGAGGAGACAGACCGCCTCTGAGGATGGTGCAGGAGGAATGAAGGCAGGAGACGGCGCCGAGAAGGGAGCTGAACGGACGGAGGCAGGTAAAGGGGACGTCTCTACCCCGAGCCGGGAAACCGCGCGCCTGCCCCAGCTCCCCGTCGCAGAGCCCGAAGTTCCCCCTGCCGTGCCCGTCGCTGCATCGTCACCGCCGCAGACTAGGCCTCAAGCAGTAACCGTGGCCGCGACCCCTGTGACGTCACGCGTCTCGACCCTGAGCGCGGCAAAGCAGGAAATACCATCGGCCTGGTCGCAAGGCCTAGTACCTCCGGGCGCCGCAATACCAACAGCGCCCCCTACCTCCGCGGAGCCACCGGCCTGGTCGCAGGGCCGAGTAACCCAGGACGTCGCCGTTCTTACGGTGCCCTTTGCCTTTAGGGTGCCCCAAGCCTGGTCGCAAGGCCTGGTCGACCCGGGCGCAGCTACCATCAACGCGCCCTCAACATCTAGAGTGCCGCACCTGGGTGAAGACCTGTTCGCCCAGCATACGTGCCCGGATGGGCAGCCCTTTGTATGGCCCCAGGAGTACATTCAGCTGGAACTCCAGAGAGCAAGGCCCATGTGCGAGCCCCTGATTCCGGCTCCGAAGCCCGTAAAGAGGACCTCGCCCCCACTGGAGGAGATCCAGTTCGAGTGGGACCCCACCGGAGAAGACCTCATGGGGTTCACTCAGGAGACTCGGGCGGCCGCAGCGGAGCGTGCAGAGTGCTGCCGGCAGCAGCTCGAGGTCTTCGAGAGGGAGCGGAGAGAGAGGCGGGTCCGGGAACAGCAAATGCAGATAAGGAGCGCGGAGCAGAAGAGCCGGACCAGGAGGAAACCCCGTGCAGCTCATGGTCCCCGTGCCACCGGGACTGTGATAAAATTCAATATGCAGCACGGATGGGGCTTTATCAGAGACCATCAGACCCCCGGCGACGTCTTTGTAACCCGCAGAGACGTAGAAAGCCATCTGCCGGAGGGACACAGAGGTCGTGACCTGTACGTAGGGGACGAGGTCACCTTCACCCGGCACAAGTGTGCCAAAGGACCCTACGCCCTCCATGTGCATCGCCTGACGGAGGAGGAGCTGCGGTGTGAGGAGGAGCAAGAGGACCCGGACGGGTCTGAAGAATCTAAAGAAGGAGCAGGAGGACGCCGTCGTTGAAGTACGGTAGAGAGAGACTGTACATAGTTACCCGTCAGGGTATAAGAACTGTTCTAGTTAAAATATAGTCCCCGTTGGGACCAGCCAATTGAACTGAATCCCGTGTGTCCCTATTCCCACTGACCGAGGACTGAGAGCGGTCATTCCTCCCTAATACCTGGCCGAGGACTGAGAGCGGCCATATTTCCCTTGTATATAGTTGCGCTTTCTAAGGCGCCCCCTACCGGTTTTATAGGAAAACTGTTATTCTACAAGAGACTGTTGCACTTTACCCGGTCACAAGTTGCACCGTGGCCGGAGGAACAAGAATGTTTACTATGAAAAGTTTGATATGAAAAGTTTTATGATAATATATGTGATGTTTTATATGTTGATGTTTATGAAAAAAAAAAAATTGTATGTTTGTGGATGTTTTTATTCTCTTACAGCCCGAGGACGTGCTGTGATTTACCAGGGGGGAATGTAGCACCCTGAGGATTCGGCTGCTACAGGGGTATTGCACCTCAACCCAGAGGTGTGATATTCCACTCCCGGGTAAGGATGGAGTGTGGAACTGAGCTCAGTTAGCTGCATGCACTACACACATCCCACTTCCGGGGAACAGACCGACGGTACTCCCACTAGAGAAATGTGCAGGTACGACAGTGTCTGTTCCTGGCTGGAGTGGGAGGGGGGTGGAACATCCCAGTAGTGTAGGGGCAGATAGGGGGAGCAGTCTGGGTAATGCTAGGAGCTCATTGGGTGCTGGTCACCTGAGCTCACACATAGAGGGAGTATATAAGGTGGGCACCATCTTAGGACAGGGTCTTTTGTAGAGTGAGTCAGTCTGTCAGAGTGTAACCTGAGGAGCAGAGCAGAGAAGCTCAGCCAGGAGGGCTGACAGGGAGTTGTGGTTCCGGCTGGGCCCAGCTCCAAGGCCAAGAGATAGAGAGGAGTCAGAAGGACCCAGAGAAAACAAGCAGGAACCCCAAGACCCCAGAATACAAACAACAGGGTGAAGGGTTGGCACCTAGGGTACCGGATCCCAAGCTGGCAGAGAGAAAAGCACACCTTAGCCAGAGACCGGAGGTCGTGGGCAGGATCTGCCACGACCCTCACCAAATCCATCAGGAAGGCAGACCAAGTATAGGGTCAGGGAACCCAGAGGAGGTGTACCCACCAAGAGACCCGAGGGAGCCGGACATAGGTGGATCCCTGGTGAGAACGGCCAGAAGAGAGGGAAAGTCAGACAGGAGCTCAGGACCACGCTCCAGAACTGCCTGGGGGTTAGCCGAGTCCAGGACCTGGTGGACGCAGCACGGCTCGGGTGGTCGCTTCAGGCCAGAGTGACCATAAGAACACCCGTAAGTAAAAACCCCTGAACTGCACAGCCCGACTCTGAGTCTTCTTGCTGATTCATCCTGCATCTTCACAACCACCATCCTCTACATCTGACCCCCTGAGGCTATACCCCTCCCGTTGGGGGTTATACTACCAAAGCTGCACACATACCAACAGCCTCAGCGGACCCTGCTGCAGCGGCGGCCTTTTGACCGCAAATCAACGGGTGGTGTAGTCGACACAAAGAACTCTAATAACATCTGTAGGACTGCCACACACTGAGTTTGACACCCTGGGCACGGACCGGGTCACAGCCACTCGGAGACTACAACCCCCATCTGATCCGGCTCCGGGTATCCCTAACAACATGGCCCAGGGGGCGCGTCATATGTGCAACATTCTTCCCCTATCATCCCACATACTCCACCTTTCTCAGCAAGAATCATATCTATTGCCAATCTATTTTGAAGAGTCATCCTTGTATTGGGCCCTAGTTCCTCAACTATGCCCTGGAAGGCATCTCTGCTGTAATTTATAAATCTCTGTTCAGTGTAATAGACATAGTTTATCCAATCTACATTCCTATTGATCTGTATAGCCGGGATGAGAGAGAGAAATCCAGCAACTACTTGATTCTGGGCCTTGTACTCATCTGGGACCCCCCTAGGGACTCCTATAGAGTCTATATAGACCTTCGGGTCTTCTGCATAGCTCATATGCAGCTGTTCCAGACTTCTTTTTTTCCTGGTCAGTTCAGGAGTCGTTTCCGGGTTCCAGGGCAGGATTCTGAATTGCATGGCTAATTTTACTAGGGTGCACTGTCCGGTCCAGGTGGTGGGAAGCCTGGGTCTGAGTCGTCCATCCCCACAGAGCCAATAACTATCATATATATATCTGGAATGATTGCTTAGTAGATCAGTGTCCACAGTATCGTTAGTCTGACAGAAACTATCTTTGAAAATTCCTAAAGAACGACCGGTAGAGTTGTCAGGGGAATAGCATGTATAATTATCTTTGGTTATTGTTACTTCACCTGGGGTCCGAATTTTTGCCTTGGAGCTAACCAGGGGAATGTATTCAGGACAAGAGCTATCGTCTACTTTATTTTTCAGCAACTTTAATAAGCAGAGGGTACTATTATGGTCAGCTGGGAAAGCATGGGTGTACAGATGAGTATTGGCGGCTGCACAGGCCACGCAACTTACGGATATGTTCTGGGCTCTAACATTGTACCGTACCCATTCTAACCATAGATTTTTACGGGGATTTACCTGGGTTTCTATGGAGAAAACTTCTTCCCACCCAAGCCCTGGGATGGGAATGACCTCATTTAAAATTTTTTGCAGCATAACACCTTCACTAGATTGACTTGTGTTCAAAGGGGCTGGTGTAGGTTTTGTTTGTATATCTTTTAGCTCTATTATTCCTTGACCAGGGTTTATAGCACCATTGTAGCTACTCAAAACATATTTCTCCAAATCTCCTGTTTGAGGGTTCTCCAGATTCAGATATAAAGGGAAGCAGTCTTTTTCCCATGAACATTTTGGTCTACGTGGCCACTGTACCTTATCTATAAATCTAGTGCTCAGGGTCATTCGGGTTAATAGAGATCTCCCTTCTCGGTCCTTCCTGTTTACAGCTTCCTTTGGTTTGTATTCCCAGTCAGTATCTCCCGTATTCCACCCCACATCTGACCAATAATAGCAATTTTCGTTTCCTGGACGGGTTACACAGAGATAAAACGTTCCTCGGGCACAAGCATTATACCAGTACCATGTCATTCCTGCACAATCCACTATGTCACAGTAATCAAATCGATACGTCTGGATTTTTGCATGAGTATCTACCCAAAATGTGGTAGCTGTCCACCCTGGGACAGACAGTAAGCATATGGAAAAGATATAGAAGAAGGTAGTCATCTTTTATAGGCTCGTTCTGTCTCTCTTGCAGTGGGAGGCGTGAATCCAGGTGCTCTTGCCCTCAAGCTTCAGAGCTGTAGGAGTAGTCAGGATCACAGTGTAGGGGCCCTCAAATCTGGGTTGGAGACAGTCCCTCCGGACAAACTTCTTTACGTACACCAGGTCGCCTGGGGTGAAATCATGTACCGCATCACCTGTGGATTCTGGGAGAGAAGCAGATACTGTAGAGCGGGTGTTAGTCAATTCTTTAGACAGAGCAATCACAAATTTTACTACTCTATCATGTGTTTCAGACAACTCTTGGGGCCTAATTTCTCCTATTTTAGGTGGGGTCCCAAACAAAATTTCATAGGGAGTTAGCCCATGTTTAGCTTGTGGGGTGTGTCTGATATGATACAATACTATAGGGAGTAGGTCGGGCCAGGGGAGGGGATGATCTTGGGTCATTTTCAAGAGCTGGGTCTTGAGTGTGGAATTCATCCTTTCCACTTTGCCTGAACTGGCAGGATGGTATGGAGTGTGGAGGCCCAAATCTGTTCCCAACATGTTCCAAAGTTCTTTGTAGATATTTGCTGTGAAAGCTGGTCCTTGATCCGATTCTATGACTTGAGGAACTCCAAATCTGCAGGCAATTTCAGTGATCAGTTTCTTGGCTGTGACTTTAGCAGTCATGTTGACAACCGGGTAGGCCTCGGGCCAGGCTGAGAACATATCCACGGCTACCAAAACGTACTCATATTTTCCTGCTTTAGGCATTTGGATATGGTCGACTTGTATTCTCTGCCAAGGGTAGTCTGGTTTAGCCAGGTGTTGGAGAGGGACCCGTGCCGTACACGTTGGGTTGCAGGTAGCGCAGACAGAGCAGGATTTTGAGTATGCAGTCACAGTGGAAGAGATTCCGGGTGCAAAGTACAGTTTCTTGATACATGCCAAGGCTTGATTCTTTCCTCTGTGTGTAGGCCCGTGAGCCCATGCTGCCACGGCTGAGTACATGCGCCTGGCAAGCAAGGTTTTCCGTCCACTTGATAAAGAGCTGAGTCGATCTTTAAATCTTTGCGACCTGCCAGCACGGCTCCTGCCGCTTTCCATTGCTTGACTTCTTCAGTGGGGGTCTTCCTTTGTTCCTCACACAATTTTTCTTCAGGCATCCTGACCCCCCTGGATTCCTCTCGTGTCTCCGCTGGACTTGTATGGTCTTCCGCCGGCTGTTCTTTGGCCCTTGCTCTAGTGAGCGCCACAGCTACGGTTTGCAGGGTCTCCCCCATCTCTTCTTCCTTTTCCTGCCACTTTGATGACACATTCTCCACTGCCGCAGTCTTGGCTGCTTGGTCAGCTAGGTGGTTGCCCCTGGCTTCCCTGGAATCTAGTCTTCCATGAGCCTTGACCTTGATAACAGCAACCTGAATGGGTAGTTCCAGGGCCTTCATTAGGGCCTTAATCCATGAGGCATGTTTCACTGGTGTACCTGCAGCTGTGATGAATCCTCTAGACTTCCACAAGAGTCCAAAATCATTGCAAATTCCATGTCCATACCTAGAATCGGTATATATGTTTGCCGTTGTTCCAGCTGCCAGGTGGCAGGCTTCTGTGAGAGCTACAAGTTCAGCTTCTTGTGCAGACATGTATGGTGGTAGAGCTTCAGCCTTGAGGACTGTTAGGTCTGTTGTGACAGCATATCCCGTGTGGAACTTCCCTTGAGGGTCTGCGAAACGGGATCCATCAGTCCATAGATGCAAGGCAGGGTGTGCGAGCGGATGTGCCACCATATTCTCTGGAGCAGAAGTCTCTTCCTGCAAAATTTTTATACAATCATGAGGTTCCACCAATGGACCTTCACCGTGTTCATTTTCCCCCCTAGAAGGTGGAAGCAAAGTGGCAGGGTTGATAGTCAGACATCTGGTAAATGTTATATTGGAGGGCAACAATAGGGAACACTGCAGCCGCAGGTGTCTTTGGTTGGTTAGATGTTTCGGAGATGTTTGTTGCAGAACAGCCGAGAGATCATGGCCAGCCTGTATAACTAGATCATGTCCAAGGACGATATCAGCTGACTTGTCAAGGAGGATGTGAGCAGCGTGGACCGCCTTAAGGCACGTGGGGGCAGTTCGAGCGACAGGGTCCAGGCGGGCTGAGTAGTAGCCTAAAGGCCGATACTTATGATCATAGCGTTGTGCTAGAACTCCAGAGGCATGACCTTCCGATTCAGAGACAAAGAGGTGAAATGGCTGAGTATAGTCTGGTAAGCCCAAGGCCGGGGCAGAGACAACAGCCTGTTTAAGGCGGTCAAAACATAGTCTGCGTTGGTGAGAGACACGTGGATCTTCAGCATGAAGCCAGACGGAGCCTTCGTCCTTAAGACAGTCATACAGGGGTTGCATAAGCTTTGAGGCATCCGGGATCCATTGCCTGCAGTAAGTGATGAGGCCAAGGAAAGTCTGCATAGCAGAGTAGGTGGTTGGGAAGGTGATATCCATGATGGCTTGTTTTCTTTCTTCAGTCAGATGTCTAGCACCTTGTGATATACAATGTCCGAGAAAAATGACCTTGGGCAGACACCATTGGACTTTGCCTTTCGAGACCTTACAGTTAGCTGAGTGAAGAAACCAGAGAAGGGATGTTGACATCTCTGGCAAATTCTCTTCAGTGCCGCAGAGTAAAAGATCATCCACATATTGTAGAAGAGTGACCTGAGGGTTCTCTTGAACCCATGGCTCCAGAATAGACTTCATAGAATGAATGAATTGGTTAGGAGAGTTCTGGGCTCCTTGTGGAGTCCTGGTCCATGTAAGCTGTGCTCCTTGAAAGGTAAAGGCAAAAAGAAACCACTAATCTTCATGCAAGGGTATACTGAAGAAGGCGTTGGCCAGATCTAACACCGTAAACAAGGTGGCCGTTGGAGGCACCTGAGACAAGAGGGTGTTTGGGTTGGGTACCACTGGAGTTTCTAAAATGGTAGCTGCATTGACGGCTCTGAGATCCTGAACCAACCGGTATCTTGGAGGCTCTCCCGGAGCGGTTTTCTTCTTTACAGGAAAGAGTGGTGTATTGCATGGAGATACACATCTAACAAGGACTCCTGACTCCAGGAGGGAAGCGATTTGGGTACCAAGCTTTGTTCTTGTGCCGCCTTGAGGGGGTATTGTGGCAACCGTGGGTACCTGTGTCCAGGCTTGAGGTGTACTTGGACCGGGGGAACCTGCAGGAGGCCAACGTCCTCTGGCCCGCTGGACCACAGAGAGTGAGGGAACTGTGAGGTATCAAGAAGAGTGTGAGGTTGTATGGTCATCATCATGAGAGGGAAGGCTTTGAGAACGCAGCGATCTTCAGTCCCTTGTTCGGAATGAGGATCTCGCAGAAGAAGCTCCATACCATGGCTTCCGAAGGTAATAGTTGCCTTCATCCGCTCTAAGAGATCGACTCCCAACAAATTAACGGGGCAAGTTTCTGAGACCAAGAATCTTGTGAGTACTCCAGTGAATGGTCCTGCAGACACAGGGACTGTGAGTGGGGAGGAAGTATGTTGGCCTTCCACCCCAACACAGGTGAGGGTATCCGGTGATAGGGATACCGAGGGAGGGAGCTGTGTGGAAGAAATGACAGATGTGGCCGCCCCAGTGTCCACCAGGAACTTTAATGGTTGATGGTCCACCTGTAAAGTGACAGTCCCACAGGCGGCCGTGGGGTGCGTAGCCGGGAAAGTGGACACTGGTTGACCGGGCCGTCATTGGCGTGGGTGAGATGGTTCACGGGAAGGTCCATGGTTGTGTGGACCGTCATGAAACGAGCGGTCATGGTACTGTCTGCGGGTTGGACAGTCTCTGAGAATGTGATTAGGGCTACCACATTCCCAACACAGTATGCGTCCTTCAGAATCACGAGATTGTCTCTTGTCTCTAGGTGGCCCCCTGTCATTTCTTCTGTCTTGTTTTCTATATGTGGGAGGAGTATCATCACCTGTGCCTTTAACCATTACCCACTTGATTCCATGTTGGTTGCCAGGGGGTGGGTAGCTTTCTTGAGCTTGATATACCATGGCAGGAGCGGCTTTCTTCTTTGGCTTAGTATCCTTTTCCATTTTTAGCATGGCTTTTTGGAAAGCTTTGACAATGTCCACCGCGTCGTTAAAAGAAGAAGAACGGATCTCGGGGCGTACCCTCAGAACCTCATCTCTGAGGGCGTCTTGTAGGCCATCTACTAGGGCCTGAACCAACAGGGACAGACCCAGCTTGATCTGACAAGCGATCCTGAGCCCAGGCTTTTAACTGTTTCATGTATTCTAGGCCGGATTCATACGTACTAAGGGATGCTGCTTTTGTGGAATCCATGGCCTTTTCGATAGTAGGCAAGAAATATTCCTTGGCCTTCTCAGATGTGATACCTGCCAAATCAGCCCAGGTTGCACCATAAATGGCTCTGGTTGTGTCCAAGCGTCTAGCATACTGCATGGGAGATTTATCGGGATCAGGGAGCTTTGAGACCAGAGTGTCTACATGTACTGGGCTAAAGGGTTGATATTTGATCATCCCTAAAGGTCCAGGAACTTGTTGAGGACTGGGCAGCGTCGCATGTTCCTTGGTGGTGTTTGGGGTGGCAGTTAGGGAGGATTCTTCAGGCAACAGAACCGCATTAGGTATCGGTGTTGGGGAGGAGGTTGCCACTAGTAGCTTAAGGGCCAAAGGCATAGCAGCATGAACTGCTGGACTACGGACACATACAATGCGTATTGAGTCCAATCCATGGGGGAGAGTCTCCATGCCTTCCTTGAGGGCTAGTACGTGTTCCTCCATGCACGGCCCGAGTGGGTAGCCGAAAATTCCAGAAGATATAAGTGGTATCGCTAAAGTGCGTCTGGGCATATCCTGATGACTCAATTTTCCTGCATGAAGAAGTACTGAACGGATGGTAGATGTGAGAGTGGAACGTGACTCTTCGGGGTTCTGGGGGTCATAAATAGGACCCACTGCATGTATGATAACATCAACGGGCAGTCTACCCGCACGGGTGACTAAGGTCTGGCCTTTTGAAAGCTCTCCGTTTTCGGCTAAGTGAGCCTGGCATTCTGCAGCCAGAGTGGAACCAGTAGCAAGGGCAATTTTATGAGCCAATCCTCCAACATGGCTCATACGGGTGTTTGCAGGGTTGACTATGGCCCCCACCCGATGTGTAAGGATGTCACCATAGCCTATTGACAGAGTAACAGGGCGTCCTGATGGGTCTACTAGATTCCAGGAGCGGCAGGGGTCCCAGACTTCTGAGGGGCTGGGGGGTGGTGATCTTTCAGCAGTTGCTTGGAGCAAGGGCCGGAGTATGGGTAATGGATGTGGGGTGGAGGATGCCATAGGAGACGTATGGGATAAAGGGGGGGGGCTGGAGTATCTTGAGCCCATCCCTCATCTGGCTCCGTATCGTCTTGAGTAACAGTATGTTGGCGGAGGGAGAGCAGTCTGGCCTGAAATTCTGAGGAGTTGAGGAGGATATCCCCAGGATTATGGGCGACCCCTATGGGGAACAGAGGGAGCGCCTCAGCATCGTGGACTGGAGCAGAGGGTATCACATTAGTTTCAGATGGGTGCTCTGGGACTGCGGGCTTTTCCACCCGTGCTGGCGGCTGGTAATAAGCACCGGACGGATCTAGTAGTGGATATAGGCCGGATTGGGGCTTTCCGGGCCTCCCACAACAAGTAAAAGGTGTAGTAAGATGGCCGTTGGAGGGAGGAGTTGGAGTGGGAGTGGGATTGTTCTTGGAGGCAGGAAAAGGTGTAGTAAGATGGCTGTTGGAGGGAGGAGTTGGAGTGGGAGTGGGATTGTTCTTGGAGGCAGGCTGGGCATCGTGCCATGGGCGGCCCGCCCCACAGACACAGCAGAACTCCGCCCAGGGCGGGTTCTGCTCTCCACACATACGACACGTCCATCCCTCCGATGATTTGGCGTCGGCGCCATTATAGGGTGGTGGCTGAGGGCTCGGTGTAGTGACAGGCATCAACGGGGTTACGGCCAATTTAGGGTCACATAACAAATCACATTCTGCAGCTTTCATGTATCCGATCAAAGGCTCGGCATTCTCTGTCCCCCCCGCACCATCTACTTCTTTCCAGCCCTCAACCTTTAACTCATTCGCTACTCTAAGATGTGCTTGAGCCTGGTGCAGGAGTCCTTGATCACTCAACATCCCTTTATTTTGTATAACGTATTGTTTCCACACTGAAGGCTGGAGTCTGCCCGTACTGGGTAGCCTTATCATTTTATACAAATTCCTAACATTCTTAACAGCCTTCTTGCCTTCCCGTGATTCTACTAATTGGATGACTCCCACTGCACTATCCGGCAATTTGTGAAGCCTTTCAGATTTGAACATACGCAACATTTTCTTATAGAATGCAATGATCTGTCGCGACTCAGATCACTGGTGCAGCCGACAGGTCGCCACCGGTCAGTGTAGAGCACTCCTCAATACACTGGTGAGATAGAGAGACACCTCAATCTATCTCCTTTCCTAACCTTGAATGGCGACTTTACAGTGCGACTCACCACGGCACCCTGATTACAGGTCACCACCCGTCAGTGTAGAGCACACCTCAATACACTGATGAGATAGAGAGACACCTCAGTCTATCTCCTTTCCTAACCGTCAGTGTAGAGCACACCTCAATTCGTCACAGATTCTTTCTCCCTTACACTTCAATTCAAGGATGGCTTGGAATCGAC
Organism: Phyllobates terribilis; assembly: GCF_046119375.1. Lineage (NCBI taxonomy): Eukaryota > Metazoa > Chordata > Amphibia > Anura > Dendrobatidae > Phyllobates > Phyllobates terribilis. The sequence goes on from NW_027363111.1 coordinate 745,485, forward strand.
TATCAGTCACAGGAGGCAACTATCTAAGAAAAGTACAGTGACCGGGGGAGGAGGAGGTGGTGTGCACACGAGAACGCGCAGGCATGTGACGTCACTCGGTCTCACAGTTGCTGGTTCAGGACGTGGTGCGGGACGCCCAAGGTCTCACCACTCGACCGGTCACCCACCCAGATCCAACCTGACAATCCCACAGGAACCACTGCGGCTGACACACAGGCAAGTGAAACATATAAAATATATCTCAACTTACCGTGTTCAATGGAGGTTGATCAGGCCTCAAATTCAGCCGCCGCGGTCACCACCAGGGAAGTCAGCAATATGGGTCCGAGAGGGCGGCGTACCGCTAGCCACGCCCCACGTTGGGCACCATTTGTCGGGGTCGTAGCGACATTCCACTCGTCCTCCAGTCACTCCAAATTAAGGCTATGAGCATGGGTCAACCATTCAAAGAATGAGTCAGACAACAAGCTGGTTCAAACTCAGAGCATGCTCAGAAGGCTACTGGCAAGCCACGATCTCAGCAATGTTCTGTCTTTATTTCCGCATGCACAAACTTAAATACACTACGTAATAGGGAGGGGAAAGAGAGTGTTCGGGGCGGGGTAAGCCATAAATGTCTAGTATCCAGCCACTCCTGATTGGTCCACGTCTCCTTAACTCAGTCTCTGGGCAGACAACAGTCAGTTGATGTTTTGGTTTCATTTCTCTGAAACAGGTGCTTGGCTGATACTGGCGCCATCTTAGCATAAGTTTCGATCTAAGTAACACGTAGCAAGGAAAGCTTATTGTTATAAGACACAAAATGGTGGTTAGTACATAAGCAAAGCGTATAAAAATATAAAAGTGGAAAAATATATATTCTTTTTTACCCTGACATTTCATAGAAATAAGTAAGGTTTTCTTACAAATTAAAGTGTGCTTCTCAGGCACATTGTTCCCAAACACATATACTCTCTCTTGCTTCAGACTATCTGCTGAAATGGAGAGGAAAATGTATGATTTGTCAAAACTCCTTCATGTTGATGAAGTGAAGATGCTGTTATATGATGATGATGATGATGATGCAGACCCCACACTGCATGAGGATTTAGGAGAAGAAAGTGAGATTGATTCTCATGATGAGGTGGAAGTATGTGAAATTGATTCTAAAACAGAGCAAGATGGTGACAGTGATGAGGATGAAGAAGATATAGAAACATATTATATGGGAAGAGATAAAAAAAAACCCTTCATTGTCATGTCAGTAAGGGGTTTCACAATTAGCGAATAATTTTGGATACATTTCCGGTAAAAATTAGTAAAGCCCAGAAAGCACTGCAATGCCTTCAGGTTCTCGGGACAGTCCCAATCAAGAACTGCACGGATCTTCTCTGGATACATCCGAAAACCCGAAGATGACAACAGGTACCCCAAAAACTGCACCTCCTGAAAGGCAAAAACACATTTCTCTAGTTTGGCATATAGTTTGGTATCCCTTAATATCTGAAGCACCTGTTTAACATGTCCCTGATGTGTCTCAAAATCAGGTGAGTAAACCAAAATATTATTCAGATAGACCACCACAAACCTGCCTAACTAAATGATGGAAAATATAATTTATGAAATGCTGGAACATCACGGGTGCATTGGTCAGACCCGAAGGCATAACCAGACTCTCGAAATGCCCCTCAGGGGTATTGAATGTCGTTTTCCATTAATCCCCTTCTCTGATTCTAACAAGATTGTAGGCTCCCGTTAAATCCAACTTGGAGAACACCTTGGCACTCACAACCTGGCTGAATAAATCTTGAAACAGAGAAAGAGCGTATGGATCTAGAATGGTAATTTGATTAAATTCCTAGAAATCTAAACAGGGACGGAGACCGCCATCTTTCTTCTTCACGAAAAAGAACCCTGCCGCCATAGGCGAAGATGAGGGTCTGATATGTCCCTTCTCCAGACTCTCAGCAATGAAATCCTTCATGGCTTGTCTCTCAGGGCCAGAAAGATTATACAGTCTGGATTTTGGTAGTTTACCTTCGGGGGTCAGGTTAATAGGACAGTCATATGCATGATGAGGAGGCAAATCCTGACACCCCCTCTCAGAAAATATATCCTAAAAACCAGACAAAAGCTCAGATAAGGTCTCCGTAGAGGCTGCAGAAAGGGAAATGTTTAGGCTATGTGCCCACGATGCAGAAATGCTCCGGATTTTTTCCTGAGCATTTCTGCATCTCCCTGGCAGAAAAAAACGCATGCGGATTGTACATGCGTTTTCCTGCCAGGGACATGCGGATGTGAAGCGTTCTTCACTTGCATTTCCGCATGCGGGTTGACAAGCGCTTTCGAAGCGATTTTAGTATCACTTGGAAAGTGCTTGTCAACTTGGTCACACTATATAAATCCATGCAAACTGCATGGATTTATATACTGTGACCTGAGAGAATGTAAAAAAATAAAAAAATAAATGTATACTTACCCTCCTATGGCCCCCGGAGTCTTGATTTCCTCCGTCCCGGCTGCCGGCAGCGGTAGAGTGAAGGACCTGCCGACGTCAGCGTCGCATGACCCGTCACATGACTCTGACGTCAGTGCAGGTATTTCATTCCATCGCGAACTGCTGCCAAGCAAGGAGGAGCGCACCGCGAGCCGCCAGAAGGTAAGTATATATTTATTTTTTATTTTATTCTTTTTTTTACAGTTTTCTATGGTACCCGGGTCGGGAGGAGAGTCTCCTCTTCTCTAGACCTGTGTACCATCCGCACATTAGAATGCATAGAATGCGCATCTACTTATGCAGTGATGCGTAATCTATGCGGTCTAATGCAAGTCAATGGTGGCGAAAACGCAGCACTTCCGCAAAATAATTGGTAGTGCTGCGTTTTTTTCCGCAATGATAATCCGCAGCGGAAGTTTCCGCAGCATGTGCACAGCACATACGGATTATCATTGGGGAACATGGCAGGCCTTCTACCATGCGTTTTTTAAGCATTTCTGCAACATTTTTGCCGCTGCGGAAACGCTTAAAAAACGCATTGTGGACACACAGCCTTAAACAGTTTTCATGACAGTAATCTCTCAAATTTCACAATTTCCCTGGATTGCCAATCCACTATTGGATTATGTTTCACCAACCAGGGTAGACCCAGTGCAACAGGAGTGGGTAGGCCCTCCAGAACATAACAAGGAATTGCCTCATAATGAAAAGACCCCACCCTCAGTCTTATATTATGTACAATCTGAGTCAGAGCTTTCTGTGAAAGTGGCACTGAGTCGATGGCATAAATAGGAATGGTCTTAGATAAAGCACAGCAAGCAAGAACATAAGTTCTCCCAAACTCAGCATCAACCATGCTGACTCCAGCTCCACTGTCTACAAACAGCAGGGGAATCGGTCAGTGGAGATGTATAGCACTGAATTCCATATATGAGCAACCGATACCAAATGGTATGACCCCGCTCTTAGAAGTCAATTTTGTCAGGGCAGTATACAGGGTTAATCTTAGTTTAGCCAGGAAGCAGTACAGATGGACCCATCAAGTCCCTAGTCATCTCTTCTTTCTGTCCCTTCCTGGCAGCGGAGGTTGGTACCCTAATTTGTACTGCATGGCATCCCCACTCAACGTCTGTATCCCTTGTAGCCCTATTACACCCTTTCGCAATTCACAGACACAATACAGTGAGAAAGATAGAAAATAATAGATATATGTATATCAAAATTCAATTTGACATGATGAACATTAGTAGTGTACATGCAAATTCTGTTCACATGATTAGCATTTAAAGGTGTACACCCAAGGCCATATGTAATTTGAGCAAAAATAGAAAGTGACTGAGACACGGGGATCTCACAGATATAGGTAGCCTCTACCAAATAGAGACCCCCAACCCTTCACCAATTCACAGGGGCAAATCTCCCAAGTCCAGAAAGTCACTGTTCATCAATCTGATCCTCAATAGAACAGAAAAAACCCACTGGTCAAATCCCCAGGGGTACAAGAATATACATATACATGTAACACCCTAATTATTCCAAATTATTTAAAGCCAAACAGCTGCTTATATCAATCTGGACAATTGTAGCAACCACGCCATCAATATGGTATAATTGAAATAGAGAAATAACACTTAGCATTTGTAGCATTTGTAGTCCCTCTTTAGCTGTCCCGACGCAGCATTATCTGGCCACATGGAGAGAGATTGATGTCTCCCATCGGTCCCCTGATGAACCATGGATGATGAAGGGGGGTGGGGGAAATGTGTTGGAACAACTAATAAGGGACTACAAATAGTAAGTGTCATTTCTCTATTTCAGTGATAACATATCAATGGTGCGGTTGCTGCAGTTGTCCAGAATGATACAGGCAGCTGTTTGGCTTTGAATAATTTGGAATAATCAGGGTTATGTACAGTATATGTATATTCTTGATCCCCTGGGGATTTGGCAAGTGGATTTTTTCTGTTCTATTGAGAATCAGATTGATGAACAGTGACATTCTGGACTTCGGAAGAACCATTCCCAGGCCTACTGTCACCGGACAGCTGGCTTCTGATGACGAAGTCGGTGCCTAGTCAAGGACCAGGTGAGTACCTCTGCAAGAACCCAAGGAAGTGTAACCAGAAGAGAAAATGAGAAGACCCCTGAAAAGATAGCAACACAACTGCTAGCACCACTCACCACTACAGCACATAGGAACTGCAATAAACAGCAAAGGACTGAGCAGGGAACAGGTTTAAATGGCTTGCCTAATGATCAGGTGTTGAATACCTCCCAATCATCCCCTGACAACCACTCCTGCTAGCTTGCACAGCAAAATGGACAACATCCCGCCACTGCATAGTGCCAGACACAGCAGTGTCCTGCATTGCCTGGCAACTGGGGAACACAGCGTCCCATGTTTCCTGGGCAGAGAAATCCGTGAGAGACACGGCGTCCCATGTCCTCACACATTCTACAATACCAGAACGTGGGGCTCCATAACATTGGGATGGTTTCCCAGCACATGTAGTAGCTCTGCCTCCAGGGTCAGGACAATGGCGGCACCTTCGACCAGAGTAGCATAGTACCAGACCTGATTCATTCCGAGGTGGGAGCACAGAACCGCGATTCCTAACAAAATTCGTCTGGGCCTATGGGTGTCTGAAGCGGATCCATTCAGAACAGGGAGCGTGTTTTCAGGGTAAAGTTATGGAGGAACTGTACTAACTGTATGGCATTGAAAGGTCTAAGACAACCCCATACCATCCCCAAGGAAATGGGGTCTGCGAGCACTTTAACCAGACTCTTCTTCAAATATTGAGAACATTAGTGGAAGAAAAGAAAGCACATTGGACTGACTACATGCCCAATTTGGTTTGGACCTACTGTATAACAATAGGGTCCACACAACCATGGGTTATACCCCGTACATGCTACTGTTTGGAAGAGCCGGCTGAGAAATCATCAAACTGAATCTGGAACAGCCAGAGGATCTATTCAAACTATCTACCACCTGAAAGCTGAAAGAACACCGTCGGTGGCTCCAGACCATCCGCCGGCTAGCAGTCCAGCGGTTACAACAGAAGGCCTATAACAGCCGACCTCCAACTTAGGAACTTGTGCTCCAGCCTGGGGACCAGGTGCTTGTGAGGGAAAGATATCCCAAAGGCAGCTGAGTGAACATTGGGAGGTGCAACTGTGGCAACCCAGGGGTCCGGTTGCCACGGTGGCATTGCCTCCCTCACAAGAGGTGATGCCATGCCTGGAAGTAAGCAGGGGTCCCCTAGTCAGGTATACTAGTGTAGCGCCCCGAGGGTTCGGCCGCTACAGGGGTATTGCACCTCTGCCAGAGGTGTGATATTCCACTCCCGGGTAAGGATGGAGTATGGACCAGGGCTCAGTTAGCTGCATGCATCACACACACCCCATTTCCGGGGGACAGCTCAACGGTGCTCCCATTTATACAGTAATGCAGGCACGACATTCCATGTCCCTGGCTGGAGTGGGGAGGGGGGAGGAAAACCAAGTGATGTAGGAGCAGAACGGGATGGTTTCTGTAGCATAGGAAAGAGCTCATTGGGTGCTGGTCACCTGAGCTCATACTCAGAGGAGGAGGTATAAAAGGTGGGCACCATTTTAGTTCAGGCAGTCTGTTCAGTGGAGAAGTGACAGGGAGCAGAGGCTCTGTAGGAGCTCTGCTCAGAGGCAGGCCTAGAGAAAAGGCCGGGGCCAGAGAGAAGGAAGGAAGGAGAAGTAGGCCTAGAGAAGAGGCCAAGGAAAGGGGGAGAAGAAGGAACAGAAAAGGAAGAGAAAGAACCAAGGAGTAGAAAGGCTCAGAAACACGAAGGCAGAAGGGACCCTAAGGACCAACGTGAAATCGGGTGACGGGTCAGGCAAGAAAAGGATACCAGATCCCAAATTGTTGGAGGTAAATTATCCCTCAGCCAAGAACCGGAGGTCGTGATCATCACTTAGTGCGACCCCCTGCTAAACCTTGGTAGGAAGGCACCATATAGGATAGCGGGAAACGGGGCCCACGTTTACCCGCATAGATCCGGGGCAGCTGGACAAAAGCTTGGTCACTGGTGGGGCATGAGCCAGAGGAAGGATAGAAAGGAGTCCTGTGCCATACTCCTGAATTGCCTGGGGGTTGACCGAGCCCCTCACCTGGTGGACGCAGTGCGGCTCGGGCGGTCATTACTGGCGGAAGTGACTTGGAGTATACGAACTGTGAGTAAAAGACCCTGGACTGCAACACGTTGTCTTTGCATTTCTTGCCGCGCCAGCACTACCGGTGCTGGGACACCCTGCACTTCAATCCCCACCATTTGCGCTCACAGCCCCGAGGCTACACTCTTCCCGTGGGGAGTTATCATAGGCGGATTATAATGAGGGCAATCCGGGCGACCGCCCGGGGCCCCGAGCCTGCAGGAGGTCCGTGGCTCCAGGCGGGGTGTATAATGCCGGATTGCCCTCATTATATGTGCGGGCCGCCGCGGCACATAGCGGTACCAGTGGCGGGAGGGGGGGCCCGGACCGCTCCCCCAGCAGCGGCCGCCGCTACTTCTTCATCGGCCGGGCCAGCACTGCAGCAGTTAACTTCCCTGTGCTGGCCCGGCTGCGTCACTGCTAGGAGACACGGCCCAGTGCGCGGCTGTGTCTCCTAGCTGTGACGTCACGCAGTGCGCCCCGGCCTGAAGTGCTGCACCGGAAAAGAGAGAGAGCAGGCAGGAGGAATGGAGCCGGGGGATGGTGAGTGTGTGTGTATGTGTGTGTGTGTATGTGGGCAGATGTGTGTGTGTGTGTGGGCAGGTGTGTGTGGGCAGGTGTGTGTGGGCAGGTGTGTGTGTGTGTGTGTGTGTGGGCAGGTGTGTGTGTATTTGTGGGCAGGTGTCTGTGTGGGCAGGTGTGTGTGTGTGTGTATATGTGTGTGTGTGTGTATATGTGTGTGTGTGTGTGTGTGTATGTGGGCAGGTGTGTGTGTGGGCAGGTGTGTGTGTGGGCAGGTGTGTGTGTGTGTGGGCAGGTGTGTGAGTGTGGGCAGGTGTGTGTGTGTGTTTGTGGGCAGGTGTCTGTGTGGGCAGGTGTCTGTGTGGGCAGGTGTGTGTGGGCAGGTGTGTGTGTGTGGGCAGGTGTGTGTGTGTGTGGGCAGGTGTGTATGTGTGTGTGTGTGGGCAGGTGTGCGTGTGTGGGCAGGTGTGTGTGTGTGGGCAGGTGTGTGTGTGTGTGTGTGTGTGGGCAGGTGTGTGTGTGGGCAGGTGTGTGTGTGGGGGGGGGGGGCAGGTGTGTGTGTGGGCAGGTGTGTGTATGTGTGGGCAGGTGTGTGTGTGTGTGGGCAGGTGTGTGTGTGTGTCTGTGTGTGGGCAGGTGTGTGTGTGTGTGTGGGCAGGTGTGTGTGTGTGTATATGTGTGTGTGTGTTTGTAGGCAGGTGTCTGTGTGGGCAGGTGTGTGTGTGTGTGTGTGGGCAGGTGTGTGTGTGCGTCTGTGTGGGCAGGTGTGTGTGTGTGTGTCTATGTGGGCAGGTGTGTGTGTGTGTCTGTGTGGGCAGGTGTGTGTGTGTGTTTGTGGGCAGGTGTCAGTGTGGGCAGGTGTGTGTGTGTGTGGGCAGGTGTGTGTGTGTGTGTATATGTGTGTGTGTGTGGGCAGGTGTGTGTGTGTTTGTGGGCAGGTGTCTGTGTGGGCAGGTGTGTGTGTGTGTGTGGGCAGGTGTGTGTGTGTATGTGTGTGTGTGTGTGGGCAGGTGTGTGTGTGTGGGCAGGTGTGTGTGTGTGTGTGTGGGCAGGTGTGTGTGTGTGTGTGTGTGTGGGCAGGTGTGTGTGTGGGCAGGTGTGTGTGTGTGTGGGCAGGTGTGTGTGTGTATATGTGTGTGTGTGTGTTTGTGGGCAGGTGTGTGTGTGGGGGGGGCAAGTGTGTGTGTGGGCAGGTGTGTGTGTGTGGGCAGGTGTGTGTGTGTGTGTGGGCAGGTGTGTGTGTGTGTGGGCAAGTGTGTGTGTGTGGGCAGGTGTGTGTGTGGGGGCAGGTGTGTGTGTGGGCAGGTGTGTGTGTGTGTTGGCAGGTGTGTGGGTGTGTGGGCAGGTGTGTGTGTGTCTGTGTGGGCAGGTGTGTGTGTGTGTGTGTGTGGGCAGGTGTGTGTGTGTCTGTGTGGGCAGGTGTGTGTGTGTGTCTGTGTGGGCAGGTGTGTGTGTGTGTCTGTGTGCGCAGGTGTGTGTGTGGGGGGGGGGGCAGATGTGTGTGTGTGTGTGGGCAGGTTAGAAAGTCTTGCCCTGTTGAACACTACACCTGACTTGAGGCCACCACCTCTTGGTTGTCCAATGTTCTTGCTTCTCTAGGGCTCTTCTCAGATATTCATTATACCAGCTCCCCAGAATACCAAAGCTAGGGTGGGTGACCGCGAGTCCTGGTGGTGGTCATAACTGCGGCCACCCAGGGGCAATACTCCATAACAACAATCCCCTGAGGTGGTATAGGATATAAGGACCTATTCACACTACATTCAGCGCTGCATTCAGGTCTTTACACAAGGCTTACAAATTAATCCCTGAAATTCAGGATTGTGCTGTCTGAAATGAGACATCTGAAAGCAGAGCAAATGGAGCCTAAAGATTCAGACTTTAGCCTCGGTTTGCCTTTGTTCAAATCAATGGCTATGTCAAGGCCCATCTGAATGCCATTTTTCAGGGATTTAGATAGAAGCCTGGAAAGAGGAGATGAATGCATTGCAAAATTCAGTGTGAATAGGCCCTTATATCTGGAGTCTTGATATTGATGCCACATGCATTTTACTTGTTTTTAACTTAAAAAAAATACACACACACAAATTATACACACACACACACACACTATACATACACACACATTATACACACACACACACACTATACATACACACAGATGTGTGTGTGGGCAGGTGTGTGTGTGTGTGGGCAGGTGTGTGTGTGTGTGGGCAGGTGTGTGTGTGTGTGTGATGTCTGTCTGTTTGTGTGTGTGTGTGGGCAGATGTCATTGTGTGATGTCTGTTTGTATGTATTTTTGTGTTTCAAATGTGTTTATGCGTGTCTGTATATGTTTGTGTGTGTGTATGACTGCATGCGGCCTCCTGTTGAGTATAGTTGGCGCCGTGCGGCCTCCTGATGTCTCTGGGGGGGGCGCCGTGCGGCCTCCCGCTGTGTATAGATGGCTACGTGCGGCCCCCCGCTGTGTAGAGATGGCTACGTGCGCCCCCCCCGCTGTGTATAAACGGTGCCGTGCGGGCCCCCGCTGTGTATAGATGGCTACGTGCGCCCCCCGCTGTGTATAGATGGCTACGTGCGGCCCCCCGCTGTGTAAAGATGGCTACGTGCAGCCCCCCCGCTGTGTATAAACGGCGCCGTGCGGCCCCCCGCTGTGTATAGATGGCTACGTGCGCCCCCCGCTGTGTAAAGATGGCTACGTGCGGCCCCCCCCTGTGTATAAACGGCGCCGTGCGGCCCCCGCTGTGTATAGATGGCTACGTGCGCCCCCCGCTGTGTATAGATGGCTACGTGCGCCCCCCGCTGTGTAAAGATGGCTACGTGCAGCCCCCCCGCTGTGTATAAACGGCGCCGTGCGGCCCCCCGCTGTGTATAGATGGCTACGTGCGCCCCCCGCTGTGTAAAGATGGCTACGTGCGGCCCCCCCCTGTGTATAAACGGCGCCGTGCGGCCCCCGCTGTGTATAGATGGCTACGTGCGCCCCCCGCTGTGTATAGATGGCTACGTGCGGCCCCCCGCTGTGTAAAGATGGCTACGTGCGGCCCCCCCGCTGTGTATAAATGGCGCCGTGCGGCCCCCTTGCTGTGTATAGATGGCTACGTGCGCCCCCCGCTGTGTATAGATGGCTACGTGCGGCCCCCCGCTGAGTATAGATGTCGCCGTGCGGCCTCCTGCTGTGTATAGATGGCTACGTGTGGTCTCCCGCTGAGTATAGATGGCGCTGTGCGGCCTCCTGCTGTCTCTGGGGGGAGCGCCGTGCGGCATCTATACTCAGCAGGGGGCCGCACGTAGCCATCTATACACGTATACTCAGCAGGAGGCCGCACGTAGCCATCTATACGGTGCCATCTATACACAGCGGGAGGCCGCACGGCGTCATCTATACACAGCGGGAGGCCGCACGGCGCCATCTATACACAGCGGGAGGCCGCACGGCGCCATCTATACACAGCGGGAGTCTCAGTGCTTTGCAAGAGCAGTCAATAAATTCTTCTTGACTAATTCTGAGCACCATAAAGTCTGGTTCGCTTCTAACCTGCTGTCTTCATTTTCAGCTTGCTGAATTCTAACTCATTTACTGTCATTCGAGACGATGCCTTTGCTGGTCTCTTTCACCTTGAATACCTGTAAGTGCTCCACTTAATGTCATATTTTTGATTGTGTTCTTCTTCATCTTTTGGCATGTGCAATTGTATGAGCAAGTATTCATATGAATTTATGACCTACTTAAACCTTCGAGGACCTTAAATTTTATTCAATCAAATTTTTTTCCAGTTTAAAACTATGGGACATATATGTGCCTTGGTCCTCAAAGGGTTTTTAAAGGGGCTGCAAACATAAATCCGAAAAAAATAATTCAATTAGTGCTTTTTGTGTCCATTTAATTTTTATTTGAAGTCCATTTTTTTTTTATATACCTTGAAATTAAGCCCTACCCCATGGAATGAAGCCCTACCTACATGACATCAGAGAGCTACATGGATCCCGCTTGTGAGGTGCCTGTCCGTCACTACTATTCAGTTTTAGGGTCCACTCACTAAGCCATATATTCTCTCATGCAAGAGAATAGGGCCAATTATGCTAATGACACTCGGCTCAAACTCTGTCAGAGCTTCAACTGAGTGTGATCCGATTCTCTCGCAGCACAGATATGGAGAAGATGGAGAACTTAATTTCTCCATCTTCTCCATAGTCTCTGTGAGTGTTCATCGGACTGCACTTGGATGACATCCGATTGCAGTCCAATGTTTTACGTGCACCCATAGACTTGTATGGGTGCACATGGTCCGAAAATCGAATGAGATTATTTTCTCATGCCAATAATCGCACTGTCCCATAGTATAACATAGGGCCGAGCTCCTCCCCTTAGCAACTGGAATCTGGAGGCGGGATTAGTTAGAGTTAGTGAGAGGAGTTGAAGACAGGACAGCGATGAGGAAGGTCCTGGGGAATGGAGCTGTAAGTCAGCTCACCCCAGAGAGGAGCGTAGAAGAAACAGACACCGGAGTCTGAGGTTGTGGGGCACTTAAGGCCCAGCAGCAGAAACCGGAGGGCAGAAGACTGCAGGTCTCCTGGCCCCATCAGACGCCCGGAGGCTCAGCAGCACATAGGGCCCAGCACCGCCACGTGGGAGCGACACGCCAGGAAGTCCCGAGCTGCCTGCCATACGGGTGAGCCCAAAGACGTTTTACTCAGGGACGAGGGCCACAGCATAGCTATAAGCAGCAGGGCCAAAGAGATTAGCACAAAGGGAAGGCCTCCAACTTCACCTGGCGAGGTGGATTCCCAACTTGCTTCCAGGCCGCCCGGACCTCCACTACCAGCTAGTACCCGTGCCCCAGTCTGCCTAACCACCGCAAGTAAAGATAAGAGGAAACAGCCATTAAGTTGTGGACTGGTTATTATCTGCGCCATCTCCTTCACTACACTACACAGCAACATCTATAACATCACTACTTCCTGCCCTGGGGCTAAGCTCTGCCTGCTGAACCAACTCTGCTGCATCACCATCAGCTCCAGAGGATCAGCACTGCAGCGGCGGCTCCATATAGCCGAATACCACAGGTGGCGTCACGAACATTATATATAAAAACTTTATTCTCTTTTCTTTATTCCCCTTTTATTGACCGCCCTGGGTCACGGACAGGGTCACCGCCACTGTGACATCCCCCCAGCATCGACTGGCCAGGCTACCGAGTACCCCACGGCCCAGGGGGCGCGTCAACTTGGAGTCACGAACAGGATTCACGAAGCCCGGTATAACTGGGTCCTGTGTACCACAAAGACTGTGTATAACTGTAGGAACTGCAGCCTTTACTGTAGCACATGCGAAGTTAACGATATGTGGGGTGTCCCATTGTGGGCGGAGCCTCGAAATCAACGCCAAAATAGGCCCCTCCCACTTGCATAGACTGTACCAGAGTTGTCTGTCACTCAGAGCAGCATACTGGTACGTCAGCAGAAACCCAGGACCTGGCTGAGGTTCACTAGGGGGCAGGAAGATGCCCAACCTGGGAGAGGATTCAGCCGCGGGTGCGGCCGCTGCCACTGTAATGCCGTTATCAATGCTATATATACCAGGGGCGGCGTGGTTGCCCCAGTACTCAGGGGAGTCGCACACCCTGAGAGACTTTGAGGAGAGACTGTGCAGTTTCTTTAAAGTGTACCCCCTGTCTGAGGAGCAAAAAGCCAGCATCCTCATAGGCCAGCTAATCGGTGCAGCCCAGAGAGAGGTGAAGTCCTGGCCGTGCAGGGACAAAGGCACTGTTAAGGAAATACCGGCCCGGCTACTGAGTACCCCACGTCCCAGGGGGCGCATCATACCCAGCCTTTCACTTGCTGCAACCCTGCATCTTCATCTTGTACTCGAATCCATTCTTCGTTAGTTCTCCCTAGTGACTTGGGTAGAGAGCAGCACTCCCCACTTGACTGTGCCACTACTGCCAGGGGTGTGAATTTGCGGAAATCTGAAATTTCCTCTTCTTCCAGTTGTTCATCAAGGTCCCTATCTGGACTTTCGAGGCTTACGCTTGACAGGATATCAGTGTTGGTGGTCTCTGTGTCAGAGCGGTAGCGGATCAAGAAGTCATATTTTACAAGTCAAGCTACCCAAAGCTGCTCCAGGGCTCCCAGCTTGGCAGTATCCTGATGGGCAAGCAGATTGCTGTCAGTCCGCAGAAGGATCTTAGCCCCTGTCACATATTCCGCAAACTTCTCTGTCATGGCTGACACCAGGGCAAGGATTCTCAGCTGGAAGGAGCTGTAGTTGGACAGGTTATTTACTGGAGATTATGTGTGGAGAGGTATCAGAAGATTAGGCCAGAGATGTATGGAGAGGACAGATTATACACTAGAGATTATGTGTGAGGAGGTATCAGGAGATTAAGACAGATTGTCAGGATTTTGAATATTTTTGATTACATTTTGGGCATTTTTGCCCTCTTTCAAGATGGCGTCTTTTGTCTCATGTACCCCTTGTCTTCCTGCCTTATAACTCCACCCCAGCCTTTAGTCAGTGCTAGAGTATTCTGTCTGTGTCCTGTTCGTGGTGGCTTCCTTGCTTCCTCCTGCAAACCTGTGAATCTCCTGTTACCTGCTCCCTGAGATTCTGCTGCATACACTTGTTATCAGCATTCCTCCTTCTCCTGGCTGCTCCTGCTGCTTCCTCAGAGCCTCAGTCCTCACCTGCATTTGCTAACACGTAAGCTGGTTTCTGCTCTGACTCTCCTTCATTAAATAGATGCAGAGCACTATCTGAGACTTCCTACCCAGGCCTCCCTGGATGATCTAATATATTGTATGGACTTACTTACATCTATCTATCTATCTATCTATCTATCTATCTATCTATCTATCTATCTATCTATCTATCTATCTATCTATCTCTATATATATATATATACATATATATGTGCATGGACTTGATAAAGACTTACTTGTTTTCAAGCATCCTCAAGTGTGAACTGCGCTTTACAGACTGCTCCGCTGATTACATTTCCCCTGTGTGTTTATGGACTTTTTCGTCTGCACTTGTTTGAAACACCGTGTGTTTATAATATAGACTTTGCCACCTATAAACTGTGTTCTGTAGTATCTTTGTTCCACGCAAGAAGACTCCTGAGTTATACATTATAATTATTACAGGATACTCTAGCCCAGGGGTCCTCAAACTACGGCCCGCGGGCCACATGCGGCCAGCGGAGGACTTTTATCCGGCCCGCCGGGCTGTGGGCAGAGGAGAGCGGTGCCAGCGCCCGCCCTTCCCCCCGCTTTCTCAGAGCCCCGGCAGCCCGATATTTACCTCTCCCCGTGCCTTCGATGATCCGCTGTCTTCCTGGTCTGAGCTCTCTGTGACGTCTCAGGTCAGAGGGCGCGGTGACGTCTTTCCTCCGCGCCCTCCCGAGTGCCGTCACAGGCAGCGCAGAGCGGGACAACGCCGGAGACGCTGGAGTCTGGACCTGAGCGGCAAGGAGGGAGGTGAGTATTGGATTTTTTATTTTTTTTAATGTATGGAGGCATGGGACATAATATTAGGGGTGACATCCTGCATGTGGCATTATATGGGGGGGGTGACATCCTGAATGGGGCATTATATGGGGGGGGAGGGGGGATGACATCCTGAATGGGGCATTATATGGGGGGTGACATCCTGAATGGGGCATTATATGGGGGGGTGACATGCTGCATGGGGCATTATATGGGGGGTGACATCCAGCATGGGGCATTATATGGGGGGGGGGGTGACGTGCTGCATGGGGCATTATAAAGACAGAGGAGTGATATCCTGCATGTCTAATTATATGGGGGGGGGGTGACATCCTGAATGGGGTCATTATATGGGGGGGTGACATCCTGAATAGGGCATTATAAAGACAGGGGAGTGATATCCTGCATGTGTAATTATATGGGGGGGGGTGACATCCTGAATGGGGCATTATATGGGGGGGTGACATCCTGAATGGGGCATTATATGGGGGGTGACATGCTGCATGGGGCATTATATGGGGGGTGACATCCAGCATGGGGCATTATATGGGGGGTGACATCCTGAATGGGGCATTATAAAGACAGGGGAGTGATATCCTGCATAGGTCATTATATGGGGGGGTGACATCCTGAATCAGGCATTATATGGGGGGGTGACATGCTGCATGGGGCATTATATGGGGGTGACATCCAGCATGGGGCATTATATGGGGGGGGGGGTGACGTGCTGCATGGGGCATTATAAAGACAGAGGAGTGATATCCTGCATGTATCATTATATGGGGGGGGGGTGACATCCTGAATTGGGCATTATATGGGGGGTTGACATCCTGAATGGGGCATTATAAAGACAGGGGAGTGATATCCTGCATGTGTCATTATATGGGGGGGGTGACATCCTGAATGGGGCATTATATGGGGGGGTGACATCCTGAATGGGGCATTATATGGGGGGTGACATGCTGCATGGGGCATTATATGGGGGTGACATCCAGCATGGGGCATTATATGGGGGGTGACATCCTGAATGGGGCATTATAAAGACAGGGGAGTGATATCCTGCATAGGTCATTATATGGGGGGGGTGACATCCTGAATGGGGCATTATATGGGGGGGTGACATGCTGCATGGGGCATTATATGGGGGTGACATCCAGCATGGGGCATTATATGGGGGGGGTGACGTGCTGCATGGGGCATTATAAAGACAGAGAAGTGATATCCTGCATGTATCATTATATGGGGGGGGGTGACATCCTGAATGGGGCATTATATGGGGGGTGATATCCTGAATGGGGGGTGACATCCTGAATGGGGCATTATAAAGACAGGGGAGTGATATCCTGCATGTGTCATTATATGGGGGGGGGGTGACATCCTGAATGGGGCATTATATGGGGGGGGGGGGTGGCATCCTGAGTAGGGCATTATAAAGACAGGGAGTGATATCTTGCACGGGGCATTATATGGTGGGAGAAAGGGAAATTCTGCATGGGGCATAATAATGACTATTGAGGACCTATGCTGCCTATTGGGGACATTTACCTGCCTATTGGGGACATTTACCTGCCTATTGGGGACATTTACTTGCCTATTGGGGATATTTACCTGCCTATTGGGGACCTATGCTGCCTATTTGGGACATTTACCTGCCTATTTGGGGCATTTACCTGCCTATTGGGGACCTATGCTGCCTATTGGGTACATTTACCTGCCTATTGGGTACATTTACCTGCCTATTGGGGATATTTACCTGCCTATTGGGGATATTTACCTGCCTATTGAGGACCTATGCTGCCTATTGGGGACATTTACCTGCCTATTGAGGACCTATGCTGCCTATTGGGTACAGTTACCTACCTATTGAAATACCGGTTGATTTAACTTTACTTGTTCTTCATTTTAAATATTGTATTTGTTCCTGTATTGTTTTTTTCACTACAAAATAAGATATGTGCAGTGTGCATAGTAATTTGTTCATAGTTTTTTTAAAAAACTATATTCCGGCCCTCCAATGGTCTGAGGGACCGTGAACTGGCCCCCTGTTTAAAAAGTTTGAGGACCCCTGCTCTAGCCAGTAAAGGAGTCTGCTGGAACAATGTCTGCAGAAAGCAAATTAGAGCAGGTGTACGCCATAATTAGATCTTTGCAGAAAGATGTGGAAGGTCTGCAAAAAAACCACAATGAACAAGTGTTTGGACAAACTTTACAGGACCAAAGTACCCGAATGGCGGCCCAGGAAAACAAACTTGCGGGCTTGGACTCCCAGTACGGACGAGCTTTCCAGGACATTAGTACTCAAATGGCGGCACAAGTGACTTTACCCTCTGGGCTACCGCCACCAGCTAGGCCACCTAAGTTGCCTCCATTCAAATTTAATGGTGATCGTGACTAATTTTGCGGTTTTGTGAATCAGTGTATGCTATATTTTGATGTTCATGCTGACCGCTTCCTTACTGATAGATCCAAAGTATTGTGTGTAATTATGCTGCTGACCTCTCGAGAGCTCGCCTGTGCAAATCCGATGATCGAGTCTCGTGATCCACGGTTAAATAATTTGGATTATTTCTTAGCCGCTATGGCATTAATGTTTTATGACCCTAACCGCCGCCCAAACACTGAGTCTGCTTTACTATCTTTACGCCAAGGTAAACGTTCTGTTATTGAGAATGCTACTGAATTTAGGAGCTTAGAGGTAGATACGAATTGGGACAGTTATGCACAATTACCTATTTTTAAGAGAGGTCTGTCTAGCATTGTAAAAGATGAATTAGCCCGTTTAGAGTCACCACAAGAACTAGAAGCGTTTATACAGCATTGTGTACGCGTAGACTGAACGTAGGCAGGAGAAATTGGCTGTATTTAACCGTATGTCTAACTTTTCCCTTCCTCCCAAAGAGCCTGCAGTAAAACATCACCTGAGGTAGAGGAGGCGCCCATACAAATTGATTCTGTGCAGAGGCGTGAGACTAATGAGCGCCTGGAGCACCGCCTGCGAGAGAGGCTATGTTTCTACTGCCACCAATCTGACCACTTTCTAATCAACTGTCCCATGCAGCCTAACAAGGTGCTAGCAGCGGTAGGAGAGTATGATAACACTGATGATGACACTGACATATCTGAATGTAGCCTGCCATTAAATGCTGTATTCCATTCTCTCTCTATGACTACACCTCCCAGGGAGATGAAGAAAAGGAACTCTCACTGTTCACTCCCTATTAAGATCCTGTGTTCAGGACAGTGGATTTCCAGTGCAGCTATGATTGACTCCGGTGCAGGGGGCAATTTTATGGATATTACATTTGCCAAAGAACATGGTATTGAGATACAGTGAAGAGCCTCTCCAGTTACCATGGAAACAGTGGATGGGTCACCTTTAATCTCCGGGCCTGTGGATCAGGAGACTGTACCTCTTGAGATTTTGTTGGAGCCTAATCATCAGGAGCAACTTTCTTTCTTGTTAATTTCTTCTCCTTATTTCCCTGTGATTTTAGCCATCCCTTTATTGCGTTCTTAGAACCCGACTATCATCTGGGAGACCAAGGAGATTATCTTTCCGACTAGGAGCAACCCAGCGATAACTGAAGCTGTCCCTGAGTCCACGGATACGGAATCTCTTGTACAGGTATTCACTTTACCTTCAGCGTATAAAGCATTCTCTGACATTTGTGACAAGAAGAAAGCGGATCAGCTTCCTCCACATAGGCATTATGATTGTCCCATTAAGCTGCTTCCTGGGGCGGCTATTCCTTTTAGCAACGTATATCCTATGGCGGCACCTGAGCTTTAAGCCTTGAAGGAGTATATTGATGAAAATCTGGCCAAAGGCTTTATACGTCCTTCTACCTCATCAGCAGAGGCGCCTATATTTTTTGTAAAAAAGAAGGATGGGACCCTAAGACCTTGTATTGACTATCGGGAACTCAATAAGGTAACCATACAGAATCGTTATCCTTTGCCTTTGATTCCCGGATTATTGGAAAGAGTCCTCCATGCCAAGATGTTCTCTAAACTGGACCTTTGTGGGGCTTATAAACTGGTGAGTATTTGTTCCGGTGATGAATGGAAGACAGCATTCAGATGTCAGTATGGACACTTTGAATATCTTGTGATGCCCTTTGGGCTTTGTAATGCCCCTGCGCCATTTCAACATCTGACTAATGACATTTTTAGAGATTTATTGGATCAGTTTGTGGTGATTTCTTTGGACGATATTCTAATTTTTTCTGACTCTCTACCGGAACATGAAAAACATGTGGAGTGCAGTTCACCTCAAGATTCTGGAAGTGGTTTTGCTCTGCACTCAATATTAATGTCTGTCTTTCTTCTGCTTATCACCCCCAGACGAATGGTCAGACCGAGCGTACCAACCAGACTTTGGAACAATATCTACGATGCTATGTCAGTAGTGATGAGCGAGTGTATTCGTTACTATTAGCTATTCGCACGAATAGTATGGTATTCGCGTTAATCGTTATTTGTGTACTCGCCTCGCTATATTCGGATGTCTTGCTCTGCAGTTTTGGTGCCTCCTTTGCAGCCACTAAACATGCTGGCCTTCTTAACCAATCACGGTAATGCCGCAGACATCTTGATTGTGGCATTACTGTGATTGGCTGGCCGCCCAGCGTCATAGGGTCTATTTAAGCCCTGCCGCCACCATTTTGTGCACATTGCGTCTGGAGCCTGCGTTCTATAGGCATAGGGAGAGATCGCTGAGCTGCTAGGGAGAGTGTTTAGGTCTCTTGATCAAGCAAAAGCCCCTGTAAGGGCTATCTGCAGTGTATACTAGTTCTGTGTTTAAAGGAGAAGCTCACTAGCTCCATAATACCACCAAAAAATAGCTCTTTTCAGAGCTGAAGGCTCATAACAAAGTCAGAGTACAGGGGAGAGCTTGTGTATTAGCTAGGGAGAGGATAAAGTATTCTTCCAGTGTCCATCTTAAAACAGCTCTTGTCAGAGGCAAAGCAATATTTTTCCTGCACACCCAGAATTAACATTGTGTGCTGTATTAGTCTACATAAAAAATCTTTGATTGCCCTGCACAAAGCAATAGTCCAAACATTTCCTACTGCCTGCTACAAAGCTCGCACCCGGACATTTTAATCGCTACACTGTGTTCCAAATTATTATGCAAATAATATTTTCTCAGATTTTCCCAAATTACCTATATGAATTGCAGTCATTGTAATTTTCCAGTCAAATAACTATTTGAGTACAATTGAAAGGTTTTTGTACAAACTGCTTATGATAACAGTATATTTTTAAAAAAATAAAAAACTCAAACTGCACTCAAAATGCATGTTCCAAATTATTATGCACAGCAGAGTTTTCAACCTTTTCATTTTAATAAAGAACAAAAAAATGGTCATTTTTAAAATTATAAGCATTAGCAGGTTATTACAAACTGAAATCAAACAGTTTTCAACTCAAAACTTTATTCTAGGTGATGTTACATTTGCACATAGGACCGCTTGTTGGAAAGGAGCTTCTAAACTCTCTCTCTGCCACACCATAAGTTTGTCCCCTTTTATGCCCATAGCAGCCAGAGATGCAGATGTGTTATGTGCAGCATGAGACGGGGCATTATCATGCATGAAAATGATCTTGCTGCGGAATGCACGGTTCTTCTTCTTGAACCATGGAAGGAAGTGCTGTTTGAGAAAGTCAACATACATTATGGAGTTCATCTTTACCCCTTCAGGGATCCTAAAAGGGCCGACAATCAGGTAATTTGGGAAAATCTGAGAAAATATTATTTGCATAATAGTTTGGAACACAGTGTATTTTGGCTATGACAGCTAGCTTGGCTTGTGCCATCAACATCTGAAAATCTGTCAGCAAAACTCAAAATGCCAAAAAAGCCTGTTGTTAAGGGACGTGGACGTGGTGTTGTCCGTGGTGCACAAGAAGGCATTCAGTCTGTGTCAGGTCAGAAGAAGCTTGATGCATCCAATATGTTCCTGGAAAAAATTCCCGGTCTGGAACGTAAACGTGTGTGGAAGCCAGAAGAGCGAGAGCAGATTCTGTCTTGGATATCAGACAAGGCCTCTACGCATTTGCCAAGCAGCAACAAATCTTCTACGACCACACAGTCTACTGTGGATACACAGAAAGATGGCCCATCCAATCCTGAAGCTGGTTCTCCTTCCTACCGCCATTATCAGTCACAGAGACATATGACCCCAAGCTTGGCCTCTCAGTACATATCCTTTGGTTGCCTCTGGCCTATGTAAGGCAGCGCTTGTCATCATCCTGGGGGATACTCGCTTCGCTGCGTCAATCAATGCACACGTGCAATGTCTTTCTGTTTTTTCCACAATGCTGCAGTTTATTACTTCATAAACCGCATATGACCGGGTCCAACTCAGTGGCACGCCGACACACATATATACAATATTCATGAGCCAAGTGGCACACAGGCCCACTTGCTCCGGTACAGCCTTCAGCAAGGTAATCATATAGCAATGTCCATAGCAATGTCCATATAACGTTGTGTATTACCTTTGCCCGGATTAGCTGTCTCAGTCCATTAGGTTTTCCACCACTGTGGCTTTAAGGCTTACCACACGTGGTCTCCAGACCTTATCCCATCCAAGACCACTGGCATCTCTCACACACAGATCCAGGCTCTGTCCTCCAGGATGTTTACATTCCAGCCTCTGGCACTCCAAGGCTTACTGGCATCACGTTCACACTCTCAGCGATCCAGGCTTCACCCTCCAGGAGTCCACCAGGCTTCCCCAGGCTTCACCAGGCCTCACACAAGCGGGTGTTCCCCCCACACACAGGGAACAGCCTCATGCCTCTCACACGGTGTCCACACGGGAGCACATAACACAGGAACTCCCAACACCCAGGAACTCCCAACACAGGAACACACCTGTCTCAAACCACCCAGGGTTTATATATCTTGTAGCACACACACACACACACAGGACCTTGCTGATGTCACAGTCATGTGACCAGTCACCTGAGGGGGAAGAAAATAGCTTAAACAGACATACTAGATCACTATAGCAATGCCGCTGCACCACATATTCCCCCCCTCTGTTCAAACTTGTGGGGTTGAATACACAATATACATAAACAGTCTATAACCCACAGTTCACACAGAGACCGTGAACTTGACAGTTGCGCTGCTCAGCCCCTGGAACATTAGTCAATGACATTAGCCCATTCCTCAGGGACCTACTATCTGCCATTGTCACCGACTTCGTCAAGTCACATTTCCGGGTCATAAACTTGTCAGACTTCCCCCGCTCCCAGCGGCTCCCCCGCTCCCAGCAGTCAGTCGTAACCTTGTCAGGTCTCCCCCGCTCCCAGCGGTCAGTCGAAACCCTATCAGGTCTCCCCCGCTCCCAGCGATCAATACAACAGTGTGACTCCACATGGTTTCGTCCTCTAATGGGTCGATTGTATGGGCCACTCAACCCTGAGTCACTGGAGGTCTCACTACCTCCAAACCCACGCCCACTCCCAGGACATCTTGAAAGGTCCCTAACCTCAGCTGTTCTGATATTTAGGGGGCCCTTTCTCTGTCTGGTCTCACACTTTCTAGACGGCTGCCATCTTCTGCTGCTCAGATGATGCTGTCTACCCACTCGCAGTCTAGCGAGATTCAACTTTTCCACCTCTCGCAGGTAGGTCACTCGGTATTCCACCAGCATGCTCATATCTGCAAGACTTTCTTCCGTACCTACAGCGTAGAACGATACCATGCCGTCTTCATCTGCTATCCAGTCCTGACGATCACGCAGACTGCTTACTTTCACCACACCAGACTTCTTCACCATCATCTGCATGGCTCGGCCATTTCTCCCAATGAGCTCTCTCACCAGAACATGAGGCACCTGGATGGCCTCTTCACGCAGACTGTGAGCCTTCCTCATCAGCTCCAGTTGTCTAGCGGCTTGCTCCGTCTTCAACCGGAGAAACAGCTTCGTGCGAATACATTGCCAATGTATGTCACTTAGGATCGCCACCCTCTTCACCGTGACTTCGTTTGTGGACAGGACCAACAGCTGTTTAGCTTCTGAGGTCAAGTACACCTTACAGGCTCCCATGGCCTTCTTAAAGTCCTCATGCACGGACTCACTGGTGCATTCTTCCCTCAAATCCTCGGGTACATCTACGAGGCACTTGTACCGAGACGTTTCGGTCTCCAGACGATCAACCAGCTCAGGGTTCAGGGACAACTGACTCTCAGCTTCTTCCCCCTTTACGCTTCCCCTGAGCTGACTCACAGCTACCAATTCACGAACTTTCGTCTTGATCACTTCCGCAACTTGTTTGCCCTTTTCCTTCTCTAAGGAGGCCTCATTCATTGAGTGATACTTTGCCAGGCGACCTTTGAGCTCTAAAACTTCTTCTTCTAGCTCAGCTACTCACCTCTCAGCAGCCCATCTCTGAAGCTCTTCCTGCTTCAACTGCTCCCTTAACAGTAGGGTTCTCTCAGACATCTCTGTCTCCAATGCGCCCACTCGGCTCTCAACAGCCAGTCTCTCAAGCTTCTCTTGCTTCCACTGGGCTTGTAGCAACTCCTTGAGCTCCTTGATCTCGGCTCCTACATCCACCGAATCATCCGAGCTTACATCACTCGAGGAGGTATCTACTTCATACCTCCCATCACCAGCGACCCACTCCTGGCCCTGGTCTGTGGCTTCTCCGATGGACTCCTCCATCTTGTCCCGCTCAGCTTCCATCTTGCTGAGCCTTTCCTTAAGGTACGTCTCTGCCTTCTGGAGAGTATCACAGGACATCTGTAGCTCCTTCACCTGAGCTTCCAGACCTAGGGTCTTTCCCCGGAGATCATCATTCTCCTCCTCTAGTTTTTCTTTCACCTTGAGGAGATCCTCATAATCTGTCTTAATCTGTTGCAGTTCCCTACTGCATTCACCACACTCCTTCTTGGAGTCACACAGCTCCTGGTTGAGCTGTTTGCGCAGTCGTTCTATGATTTGTTCACGTCGAGAAACTCCAACCTGCCGCGCCTCCTTCTCAAGCTTCAACTGCAAAACCTCCTCCTTGAGTTTGCGGCGGTCCTCCTTAATTTCCAGGAACATTTCCTTCCATTGGTTAACTTCCTCGTTCACCTCCTCTTCTGCCTCTGAAGGAGGATCCACACTTGAAACAATGGCACACACCATTACATTTTCTTTACTTTCACCTTCAGCAAAGACTACAGGAGCAACCTTTCTGTGGCCCCTGCGCCGTCGACGACGAGAGGAGGACCCTCTCCCCTCATCTAGCCCCTCCTGACTGACCTCCTTCTACTTCCGTAGTGTCACCGTCAGCTATGGGGTCTGTGTCACTCCCCCTGATGTTGTGGACTAACAGGTCACCTCCCACCTTGACGTCAACCCCCTCCACTGGAGTCACCCCGTTATCAATGGTCAAATTGTCATTTTTAGGGGGTACCAACCCACCACCAGTAACAATTTTCAGTTTTCTACACTCCACATTCTTGTGAAAATCCGCCCCTTTTTTAGACTCTGCCCCCTTTTGGACACCCACACCTGTAAGGGAATTTTTACAAAAAACATCAGCGACAGTCTTAGGACTAGAGATGAGCGGTGTTCGACTAGAACTGTTCGCCAATCTCAAATTCGAGCTGTTTTGGGTGGTGTTCGAGTTGTTCGACGAACCCGAACGATTTGCAAAAAATTTGGCTGTTCGAGGTTATGTTCGATAACTGTTCGTGCACCAAAAGCGTGTCCTGCATGTCTGGCGCTATTTAGAGCACCAATCATGCAGGGATTGTCTGCCACTCACTGTAATGCCACAGCCATGGTGGTTGTGGCATTACAGTGATTGCCCAAATCGATGGGAACAGTGCTCACAGTGAAACATGAAAAGCCGGCAATTCAGCAGCGGCATACACCGGTACCCGACAATTTAGAACCGAAAGAATAGAGCTTCACACATAGATTAGATAGATAGAAACATGTCAGTCACACATATAAGAAGCACAGTGACAGTGTTGCTTACTGTACTTGTCATTTAGTGTAAAGGATTTATCAAAAAAAATAATAGTGTTTTCATGCACCGTCTCTTTAAAAAAGCCGGCCGGCAATTCAGCATCTGTACCCGACAATTTATAACAGACAGAATAGAGCTTCACACATAGATTAGATAGATAGAAACATGTCAGTCACATATATATGAAGTACAGTGACAGTGTTGGTTACTGTACTTGTCATTTACTGCAAAGAATTTATTAAAAAAAATAATAGTGTTTTCATGCACCGTCTCTTTAAAAAAGCCGGCTGGCAATTCAGCATCTGTACCCGACAATTTAGAATAGAAGGAATAGAGAATCACACATAGATTAGATAGATAGAAACATGTCAGCCACATATATACGAAGTACAGTGACAGTGTTGCTTACTGTACTTGTCATTTAGTGCAAAGGATTTATTAAAAAATATAATAGTGTTTTCGTGCACCGTCTCTTTAAAAAAGCCGGCCGGCAATTCAGCAGCGGTACCCGACAATTTATAACAGACAGAATAGAGCTTCACACATAGATTAGATAGATAGAAACATGTCAGTCACATATATATGAAGTACTGTGACAGTGTTGCTTACTGTACTTGTCATTTACTGCAAAGGATTTATTAAAAAAAATAATAGTGTTTTCATGCACCGTCTCTTTAAAAAAGCCGGCCGGCAATTCAGCATCTGTACCCGACAATTTATAACAGAAAGAATAGAGAATCACACATAGATTAGGTAGATAGAAACATGTCAGTCACATATATATGAAGTACTGTGACAGTGTTGCTTACTGTACTTGTCATTTACTGCAAAGGATTTATTAAAAAAAATAATAGTGTTTTCATGCACCGTCTCTTTAAAAAAGCCGGCCGGCAATTCAGCATCTGTACCCGACAATTTATAACAGACAGAATAGAGCTTCACACATAGATTAGATAGATAGAAACATGTCAGTCACATATATAATAAGTACAGTGACAGTGTTGGTTACTGTACTTGTCATTTAGTATTAAAATAAAGGATTTATTATTAAAAAAAATTGGCGTGGGGTTCCCCGTAATTTTAGTCTCTAGCGGAGGTTAAGCAGACAGCTGGGGCAGATGTTTGAAGCCTGGGAAGGGGGTAATACCCACGGAGCTTCCCAGGCTACTAATATCAGCCCCCAGCTGAATACCTAGCCTTTACTAGCTATTAAAATGGAGGACCCCCCCCAAAAAATGACGTGGGGTCCCCCCTAATTTAATAGCTAGCAAAGGCTAGGCAGACAGCTGGGGGCTGATATTAATAGCCCAGGAAGGGAGCCATGAATATTGGCCCCCTCCCAGGCTAGAAACACCAGCCGTCAGCCGCCCCAGAAATGGCGCATCCATAGGATGCGCCAATTCTGGCACTTAGCCTCGCTCTTCCCACTGCCCTGTAGCGG
Organism: Phyllobates terribilis; assembly: GCF_046119375.1. Taxonomy (NCBI): domain Eukaryota; kingdom Metazoa; phylum Chordata; class Amphibia; order Anura; family Dendrobatidae; genus Phyllobates; species Phyllobates terribilis. Next base: position 771,581 of record NW_027363111.1, read on the forward strand.
TGGCAGTGGGGTAATAGGACTGGGGTTGATGTCAGCTTATAATGCCAGCTGACATCAAGCCCAGGTTAGTAATGGAGAGGCGTCTATAAGACACCCCCATTACTAACCCCATAGTCAAAGTTAAAAGAAAACACAAACACCCAGAATAAAGTCCTTTAATTGAAATAAAGACACATTCCTTTATTGTTCTAAATTAAACTATACTTACCGTCACGCCCATTCCAGCTGAAGCCAACGATCTCCTGCAATAAAAGAAAAATAATAAACAACCTCATCCTTACCTTTTCATGGCTCCCACGACAGCTTCAGCTCTGCTACATCGAGATGACAGGCTGGACCTCAGCAGAAAGCTGCCATCCAGCCTGTCATCCCGCGGACACTGAGAAGCGCAGGCATGCTTGAGCTCTGCAGTGTCTGGCTGTGACGGCATAAAGATGAGACGAGTTCATGTCCAATGAACTCGGCGCACCTCATGCACGTCACTGACAGCGTGGGAGAATTCTCCTGCACTCAGCACTTCAGCGTGAGAATTCTCCCATGCTGTCAGTGACGTACATGAGGTGAGCTGAGATCATTGGACATGAATGAGCTCACCTCATGCACGTCACTGACAGCGTGGGAAAATTCTCCTGCACTCAGCGCTTCAGCGTGAGAATTTTCCCACGCTGTCAGTGACGTGCATGAGGTGAGCTCATTCATGTCCAATGAACTCAGCTGACCTCATGTACGTCACTGACAGCGTGGGAGAATTTTCACGCTGAAGTGCTGAGTGCAGGAGAATTCTCCCACGCTGTCAGTGACGTGCATGAGGTGCGCCGAGTTCATTGGACATGAGCTTGTCTCATCTTTATGCCGTCACAGCGAGACACTGAGGAGCTCAAGCATGCCTGCGCTTCTGAGTGTCCGCGGGATGACAGGCTGGATGGCAGCTTTCTGCTGCGGTCCAGCCTGTCATCTCGATGTAGCAGAGCTGAAGCTGTCGTGGGAACCATGGAAAGGTAAGGATGAGGTTGCTTAATTATTTTACTTTTATTGCAGAAGACATTGGCTTCAGCTGGAATGGGCGTGACGGTAAGTATGGTTTAATTTAGAACAATAAAGAATTGTGTGTTTATTTCAATTAAAGGACTTTATTCTGGGTGTTGTGTTTTTTTAAATACTTTACTAGAAATTCATGGTGGTCATGTCTAATATTGGCGTGACCCCATGAATTTCGGGCTTAGGGCCAGCTGATAATGCCAAGCTGGCCTTAACCCCTTTATTACCCAGTGAGCCACCGCACCAGGGCCCTGGATGAGTTGGGTACAGCGCCAGAAGATGGCGCTTCTATGAACGCGCCATTTTCTGGGGCGGCTGCGGACTGCAATTTGCAGCGGGTGGGGCCCAGAAACCTTGGGCCTCCCTGCGCTGCGGATTCCAGCTCCCAGCTGCCTAGTTGTACCTGGCTGGGCACAAAAATAGGGCGAAGCCATTTTTTTTTTAAATTATTTCATGAAATTCATATATTGTTGTGTCCAACCAGGTACAAATAGGCAGCTGGTGGTTGGGGGCAGCCCGTCCCTGCCTGCTGTACCTGGCTGGACACAAATATAGTGCGAAGCCCCACGTCAATTTTTTTTAAATTATTTCATGAAATAATTTTTTTAAAAAAGGGCTTCCCTATATTGTTGTGTCTGGCCAGGTACAAATAGGCAGCTGGTGGTTGGGGGCAGCCCGTTCCTGCCTGCTGTACCTGACTGGACACAAATATAGGGCGAAGCCCCACGTCAATTTTTTTTAAATTATTTCAGGAAATTCATGAAATAATGAAAAAAAAATTGATGTAGGGCTTCGCCCTATATTTGTGTCCAGTCAGGTACAGCAGGCAGGAACGGGCTGCTCCCAACCACCAGCTGCCTATTTGTACCTAGCCGGACACAACAATATAGGGAAGCCCTTTTTTTCTTAATTATTCCATGAATTTCATGAATTTAAAAAAAAAATACGTGGAGCTTCGCCCTATTTTTGTGTCCAGCCAGGTACAACTAGGCAGCTGGGGGCTGGAATCTGCAGCGCAGGGAGGCCCAAGCTTTCTGGGCCCCACCCGCTGCAAATTGCAGTCTGCAGCCGCCCCGGAAAATGGCGCGTTCATAGAAGCGCCATCTTCTGGCGCTGTACCCAACTCATCCAAGGCCCTGGTGCGGTGGCTCACTGGGTAATAAAGGGGTTAAGGCCAGCTTGGCATTATCAGCTGGCCCTAAGCCCGAAATTCATGGGGTCACGTCAATATTAGACATGACCACCATGAATTTCTAGTAAAGTATTTAAAAAAAACACAAACACCCAGAAAAAAAGTCCTTTAATTGAAATAAACACACAATTCTTTATTGTTCTAAATTAAACCATACTTACCGCCACGCCCATTCCAGCTGAAGCCAATGATCTCCTGCAATAAAAGTAAAATAATAAAGCAACATCATCCTTACCTTTCCATGGCTCCCACGACAGCTTCAGCTCTGCTACATCGAGATGACAGGCTGGACCGCAGCAGAACGCTGCCATCCAGCCTGTCATCCCGCAGACACTGAGAAGCGCAGGCATGCTTGCGCTACTCAGTGTCTGGCTGTGACGGCATCCAGATGAGCCGAGGTCATGTCCAATGAACTCGGCTCACCTCATGCACGTCACTGACAGCGTGGGAAAATTCTCACACTGAAGCGCTGAGTGCAGGAGAATTTTCCCACGCTGTCAGTGACGTACATGAGGTGCACCGAGTTCATTGTCGGCTCATCTGGATGCCGTCACAGTCAGACACTGAGGAGCGCAAGCAAGCCTGCGCTTCTCAGTGTCTGCGGGATGACAGGCTGGATGGCAGCGTTCTGCTGCGGTCCAGCCTGTCATCTCGATGTAGCAGAGCTGAAGCTGTCCTGGGAACCATGGAAAGGTAAGGATGAGGTTGCTTTATTATTTTTCTTTTATTGCAGGAGATCGTTGGCTTCAGCTGGAATGGGCGTGATGGTAAGTATGGTTTAATTTAGAACAATAAAGAATTGTGTCTTTATTTCAATTAAAGGACTTTATTCTGGGTGTTTGTGTTTTCTTTTAACTTTGACTATGGGGTTAGTAATGGGGGTGTCTTATAGACGCCTCTCCATTACTAACCTGGGCTTGATGTCAGCTGGCATTATAAGCTGACATCAACCCCAACCCTATTACCCCCTGCCACCGCACTAGGGCAGCGTGGAAGAGCGAGGCTAAGTGCCAGAATTGGCGCATCCTATGGATGCGCCATTTCTGGGGCGGCTGACGGCTGGTGTTTCTAGCCTGGGATGGGGCCAATATTCATGGCTCCCTTCCTGGGCTATTAATATCAGCCCCCAGCTGTCTGCCTAGCCTTTGCTAGCTATTAAATTAGGGGGGACCCCACGTCATTTTTTTGGGGGGGGTCCTCCATTTTAATAGCTAGTAAAGGCTAGGTATTCAGCTGGGGGCTGATATTAGTAGCCTGGGAAGCTCCGTGGGTATTACCCCCTTCCCAGGCTTCAAACATCTGCCCCAGCTGTCTGCTTAACCTCCGCTAGAGACTAAAATTACGGGGAACCCCACGCCAATTTTTTTTAATAATAAATCCTTTATTTTAATACTAAATGACAAGTTCAGTAACCAACACTGTCACTGTACTTATTATATATGTGACTGACATGTTTCTATCTATCTAATCTATGTGTGAAGCTCTATTCTGTCTGTTATAAATTGTCGGGTACAGATGCTGAATTGCCGGCCGGCTTTTTTAAAGAGACGGTGCATGAAAACACTATTATTTTTTTTAATAAATCCTTTGCAGTAAATGACAAGTACAGTAAGCAACACTGTCACAGTACTTCATATATATGTGACTGACATGTTTCTATCTATCTAATCTATGTGTGAAGCTCTATTCTGTCTGTTATAAATTGTCGGGTACCGCTGCTGAATTGCCGGCCGGCTTTTTTAAAGAGACGGTGCACGAAAACACTATTATATTTTTTAATAAATCCTTTACACTAAATGACAAGTACAGTAAGCAACACTGTCACTGTACTTCATATATGTGACTGACATGTTTCTATCTATCTAATCTATGTGTGATGCTCTATTCTGTCTGTTATAAATTGTCGGGTACAGATGCTGAATTGCCGGCCGGCTTTTTTAAAGAGACGGTGCACGAAAACACTATTATATTTTTTAATAAATCCTTTACACTAAATGACAAGTACAGTAAGCAACACTGTCACTGTACTTCATATATGTGACTGACATGTTTCTATCTATCTAATCTATGTGTGAAGCTCTATTCTGTCTGTTATAAATTGTCGGGTACCGCTGCTGAATTGCCGGCCGGCTTTTTTAAAGAGACGGTGCACAAAAACACTATTATATTTTTTAATAAATCCTTTACACTAAATGACAAGTACAGTAAGCAACACTGTCACTGTGCTTCTTATATGTGTGACTGACATGCTTCTATCTATCTAATCTATGTGTGAGGCTCTATTCCTTCATGTCTAAATTGTCGGGTACCGGTGTATGCCACTGCTGAATTGCCGGCCGGCTTTTTTAAAGAAAGCGTCTTCTGAGCAGTTTGTCAGCTTTTGGACACCTTTGATGGTGTTTTCTATGTGTTCCTATGTGTTTTTGTTTGCCTGCCATTGGTTTTAACGGTGTTCGACGGTGTTCTAAGGTGTTCGACGAACAGTTCGACGAACAGTTCCTCGAACATCCCGGTGTTCGACGAACCGAACCGAACCCGAACACTACGGGGGTGGCTCAACACTACTTAGGACTCAGTTCACAACATCTCTTACCACCTCCCCGGCACTCTGGGACAACACTGGCGCCCCCGGAGAGTTCATAGATTGGTCCACTGACGCCATTCTATATGGTGCCCACAGCTCCTGCGGTTCCTGCACCATGTCCTGTAAGAGCTTCTCAAATACCTGCTCTGGTCCCAACAGGCCCCTCAATCGCTCAACAGCTCCAAACACATCTGCCGCTTTGCTCACAGCCATCACGGTACACTGTTCACACTTGAACTTCACTGCTCTCCCCGAAAAAATTTTTGTGGCCCCGTCGAGCCACCGCAAAACAGGATTTGAGTGCGACGTCAATCTTCGCAACCCCGCCGAGTTGCAGCAAACAACCGGATTTGAGTGCGACGACAATCTTCGCAACCCCGCCGAGTTGCAGCAAACAACAGGATTTGAGTGCGACGACAATCTTCGCAACCCCGCCGAGTTGCAGCAAGATGCTTTATCCACACTCGTCGTCCTGTGCCATTGCCCCTAGCAACCAGACTGCAGTTGCCCCTAGCAACCAGACTGCAGTTAACTGCATTCTCCACCACATGTAAGGCAGCGCTTGTCATCATCCTGGGGGATACTCGCTTTGCTGCGTCAATCAATGCACACGTGCAATGTCTTTCCATTTTTTCCACAATGCTGCAGTTTATTACTTCATAAACCGCATATGACCGGGTCTAACTCAGTGGCACGCCGACACACATATATACAATATTCATGAGCCAAGTGGAACACAGGCCCACTTGCTCCGGTACAGCCTTCAGCAAGGTAATCATATAGCAATGTCCATAGCAATGTCCATATAACGTTGTGTATTACCTTTGCCGGGTTTAGCTGTCTCAGTCCATTAGGTTTTCCACCACTGTGACTTTAAGGCTTACCACACGTGGTCTCCAGACCTTATCCCGTCCAAGACCACTGGCATGTCTCACACACAGATCCAGGCTCTGTCCTCCAGGACGTTTACATTCCAGCCTCTGGCACTCCAAGGCTTACTGGCATCACGTTCACACTCTCAGCAATCCAGGCTTCACCCTCCAGGAGTCCACCAGGCTTCCCCAGGCTTCACCAGGCCTCACACGAGCGGTGTTCCCCCCACACACAGGGAACAGCCTCATGCCTCTCACACGGTGTCCACACGGGAGCACCTAACACAGGAACTCCCAACGCCCAGGAACTCCCAACACAGGAACACACCTGTCTCAAACCACCCAGGGTTTATATATCCTGTAGCACACACACACAGACAGGACCTTGCTGATGTCACAGTCATGTGACCAGTCACCTGAGGGGGAAGAAAATAGCATAAACAGACATACTAGATCACTATAGCAATGCCGCTGCACCACACCTATCATAGTACAGCATTGAAGAGGGACAAGAGGAGGTGGCGTGCGTTGATGCTCAAGTATTTGAGGACCTAAGGCCAGAATAAACCAACTTCTTTTGAAGTCCACTCTGTCCGCATTTACTCTCCCTCCAACCTCCAAGTGGCTGTCATATACTGACCTCCGGGCCTGATCACTGACTTTATTGACCAAGTCTCCTCCTGGCTTCTTTACTTTCTCTCTGCTGACATTCCCACAATCATCATGGGCGATTTCAACATCCCCACCGACACGCGCCAGTCAGCAGCATCCAAACTCTTGTCACTTACTTCATCCTTTGGACTTACTCAGTGGTCCTCCTTAGCCACCCATACAGATTGACACACACTAGACCTGATCTTCACCCGACTCCGCTACCTATCAAACCTCACAACCTCCCCCCTACCCCTACCTGACCACCATCTACTCACATTCTCATCCCTGTCCTCCTCACTTGGCACCCATGTCCGGCAACTAGCACACCCCCGCGGAAACCTTGCACATCTAGACACTCACACACTCTTTGACTCTGTTCTACCACTGACATCCATATCCTCACTCCATGACACAGACAGCGCTACCGCTTTCTACAATGCCACTCCCGCATCAGCTATTGACTTGGTTGCCCCTCTTGTGCATGGCAGAGCGCGACGAGTCAACAGGCAACCCTGGAACAACAACCTCACTAAACAGCTTCGACAAGCGTCCAGGGTTGCGGCGCGTCGTTGGAAGAAAACACATACTCAAGATGACTTCACTGCATTCAAACAAGCAACACTCGCATTCAAATCAGCACTCACCTCTACTAAACAGGCCTACTTCACAACCCTCATATTCTCCCTATCCTACAACCCCAAACAGCTATTCAACACTTTTAACTCTCCTCCGCCCTTCACTGCCCCCTCCAACCTCCATCATCTCTGCTGAGGAGTTTGCCACACACTTCAAAAACAAGATTGACCAAACAAGGCAAGTCTTTACTGTCCGACCACCACAACCCCTTTGTTTTCCACACCATTTCCCTACCCCCATAACCTCCCTTCCCAACATCACAGAAAGAGACCTTACTTGTCTCCTCTCCAAATCACACCTCACCACATGTGCATTCGACCCAATCCCATCTCACCTCCTCCCCAACCTCACCCCCACACTCATCCCATCCCTAACCCATGTCTTCAACCTATCACTATCTTCTGGTACTTTCCCCGCTGCCTTCAAACATGCCATAATCATGCCCATCCTCAAAAAGCCATCCCTCGACCGAACCGCCTTGTCCAGCTATCGCCCCGTATCGCTGCTCCCATTTGCCTCCAAACTCCTTGACCAACACGTTCACGCTGAGGTTTCCTCCTACTTTTCATCTAACTCTCTCTTTGACAGCCGACAATCCGGCTTCCGCCCCTACCATTCCACCGAAACTGCCCTTACCAAAATCACCAATGACTTACTTACAGCCAAAGCTAACAGACAATTCTCTGTACTCCTTCTTCTTGACCTGTCCACTGCTTTCGATACAGTTGACCACTGCCTCCTACTACAGATCCTCTCTTCCTTTGGCGTCAAAGACCTTGCCGTATCTTGGATCTCCTCATACCTTTCTAACCACACATTTAGCGTCTCGTAATCCCACACTACCTCCTCACCCCGCCCCCTCTCTGTTGGAGTCCCTCAAGGATCTGTCCTAGGACCCCTACTCTTCTCAATCTATACCCTTGGCCTGGGACAGCTCATAAAATCCCATGGCTTCCAGTACCATCTGTACGCTGATGACACCCAGATCTACCACTCTGGCCCAGATGTCACCTCTCTGCTGTCCAGAATCCTAGCATGTCTAGCAGCCATATCCTCTTTCTTCTCCTCCCGCTACCTCAAGCTCAATGTGGACAAAACTGAACTCATTATTTTTCCCCCATCTCGCATATCTTTCCCAACTGATCTTTCTATCACAATAAATTACATCACTCTTTCCGCTGTACCGACAATCCGCTTCCTCGGAGTAACCCTTGACTCTGCCCTGTCCTTCAAACCCCACATCCAAGCTCTCGCCACCTCCTGTCGCCTCCAGCTCAAAAATATTTCCAGAATCCGTCCTTTCCTCAACCCTCAATCTACTAAACTGCTTGTGCATGCCCTCATCATCTCCCGCCTCGACTACTGAAACATCCTCCTCTGTGGCCTACCTGCTAACACTCTCGCACCCCTCCAGTCCATCCTCAACTCTGCTGCACGACTTGTTCATCTCTCGCCTCGCTACTCCTCTGCTACCGCCCTTTGCAAATCCCTTCACTGGCTCCCATTTCCCCAGCGTATCCAGTACAAACTACTAACACTGACCTACAAAGCCATCCATAACCTCTCTCCTCTGTATATCTCTGAACTAATCTTCCGATATATTCCCTCACGTAACCTCTGGTCCTCAAAAGACCTCCTTTTCTCCTCCACACTTATTCATTCCTCACGCAATCGCCTCCAAGATTTCTCCCGAATATCCCCCGTCCTATGGAATTCTGTGCCTCAACACGTCCGATTATCCACCACACCTGGATCCTTCAAACCTGAAAACCCATCTCTTCAAACAAGCTTACAGCCTGCCATGACCCCGCTGCCACGGAGCTACTGCAACCCCTCAACCTACTGTCTCCTGCCCCATTCCTGTAGAATGTAAGCCCGCAAGGGCAGGGTCCTCTTCCCTCCGTACCGTTCTATCACTGTTAGTTTGTTTACTGTAAGTGATATCTGTATTTGGTATGTAACCCCTTCTTATGTACAGCGCCATGGAATCAATGGCGCTATATAAATTAATAATAATAACAATAATAATAACTTGGTGGAACGTCATTTACTGTCTCCAGAGGTTGAGGCTGATGTTGATGAGACACAGTTGCCATGAGGTCAGCCTACAATGTCAACTGGGAATGACGATGAGATGGAAGATGAGGTGGTCGATGATGAGTCCACTGATCCGACCTGAGCCATTGGCATGCATAGCCATGACAGAAACACAGAGGAAGATGGATATGTAGCACCAACACATGCACCAAGGGGTTGTGGTTTGCCCAGAGTGAGAACTGGGTCAACTGTTCCCAAGAACACCCCCGCTGTGCGCCAAGTCAGGGCAAGGGGGCGTTCAGCAGCTGTGCAGAATTTTTTTCTGAAAGTCCTTCAGAGAAAAACATTGTAGTCTGTAGCATCTGCCATACCAAGCAGCAGAGGCCAGGGCAAAGACAACTTAAGCACCACTAGTATGCGAAACCACATGGCAGTCAAGCACCCCAGTAGGTGGGCGGAACACCAGGGTACCAAATATGCGTCTGCGGGTCAAACCAATGCCGTGTCGCCTGGGCTATGTCCTTCAGAATCTGCTGTTCAGGAAGCAGGCGCTCATACCTTCTGACCACAAGCTGCGGTTGCTCACACACAACAAACATCAACCACATCCACTTCCTTGTCCCAACAAAGCGTCCAATTGTTCATGCCTGAGAGCTTGGAAAGAAAGCGTAAATACCCAGCCACGCACCCACAGTCACAAATACTAAACTTGCAGATTGCCAAATTGCTAGTTGTGGAGTTGTTGCCGTTTAGGTTTGAGGGAACACAGTCTTTCCATGATCTCTTGGCGGTGGCTGCCCCACGATACAGTGTTCCCAGGTGCCACTATTTTGCCCGGTGTGCAGTCCCTGCGTTACACAAGTGTGGCACCCCAGAGGGCCTGGTTGCCACAGTGGTATTGCTTCCCTCAAAAGAGGTAATACCATGTCTGGAAGCAAGCGGGGGCCCTTTTGGTCAGGTACATAATACATGCAACACTTTCCTGGCTCCAGGCCAGCAAGGGGAGCTCCTCCCCTTGGCAACTGGATCTGGAGGCGGGGTTAGTTTAGTTTAGTGCAGGAGTTGGAATTAGGACACTGAAGAGAGAGGAGCTTGGGACTGGAGCTGGAGATAGCTCGTCCTAGCTGGAGCTACACAGGAACCGGACTCCGGAGTCCGAGGCTGTGGGAGCCTTCAGGCCCAGCAGCAGATACCGCAGGGCAGGAGATAGCAGGTCTCCTGGCCCCATCAGACGCCCGGAGGCTCAGCTGCACCAAGGGACCAGTACCGCTACGGAGGAGCGAGGCATCCACAAGGCCCGAGCTGCCAGCCATACGGGTGAGCACCGCACGTTACACTCAGGGACGTGGGCTACTACACAGCTGCAAGCAGAATAGCCAAAGAGAATAGTGAGAACGGCAGGCCTACAACTCCACCTGCGCAAAAGGACTCTATGCTTGCTCCCAGACTGACCAGACTCTTATCTCTAGCCAGTACTCCAGTCCAGGCCTGTCTAATTGCTACCAGTAAAGGCCCTGGGACTGCACTGCACGGACTCTGTGGTTATTTCTGCACCGTGACACCCTGCACAACCACCATCATCCACACACCCTGCCCTGAAGCTAACTCTTCCTGTGGGGAGTGAGCAGTGATCAGGCTATTATCAGCGTAACCATCCCACTGCTGTGTCTCTTGAAGCAATCACTGCAGAATCTCAAAGAGGAAGCTTTGAGTGCCCAGCATGTTGATATGGAGCCAGATTTCTCAATTGGTGATACTACCCAGCCTAGCCAATATTCTCAGGCAACATTGGGTGATGAGGAGGAGGAGGAGGAGGGAGAGGACTTGTTTTTCTGTGCTACTGAGGGGACTCATAATGTTACAGAGGGGACACCCAACCCAAGCTTCATGTCTGTCTCCAGCCTGGATGGGCTGGAGAGGAGGAGGTGGAGGAGTAGGAGGAGGCCAGTCAGCGTGAGGAGAGGATGGGTAATGTTTCTACTGTTGGGGACACTGAACATTTGCCTTTTTGCAGCTTGGCCCACATGGCACAGTTCATGTGTAAGTGTCTGTGGCAAGACCCTCACGTGATACACATTTTATCCAACAACCTATACTGGTTGGCCACCTTCCTCGATCCACGGTACAAGGAGAAATTTCCTTCTCTCATTTTGGAGTCACCAAAGAGTTTTACAATGGAATAGTTAAAGAGGACCGTTGTAGATCAGTTGCTGAAAACATCACCATCAGACAATGCTGGTGGCAGAGGTACCGGCTCTTTTCAACACCAAGGGATAATGGGGAGGGACTCGAACACCAGCTCCAACAGAGGTGGGGGGAAAATATGCACAAATTGGGAAATTTTCAATTAACCAGCACAACAGTAAGGGCCTGTAACAATGCCAAGGAGGGATAAGTTGCAGAACATGGTCAAGGGGTACTTAAGTGACCATACGTGAGTCCTTTCTGACGCGTCAGTTCCCTTTAATTATTGGGTGTCTAAGCTGAACACTTGGCCTGACCTCTCCATATGCCTTGTAGGTGCTGGCCTGCCAGGCTGCTAGTGTGGAGTCAGTGTGTTTTCAGTTCCGCTGGGGCAATCATCACTGATAGGCGCACGCGCCTCTCCACAGAAAATGCAGACAGACTTACTCTATTTAAATTCAACAAGGACTGGATATCGCCACAGTTTGTAATCTCTACAGATGACATCAAGCCAACCTAAATTCACCAAAAATTCAGATTCATGCTACTGCTGTTAACATCACCCCATTCTCATAAAAAACGTTTCCTTCCTTCGTCAACCATTACTCAACCAAGAGGGCTAATTTTTAGAAATCGTATGTGACGCGCCCCCTGGGCCGTGGGGTACCCGGTGCCGGGCCGGTCGATGCTGGGGGATGTCACAGTGGCGGTGACCCGGTCCGTGACCCAGGGCGGTCAATAAAAGGAGTTATGGATAGGGGATTTATAGTGTTTTTATAGAGTTCGTGACGCCACCTGTGGAATGAGGCTAAAGGGAGCCGCCGCTGCGGAGCAGTCCTCTGAAGCTGATGTTACTGCAGCAGGGATGGTGCTAGCTCCAGGGCAGTGTGGATATTGCAGGTTGTGCTGGGCATTGTAGTGCAGGGGTTGATGGCGCAGCAAGAAACACAGAGACAATGAAGTGCAATCTCAGGGTCTTTACTTACAGTTATTGCAGTCCAGATTACAGGCGCCAAAGTAATCTCCCTCGTCATGCTGTGCTTAATCAGTGAGGGGTTCAGTCCACCCCCAAATAGCTCTGGAGTACTTAGCAGGACCCGCTTCTGTGTCCTCTCCCTGGCCTTTTCCCTGCACCTCACACCTAGTATCTCCAATCCGGTACCCGCGGACCTTGGCGGGCGACGTCTGTTCCGTCCCCTGGGTCCTATGTGGCTACCTTCTCGGTGAGACTGGCGTGGACTTGTGGCTACAGGACATAAAGTCCTGCAGCCTCCGGTTTCTAGCTGAGACTTGCAATCTTATACTAGTTGAGGGATCTTTTCCCCTTAGATGGCCTGACCCCTCCACCACCGGGAAGATGCGGGCGTACGGGTGTCCTTCTGCACGGCTCGTACCCCTAAGGTGCTCTCTTCTGTTCCTGGAGCCTCTCTGCTCCCTCTCCTCTCTTCTCTCCTTCCTCTCAGACTTGGGCCTCACTGGCTAGGCCCGCCTCTGGAGCAGAGCTCCTGCAGAGCCTCTGCTCCTTTCACTTCTTTACTCAGACTAGCCTCTCTTTCCAAGATGGCTTGCCAATTTATAACTCCTCTCATGTGCTCCCCTAAGCTACTTCCTCCACCCACACCCACTACATGCCCCCCCCCCTCTCTGGGTTCCCCCCACTCCAGCCAGGAAAGGGGCTCAGCAAGTAAGTGGGAGGCATCTTGCCCCTCCTGCTAGCTTGGAGTGCTGTGTTGGATGCAGGTGTTAGGGTCCTGAGCTGTACTCCTTCCTTACCTGAGAGTGAGATACCACATCTCTGGCTGAGATGCAATACCTCTGTGGCGACCGAACCCTCAGGGGCGGCACATATGCACATTGTGCAGTGGACAAACCAGGACAGTATTCCTACTCCAGCCTAACTACTATTTGTGATTGGAGGCCCTTGCAATGCTGGCTTCCTGCTTTAACCATGACTCAGCCCAGAGGGCTAATTTTTAGAAACCCTATGCACATTGTGCAGTGGACAAACCTGTCCAGGACAGTATTCCTACTCCAGCCTAACTACTATTTGTCTTTTTTTTAACCATTATTCACATTTTATTAAGAGCCAGATAAAATCATTTACGTATATAAGTCTAAGTCCTGGGAACCATGGAAAGGTAAGGATGATGTTGGTTTATTATTTTACTTTTATTGCAGAAGACATTGGCTTCAGCTGGAATGGGTGTGATGGTAAGTATGGTTTAATTTAGAACAATAAAGAATTGTGTGTTTATTTCAATTAAAGGACTTTATTCTGGGTGTTTGTGTTTTTTTTTTTTACTTTGACTATGGGGTTAGTAATGGGGGTGTCTTATAGACGCCTCTCCATTACTGACCTGGGCTTGATGTCAGCTGGCATTATAAGCTGACATCAACCCCAACCCTATTACCCCACTGCCACTGCTACAGGGCAGTGGGAAGAGCGAGGCTAAGTGCCAGAATTGGCGCATCCTATGGATGCGCCATTTCTGGGGCGGCTGACGGCTGGTGTTTCTAGCCTGGGAGGGGGCAAATATTCATGGCACCCTTCCTGGGCTATTAATATCAGCCCCCGGCTGTCTGCCTAGCCTTTGCTAGCTATTAAAATAGGGCGGACCCCACGTCATTTTTTTGGGGGGTCCCCCATTTTAATAGCTATTAAAGGCTAGGTATTTAGCTGGGGGCTGATATTAGTAGCCTGGGAAGCTCCGTGGGTATTACCCCCTTCCCAGGCTTCAAACATCTGCCCCAGCCGTCTGCTTAACCTTCGCTAGAGACTAAAATTACGGGGAACCCCACGCCAATTTTTTTTTTTATAAATCCTTTATTTTAACGCTAAATGACAAGTGCAGTAATCAACACTATCACTGTACTTCTTATATATGTGACTGACATGTTTCTATCTATCTAATCTATGTGTGATGCTCTATTCTTTCTGTTCTAAATTGTCGGGTCCTGATGCTGAATTGCTGGCCGGCTTTTTTAAAGAGAGTGTCTTCTGAGCAGTTTGTCAGCATTTGGACACCTTTGAAGGTGTTTTCTATGTGTTTTTATTTGCCTGCCATTGGTTTTAATGGTGTTCGACGGTGTTCTAAGGTGTTCGATGAACAGTTCCACGAACATCCCGGTGTTCGACGAACCGAACCGAACCCGAACACTACGGGGGTGGCTCAACACTAGTAGTAAAGTGTCAAGAAGTCTACTCTTCCTATATAATCGGTGGAATATTGACAATCAAAATCTCTGAGCCATTTGGAGAAGCTTTTCCAACCCATCCTGGAGGGGGGCATCATATATCCTTTGTCCTTTGACTTGCACAAGTGATATATTTGATATTGCATTTTTGGCCTGTTACATGCAATTTAGGTTAGGCTTGGTAGTTGTTCTTGTGTGTCTGTAAAAGTGTCTTAACAATGCAACAAACTTATTCCCATAAACCATATGTGAGTCAGAAATGCATGCAGGCACACTCTCCAGGCTCTTCCCATTCTGTTTCATCACTTTCTCATCCATTTCAGCCTTTTCCTCAGGCCCCCAGACCTCCTTGCAGAAAATTACTCTCATTTCCCATTGACTTACATTGTACTCGCTATTCGGAATGAATACGCAGTTATTACAAAGTACTCGTTAGTCGTTACGAGTATAGCAATTACGAATATTACGTTACTCGCTCATCACTATACATCAGCCATCTCCATAATGATTGGTTGGAGTTACTTCCGTTAGCTGAATTCTCATATAACAATTATCAGAGTGCCTCCACTAAGTTCACACCTTTCTTTGCCAATCTGGGTTACCATCCGAGTATCTTACCTAGGTGTCCGATTAATGCTCCGGTTCCGGCTGTAGAGGACAGGCTGACTGCGATGAGGCAAAATCTGGAGGTTCTGAAGGAGTCTCTGACCTCAGCTCCAAAAAGTTACAAGAGATCGGCTGATAGATTCCGTAAACCGGCACCCATGTTCAAGGTAGGAGATTCCGTGTGGTTATCCACTAAAAATATAAACTTCACAGAAACGTGGACATAAATTCATCGGCCCTTTCAAGATCAATGGTATTGTGAGTTCTGTGGCCTGCTGTCTGAAGTTGCCTAGGACTATGAAGGTACACCCAGTTTTCCATGTTTCCTTACTAAAGTCTGTATCTCCTAATACCTTTCAGGGACGTGTTTTGCCACCTTCACAGCGCAGCCTGTGGTGATTGATGGGCAAGAACAATTTGTCGTGGAAAAAATTATTGATTCTAGGATTCGCAGGAATCAGCTCCAATATCTGATAAGATGGCTGGAGTATTTCCCTGAAGAAAACTCTTGGGAACCTGTGGAAAACATCAATGCCTAACAGAAAATTTCTCATTTCCATCAGAGATTCCCTGAGAAACTGGATCCAGGATCATCCTGAGGCCGCTTCTAAGGAGGGAGTAATGTCAGGACTTTGAATATTTTTGATTACATTTTGGGCATTTTTGCCCTCTTTCAAGATGGCGTCTTTTGTCTCATGTGCCCCTTTTCTTCCTGCCTTATAACTCCACCCCAGCCTTTATTCAGTGCTAGAGTATTCTGCCTGTGTCCTATTCCTGGTGTAGAGCCCAAGGGGGGAATGGGGAGAACTCGGCGCCCGGGCCTTGTTATGGCCTGACCCTGGGGGATGTCGCGGTGGTCGGCTCCTGGGGCCATACCCTGGGCCTCTCTTTTAAAAGGGTGGATGATTATATTATTAAGTTTGTGACACCACCTGTGGTGTCTGGTGAGGATCACCAGCACTGCGTCAACCCACTGAGGCCGGTGTTAAGGCAGCTTGCGTGGTATAGCTCCCCACAGGTGGAGCTAGGCCTCAGGGTAGCGGGGATTTAAGGATGCAGGACAGATGGGACCCAGCCGGGTCAGAGCAAGAACAGGGACAGACACGATAGTCACTTCAGTACCTTTTACTGATGGAAATTCAGGCACGTCCCGGAGCACTGTAGGGTGAAGGGTGCATATCAGGATTCTCCTCAGTGAGCGGGTGCACGGCCTCTTGTTTCTTGCCTTCGTGTGGTAAGTTTCTGACCTGCCTGGAGCTAGGCCTAACCTGGTTTCTGTACTGACTTTGTGGTAGGGTCTTCTCTTGGAGCACACGCTCCCAGCTTGTGGGGCCTCTGTGACTCCTGGCTCTGTTACTTATCAGCTCTTAGGTGATCCTGGGACTTGAAGTCTTCCAGGGATTCCGGTTATGTCCTATTGGGTCATAGAGATCCCGGTAAGCTTGGACCCGGTGTCCGGTATATGCTTTCTGGGGTGAGCTTGTACAGCTCCTCTGCCCCCAATGCTACTCACTTTCCACTCGCCTTCGGCCACGCTCTGGCCCTCACTAGGCTATACACACTAGCGGCAGCTTGCCGCGCTTCACCGATCTTATGGCGCCAATACACCTTGAGCTCTAACTGAGCTACAACTGCGTCTGGACTGGGCTCCACTGCAGGCTGACCTCTCTCAGACTTGACTCTCTGTAGACTCCAGACTAGACTGAGCTCGACTCTGTATTCAGGTCTGTACTTGCTGAACTCTCCAGAGGAACTGACTGCCTCTGGTGGTCTGAGGTGAAAGGTGGAGGTGTGTGTATGCTGTGAGGGCCTCTTGTGGAGGAATCTGTTAATGCACCCCTCTAGGATCTGTGGCTCCAAGCCCAGCTGGGCGCCACATTCCCCCCTAGCAAAGCTCAGCACTCCCGGGCTGAAGTACATTTTAGAAAACGATAAACATTAACAATAACAATCTTCCCTTTATGGGAGGCACATTTTTAAACGTTGCATAACATTCTAAATAACAAATTTATACGTATAGACCATAAGCAACCTCAGAATTTAAGTCTCCTTTGGTGAGGTGCCCCGAAAGGATGTCCATCTGGCAAGGCAGAGTACTTGGTAGCTTGAGGGACCTGTCCCAAACCCTCAACGTAGGCCCTGGGGTGGCTGCAGGCATGAAGATCCCGAGTTGGACCTCCATTAGAGCCACTCCAGACAGGTTTTTCTTCTGAGGTCACCTAGAAGGGCACTCCAGGGAGTGCAAATATTTACAAGAAATAGTTTTTGGGCTGCACATAGTCCTCTGCCACAAAGTTCTGTATGTCACAAGGGAAGTGTCCGTATCACTTAAACTGTTCATCAATAAGGCAAAACGCAAAGTAACAGTTCAATACGGCAGGGGTAACTATCTACACTTGTCAGAGTTTAGCTATCTTACTGATTATACCTGACAGGGGGTTGACCTTTAGTACTACGCGTGGACCTGCGTGGTACTGGAATGCGTGAGGCACTAATAGGTGCTCTACCTCACAATGTGTCAGTACTAGGTGTGGAGGGGCTACAAGGCTGCATTGACCGTTCTACAGGACTAGCAAGTATACCATAGGCTGGGCCTTCTTGCTCTGCTCCAACCAGGCATCCTTCTTCCGGGGACTCTTCTTGAGCTGGCTCCTCTTCAGCACTTACAGGTTCTTCTTGCCGTGGGTAGAAGGTAATTACAGGGATGATTACTGCTCCTCCTAGTTGGGGCCAGTGTGCCGGAAAATCTCCTAAGTCAGTGTGTATTACTGCTTCTTTAGGCTCCTCCGGGATAATGAGAGGCACCTCTCCTTGGGGCTTTAGCAGGTCTGGGCACAACTTTAGGTGATCCCTGGATACTGTTGCAGTCGTCCTTCCTCCGTCTCTACTAATTATGCAGGTCTTCTTATTATCAAATCTTGAATTCAACACAGTGTAGGGTTCCCTCTCCCACTGGTCATCAAGTTTGTGGTTTCTTCTTTTACTTTTTAGTACTACTTCACCAGGTGTGAAGGGTTCTGCTTAGGCACCTCTGTTGTATTGAGCTTCCTGCTTGTCCCTCACCCGAGTGAGACTGTCTTCAACACAGGCTTGTACTCTTCTGTACTGCTCCTGTCTGGCCGTGTCCCAGTCCTCAGTGGTCACATCCGCTTCTGGTTCTACAACACCAAGCTCCAGGTCCATGGGCAGCTTTCCTGGCCTTGCTCACATGAGATATGCCGGAGTACAGTTGGTGGAACTTACTGGTATATGATTGTACAGATCTACTAGGTCAGGTAGTAGGTCTGGCCACTGATTTCTCTCCTCAAGTGGTATGGTCTTTAGCAGGTCGATGATGATGTTATTCATCTTCTCACAGAGACCATTGGTTTGTGGGTGGTACGGTGTAGTTCTTAACTTCTTACACCCGTATAGATGGCAGAACTCCTTGAACAACTCAGCCTCAAAGGCCGGGCCTTGGTCCGTCAGCACCTGCTCAGGATAACCATGGGGTCTACATAAATACGCTTGGAACGTCTTTGCTGCTGTTTCTGCCATCAGGTCTTTGACGGGGGCGACCACCAGGAAACGTGAGTAGTGATCCACCATGGTCAGAGCATAAGAGTACCCTGACCTGCTGGGGGACAGCTTGACATGGTCCAGGGCCACGATCTCCAGGGGTCGAGTCGTCTTGATGGGTTGCAGGGGTGCCTTTTGGCTGCTGTAGTCTTTTCTTCTGAGGCCACAGGGGCCACAGTCCCGTCACCACTGCTCAATGGAGCTGCGCATTCCTACCCAGTAGAATCGACACTCCAGCAGGGTCTCTAGATTTCTCCAGCCAAAGGGCCCCGCCTGATCGTGGTAGGCCTCCAACACCATTTGGATGTCTGTCTTGGGGACCACTATCTGCCATACCATCTCATGGGTTTTTGGATTGACGTACCTCCGGCACAGCTTCTCACGGTAAATAAACAGCCGGCTTCTCTCGTTCCACAGCTGCTTTGCTTGCAGAGACGCTTCTTTTTCCAGGGAGGAACCTTCTTAGGTTATCAGCTCCTTGATGCGGCTGACAACCGGGTCACTGTCCTGGGTCTCTTTCCAGCTGTGGTGAGGCAGGGGGTTTAATGTCTTTCCACACTGCCTCCTGGAGGCTCGTTGCTCGTGGATCATCCCATTCCGGTGAAAGGCAGGTAGCTCAATCTCTTCCAGGTCATCCACTTCTTCTTCTGTGTCTGACTGTTGAGGCATCCTGGACAGGGCATCGGCGTTGGCGTTCTTGCGGCCCGCCCGGTATTTAATTGTGAATTGATAATTTGACAGCCGAGCCATCCATTGTTGTTCCAGTGCTCCTAGCTTAGCTGTTTCAAGATGGGTCAAGGGGTTGTTATCAGTGAAGGCAGTGAACTTACTGGAGGCTAGATAGTGATTGAACCTTTCAGTGATGGCCCAGACCAAGGCCAGGAACTCCAACTTAAAGCTGCTATAGTTCTCTGGGTTCCTCTCGGTCGGGCGGAGCTTCCTGCTTGCATATGCGATCACTTTCTCTTGGCCATTCTGCTTCTGACTTAAGACAGCTCCCAGTCCTTCTTGCTGGCATCAGTATACAGCAGGAACGGTTGGCTGTAGTCAGGGTAGGCTAGGATCTCATCGCCTGTCAGGATCTCCTTCATCTCCTGAAACGACTCGGCTTGCTCCTTACCCCAGTGGAATGGGGGATTTCTGCCTTTGGGGGACTGCCCTACCAGGAGGTCTTGCAGAGGAGATGCTTTCTTGGTGTAGTCTTTTACAAACCTCCGGTAGTATCCTACTAGTCCCAAGAACTGACGCACCTCTTTGAGGTTCTTCGGCTCCGGCCACTTCTGGATGGCAGTGACCTTCTCCGGGTCTGGTGCTACCCCTTCCGGACTGACAATGTGCCCCAGGTACTGTACCTTTTTCTTGAGCAGGTGGCACTTTGAGGGCTTCAACTTCATCCCGTACCGGGACAGTGACTCAAATACCTCTGCCAGGTGCTTCAAGTGGTCCTCATACGTTTTGGAGTACACTATCACGTCATCCAGGTATAGTAACACAGTCTCGAAGTTGCGGTGTCCCAGGCAGCACTCCATCAATCTCTGGAACATTCCAGGGGCATTGCAGAGTCCAAACGGCATGCTGTTGAACTCGCAGAGTCCCATCGGGGTAGTGAAGGCCATCTTCTCCCGATCCTCCTCAGCCACAGCTACTTGCCAGTACCCACTAGTGAGGTCAAGGGTGGAAAAGTAATTTGCAGACTTTAAGGCAGCTAGCGACTCCTCTATGCGTGGTAAAGGGTATGCATCTTTATGTGTAATGCGATTTACTTGTCGGTAATCTACACACATTCTCATGCTCCCATCCTTTTTCCTAACCAGCACTAGGGGAGAGGCCCAGGAACTACAACTATCCCTTACCACCCCTGCCTTTCTCATGTCATGCAGCATCTCCTTTGCCTTCTGGTAGTGAGCTGGTGGTATAGGCCTGTAACGTTCTTTGATGGGTGGATGGTCACCTGTGGGGATATGATGTTGAACCCCCTTAATCCTCCCGAAGTCAAGTGGATGTGACGCGCCCCCTGGGCCTGTGCTGTGCAGGGGGATACTCGGAGCCGGATCGCTGGGGGTTGTAGTCCTCCGTGGCGGTGACCCGGTCCGTGCCCAGGGCGGTCAAACCAGTGGCAGTCTATTTGTATTGGAATAAGTGTCCGACTACGCCACCCGTGGATTGCGGTCAGTGGGGACCGCCGCTGCGCTGCAGACCGCTGAGGCTGATGTTGTTCGCGCAGTCGAGTATGGGATGACTCCCCACGGGAGAAGTATTGCCTCAGGGCAGCTAATGTGGAAGATGATGGGAGTGATGGTGTGAGGGTCCCAGTGCTAATGGTGCAGGAGCGGCAAGGAATCACAGAGACGGGAGGTGCAGTTCAGGGTCTTTACTGATGGTACAAGGCAGACCCTCCCGGGAGTACTGGCTAGTATAAGGGGCCTGGTCAGTCTGCGAGCAAGCAGGAGTTCCCCTGGCCAGGTGGAGTTGTAGGCCTCCCCGTTTATCTGCACTCTTCCTGGCTACCTTGCTGTCAGCGGTTACAAGTAGCCCACGTCCCTGAGTATACCGTGTGGTGCTCACCCGTATGGCTGGTGACTTGGGGCCTTCTGTTAGCCTCCGCTCCTGGATGGCGGCGCTGGTCCCTTCTTTGTGACTGAGCCTCCGGGCTTCTATGGCCAGAGGACCTGGAATCCCCTGCTGGCTGGTTTCTGCTGCTGGGTATATATCAGTCCCCACAGCCTCGGACTCCTGTGTCCGGTTTTAGTGTCTTCGTCCAGGGCGAGCTCTGCTCAGCTCCAGCCCCTGGACTTCTGCTACTGCTCCTCCAGAGCTCCTGATCTTGCTTTCCCTGTGTCTGGAACTGTCTCCAGGCTCTGACTGCTCTGCTTGTTCTGCAGGCTCTGTCTCTGTCTGCTCTAATCCCGCCCCAGACCCAGTTTAAAAGGGCAGATTCCTCCCCTCCCAGGTCTGGGCGGACCGTGTTGCATGCTTAGGGATCCTGACCAGAGAAACCTCCCACTTGCTCTCAGACATAATATCTCTATTACTGTGGCAACCAGACCCCTGGGGTGTCACATTCCCCCCTAGTAAATTTTAGTACTCCGGGACTAAACACATTTTTAAAGAAACATAAATACAAGGTATAACAATAACAAGACAACATATTTACAAGAAGCTTTAGTCTGTAGAGGTCACGGCGTTTCCGTGACCGGGTGTCCATATCACCCAAGGTGAAGTTTATGAAACAAAGGGGGTGTCCATGTCACCCAACAAGGCGAAGTCTTGGCACAGAATAGGGGACCTGTCCAAAGCAAACCCCTTGCGTTGTCCTTGGGCGTGGCTGCAAGGCTGGAGCTAGCTACTTTGGGCCGCAAGTAGGCCACGCCAGACAGGTTTTCTCTTCCGCGGCCGTCTTCACAAGAGGCACCAAGGTGCAACTATCTACAAAACTGTTCCGATTATCCAGTGTCCATAACCTGTTAGTCCAAATAAATCTGCAGGGTAACTGAGAAACATAATTAGTAACAGGCAACAAACATAAACCATAAACATTTTTCAATAAACAGTCAACTTTACAGTGCATTGGTTTAGATTCTCCAGCGAGCGGGCATCTGACCTCTAGTGACTCTAGTGGACCTACGGAGCTCACTAACTGGTTCTGCACTACAGGGTGTAGGAGGTGTTATGGGCAAGCTGGGCAGCTTTCTGCGCACTCTTTGGCTCACTAGGGGCACGGCAGGCTCACTACTAGCAGAGGGTTGATCCTCCTGTACTGCTGGTGTGGACTCTTCTGCCTCTTGGGCCAGCTGCTCTTCCAGCTCTACCGGTTCCTCTGTAGGCACTTGCGGGGCTGGCTGGAGAAAGGTGAGGATGGGTACCACGACAGCGCCGTTTACTTGTGTCCAAGACCGGGGGAAGTCTCCGAGTACGGTACTGATCATTTCTTCCCTTTCCTCTGCGGTTGAGGGTTTTCTTGATCTTCTTCAGGGCTTTGCAGCTGCTCGGGACACTTCTTCAGGTGGTCTCTGGAGACAATGGCTGTGGTTTCTCCTCCATCCTTACTGATTACGCAGATTTTTAGGTTCTCATGGCTTGATGGCAGTACGGTGTACGGGTCCTTCTCCCACTGGTCGTCCAACTTGTGGAGCCGCCTCTTCCTCTTCAAGACCTGCTCTCCAGGTACCAGGGGAACAGCGGGAGCATACTGGTTATAAGCCTTCTCTTGCCTTTCTCTAGCTTGAGACAGACTTCGCTCGACGCTCTCCTGCACTTTCCGATACTGCTGCTGCCGTTCTGTATCCCAGTCTGCCTCTGGTGAGGTGTCCTCAGGCGTCAGGACTCCCATATCCAGGTCAATAGGCAGCTTACCAGGTCTTGCTCTCATTAGGTAAGCCGGGGTACAGTTGGTGGAACCTACAGGGATGTGGTTATACAGGTCCACCAGATCGGGCAGTTTCTCAGGCCACAGACTGCGTTCTTCCAGGGGCAATGTATTTAGCAGATCTATCACCACCTGGTTCATCTTCTCGCAGAGTCCATTGGTTTGAGGGTGATAGGGGGTTGTTCTTATCTTCTTGCAGCCATACAGGTTACAGAACTCCTGGAAGACCTCCGCTTTGAAGGCTGGTCCTTGGTCTGTCAGCACTTGGTCCGGGTACCCGTGTGGACGGCAGAAGTGCTGCTGGAAGGCTCTAGCTGCTGTTTGAGCCGTTAAGTCCTTGACCGGGACCACCACTAGGAACCGGGAGTAATGATCTACGATTGTGAGGGCGTAGACATACCCAGATCTGCTTGGAGCCAGTTTCACATGGTCCAGGGCTACCAGTTCCAGTGGCTGTCTGGTGATGATGGGCTGCAGGGGAGTCTTCTGGCTGGCACGGTCTTTTCTTCTCAGGTGGCACGGGCCACAGTCTCTGCACCACCTCTCGATGGCTCCTCTCATGCCTACCCAGTAGAACCGTTCACGCAACAAGAACTCCAGCTTCTTCCATCCGAAGTGTCCTGCTCCGTTGTGGTATGCCTCCAGAACCATAGCCGCGTCTCGTCTTGGGACCACTACCTGCCAGGTCAACTCATGCGTTCGAGAGTTAACCATTCTCCGGCACAGTTTCTCCCTGTAGAGGAACAGCTTACTTTTCTCCTTCCACAGTTGCTTGGTCTCCTCCGGAGCGTCTGGGTCAAGACGGGCATCGGCCTGGGTCAGCATTTCCTTCACCAAATGGACTGAGGGATCACTGTCTTGCGTCTCCGCCCAGTTGTAGTGGGGCAAGGGATTGAACGTCACGGAGCGCCTGTCCTTCACACGGTGGGAATACAGGGTAATCCCATGACGGTGGAACGCAGGGAGCTCAACTTCTTCCAGATCTTCTGGATCTTCCCCTACATCCGGTAAGTTCGGCATTCTAGACAGGGCATCCGCGTTGGCATTTGAGCGTCCTGCCCGGTATTTGATGGTGAATTCAAAATTGGACAGGCGGGCCATCCATCTCTGTTCCAGGGCACCGAGCCTTGCAGTGTCCAGGTGTGTCAACGGGTTGTTATCCGTGTACACAGTGAATTTGGAGGAGGCAAGGTAATGCTTGAAACGTTCGGTCACTGCCCACACTACTGCCAGGAACTCCAGCTTGAATGAGCTATAATTCTCAGGGTTCCTCTCCGTGGGCCGTAGCTTTCGGCTGGCGTAAGGGATTACCCGTTCTTTCCCTTGCTGGACCTGGGACAGTACGGCTCCTAGCCCGATGTTGCTTGCGTCCGTGTGGACGATAAAGGGCTGGCTGTAGTCTGGATATGCCAGGATTTCATCCCCCGTGAGGGCCATCTTCAGCTGGCAGAAGGACTCCTCTTCCAGCTTTTCCCACCTGAAGGGCGGCTTCTGGTTTTTGGCTTTCCGAGATTGACCTATCAGGAGGTCCTGCATAGGGGCTGCCATTTTGGTGAAACCAGGAATGAATCTTCGGTAGTAGCCTACCAACCCGAGGAACTGCCGCACTTCCTTTATGCTGGAGGGTCTTGGCCAGTCCTTAATTACGGTGATCTTATCAGGGTCGGGAGCCACTCCATCAGCACTCACCACGTGTCCCAGGTACTGCACCTTTGGTTTCAGGAGGTGACACTTGGAGGGTTTCACCTTTAGGCCGTAATTCGCCAGAGCTTCGAACACTTCTGCCAGGTGTTTCAGGTGGTCCTCGTAGGTCTTGGAATAGATGATGACATCGTCCAGGTATAACAGGACCGTCTCGAAGTTCCGGTGTCCCAGACAGCATTCCATCAACCGTTGGAAGGTTCCTGGTGCGTTGCAGAGCCCGAACGGCATACAGTTAAATTCGCTGAGACCCATCGGGGTGGTGAATGCGGTCTTCTCCCGGTCCGCCTCTGCTACAGGAACCTGCCAGTACCCGCTAGTGAGATCCAAAGTAGAGAAGAAGTTAGCAGATTTTAATGCAGCTAAGGACTCTTCTATCCTTGGTAACGGGTACGCATCTTTGTGTGTGATACGGTTGACCTTCCTGTAGTCTACACACATTCTCATAGTGTTGTCTTTCTTTTTCACTAAGACTAGTGGAGCTGCCCAGGGGCTACAGCTGTCCCTGATTACCCCAGCCTCCTTCATGTCTCTAAGCATCCCCTTGGCGTGTTAGTAGTGTGCCGGGGGTACGGGTCGGTATCTCTCCTTTATGGGAGGATGGTCTCCCGTGGGGATGTGGTGTTCTACCCCCTTTACTCGCCCGAAGTCTAGCGGGTGTTTACTAAACACTCTCTAGTACTCTCGAACCACCCGATAGACTCCCTGTTTCTGGTGTGAGGGAGTGGAGTCAGTACCCAAATGCAGTTGCTGACACCAGTCCTCCATTGGTTTCTTAGAGCCGTTACCTTCCTCTGGTTGAGATGGAGGCAAGGGTTCCACGGCCTGTACAGAATTCTGGTTTATGGTGAACAATTTGGCTAGCGTGGCATACCGGGGCAAGTGTACTTCTCTCTCCCCAATATTTATGATGCGAACGGGCACCCTCCCATGGCGTACATCGACCACCCCCCCGTGCTGTCAAAATGGTGGGCCTACTGTCTGAGTAGACGGGTTCTACCATTGCTTGGTAGTCTCTACCTCTTAGACCAATAGCTGCCCGGCACCAAATCATCATCTCACTTTTTGGGGGCATGGCAATAGGGAACGGGTCACACATTCTCACGCTACCTATCTCACCACCAGATAGTTCCACCTGTTGCCGCTTCATCAGTGCCCGGATCTCTTTTTGGAGCACACGCTGCTGGCCGGAACTGGCGCTCTTGGCAACCTGCTGTAAAATGAGAATCACCTCTGCAAGACAATTTTCAATCACATTAGTTCCCAAGGTTATTCTAGGGTGACTCTCATGACGGTCTATGTCCACTATTATCAGTCCTTGTGCCGCTAGTTCGACTTTACCGATCTTAATGGTCACCTCTTTGAATCCCACCTGCGGCACGGGCTGACCATTGCTGGCGATGATACTCAGGTCGTCATCTGGGTAGCGGGTTATGTCCGAGTCATTCCAGTACTGCTTGAAGAGCACGTACGGGATGGTGGTGACCTGTGACCCGGTGTCTAGTAGGGCACTCATAGGAATGCCATCCAGTACCACAGGCAAGATTGGACGTCCCCCTATGTATTTATCACGCCAGTTTGATGGGCCTGATGGTCTTATGCCTGGGGGTTGGCCCTCTCCCCAGATTGTGCCCGTTTAAATGACAGTACCTTGCTACATGTCCGGGTTGATTGCAGCGGCGGCAGATGGGTCGTCCGTCCTCGTTGTATCTGTCGCTGGGTCTTCCTCTGGCCGGTGGGGTCCTCCTCAGTCGGCGCCACGGGACGTCCTCCGGTCCGGATGCCAGCTGGATCTTTCCTGGAGAAGGGACCTGTAAAGACTGCACAGTTCTGGTTAGCGCGGCAACGCTCTTAGTCAGCTCTTGGACCTGATGGTGCAGGTCTGTAGCCGGGTCACTGTTTAAAGCCTGCGCATCAGCTCCCACAGGCCCTGCAGACAAGGGCGCCGTCTCCTGGTGGTAAGTGATAGCAGGGCGCCTGTGGGTCACAGCGCCACCTGGTGCCGGTTCTCGGAGCACCCGGATGGCTCTGTCCTTGAACTGTGCAAAGTCCAGGTCAGGGTCCTGTAAGGCCATTGCCCGCAACTGGGTTCGGTGGGCATTGCACAGTAGACCCTCAATAAATTGTTCAGTCAACAGCTTATCTTCATTTCCCACGCTGTCAGGGTCTGCCTGCTTAATGGCTCTCAGGGCCTCTTGTAGGTTTAGCGCATAGTCTCTTATACTCTCATGTGCCCGCTGTTTACACCCGTAAAATCTGAGCTTTATTTCGGCTGAGGTGCGGGTATCAAATGTGTCTTTCAGCCGGGCTAGTATTTCTCTGACAGTCCTCTTCCTCCCAGGTGGCCAGGACTTTACCTCCCTTTGGGCTGCCCCGATTAATTGGGCCACCAGGATGCTCACTTTTTGCTCTTCTGTGAGGGGGTACACCTGGAAGAGGCTATCCAGTCTTTCTCTAAAGTCATTTAGGGTATGTGACTCCCCTGAGTACTGGGGTAGCCAGGCTGCCCCCGGGATATAGGGCATGGTGAAGGGCATGACCGCAGCAGCGGTTGCGCTGGCGGTGGCTGTGGCAGTGGAGCTCCCCTTGGTATCCGGCATCCTCCTCCCCCCTAGTGGACCGTGGCCTACCTTGCGATGCTCTTCTTCCGTAGGCCGCGGCTCCACAGATCGTCGGGGTTGAGGACCTGGCGTCGCGCTCCGATGATGTCAGCGTCGCTCTTCCTTCCTTCCAGGACCTTGCGCAGCGTCAGAGCGTGGGGCGGAGCTTCGGATCTCGCGTGCTTTCGGCGTCCACGCCCCTCTTCTTCCCGTGCGGCGTCCCGAAGATGGCGTCCGAAGGCGGGAAACGGCTCCGGATGGCGGGAAACGACTCCGGACGGCGGGAAACTTCACCACAGGTAAGTTCAAAAAGTCTTTTTCAGGCACGCAGTACACGGTGGTTGCGGGCACGAAATCCTGCCGACTACGCCAAAGTTGACGCGCCCCCTGGGCCTGTGCTGTGCAGGGGGATACTCGGAGCCGGATCGCTGGGGGTTGTAGTCCTCCGTGGCGGTGACCCGGTCCGTGCCCAGGGCGGTCAAACCAGTGGCAGTCTATTTGTATTGGAATAAGTGTCCGACTACGCCACCCGTGGATTGCGGTCAGTGGGGACCGCCGCTGCGCTGCAGACCGCTGAGGCTGATGTTGTTCGCGCAGCCGAGTATGGGATGACTCCCCACGGGAGAAGTATTGCCTCAGGGCAGCTAATGTGGAAGATGATGGGAGTGATGGTGTGAGGGTCCCAGTGCTAATGGTGCAGGAGCGGCAAGGAATCACAGAGACGGGAGGTGCAGTTCAGGGTCTTTACTGATGGTACAA
Source organism: Phyllobates terribilis (assembly GCF_046119375.1). Classification (NCBI taxonomy): domain Eukaryota; kingdom Metazoa; phylum Chordata; class Amphibia; order Anura; family Dendrobatidae; genus Phyllobates; species Phyllobates terribilis. Next base: position 799,563 of record NW_027363111.1, read on the forward strand.
GGCAGACCCTCCCGGGAGTACTGGCTAGTATAAGGGGCCTGGTCAGTCTGCGAGCAAGCAGGAGTTCCCCTGGCCAGGTGGAGTTGTAGGCCTCCCCGTTTATCTGCACTCTTCCTGGCTACCTTGCTGTCAGCGGTTACAAGTAGCCCACGTCCCTGAGTATACCGTGTGGTGCTCACCCGTATGGCTGGTGACTTGGGGCCTTCTGTTAGCCTCCGCTCCTGGATGGCGGCGCTGGTCCCTTCTTTGTGACTGAGCCTCCGGGCTTCTATGGCCAGAGGACCTGGAATCCCCTGCCGGCTGGTTTCTGCTGCTGGGTATATATCAGTCCCCACAGCCTCGGACTCCTGTGTCCGGTTTTAGTGTCTTCGTCCAGGGCGAGCTCTGCTCAGCTCCAGCCCCTGGACTTCTGCTACTGCTCCTCCAGAGCTCCTGATCTTGCTTTCCCTGTGTCTGGAACTGTCTCCAGGGTCTGACTGCTCTGCTTGTTCTGCAGGCTCTGTCTCTGTCTGCTCTAATCCCGCCCCAGACCCAGTTTAAAAGGGCAGATTCCTCCCCTCCCAGGTCTGGGCGGACCGTGTTGCATGCTTAGGGATCCTGACCAGAGAAACCTCCCACTTGCTCTCAGACATAATATCTCTATTACTGTGGCAACCAGACCCCTGGGGTGTCACAGATGTTTACTGAACACCTGCGCGTATTCTTGAACCACCCGGTGTACATCCTGTTTCTGATGGGCAGAGTGGTGTCTGTCCCAACATGGAGCTGTTGACGCCAATCCTCCACCTGGGTTGCAGGGTCATCATCCTCCACTTCGTCTGGTGAGGTTAAGGACTCCGCCTTGTGAATGCAGTTGTTATTTACAGCATGTAATTTGGCAACAGTGGCATTACGTGGCAATCTGACCTCATCTTCCCCACAGTTGAGAAGACAGACGGACACCCTCCCATTGCGTACATCCACCACTCCTCTGGCAGTTAAGAGCGTGGGTCTGTGCTCGGAGCAAAGGGGTTCTACTACCGCCTGGTAGCTCTGTCCTCTAAGACCTATGGCGGCTCTACACCAGATAAGCATTTCATTTCATTGGGGGGATCACAATGGGTATGGGGTCCGTCACCCGCACATTACCAATTTCACCATCTGTTAACCTTACTTGCTGTTGTTACATCAGGACTCGGATCTCCTTCTGCAGCGCCCTCCTCTGTCCTGGTCTGGCAGTGTCAGCTATCTGTTGGAGTAAGAACACAACTTCTCCCAAACAGTTACCAACTACAGTATGTTAGTGCCTAGTGCCATATACGGATTGGTATCATCAGGACTAGTCTCTACTACAATTAGTCCCTGGTCCTTCAGCTCCACTCTCCCCACCTTTATTGTCACATTGTTAACCCCGATTAGGTTAAGGGGGAGTCCATTTGAGGCATAAACAGAAAGATTTGGAGCTGGCGGACGTAGGTCGTCCATGGACCAGAACCTCTTGTTGAGGACGTCAGGCATTATGGTTACCTGAGATCCTGTGTCCAGCAGAGCATGCATCAGGATGCCGTCCAGCACAATGGACAGGAAAGGTCTTCCTCCGACAAACCTGTTGTACCAGTCTGAGGGGCCTCTCTGAGTTAATCCTGGGTGTCGGCCCTCGGCCCCAGGGTTTTCTCATTTAAAGGACAATTCTGGGTGGTATGTCCGGTCTTGCGGCAGCGGTAGCAGGCAGGATCCTTCTGTGGACGGTGCTGGTCACTGATCCTCGTAGAGGGTGGTGTTGTCCTCCTCCTCCTTCGCATCCAGGGGACATCCTCAGGGCTATCGGCTAACAGGATTTTCCCTCCTTCCACGGGCTCCGTCCGCAGCTGCAGAGCACTCAGCACAGTGGTCAGGGTTTTGCTCAACTGGCGCACTTCAGAGCGCAGACTGTCCAGCTCTCTAGGGGACGTTGCTGGAACCTTGGCTTCAGCAGCCACTGGGGAAAAGGTGGGTGTAGCAGGCACTGGGGTAGCCCCACCCTGGTAACATTGGATGGCATTTGTTTCCAGGGGCTGCAGTCCTTTTATAGCCATGTCCTTAAGATTGTCAAAGGTGGCATCTGGATGATCTAAGGACCACCAACGCACAGTCCTGCTCTCCTCTGGAGACCTCAGTCCCCGGACAAACTGTTCCTTCAGCATTTTGTTTTCATTTTCGATGCTGGTTGGACTAACCTGTTTCAAAGCCTGCAGGGCCCCTTGTAGACGCCAGGCATATCCCGAACATTGTCCTCCGGCTGTTGGGAACAGTTGTAGAACCTCATCCGGAGGTCCACCTCAGTATGATCCTCAAAAACAGTCTGTAGCTTTTTAAAGATTGCGGACACTGACTCCTGGTCTGCGGCCGACCATGTTTCCACTTCCCGTTCCGCAGCACCAGTCAGTTGTCCTAATACAACAGCGGCCCTCTGCTTGCCTGTCATAGAGTACATGTCCAAGATACCCCATATCTTCCGTTTGAATCCAGACAGGGTATCTGGTTTGCCGTTGTACTGGGGGAGCCACTTTGCTCCAGGAATGTACGGTAGAGTTATGGGGATGACAGGAGTTACAGGCGCTGCTGGTGGAGCGGCTGCCTCGGCCTGCCCGGCGTCGGGTGCGGGTTAAACATCAGGGCCGTTAACCGGCATTCCGGTGTCGTGCTGTTCCTCGGACATTCTGACGCCCCCCTAGCGAACCGTGGCCTACCTTCTTTTTTTTTTTCTTCGGGTAGGCCGCAGCTCCGCAGGTGCCGGTCGTCTTCGTGAACTTGCGTCGCTTGCGTCTTACGTCAGAGTGTTTAGCGACGCTCCTTCCAGGACCTAGCGCTTCCTGGTTTGACGTTGAGGCATGGGGCGTGTCCGGGGCTTTGCGCGCTTTTGCAGGTACGCCCCTCACTTTCCCGCAGTTACGCCCTTCTTCTCGCTCGGCGGCCCAACAGTGGCGGCAATCTTCACCACAGTTTAACATACACAGTTTTTAATTAAAGGCGCACATTACCCAGTGGCAACGGGCATAACACTTCGTCATTGCAGCGGGCACGGAATCCTGTTCGTGACGCCAGGAAAGAGAATGTAGAGCCCAGGGGGGAATGGGGAGAACTCGGCGCCCAGGCCTTGTTACGGCCTGACCCTGGGGGATGTCGCGGTGGTCGGCTCCGGGGCCGTACCCTGGGCCTCTCTTTTAAAAGGGTGAATGATTATATTATTAAGTTCGTGACGCCACCTGTGGTGTCTGGTGAGGATCACCAGCGCTGCGGCAGCCCACTGAGGCCGGTGTTAAGGCAGCTTGCGTGGTATAGCTCCCCACAGGTGGAGCTAGGCCTCAGGGCAGCGGGGATTTAAGGATGCAGGACAGATGGGACCCAGCCGGGTCAGAGCAAGAACAGGGACAGACACAATAGTCCCTTCAGTACCTTTTACTAATGGAAATTCAGGCACGTCCCAGAGCACTGTAGGGTGAAGGGTGCATATCAGGATCCTCCCCAGTGAGCGGGTGTAGGGCCTCCTGTTTCTTGCCTTTGTGTGGTAAGTTTCTGACCTGCCTGGAGGTAGGCCTAACCTGGTTTCTGTACTGCACCGGCTGACTTTGTGGTAGGGCCTTCTCTTGGACCACGCGCTCCCAGCTTGTGGGGCCTCCGTGACTCCTGGCTCTGTTACTTATCAGCTCTTAGGTGATCCTGGGACTTGAAGTCTTCCAGGGATTCCGGTTATGTCCTACTGGGTCATAGAGATCCCGGTAAGCTCGGACCTGGTTCCAGTATATGCTTTCTGGAGTGAGCTTGTACAGCTCCTCTGCCCCCAATGTTACTCACTTTCCACTCGCCTTCGGCCACGCTCGGGCCCTCAGTAGGCTATACACACTAGCGGCAGCTTGCCGCGCTTCACCGATCTTATGGCGCCGGCACACCTTGAGCTCTAACTGAGCTACATCTGCATCTGGACTGGGTTCCACTGCAGGCTGACCTCTCTCAGACTTGACTCTCTGTAGACTCCAGACTAGACTGAGCTCGACTCTGTATTCAGGTCTGTACTTGCTGAACTCTCCAGAGGAACTGACTGCCTAGCTCCACCTTCCCTACTTAATTCCCTAACGGGCTCCCTCTGGTGGTCTGAGGTGGAAGGTGGAGGTGTGTGCATGCTGTGAGGGCCTCTTGTGGAGGAATCCGTTAATGCACCCTCTAGGATCTGTGGCTCCAAGCACAGCTGGGCGCCACACTGTTCCTGGTGGCTTCCTTGCTTCCTCCTGCAAACCTGTGTGAATCTCCTGTTACCTGCTCCCTGAGATTCTGCTGCATACACTTGTTACCAGCATTCCTCCTTCTCCTGGCTGCTCATGCTGCCTCCTCTGAGCCTCAGTCCCCACCTGCATTTGCTAACACGTAAGCTGGTTTCTGTTCTGACTCTCCTTCGTTAATTAGTTGCAGAGCACGGTACTGTGCTGCACTATCTGAGACTTCCTACCCAGGCCTCCCTGGATGATCTAATATATTGTATGGACTTACTTACATATATATATATATATATATATATATATATATGACTCACCACCCGGGCCAGTGCTGCAGTGCGGCGCGCGTGCGCGCGGGGGATACCCGGAGCCGGATCCGATGGGGGTAGTAGTCTTCGTGTGGCGGTGACCCGGTCCGCGCCCAGGGTGGTCAAACTAAGTGGCGGTTATTGGTATGATGGTATTAGTGTCCGACTACGCCACCCGTTGAATGCGGTTATGAAACCGCCGCTGCAGGGCAGACCGCTGAGGCCGGTGGTATAGGTGTGCAGCAATGTTGATATAACCCCCAACGGGAGAGGTAGGCCTCAGGGCAGCGGATGTGGATGATGTTGGGAGTGATGGTGTGGATGTCCCAGCACTAACGGTGCGACAAGGAAGCACGGAAACGCGAGGGTACAGTTCAGGGCCTTTACTGATGGTACAAGGCAAATTCCCCCGGGAGTACTGGCTAGTAGTTGGGGCCTGGTTAGTCTGCGAGTAAGCCGGAGTTCCCCTGGCCAGGTGGAGTTGTAGGCCTTCCCGTTAGTCTGTACCCTTCCTGGCTACCCTGCTTTCGGCGGTTACAAGTAGCCCACGTCCCTGGGTATACCGTGTGGTGCTCACCCGTATGGCTGGTGACCTGGGGCCTCCTGTTAGCCTCCGCTCTGGGATGGCGGTGCTGGTCCCTTCGTTGTGACTGAGCCTCCGGGCTTTTATGGCCAGAGGACCTGGAATCCCCTGCCGGATGGATTCTGCCTCTGGGTATATCTTAGTCCCCACAGCCTCGGACTCCTGTGTCCGGTTTTAGTACCTTCTCCCAGGGCGAGCTCTGCACAGCTCCAGCCCCTGGCGCTTCTCCTTGGCTCCTACAGAGCTCCAGATGCCTATCTGTCCCTGTTTCTGCGTGTCCAGACCAGACTCCGTCTCTGTCTGGAACTCCTCTCTCTAACCCTGCTTCAGCCCCAGTTTATATAGGGGAAGTTCTTCCCCTCCCAGGACTGGGCAGGAGGTGTGGCATGCTTAGGATTCCTGCCCAGGAGACCTCCCACCTGCTCACAGACGTAATACTGCTATTACTGTGGAAACCAGACCCCTGGGGTGCCACATTCCCCCCTAGTGAAATTTAGTACTCCCGGACTAAACATAACAGGGTATAAACAGTAACAATTAAATACATGAGATGGTCACGGCGTGTCCGTAACCGGGAAGCAATAAGGGTGTCCATTTCACCAAAGATCAGGGAGCCGTAACCAGGTAGGGGTCTGTCCTGCCCCGAGTCTTTAACAGTCTGTAGTCCAATCCTGGGTTACGCTCCAAACATATTTACAACAGAGTTCCGGTTGCTCACTGTCCATAACCTGTCAGTCCATATAAAGAAATCTGTAACTGAAAAACATAATTAGCAACGGCTACAACAAAACAGGTAACCATAAAATAGTTAAAGCAACTAGCCAACTTAGATTCTCCAACGTACGGGCATCTGGCCTCTGGTAACCCTAGTGGACCTACGGAGCTCACTCACTGGTCCTGCACTACAGGGTGTAGGAGGTGTTATGGGCAGGCTGGGCAGCTTTCTGCGCACTCTTTGGCTCACTAGGGGCACGGCAGGCTCACTACTAGCAGAGGGTTGATCCTCCTGTACTGCTGGTGTGGACTCTTCTGCCTCTTGGGCCGGCTGCTCTTCCAGCTCTTCCGGTTCCTCTATAGGCACTTGCGGGGCTGGTTGGAGAAAGGTGAGGACGGGTACCACGACAGCACCGTTTACTTGTGTCCAAGACCGGGGGAAGTTTCCGAGTACAGTCCTGATCATTTCTTCCCTTTCCTCTGCGGGTTGACGGTTTTCTTGATCTTCTTCAGGGCTTTGCAGCTGCTCGGGACACTTCTTCAGGTGGTCTCTGGAGACAACGGCTGTGGTTTCTCCTCCATCCTTACTGATCACGCAAATCTTTGGGCTCTCATGGCTTGATGGCAGTACGGTGTACGGGTCCTTCTCCCACTGGTCGTCCAACTTGTCGAGCCGTCTTTTCCTCTTCAAGACCTGCTCTCCAGGTACCAGGGGAACAGCGGGAGCATACTGATTATAAGCCCTCTCTTGCCTTTCTCTAGCTTGAGACAGACTTCGCTCCACGCTCTCCTGCACTTTCCGATACTGCTGCCGCCCTGTATCCCAGTCTGCCTCTGGCGAGGTGTCCTCGGGCGTCAGGACTCCCATATCCAGGTCGATAGGCAGCTTACCAGGTCTCGCTCTCATTAGGTAAGCCGGGGTACAGTTGGTAGAACCTACAGGGATGTGGTTGTATAGGTCCACCAGATCAGGCAGCTTCTCAGGCCACATACTGCGTTCTTCCAGGGGCAATGTTTTCAGGAGGTCTATCACCACCTGGTTCATCTTCTCGCAGAGTCCATTAGTGTGTGGGTGATAGGGCGTTGTTCTTATCTTCGTGCAGCCATACAGGTTGCAGAACTCCTGGAAGACTTCCGCTTCGAAGGCTGGCCCTTGGTCTGTCAGCACTTGGTCCGGGTACCCGTGTGGACGGCAGAAGTGCTGCTGGAAGGCTCTAGCTGCTGTTTGAGCCGTTAAGTCCTTGACCGGGACCACCACCAGGAACCGGGAGTAATGATCTACGATTGTGAGGGCATAGACATACCCAGATCTGCTTGGAGCCAGTTTCACATGGTCCAGGGCTACCAGTTCCAGTGGCTGTCGGGTGATGATGGGCTGCAAGGGAGTCTTCTGGCTGGCACGGTCCTTCCTTCTTAGGTGGCACGGTCCACAGTCTCTGCACCACCTCTCGATGGCTCCTCTCATGCCTACCCAGTAGAACCGTTCACGCAACAAGAACTCCAGCTTCTTCCACCCGAAATGTCCTGCTCCGTTGTGGTACGCCTCCAGAATCATAGCCGCGTCTCGTCTGGGGACCACTACCTGCCAGGTCAACTCATGTGTTCGAGAGTTAACCATTCTCCGGCACAACTTCTCCCTGTAGAGGAACAGCCTACTTTTCTCCTTCCACAGTTGCTTAGTCTCCTCTGGGGCGTCTGGGTCCAGACTGGCATCGGCTTGGGTCAGCATTTCCTTCACCAGACGGACTGCGGGATCACTGTCTTGCGTCTCCGCCCAGTTGTAGTGGGGCAAGGGATTGAACGTCGCGGAGCGCCTGTCCTTCACACGGTGGGAATACAGGGTAATCCCATGACGGTGGAACGCAGGGAGCTCAACTTCTTCCAGATCTTCTGGATCTTCCCCTACGTCCGGTAAGTTCGGCATTCTAGACAGGGCATCCGCGTTGGCATTGGAGCGTCCTGCCCGGTATTTGATGGTGAATTCAAAGTTGGACAGGCGAGCCATCATATCTGTTCCAGAGCACCGAGCCTTGCAGTGTCCAGGTGTGTCAACGGGTTGTTATCCGTGTACACGATGAATTTGGAGGAGGCAAGGTAATGCTTGAAACGTTCGGTCACTGCCCACACTACTGCCAGGAACTCCAGCTTGAATGAGCTATAATTCTCAGGGTTCCTCTCGGTGGGTCGTAGCTTTCGGCTAGCGTAAGCGATTACCCGTTCTTTTCCTTGCTGGATCTGGGACAGCACGGCTCCTAGCCCGATGTTGCTTGCGTCCGTGTGGAGGATGAAGGTCTGGCTGTAGTCTGGATATGCCAGGATTTCATCCCCCGTGAGGGCCATCTTCAGCTGGCAAAAGGACTCCTCTTCCAGCTTTTCCCACCTGAAGGGCGGCTTCTGGTTTTTGGCTTTTCGAGATTGACCTATCAGGAGGTCCTGCATAGGGGCTGCCATTTTGGTGAAACCGGGAATGAATCTTCGGTAGTAGCCTACCAACCCGAGGAACTGCCGCACTTCCTTTATGCTGGAGGGTCTTGGCCAGTCCTTAATCACGGTGATCTTATCAGGGTCAGGAGCCACTCCGTCAGCACTCACCACGTGTCCCAGGTATTGCACCTTTGGTTGCAGGAGGTGACACTTGGAGGGTTTCACCTTTAGGCCGTAGTTTGCCAGAGCTTCGAACACTTCTGCCAGGTGTTTCAGGTGGTCCTCGTAGGTCTTGGAATAGACGATGACATCGTCCAGGTATAACAGGACCGTCTCGAAGTTCCGGTGTCCCAGACAGCATTCCATCAACCGTTGGAAGGTTCCTGGTGGGTTGCAGAGCCCGAACGGCATACAGTTAAATTCGCTGAGACCCATCGGGGTGGTGAATGCGGTCTTCTCCCGGTCTGCCTCTGCTACAGGAACCTGCCAGTACCCGCTAGTGAGATCCAAAGTAGAGAAGAAGTTAGCAGATTTTAATGCAGCTAAGGACTCTTCTATCCTTGGTAACGGGTACGCATCTTTGTGTGTGATACGGTTGACCTTCCTGTAGTCTACACACATTCTCATAGTGTTGTCTTTCTTTTTCACTAAGACTAGTGGAGCTGCCCAGGGGCTACAGCTGTCCCTGATTACCCCGGCCTCCTTCATGTCTCTAAGCATCCCCTTGGCGTGTTGGTAGTGTGCAGGGGGTACGGGTCGGTATCTCTCCTTTATGGGAGGATGGTCTCCCGTGGGGATGTGGTTTTCTACCCCCTTTACTCGCCCGAAGTCTAACGGGTGTTTACTAAACACTCTCTCGTACTCTTGAACCACCCGATAGACTCCCTGTTTCTGGTGTGAGGGAGTGGAGTCAGTACCCAAATGTAGTTGCTGACACCAGTCCTCCATTGGTTTCTTAGAGCCGTTACCTTCCTCTGGTTGAGATGGAGGCAAGGGTTCCACGGCCTGTACAGAATTCTGGTTTATGGTGAACAATTTGGCTAGCGTGGCATACCGGGGCAGGTGTACTTCTCTCTCCCCGATATTTATGATGCGAACGGGCACCCTCCCATGGCGTACATCGACCACCCCCCGTGCTGTCAAAATGGTGGGCCTACTGTCTGAGTAGACGGGTTCTACCATTGCTTGGTAGTCTCTACCTCTTAGACCAATAGCCGCCCGACACCAAATCATCATCTCACTTTTTGGGGGCATGGCAATAGGGAACGGGTCACACATTCTCACGCTACCTATCTCACCACCAGATAGTTCCACCTGTTGCCGCTTCATCAGTGCCCGGATCTCTTTTTGGAGCACACGCTGCTGGCCGGAACTGGCGTTCTTGGCCACCTGCTGTAAAATGAGAATCACCTCTGCAAGACAATTTTCAATTACATTGGTTCCCAGGGTGATTCTAGGGTGACTCTCATGACGGTCTATGTCCACTATAATCAGTCCTTGTGCCGCCAGTTCGACTTTACCGATTTTAATGGTCACCTCCTTGAATCCCACCTGCGGCACGGGCTGACCATTGCTGGCGATGATACTCAGGTCATCGTCTGGGTAGCGGGTTATGTCCGAATCATTCCAGTACTGCTTGAAGAGCACGTACGGGATGGTGGTGACCTGTGACCCAGTGTCTAGTAGGGCACTCATAAGAATGCCATCCAGTACCACAGGCAAGATTGGACGTCCCCCTACGTATTTATCATGCCAGTTTGATGGGCCTGATGGTCTTATGCCTGGGGGTTGGCCCTCTACCCCAGGTTGTGCCCGTTTAAATGACAGTACCTGCCACATGTCCGGGTTGATTGCAGAGGCGGCAAATAGGTCGTCCGTCCTCGTTGTATCGATCGCTGGGTCTTCCTCTGGCCGGTGGGGTCCTCCTTGGTCGGCGCCACGGGATGTCCTCCGGTCCGGATGCCAGCTCGATCTTCCCTGCAGTAGAAACCTGTAAAGACTGCACAGTTCGGGTTAGCGCGGCAACGCTTTTAGTTAGCTCTTGGACCTGATGGTCCAGGTCTGTAGCCGGGTCACTGTTTAAAGCCTGCGCATCAGCTCCCACAGGCCCTGCAGACAAGGGCGCCGTCTCCTGGTGATAAGTGATAGCAGGGCGCCTGTGGGTCACAGCGCCACCTGGTGCCGGTTCTCGGAGCACCCGGATGGCTCTGTCCTTGAACTGTGCAAAGTCCAGGTCAGGGTCCTGTAAGGCCATTGCCCGCAACTGGGTTCGGTGGGCATTGCACAGTAGACCCTCAATGAATTGTTCAGTCAACAGCTTATCTTCATTTCCCACGCTGTCAGGGTCTGCCTGCTTAATGGCTCTCAGGGCCTCTTGTAGGTTTAGAGCATAGTCTCTTATACTCTCATGTGCCCGTTGTTTGCACCCATAAAATCTTAGTTTTATTTCGGCTGAGGTGCGGGTGTCAAATGTGTCTTTCAGCCGGGTTAGTATGTCTCTGACAGTCCTCTTCCTCCCAGGTGGCCAGGACTTTACCTCCCTTTGGGCTGCCCCGATTAATTGTGCCACCAGGATGCTCACTTTTTGCGCCTCCGTGAGGGGATACACCTGGAAGAGGCTATCCAGCCTTTCTCTGAAGTCATTTAGGGTATGTGACTCACCTGAGTACTGGGGTAGCCAGGCTGCCCCCGGGATATAGGGCATGGTGAAAGGCATGACCGCAGCAGTGGTGGCGCTGGCGGCGGCTGTGGCGGTGAAGCTCTCCTCCGTATCCGACATCCTCCACACCCTAGTGGACCATGGCCTACCTTGCGATGATCCTCTTCCGTAGGCCGCGGCTCCGCAGTGGATCGTCAGGGTTGAGGACCTTCCGTCGCGCTCCTGTGACGTCGGCGTCTGCTGGGCTCCTTCCAGGACCTTACGCAACGTCCGGACGTGAGGCGGGGCTTCAGTTCTCGCGGGCTTTCGGAGTCCACGCCCCTCTTCTTCCCGCGCGGCGCCCTCAAGATGGCGTCCAATGGCGGGAAAACTCCACGGATGGCGGGAAGAAGGCAAAAGATGGCGTCGGATGGCGGGAATCGGCTCCAGATGGCGGGAAACGACTCCGGACGGCGGGAAACTTCACCACAGGTAAGTATAAAAGTCTCTTTTTTTTCAGGCACGCAGTACCCGGTGGTTGCGGGCACGTAATCCTGCCGACTACGCCAAAGTTGACTCACCCCCTGGGCCAGTGCTGTAGTGCAGCGCGCGTGCGCGCGGGGGATACCCGGAGCCGGATCCGATGGGGGTAGTAGTCTTCGTGTGGCGGTGACCCGGTCCGCGCCCAGGGTGGTCAAACTAAGTGGCGGTTATTGGTATGATGGTATTAGTGTCCGACTACGCCACCCGTTGAATGCGGTTATGAAACCGCCGCTGCAGGGCAGACCGCTGAGGCCGGTGGTATAGGTGTGCAGCAATGTTGATATAACCCCCAACGGGAGAGGTATGGCCTCAGGGCAGCGGATGTGGATGATGTTGGGAGTGATGGTGTGGATGTCCCAGCACTAACGGTGCAACAAGGAAGCACGGAAACGCGAGGGTACAGTTCAGGGCCTTTACTGATGGTACAAGGCAAATTCCCCCGGGAGTACTGGCTAGTAGTTGGGGCCTGGTTAGTCTGCGAGTAAGCCGGAGTTCCCCTGGCCAGGTGGAGTTGTAGGCCTTCCCGTTAGTCTGTACCCTTCCTGGCTACCCTGCTTTCGGCGGTTCTGCTGCTGGGTATATCTTAGTCCCCACAGCCTCGGACTCCTGTGTCCGGTTTTAGTACCTTCTCCCAGGGCGAGCTCTGCACAGTTCCAGCCCCTGGCGCTTCTCCTTGGCTCCTACAGAGCTCCAGATGCCTATCTGTCCCTGTTTCTGCGTGTCCAGACCAGACTCCGTCTCTGTCTGGAACTCCTCTCTCTAACCCTGCTTCAGCCCCAGTTTATATAGGGGAAGTTCTTCCCCTCCCAGGACTGGGCAGGAGGTGTGGCATGCTTAGGATTCCTGCCCAGGAGACCTCCCACCTGCTCACAGACGTAATACTGCTATTACTGTGGAAACCAGACCCCTGGGGTGCCACATATATATATATCCGTGTATGGACTTGATAAAGACTTACTTGCTTTCAAGCATCCTCAAGTGTGAACTGCGCTTTACAGACTGCTCCGCTAATTACATTTCCCCTGAGTGTTTATGGACTTTGAGTTTTCGTCTGCACTTGTTTGAAACACCGTCTGTTTATAATATAGACTTTGCCACCTATAAACTGTGTTCTGTAGTATCTTTGTTCCGCGCAAGAAGACTCCTGAGTTATACATTATAATTATTACAGGATACTCTAGCCAGTAAAGGAGTCTGCTGGAACAATGTCTGCAGAAAGCAAATTAGAGCAGGTGTACGCCATAATTAGATCTTTGCAGAAAGATGTGGAAGGGCTGAAAAAAAACCACAATGAACAAGTGTTTGGACAAACTTTACAGGACCAAAGTACCCAAATGGCAGCCCAGGAAAACAAACTTGTGGGCTTGGAGTCCCAGTACGGACGAGCTTTCCAGGATATTAGTACGCAAATGGCGGCACAAGTGACTTTATCCTCTGGGCTACCGCCACCAGCTAGGTCACCTAAGTTGCCTCCATTCAGATTTAATGGTGATCGCGACAAATTTCGTGGCTTTGTGAATCAGTGTATGCTATATTTTGATGTGCATGCTGACCGCTTCCTTACTGATAGATCCAAAGTATTGTGTGTAATTATGCTGCTGATCTCACGAGCGCTCGCCTGTGCAAATCCGATGATCGAGTCTCGTGATCCACGGTTAAATAATTTGGATGAGTTCTTAGCTGCTATGGCATTAATGTTTTATGACCCTAACCGCCGTGCAACCGCTGAGTCTGCTTTACTATCTTTACGCCAGGGTAAATGTTCTGTTATTGAATATGCTACTGAATTTAGGAGATTAGAGGTAGATACGAATTGGAACAGTTATGCGCAATTACCTGTTTTTAAGAGAGGTCTGTCTAGCATTGTAAAAGATGAATTAGCCCGTTCAGAGTCACCACAAGAACTAGAAGCGTTTATACAGCATTGTGTACGCATAGACATACGCCTTACTGAATGTAGGCAGGAGAAATTGGCTGTATTTAACGGTATGTCTAACTTTTCCCTTCCTCCCAAAGAGCCTGCAGTAAAACATCTCCGGAGGTAGAGGAGGCGCCCATGCAAATAGATTCTGTGCAGAGGCGTGAGAGTAATGAGCGCCGGGAGCACTGCCTGCGAGAGAGGCTATGTTTCTACTGCCACCAATCTGACGACTTTCTAATCAACTGTCCCATGCAGCCTAACAAGGTGCTAGCAGCGGTAGGAGAGTATGATAACACTGATGATGAATCTGACATCTCTGAATGTAGCCTGCCATTAAATGCTGTATTCCGTTCTCTCTCTATGACTACACCTCCTGGGGAGATGAAGGAAAAGAACTCTCACTGTTCACTCCCTATTAAGATCCTATGTTCAGGACAGTGGATTTCCAGTGCAGCTATGATTGACTCTGACGCAGGGAGCAATTTTATGGATATTACATTTGACAAAGAACATGGCATTGAGATACAGCGAAGAGCCTCTCCGATTTCCATGGAAACAGTGGATGGGTCACCTTTAATCTCCGGGCCTGAGGATCAGGAGACTGTACCTCTTGAGATTTTGTCCATACCCCAGTCCTTGTAACGCAAGCGCAAATATGCAGCCAATGCCCCACAGGCCACACTACTAAATTCACACATTTCACAACTGCTTGCTCTCGAAATGTTGCCTTTTAGGCTCGTGGAGATGGAAGCATTCCGCAACCTGATGGCGGCAGCCGTCCCTCGGTACTCGGTCCCCAGCCGCCACTATTTCTCCCGGTGTGCTGTCCTTGCATTACACAAGCACGTGTCCCAAAACATTAGTTGTGCCCTCAACAACGCAGTTACTGGGAAAGTCCACCTAACCACGGACACATGGACAAGTGCTTGTGGGCAGGGACAGTACATCTCGCTGACGGCACACTGAGTTAACAAAGTGGAAGCCGGGGCTCAGTCGGACCTTGGGACGGAACACGTCGTCCCGACGCCAAGGATTGCGGGCCCTAGGTCAATCAGGGTTGCCCCCACAGTCTACAGCTCCTGCACCACATCCTCCTCAGCCTCCTCCTCCTCTTTAGCCTACATCTCCGAAAAGACCACATCAGTCACAAGCTGGAAGCACTGCCTCGGCCAAACGGCAACAGGCTGTGCTGAAGCTAATATACTTAGGTGTCAAACTGCACAATGCTGAAGAGTTGTGGACAGCTCTGAAAGAGCAGGCAGATCTGTGGCTCACACCGCTGAACATACAGCCAGGCATGGTCATGTGTAACAATGGCCGGAACCTGGTGGCGGCTCTGAGGCGAGGCGAGCTCACACACGTACCATGCCTGGCCCATATACTTAACCTCGTGATTCAGCGGTTTCACAAATCCTACCCGGAGCTGCCGGATCTGCTTGTTAAAGTACGCCGCCTGTGTGCCCATTTTAGAATGTCAGCTACAGCTTACGCCGCCCTTGCCATGTTTCAGCAGCGTTTGCAGCTTCCGGCTCACAGACTGGTGTATGTTGTCCCCACGCATTGGAACTCTACACTGCAGATGTTGGGAAGGATTTGTGAGCAGAAGAGGGCAGTTGTTGAGTACCAGCATCAACAAGGCCGTCGGTATTCAGTTCAGACTCCACACATAAGACCTCAGGAGTGGACATGGATGTCAGACATCCTCCAAAACTTTGAGGACTGCACCAAGATGGTGAGCGGCGATGATGCCATAATTAGCGTCACCATCCCGCTTCTCTGTCTTCTGAAATGCTCTCTGCTCACAAAGAGGATGCATTGCAGGCGGAGCACGATGAGATGGAGCAAGGGTGATTATACACAGCCCAGCCTCATCCCAACGTGGATTGGGGGACAAT
The DNA here is from genome assembly GCF_046119375.1 of Phyllobates terribilis. Lineage (NCBI taxonomy): Eukaryota > Metazoa > Chordata > Amphibia > Anura > Dendrobatidae > Phyllobates > Phyllobates terribilis. The sequence continues at coordinate 814,818 of NW_027363111.1, forward strand.
GAGGAAGAGAAGGAGGAGGAAAAACAAGAGGTAGTTTTATGCGCTATAGACGGTACTACCTGCACAGCTGTCATACCGTCTGTTCAGCTTGGATGGCCAGAGGACAGAGAGGAGGAGGAGGAGAGCATGGTCAGTCATCCTCTTGGTGAGGACACGGAAATCTTGCCTGTTAGCAGTCTGGCACGCATGGCTGAGTTTGTTATGCTGCCTTTCCCATGACCCTCACGTTCTCAAAATTTTGGGTGACAGTTATTACTGGTTGGTGACACTTCTAGACCCACGCTGCAAGGAGAACTTTATATCTCTTATTTCTGAGGCGAACAGGTCTGCAAAAATGGGGCTGTATCAGAAAGCCCTTGTTGCGGAACTATTAAAAAAATTCCCATCTGAAAATGCTGGCGGCAGAGGTCACACTTCGTTGGACAACCAAGGAGTACAGACGAGAGAGACACAACTTCAATCCAGCAGAGGCAGGGGAACACTGTCAAGGTTCTGGGAAAATTTTCTCAGCCCCTCCCATCGCACAAGCCCTGAGGCGCGGGGTACTCTCACAAGTAGTACAAAGTTTGGGAAGACGCTGAGGAAGTACCTTGCCGACCGTACCAACTTCCTCCATGATTCCTCTGTGCCTTATAATTATTGGGTATCCAAGCTGGATATGTGGAATAAACTGGCTCTCTATGCCTTGGAGGTCCTGGCCTGCCCTGCCGCCAACGTTTTATCAGAGCAGGTTTTTAGTGCCGCTGCTGGAATTATCATAGAATCATAGAATGGTAGAGTTGGAAGGGACCTCCTGGGTCATCTCGTACAACCCCCTGCTCAAAGCAGGATTCACTAAAGCAGATATCTGTCCAGCCTCTGTTTGAAGACTTGTTGAATTGTTCAGTCAACAGCTTATCTTCATTTCCCACGCTGTCAGGGTCTGCCTGCTTAATGGCTCTCAGGGCCTCTTGTAGGTTTAGCGCATAGTCTCTTATACTCTCATGTGCCCGCTGTTTACACCCGTAAAATCTGAGCTTTATTTCGGCTGAGGTGCGGGTATCAAATGTGTCTTTCAGCCGGGCTAGTATTTCTCTGACAGTCCTCTTCCTCCCAGGTGGCCAGGACTTTACCTCCCTTTGGGCTGCCCCGATTAATTGGGCCACCAGGATGCTCACTTTTTGCTCTTCTGTGAGGGGGTACACCTGGAAGAGGCTATCCAGTCTTTCTCTAAAGTCATTTAGGGTATGTGACTCCCCTGAGTACTGGGGTAGCCAGGCTGCCCCCGGGATATAGGGCATGGTGAAGGGCATGACCGCAGCAGCGGTTGCGCTGGCGGTGGCTGTGGCAGTGGAGCTCCCCTCGGTATCCGGCATCCTCCTCCCCCCTAGTGGACCGTGGCCTACCTTGCGATGCTCTTCTTCCGTAGGCCGCGGCCCCAGAGTCGATCGTCGGGGTTGAGGACCTGACGTCGCGCTCCGATGACGTCAGCGTCGCTCTTCCTTCCTTCCAGGACCTTGCGCAGCGTCAGAGCGTGGGGCGGAGCTTCGGATCTCGCGCGCTTTCGGCGTCCACGCCCCTCTTCTTCCCGTGCGGCGTCCCGAAGATGGCGTCCGAAGGCGGGAAACGGCTCCGGATGGCGGGAAACGACTCCGGACGGCGGGAAACTTCACCACAGGTAAGTTCAAAAAGTCTTTTTCAGGCACGCAGTACCCGGTGGTTGCGGGCACGAAATCCTGCCGACTACGCCAAAGTTGACGCGCCCCCTGGGCCTGTGCTGTGCAGGGGGATACTCGGAGCCGGATCGCTGGGGGTTGTAGTCCTCCGTGGCGGTGACCCGGTCCGTGCCCAGGGCGGTCAAACCAGTGGCAGTCTATTTGTATTGGAATAAGTGTCCGACTACGCCACCCGTGGATTGCGGTCAGTGGGGACCGCCGCTGCGCTGCAGACCGCTGAGGCTGATGTTGTTCGCGCAGCCGAGTATGGGATGACTCCCCACGGGAGAAGTATTGCCTCAGGGCAGCTAATGTGGAAGATGATGGGAGTGATGGTGTGAGGGTCCCAGTGCTAATGGTGCAGGAGCGGCAAGGAATCACAGAGACGGGAGGTGCAGTTCAGGGTCTTTACTGATGGTACAAGGCAGACCCTCCCGGGAGTACTGGCTAGTATAAGGGGCCTGGTCAGTCTGCGAGCAAGCAGGAGTTCCCCTGGCCAGGTGGAGTTGTAGGCCTCCCCGTTTATCTGCACTCTTCCTGGCTACCTTGCTGTCAGCGGTTACAAGTAGCCCACGTCCCTGAGTATACCGTGTGGTGCTCACCCGTATGGCTGGTGACTTGGGGCCTTCTGTTAGCCTCCGCTCCTGGATGGCGGCGCTGGTCCCTTCTTTGTGACTGAGCCTCCGGGCTTCTATGGCCAGAGGACCTGGAATCCCCTGCCGGCTGGTTTCTGCTGCTGGGTATATATCAGTCCCCACAGCCTCGGACTCCTGTGTCCGGTTTTAGTGTCTTCGTCCAAGGCGAGCTCTGCTCAGCTCCAGCCCCTGGACTTCTGCTACTGCTCCTCCAGAGCTCCTGATATTGCTTTCCCTGTGTCTGGAACTGTCTCCAGGCTCTGACTGCTCTGCTTGTTCTGCAGGCTCTGTCACTGTCTGCTCTAATCCCGCCCCAGACCCAGTTTAAAAGGGCAGATTCCTCCCCTCCCAGGTCTGGGCAGACCGTGTTGCATGCTTAGGGATCCTGACCAGAGAAACCTCCCACTTGCTCTCAGACATAATATCTCTATTACTGTGGCAACCAGACCCCTGGGGTGTCACAGATGTTTACTGAACACCTGCGCGTATTCTTGAACCACCCGGTGTACATCCTGTTTCTGATGGGCAGAGTGGTGTCTGTCCCAACATGGAGCTGTTGACGCCAATCCTCCACCTGGGTTGCAGGGTCATCATCCTCCACTTCGTCTGGTGAGGTTAAGGACTCCGCCTTGTGAATGCAGTTGTTATTTACAGCATGTAATTTGGCAACAGTGGCATAACGTGGCAATCTGACCTCATCTTCCCCACAGTTGAGAAGACAGACGGACACCCTCCCATTGCGTACATCCACCACTCCTCTGGCAGTTAAGAGCGTGGGTCTGTGCTCGGAGCAAAGGGGTTCTACTACCGCCTGGTAGCTCTGTCCTCTAAGACCTATGGCGGCTCTACACCAGATAAGCATTTCATTTCATTGGGGGGATCACAATGGGTATGGGGTCCGTCACCCGCACATTACCGATTTCACCATCTGTTAACCTTACTTGCTGTTGTTACATCAGAACTCGGATCTCCTTCTGCAGCGCCCTCCTCTGTCCTGGTTTGGCAGTGTCAGCTATCTGTTGGAGTAAGAACACAACTTCTCCCAAACAGTTACCAACTACAGTATGTTAGTGCCTAGTACCATATACGGATTGGTATCATCAGGACTAGTCTCTACTACAATTAGTCCCTGGTCCTTCAGCTCCACTCTCCCCACCTTTACTGTCACATTGTTAACCCCGATTAGGTTAAGGGGGAGTCCATTTGAGGCATAAACAGAAAGATTTGGAGCTGGCGGACGTAGGTCGTCCATGGACCAGAACCTCTTGTTGAGGACGTCAGGCATTATGGTTACCTGAGATCCTGTGTCCAGCAGAGCGTGCATCAGGATGCCGTCCAGCACAATGGACAGGAAAGGTCTTCCTCCGACAAACCTGTTGTACCAGTCTGAGGGGCCTCTCTGAGTTAATCCTGGGTGTCGGCCCTCGGCCCCAGGGTTTTCTCATTTAAAGGACAATTCTGGGTGGTATGTCCGGTCTTGCGGCAGCGGTAGCAGGCAGGGTCCTTCTGTGGATGGTGCTGGTCACTGATCCTCGTAGAGGGTGGTGTTGTCCTCCTCCTCCTTCGCATCCAGGGGACATCCTCAGGGCTATCGGCTAACAGGATTTTCCCTCCTTCCACGGGCTCCGTCCGCAGCTGCAGAGCACTCAGCACAGTGGTCAGGGTTTTGCTCAACTGGCGCACTTCAGAGCGCAGACTGTCCAGCTCTCTAGGGGATGTTGCTGGAACCTTGGCTTCAGCAGCCACTGGGGAAAAGGTGGGTGTAGCAGGCACTGGGGTAGCCCCACCCTGGTAACATTGGATGGCATTTGTTTCCAGGGGCTGCAGTCCTTTTATAGCCATGTCCTTAAGATTGTCAAAGGTGGCATCTGGATGATCTAAGGACCACCAACGCACAGTCCTGCTCTCCTCTGGAGACCTCAGTCCCCGGACAAACTGTTCCTTCAGCATTTTGTTTTCATTTTCGATGCTGGTTGGACTAACCTGTTTCAAAGCCTGCAGGGCCCCTTGTAGACGCCAGGCATATCCCGAACATTGTCCTCCGGCTGTTGGGAACAGTTGTAGAACCTCATCCGGAGGTCCACCTCAGTATGATCCTCAAAAACAGTCTGTAGCTTTTTAAAGATTGCGGACACTGACTCCTGGTCTGCGGCCGACCATGTTTCCACTTCCCGTTCCGCAGCACCAGTCAGTTGTCCTAATACAACAGCGGCCCTCTGCTTGCCTGTCATAGAGTACATGTCCAAGATACCACATATCTTCCGTTTGAATCCAGACAGGGTATCTGGTTTGCCGTTGTACTGGTGGAGCCACTTTGCTCCAGTAATGTACGGTAGAGTTATGGGGATGACAGGAGTTACAGGCGCTGCTGGTGGAGCGGCTGCCTCGGCCTGCCCGGCGTCGGGTGCGGGTTAAACATCAGGGCCGTTAACCGGCATTCCGGTGTCGTGCTGTTCCTCGGACATTCTGACGCCCCCCTAGCGAACCGTGGCCTAGCTTCTTTTTTTTTTTCTTCCGGTAGGCCGCAGCTCCGCAGGTGCCGGTCGTCTTCGTGACCTTCCGTCGCTTGCGTCTTACGTCAGAGTGTTTAGCGACGCTCCTTCCAGGACCTAGCGCTTCCTGGTTTGACGTTGAGGCGTGGGGCGTGTCCGGGGCTTTGCGCGCTTTTGCAGGTACGCCCCTCACTTTCCCGCAGTTACGCCCTTCTTCTCGCTCGGCGGCCCAACAGTGGCGGCAATCTTCACCACAGTTTAACATACACAGTTTTTAATTAAAGGCGAACATTACCCAGTGGCAACGGGCATAACACTTTGTCATTGCAGCGGGCACGGAATCCTGTTCGTGACGCCAGGAAAGAGAATGTAGAGCCCAGGGGGGAATGGGGAGAACTCGGCGCCCAGGCCTTGTTACGGCCTGACCCTGGGGGATGTCGCGGTGGTCGGCTCCGGGGCCGTACCCTGGGCCTCTCTTTTAAAAGGGTGAATGATTATATTATTAAGTTCGTGACGCCACCTGTGGTGTCTGGTGAGGATCACCAGCGCTGCGGCAGCCCACTGAGGCCGGTGTTAAGGCAGCTTGCGTGGTATAGCTCCCCACAGGTGGAGCTAGGCCTCAGGGCAGCGGGGATTTAAGGATGCAGGACAGATGGGACCCAGCCGGGTCAGAGCAAGAACAGGGACAGACACAATAGTCCCTTCAGTACCTTTTACTAATGGAAATTCAGGCACGTCCCAGAGCACTGTAGGGTGAAGGGTGCATATCAGGATCCTCCCCAGTGAGCGGGTGTAGGGCCTCCTGTTTCTTGCCTTTGTGTGGTAAGTTTCTGACCTGCCTGGAGGTAGGCCTAACCTGGTTTCTGTACTGCACCGGCTGACTTTGTGGTAGGGCCTTCTCTTGGACCACGCGCTCGTAGCTTGTGGGGCCTCCGTGACTCCTGGCTCTGTTACTTATCAGCTCTTAGGTGATCCTGGGACTTGAAGTCTTCCAGGGATTCCGGTTATGTCCTACTGGGTCATAGAGATCCCGGTAAGCTCGGACCTGGTTCCAGTATATGCTTTCTGGAGTGAGCTTGTACAGCTCCTCTGCCCCCAATGCTACTCACTTTCCACTCGCCTTCGGCCACGCTCGGGCCCTCACTAGGCTATACACACTAGCGGCAGCTTGCCGCGCTTCACCGATCTTATGGCGCCGGCACACCTTGAGCTCTAACTGAGCTACAACTGCATCTGGACTGGGTTCCACTGCAGGCTGACCTCTCTCAGACTTGACTCTCTGTAGACTCCAGACTAGACTGAGCTCGACTCTGTATTCAGGTCTGTACTTGCTGAACTCTCCAGAGAAACTGACTGCCTAGCTCCACCTTCCCTATTTAATTCCCTAACGGGCTCCCTCTGGTGGTCTGAGGTGGAAGGTGGAGGTGTGTGCATGCTGTGAGGGCCTCTTGTGGAGGAATCCGTTAATGCACCCTCTAGGATCTGTGGCTCCAAGCACAGCTGGGCGCCACACTGTTCCTGGTGGCTTCCTTGCTTCCTCCTGCAAACCTGTGTGAATCTCCTGTTACCTGCTCCCTGAGATTCTGCTGCATACACTTGTTACCAGCATTCCTCCTTCTCCTGGCTGCTCATGCTGCCTCCTCTGAGCCTCAGTCCCCACCTGCATTTGCTAACACGTAAGCTGGTTTCTGCTCTGACTCTCCTTCGTTAATTAGTTGCAGAGCACGGTACTGTGCTGCACTATCTGAGACTTCCTACCCAGGCCTCCCTGGATGATCTAATATATTGTATGGACTTACTTACATATATATATATATATATATATATATCCGTGTATGGACTTGATAAAGACTTACTTGCTTTCAAGCATCCTCAAGTGTGAACTGCGCTTTACAGACTGCTCCGCTAATTACATTTCCCCTGAGTGTTTATGGACTTTGAGTTTTCGTCTGCACTTGTTTGAAACACCGTCTGTTTATAATATAGACTTTGCCACCTATAAACTGTGTTCTGTAGTATCTTTGTTCCGCGCAAGAAGACTCCTGAGTTATACATTATAATTATTACAGGATACTCTAGCCAGTAAAGGAGTCTGCTGGAACAATGTCTGCAGAAAGCAAATTAGAACAGGTGTACGCCATAATTAGATCTTTGCAGAAAGATGTGGAAGGGCTGCAAAAAAACCACAATGAACAAGTGTTTGGACAAACTTTACAGGACCAAAGTACCCAAATGGCAGCCCAGGAAAACAAACTTGCGGGCTTGGAGTCCCAGTACGGACGAGCTTTCCAGGATATTAGTACGCAAATGGCGGCACAAGTGACTTTATCCTCTGGGCTACCGCCACCAGCTAGGTCACCTAAGTTGCCTCCATTCAGATTTAATGGTGATCGCGACAAATTTCGTGGCTTTGTGAATCAGTGTATGCTATATTTTGATATGCATGCTGACCGCTTCCTTACTGATAGATCCAAAGTATTGTGTGTAATTATGCTGCTGATCTCACGAGCGCTCGCCTGTGCAAATCCGATGATCGAGTCTCGTGATCCACGGTTAAATAATTTGGATGAGTTCTTAGCCGCTATGGCATTAATGTTTTATGACCCTAACCGCCGTGCAACCGCTGAGTCTGCTTTACTATCTTTACGCCAGGGTAAATGTTCTGTTATTGAATATGCTACTGAATTTAGGAGATTAGAGGTAGATACGAATTGGAACAGTTATGCGCAATTACCTGTTTTTAAGAGAGGTCTGTCTAGCATTGTAAAAGATGAATTAGCCCGTTCAGAGTCACCACAAGAACTAGAAGCGTTTATACAGCATTGTGTACGCATAGACATACGCCTTACTGAATGTAGGCAGGAGAAATTGGCTGTATTTAACGGTATGTCTAACTTTTCCCTTCCTCCCAAAGAGCCTGCAGTAAAACATCTCCAGAGGTAGAGGAGGCGCCCATGCAAATAGATTCTGTGCAGAGGCGTGAGAGTAATGAGCGCCGGGAGCACTGCCTGCGAGAGAGGCTATGTTTCTACTGCCACCAATCTGACGACTTTCTAATCAACTGTCCCATGCAGCCTAACAAGGTGCTAGCAGCGGTAGGAGAGTATGATAACACTGATGATGAATCTGACATCTCTGAATGTAGCCTGTCATTAAATGCTGTATTCCGTTCTCTCTCTATGACTACACCTCCTGGGGAGATGAAGGAAAAGAACTCTCACTGTTCACTCCCTATTAAGATCCTATGTTCAGGACAGTGGATTTCCAGTGCAGCTATGATTGACTCTGACGCAGGGAGCAATTTTATGGATATTACATTTGACAAAGAACATGGCATTGAGATACAGCGAAGAGCCTCTCCGATTTCCATGGAAACAGTGGATGGGTCACCTTTAATCTCCGGGCCTGAGGATCAGGAGACTGTACCTTTTGAGATTTTGTCCATACCCCAGTCCTTGTAACGCAAGCGCAAATATGCAGCCAATGCCCCACAGGCCACACTACTAAATTCACACATTTCACAACTGCTTGCTCTCGAAATGTTGCCTTTTAGGCTCGTGGAGATGGAAGCATTCCGCAACCTGATGGCGGCAGCCGTCCCTCGGTACTCGGTCCCCAGCCGCCACTATTTCTCCCGGTGTGCTGTCCTTGCATTACACAAGCACGTGTCCCAAAACATTAGTTGTGCCCTCAACAACGCAGTTACTGGGAAAGTCCACCTAACCACGGACACATGGACAAGTGCTTGTGGGCAGGGACAGTACATCTCGCTGACGGCACACTGAGTTAACAAAGTGGAAGCCGGGGCTCAGTCGGACTTTGGGACGGAACACGTCGTCCCGACGCCAAGGATTGCGGGCCCTAGGTCAATCAGGGTTGCCCCCACAGTCTACAGCTCCTGCACCACATCCTCCTCAGCCTCCTCCTCCTCTTTAGCCTACATCTCCGAAAAGACCACATCAGTCACAAGCTGGAAGCACTGCCTCGGCCAAACGGCAACAGGCTGTGCTGAAGCTAATATACTTAGGTGTCAAACTGCACAATGCTGAAGAGTTGTGGACAGCTCTGAAAGAGCAGGCAGATCTGTGGCTCACACCGCTGAACATACAGCCAGGCATGGTCGTGTGTAACAATGGCCGGAACCTGGTGGCGGCTCTGAGGCGAGGCGAGCTCACACACGTACCATGCCTGGCCCATATACTTAACCTCGTGATTCAGCGGTTTCACAAATCCTACCCGGAGCTGCCGGATCTGCTTGTTAAAGTACGCCGCCTGTGTGCCCATTTTAGAATGTCAGCTACAGCTTACGCCGCCCTTGCCATGTTTCAGCAGCGTTTGCAGCTTCCGGCTCACAGACTGGTGTATGTTGTCCCCACGCATTGGAACTCTACACTGCAGATGTTGGGAAGGATTTGTGAGCAGAAGAGGGCAGTTGTTGAGTACCAGCATCAACAAGGCCGTCGGTATTCAGTTCAGACTCCACACATAAGACCTCAGGAGTGGACATGGATGTCAGACATCCTCCAAAACTTTGAGGACTGCACCAAGATGGTGAGCAGCGATGATGCCATAATTAGCGTCACCATCCCGCTTCTCTGTCTTCTGAAATGCTCTCTGCTCACAATCAAAGAGGATGCATTCCAGGCGGAGCACGATGAGATGGAGCAAGGGTGATTATACACAGCCCAGCCTCATCCCAACGTGGATTGGGGGACAATGAGGAAGAGAAGGAGGAGGAAAAACAAGGCTAGTTTTATGCGCTATAGACGGTACTACCTGCACAGCTGTCATACCGTCTGTTCAGCTTGGATGGCCAGAGGACAGAGAGGAGGAGGAGGAGAACATGGTCAGTCATCCTCTTGGTGAGGACACGGAAGTCTTGCCTGTTAGCAGTCTGGCACGCATGGCTGAGTTTGTTACGCTGCCTTTCCCATGACCCTCACGTTCTCAAAATTTTGGGTGACAGTTATTACTGGTTGGTGACACTTCTAGACCCACGCTGCAAGGAGAACTTTATATCTCTTATTTCTGAGGCGAACAGGTCTGCAAAAATGGGGCTGTATCAGAAAGCCCTTGTTGCGGAACTATTAAAAAAATTCCCATCTGAAAATGCTGGCGGCAGAGGTCACACTTCGTTGGACAACCAAGGAGTACAGACGAGAGAGACACAACTTCAATCCAGCAGAGGCAGGGGAACACTGTCAAGGTTCTGGGAAAATTTTCTCAGCCCCTCCCATCGCACAAGCCCTGAGGCGCGGGGTACTCTCACAAGTAGTACAAAGTTTGGGAAGACGCTGAGGGAGTACCTTGCCGACCGTACCAACTTCCTCCATGATTCCTCTGTGCCTTATAATTATTGGGTATCCAAGCTGGATACGTGGAATAAACTGGCTCTCTATGCCTTGGAGGTCCTGGCCTGCCCTGCCGCCAACGTTTTATCAGAGCAGGTTTTTAGTGCCGCTGCTGGAATTATCATAGAATCATAGAATGGTAGAGTTGGAAGGGACCTCCTGGGTCATCTGGTACAACCCCCTGATCAAAGCAGGATTCACTAAAGCAGATATCTGTCCAGCCTCTGTTTGAAGACGTCCATTGAAGGGGAACTCACCACCTCTCGTGGCAGCCTGTTCCACTCATTGATCACTCTGTCAAAAAGTTTTTTCTAATATCTAATCTGTGTCTCCTCCCATTCAGTTTCATCCCATTGCTTCTAGTCTTTCCTTGTGCAAATGAGAATAAAGATGATCCTTCTACCTGATCCTTCTATTATAACTGATAAGCGCACTCGCCTGTCAACTGACAATGCTAACAAGCTGACCCTTATCAAAATGAACAAGGACTGGATTGGGCCAGACTTCTCAACACCACCGAATGATAGCAGTGTAACATAAACTCAAATCCAGTGTCTTTTCTTGGGAGGTGTATTCCCATGCACCTTTTCACACCCAGACATGGGTATACGCTTCCTGATTTTGGCTATTTGCTCTTGTCCTCCTCCTTCTCCTCATCCTCCACCACCATATCACCAGGGTGACAGTGGTCCGTGATGCAACACCCACATACTTTTTTTTAAAGGGTACTTATGATGCCCGTAAAACTTTTTTTTACAGTATGTTCATGTATACCCCCCAGGGGTAAATGTTTGTCAGCCCATACACTTAGTGCATGGGCATTACAAGTATAGGAGACCTGCTCCTTTCTAATGGGAACATTTTTTTATGAGGCCCTCCTCCACATCTCTTCCAAGGGGCATTGGAGTGCCTCACAATTTTTGGCAGCCCTTTCATTCACTGCATAGGTCAACACTATGGGAGACCCACTTCCTAATAATAGGAACATTTTTTTATGAGGCCCTCCACGTCTCTTCCAAGGGGCATTGGAGTGCCTCCAAATTTTTGGCAACTCTTGCATAAACTGCATAGGCAAACACAATGGGAGACCCACTTCCTAATAATGGGTACATTGTTATCAGGAGGCCCTCCTCTAAGTCTCTTCAAAGGGGTATTGGGGTACATCCAAATTGTGGGCAGCCCTGCCACTCACTGCATACGCAATAACAGTATAAGAGACCCATTCTTTAGTAATGGGAACAACAAAGCATAGCCAGCTGATGGCTCTTTAAGAATACTGAGGGCTGACTGCTGGCCCTTTAAGAATAGCAAAGGTCGCCTGATGGCCCTATAAAAATAGGCTTTGTGACTTTCAGAGTCCCTCCTTCATAAATGAAACAGGATGTGTCTGATGATATGTCACACACCACATGGCCAGATAAGGTTGTAAAATGTTAAAATTACATTTCCTGGTGAATTAATTTGTCACGGTTGAAAGCAATGCAAAAGTGTAAAAACGCATCAAAAATGCTACGTGTGAACATAGCCCAAGGTGGAGGAGCATTTTTGTTTTTGGTTATTTATTTTGCTTTATATACAAGTCATTACCCTGGAAAGGATGTTCCTTAACATATTTCCCAGGAAAATCCATTTTGGTTTGGTTTTTGTATGTTTTATTGTGATTCCGTAAAAGTGGCGTAATACTCTGACAACTTTGTTGACAGCAGTGACCTGGGATTCAGAAATGCTTCCAGGGGTCTTCCCCATGCTGTTCCCATATCGTTTGAGTACTGTTCCCATCAATTTGGGCAACTTTTAGGCCCCTGCAGACCTCCGGAGGGGGGCGCTGGAAAAATGCTCGAGTTTCCCATAGACTTACATTGGGCTCGTTGCTCGGGTCGAGCACTCGAGTATTCCAATATGCTCGACCCGAGCATAAAGCGCCTGAGCATTTTAGTGCTCGCTCATCACTAGTGAGGAGGTATCTGGAGATTATGTGTGTAGCATCGGCGTCTCTGCCCCGTACTAGGCAGAGACGCCGTCCCTCTCACCTCCCCGTTCCTGGCGTGGCGTCCTCCAGCGCTTCTCTCCCCGCTGCTTCCGGCACGCGCTCCTTCCCCGGCAGTGTGCTTAGGGCGTGCGCGCGCTCCCCCACTCTTAAAGGGACCGCGCGCGCCGTCCTAAGGAGTCCCCGGCCAATTGCCGGAGGACCTCCCATTTATAAGGCACCTCCTCCAAAATGGAGGTGCCCGAGCTATGTTGTTTGCACTGTGTCTCACCTGTGCTTCAGCCCTCAGGTTCCGCTGCTAGCCTGACTTCTCGTCCTGCCTGCCAGCCTGTTACTTGCCTTCTCAGTCAGACCGCTCACCTGGGAGCGTCTACTACTTACCTGCCTTGTCTGCCAGTCCGCTCACCTGGGAGCGTCCTCCATTTACCTGCCTGTTACCTGCCTCGTCAGTCAGACCGCTCACCTGGAAGCGTACACTAGTTACTTGCCTGTTACCTGCCTTGTCTGCCAGACTGCTCACCTGGGAGCGTTCACCAGTCACCTGCCTGTCTCCTGCCTCGTCTGTCAGACTGCTCACCTGGGAGCGCCCGCCAGCTACCTGTCAGGTACCCGCCTCGCCTGTCTACCCAGAGACTGTCCCGGTCACTTGTCGTGACCACCTGCCCGTCTACCCAGAGACTGTCCCGGTCACTTGCCGTGACCACCTGCCTATCTACCCAGAGACTGCCCCGGTCACTTGCCGTGACCACCTGCCTATCTACCCAGAGACTGCCCCCGTCACTTGCCGTGACCACCTGCCTGTCTTCCCAGAGACTGTCCCAGTCACCTGCCGTGACCACCTGCCCGCTTACCCAGAGACTGTCCCTGTCACTTGCTGTGACTACCTGCTTGCCCTCCCTGGGAGTCACCCGCTTCCTTACAAGGACTTCCCCCTTGTATTGCAGCTCAGAGGTTCCACCTCCCAGACCCGTAACAATGTGTGAGGAAATATATCAGGAGAATAAGACAGAGATGTATGGAGAGCACAGGTTATATACTGGAGATTATGTGTGAGGAGGTATCAGGAGATTAGGGCAGAGATGTATGGAGAGGACAGGTTATATACTGGAGAATATGTGTGAGGAGGTATCAGGAGATTAGGACAGAGATGTATGGAGAGGACAGGTTATATTCCGGAGATTATGTGTGGGGAGCTATCAGGAGATTAGGACAGAGATGTATGGAGAAGACAGGTTATATACTGGAGATTATGTGTGGAGAGGTATCAGGAGATTAGGACAGAGATGTATGGAGAGGACAGGTTATATGCTGGAGATTATGTGTAAGGAGGTATCAGGAGATTAGGACAGAGATGTATGGAGAGGACAAGCAATATACCAGAGATTATGTGTGGGGAGCTATCAGATGATTAGGAAAGAGATGTATGGAAAGGACAGGTTATATACTGGAGATTATGTGTGAGGAGGTATCATGAGATTAGGACAGAGATGTATGGAGAGGACAGGTTATATACTGGAGATTATGTGTGTGGACGTATCAAGCGATTAGGGCAGAGATGTATGCAGAGGACAGGTTATATACTGGAGATTATGTGAGAGGAGGTATTAGGAGATCAGGGCAGAGATGTATGGAGAGGACAGGTTATATACTGGAGATTATGTGTGAGGTATCAGGAGATTAGGACAGAGATGTATGGAGAGGACAAGCAATATACCGGAGATTATGTGTGGGGAGCTATCAGATGATTAGGAAAGAGATGTATGGAGAGGACAGGTTATATACTGGAGATTATGTGTGAGGAGGTGTCAGGAGATTAGGACAGAGATGCATTGAGAGGACAGGTTATATACTGGAGATTATGTGTGGGGACGTATCAGGCGATTAGGGCAGAGATGTATGGAGAGGACTGGTTATATACTGGAGATTATGTGTGAGGAGGTATTAGGAGATTAGGGCAGAGATGTATGGAGAGGACAGGTTATATACTGGAGATTATGTGTGAGAAGGTATCAGGAGATTAGGACAGAGATGTATGGAGAGGACAGGTTATATACTGGAGATTATGTGTGAGGTATCAGGAGATTAGGACAGAGATATATGGAGAGGACAGGTTATTTCTCGGAGATTATGTGTGGGGAGCTATCAGGAGATTAGGACAGAGATGTATGGAGAGGACAGGTTATATATTGGAAATTATGTGTGGGGAGGTATAAGGTGATTAGGGCAGAGATGTATGGAGAGGACAGGTTATATACTGGAGATTATGTGTGAGGAGGTATCAGTAGATTAGGGCAGTGATGTATGGAGAGGACAGGTTATACACTGGAGATTATGTGTGAGAAGGTATCAGGAGATTAGGACAGAGATGTATAGAGAGGACAGGTTATACTCTGGAGATAATGTGTGGAGAGGTATCAGCAGATTGGGACAGAGATGTATGGAGAAGACAGGTTATATACCGGAGATTATGTGTGGGGAGCTATCTGGAGATTTGGACAGAGATGTACGGAGAGGACAGGTTATATACTGGAGATTATGTGGGGGACGTATCAGGCGATTAGGGTAAAGATGTATGGAGAGGACAGGATAAAAACTGGAGATTATGTGTGGGGACGTATCAGGCGATTAGGGCAGAGATGTATACAGAGGACAGGTTATGTACTGGAGATTATGTGTAAGGAGGTATCAGGAGATTAGGACAGAGATGTATGGAGAGGACAAGCAATATACCGGAGATTATGTGTGGGGAGCTATCAGATGATTAGGAAAGAGATGTATGGAGAGGACAGGTTATATACTGGAGATTATGTGTGAGGAGGTGTCAGGAGATTAGGACAGAGATGCATTGAGAGGACAGGTTATATACTGGAGATTATGTGTGGGGACGTATCAGGCGATTAGGGCAGAGATGTATGAAGAGGACTGGTTATATACTGGAGATTATGTGTGAGGAGGTATTAGGAGATTAGGGCAGAGATGTATGGAGAGGACAGGTTATATACTGGAGATTATGTGTGAGGAGGTATCAGGAGATTAGGACAGAGATGTATGGAGAGGACAGGTTATATACTGGAGATTATGTGTGAGGTATCAGGAGATTGGGACAGAGATGTATGGAGAGGACAGGTTATTTCTCGGAGATTAAGTGTGGGGAGCTATCAGGAGATTAGGACAGAGATGTATGGAGAGGACAGGTTATATATTGGAAATTATGTGTGGGGAGGTATCAGGAGATTAGGGCAGAGATGTCTGGAGAGGAGAGGTTATATACTGGAGATTATGTGTTGGGAGCTATCAGGAGATTAGGACAGAGATGTATGGAGAGGGCTGGTTATATACTGGAGATTATGTGTGAGGAGGTATCAGGAGATTAGGGCAGAGATGTATGGAGAGGACAGGTTATACACTGGAGATTATGTGTGAGGAGGTATCAGGAGATTAGGACAGAGATGTATGGAGAGGACAGGTTATACTCTGGAGATAATGTGTGGAGAGGTATCAGGAGATTAGGACAGAGATGTATGGAGAAGACAGGTTATGTACCGGAGATTATGTGTGGGGAGCTATAAGGAGATTAGTACAGAGATGTACGGAGAGGACAGGTTATATACTGGAGATTATGTGTGGGGACGTATCAGGCGATTAGGGTAAAGATGTATGGAGAGGACAGGATAAATACTGGAGGTTATGTGTGAGGAGGTATCAGGAGATTAGGAGAGAGATGTATGGAGAGGACAGGTTATATACTGAAGATTATGGGTGAGGTATCATGAGATTAGGACAGAGATGTATGGAGAGGACAGGTTATATACTGGAGAATATGTGTGAGGAGGTATCAGTAGATTAGGGCAGAAATGTATGGAAAGGACAGGTTATATACTGGAGATTATGTTTGAGGAGGTATCAGTAGATTAGGCAGAGATGTATGGAGAGGACAGGATATATACCAGAGATTATGTGTGGGATGGTATCAGGAGATTAGAGCAGAGATGTATGGAGAGGACAGGTAATATACTGGAGATTATGTGTGAGGAGGTATCAGGAGATTAGGACAGAGATATATGGAGGGGACAGGTTATATACTGGAGATTATGTGTGATGAGGTATCAGGAGATTAGGACAGAGATGTATGGAGAGGACAGGTTATATACTGGAGATTATGTGTGGGGAGGTTTCATGAGATTAGGGCAGAGATGTATGGAGAGGACAGGTTATATACTGGATATTTTGTGTGTGGAAGTATCAGGAGATTAGGACAGAGATGTATTGAGAGGATAGGTTATATACCGGAGATTATGTGTGGGGAGCTATCAGGAGATTAGGACAGAGATGTATGGAGAGGACAGGTTATATGATGGAGATTATGTGTGAGGAGGTTTCAGGAGATTAGGACAGAGATTTATGGAGAGGACAGGTTATATGCTGGAGATGATGTGTGGGGTCGTATCAGGCGATTAGGGCAGAGATGTATGGAGAGGACAGGTTATATACTGGAGATTATGTGTGAGGAGGAATTAGGAGATTAGTGCAGACATGTATGGAGAGGACAGGTTATATACTGGAGATTATGTGTGAGGATGTATCAGGAGATTAGGACATAGATGTATGGAGAGGACAGGTTATATACTGCAGATTATGTGTGAGGTATCAGGAGATAAGGACAGAGATGTATGGAGAGGACAGGTTATTTCTCGGAGATTATGTGTGGGGAGCTATCAGGAGATTAGGACAGAGATGTATGGAGAGGACAGGTTATTTACTGGAGATTATGTGTGGGGAGCTATCAGGAGATTAGGACAGAGATGTATGGAGAGGACAGGTTATATGCTGGAGATTATGTGTGAGGAGGTATCAGGAGACTAGGACTGAGATGTATGGAGAGGACAGGTTATATACCAGAGATTATGTGTGAGGAGGTATCAGGAGATTAGGGCAGAGATGTATGGAGGGGACAGGCTATATACTGGAGATTATGTGTGGGGACGTATCAGGCGATTAGGGCAGAGATGTATGGAGAGGATAGGTTATATACCGGAGATTATGTGTGGGGAGCTATCAGGAGATTAGGTCAGAGATGTATGGAGAGGACAGGTTATATGCTGGAGATTATGTGTGAGGAGGTATCAGGAGATTAGGACTGAGATGTATGGAGAGGACAGGTAATATACTGGAGATTATGTGTGAGGAGGTATCAGGAGATTAGGACAGAGATATATGGAGGGGACAGGTTATATACTGGAGATTATGTGTGATGAGGTATCAGGAGATTAGGACAGAGATGTATGGAGAGGACAGGTTATATACTGGAGATTATGTGTGGGGAGGTTTCAGGAGATTAGGGCAGAGATGTATGGAGAGGACAGGTTATATACTGGATATTTTGTGTGTGGAAGTATCAGGAGATTAGGACAGAGATGTATTGAGAGGATAGGTTATATACCGGAGATTATGTGTGAGGTATCAGGAGATTAGGTCAGAGATGTATGGAGAGGACAGGTTATATACTGAAGATTATGTGTGGGGACGTATCAGGCGATTAGGGCAGAGATGTATGGAGAGGACAGGTTATATACTGGAGATTATGTGTGAGGCAGTATCAGGAGATTAGGACAGAGATGTATGGAGAGGACAGGTTATATACTGGAGATTATGTGTGAGGTATCAGGAGATTAGGTCAGAGATGTATGGAGAGGACAGGTTATATACTGGACAATATGTGTAAGGAGGTATCAGTAGATTAGGGCAGACATGTATGGAGAGGACAGGTTATATACTGGAGATTATGTTTGAGGAGGTATCAGGAGATTAGGCAGAGATGTATGGAGAGGACAGGATATATACCGGAGATTATGTGTGGGGTGGTATCAGGAGATTAGGGCAGAGATGTATGGAGAGGACAGGTTATATACTGGAGATTGTTTGTGAGGAGGTATCAGGAGATTAGGACAGAGATGTATGGAGAGGACAGGTTATAAACTGGAGATTATGTGTGAGGAGGTATCAGGAGATTAGGGCAGAGATGTATGGAGAGGACTGGTTATATACTGGAGATTATGTGTGAAGAGGTATTAGGAGATTAGGGAAGAGATGTATGGAGAGGACAAGTTATATACTGGAGATTATGTGTGAAGAGGTATCAGGAGATTCGCACAGAGATGTATGGAGAGGACAGGTTATATACCGGAGATTATGTGTGGGGAGCTATTAGGAGATTAGGACAGAGATGTATGGAGAGGACAGGTTTTATACCGGAGATTATGTGTGAGGAGGTATCAGGAGATTAGGGCAGAGATGTATGGAGAGGACAGGATATATACTGGAGATTATGTGTGGACAGGTATCAGGAGATTAGGACAGAGATGTATGGAGAGTACAGGTTATACTCTGGAGATAATGTGTGAGGAGGTATCAGGAGATAAGGACAGAGATGTATGGAGAGGACAGGTTATATACTGGAGGTTATGTGTGAGGAGGTATCAGGAGATTAGGGCAGAGATGTATGGCGGGGACAGGTTATATACTGGAGATTATGTGTGAGGAGGTATCAGGAGATTAGGGCAGAGATGTATGGAGAGGACAGGTTATATACCAGAGATTATGTTTGAGGAGGTATCAGGAGATTAGAGCAGAGATGTATCGAGAGGACAGGTTATATACTGGAGATTATGTGTGAAGAGATATCAGGCGATTAGGGCAGAGATGTATGGAGAGGACAGGTTATATGCTGGAGATTATGTGTGAGGAGGTATCAGGAAATTAGGGCAGAGATGTATGGAGAGGACATGTTATATACCAGAGATTATGTGTGATGAGGTATCAGGAGATTAGGGCCGAGATGTATGGAGGGGACAGGTTATATACTGGAGATTATGTGTGAGGAGGTATCAGGAGATTAGGTCAGAGATGTATGGAGGGGACAGGTTACACACTGGAGATTATGTGTGGGGAGGAATCAGGAGATTAGGGAAGAGATGTATGGAGAGGACAAGTTATACACTAAAGATTATGTGTGGGGAGTTATCAGTAGATTAGGGCAGTGATGTATGGAGAGGACAGGTTATATACTGGAGATTATGTGTGGGGAGGTATCAGGAGATTAGGGCAGAGATGTATGGAGAGGACAGGTTATATACCAGAGATTATGTGTGAGGAGGTATCAGGAGATTACGGCAGAGATGTATGGAGAGGACAGGTTTCACAGTACATGTGAAAAAGACTTAGGTATACTAATAGATCATAGACTGAACATGAGTCAACAGTGTGATGCAGCAGCAAAAAAGGCAAATACAATTCTGGGATGTATTAACAGAAGCATACAGTCTAGATCACGTGAAGTCATTATCGGTCTTTACTCCTCTTTGGTCAGACCTCATCTGGAATACTGTGTACAGTTTTGGGCACCACATTTTAAAATAGACATAGACAAACTGGAGCAAGTTCAGAGAAGAGCGACCGGAATGGTGACTGGTCTGCAAACCCTGTCCTATGAGGAACGGTTGCAGGATTTGGGAATGTTTAGCTTGCAAAAAAGAAGACTGAGAGGAGACTTAATAGCTGTCTACAAATATGTCAAGGGCTGTCACATTGTAGAAGGATCATCTTTATTCTCATTTGCACAAGGAAAGACTAGAAGCAATGGGATGAAACTAAATGGGAGGAGACACAGATTAGATATTAGAAAAAACTTTTTGACAGTTAGGGTGATTAGTGAGTGGAACAGGCTGCCACGAGAGGTGGTGAGTTCCCCTTCAATGGACGCCTTCAGAGGCTGGACAGACATCTGTCTGAGATGATTTAGTGAATCCTGCTTTGAGCAGGGGGTTGGACCAGATGACCCAGGAGGTCCCCTCCAACTCTACCATTCTATGATTCTATGATTCTCTACGACAGGCTAATGAAACATTACTTAGAGATGGGCATTAGCCCCTTATACTCTCTCCCTCTGAACAGTGTTTCTCTACAACAGGCTAATGGAACATTACTTAGAGATGGGCATTAGCCCCTTAAACTCTCTCCCTCTGTACAGTGTTTCTCTACAACAGGCTAATGGAGCATTACTTAGAGATGGGCATTAACCTCTTATACTCTCTCCCTCTGTACAGTGTTTCTATACAACAGGCTAATGGAACATTACTTAGAGATGGGCATTAGCCCCTTATACTCTCTCCCTCTGTACAGTGTTTCTCTACAACAGGCTAATGGAACATTACTTAGAGATGGGCATTAGCGCTTTATACTCTCTCCCTCTGTACAGTGTTTCTCTACAACAGGCTAATGGAACATTACTTAGAGATGGGCATTAGCCCCTGATACTCTCTCCCTCTGTATAGTGTTTCTCTACAACAGGCTAATGGAACATTGCTTAGAGATGGGCATTAGCCCCTTATACCCTCTCCCTCTGTACAGTGTTTCTCTACAACAGGCTAATGGAACATTACTGAGAGATAGGCATTAGCCCCTTATACCCTCTCCCTCTGTACAGTGTTTCTCTACAACAGGCTAATGGAACATTACATAGAGATGGGCATTAGCCCCTGATACTCTCTCCCTCTATATAGTGTTTCTCTACAACAGGCTAATGGAACATTACTTAGAGATGGGCATTAGCCCCTTATACCCTCTCCCTTTGTACAGTGTTTCTCTACAACAGGCTAATGGAACATTACTGAGAGATGGGCATTAGCCCCTTATACCCTCTCCCTCTGTACAGTGTTTCTCTACAACAGGCTAATGGAACATTACTTAGTGATGAGCATTAGCCCCTTATACTCTCTCCCTCTGTACAGTGTTTCTCTACGACAGGCTAATGGAACATTACTTAGAGATGGGCATTAGCCCCTTATACTCTCTCCCTCTGTACAGTGTTTCCCTACAACAGGCTAATAGAACATTACTTACAGATGGGCATTAGCCCCTTATACTCTCTCCCTCTGTACAGTGTTTCTCTACAACAGGCTCATGGAACATTACTTAGAGATGGGCATTAGCCCCTTATACTCTCTCCATCTGTACAGTGTTTCTCTACAACAGGCTCATGGAACATTACTTAGAGATGGGCATTAGCCCCTTATACTCTCTCCCTCTGAACAGTGTTTCTCTACATCAGGCTAATGGAACATTACTTAGAGATGGGCATTAGCCCCTTATACTCTCTCCATCTGTACAGTGTTTCTCTACAACAGGCTCATGGAACATTACTTAGAGATGGGCATTAACCCCTTATACTCTCTCCCTCTGAACAGTGTTTCTCTACGACAGGCTAATGGAACATTACTTAGAGATGGGCATTAGCCCCTTATACTCTCTCCCTCTGAACAGTGTTTCTCTACAACAGGCTAATGGAACATTACTTAGAGATGGGCATTAGCCCCTTATACTCTCTCCCTCTGTACAGTGTTTCTCTACAACAGGCTAATGGAGCATTACTTAGAGATGGGCATTAACCTCTTATACTCTCTCCCTCTGTACAGTGTTTCTATACAACAGGCTAATGGAACATTACTTAGAGATGGGCATTAGCCCCTTATACTCTCTCCCTCTGTACAGTGTTTCTCTACAACAGGCTAATGGAACATTACTTAGAGATGGGCATTAGCGCTTTATACTCTCTCCCTCTGTACAGTGTTTCTCTACAACAGGCTAATGGAACATTACTTAGAGATGGGCATTAGCCCCTGATACTCTCTCCCTCTGTATAGTGTTTCTCTACAACAGGCTAATGGAACATTACTTAGAGATGGGCATTAGCCCCTTATACTCTGTCCATCTGTACAGTGTTTCTCTACAACAGGCTAATGGAACATTACTTAGAGATGGGCATTAGCCCCTTATACTCTGTCCATCTGTACAGTGTTTCTCTACTACAGGCTAATGGAACATTACTTAGGGATGGGCATTAGCCCCTTATACTCTCTCCCTCTGTACAGTGTTTCTCTACAACAGGCTAATGGAACATTACTTAGAGATGGGCATTAGCCCCTTATACCCTCTCCATCTGTACAGTGTCTCTCTACAACAGGCTAATGGAACATTACTTAGAGATGGGCATTAGCACCTTATACTCTCTCCCTCTGTACAGTGTTTCTCTACAACAGGCTAATGGAACATTACTTACAGATGGACATTAGCCCCTTATACTCTCTCCCTCTGTACAGTGTTTCTCTACAACAGGCTAATGGAACATTACTTAGAGATGGGCATTAGACCCTTATAATCTCTCCCTCTGTACAGTGTTTCTCTACAACAGGCTAATGGAACATTACTTAGAGATGGGCATTAGCCCCTTATACTCTCTCCCTCTGTACAGTGTTTCCCTACAACAGGCTAATGGAACATTACTTACAGATGGGCATTAGCCCCTTATACTCTCTCCCTCTGTACAGTGTTTCTCTACAACAGGCTCATGGAACATTACTTAGAGATGGGCATTAGCCCCTTATACTCTCTCCCTCTGAACAGTGTCTTTCTACAACAGGCTAATGGAACATTACTTAGAGATGGGCATGAGCTCCTTATACTCTCTCCCTCTGTACAGTGTTTCTCTACAACAGGCTAATGGAACATTACTTACAGATGGGCATTCGCCCTTTATACCTTCTCCCTCTGTACAGTGTTTCTCTACATCAGGCTAATGGAACATTACTTAGAGATGGGCATTAGCCCCTTATACTCTCTCCATCTGTACAGTGTTTCTCTACAACAGGCTCATGGAACATTACTTAGAGATGGGCATTAGCCCCTTATACTATCCCCTCTGTACAGTGTTTCTCTACAACAGGCTCATGGAACATTACTTAGAGATGGGCATTAGCCCCTTATACTCTCTCCCTCTGAACAGTGTTTCTCTACAACAGGCTAATGGAACATTACTTAGAGATGGGCATTAGCGCTTTATACTCTCTCCCTCTGTACAGTGTTTCTCTACAACAGGCTAATGGAACATTACTTAGAGATGGGCATTAGCCCCTGATACTCTCTCCCTCTGAACAGTGTTTCTCTACGACAGGCTAATGGAACATTACTTAGAGATGGGCATTAGCCCCTTATACTCTCTCCCTCTGAACAGTGTTTCTCTACAACAGGCTAATGGAACATTACTTAGAGATGGGCATTAGCCCCTTATACTCTCTCCCTCTGTACAGTGTTTCTCTACAACAGGCTAATGGAACATTACTTAGAGATGGGCATTAGCGCTTTATACTCTCTCCCTCTGTACATTGTTTCTCTACAACAGGCTAATTGATCATTACTTAGAGATGGGCATTAGCCCCTGATACTCTCTCCCTCTGTATAGTGTTTCTCTACAACAGGCTAATGGAACATTACTTAGAGATGGGCATTAGCCCCTGATACTCTCTCCCTCTGTATAGTGTTTCTCTACAACAGGCTAATGGAACATTACTTAGAGATGGGCATTAACCTCTTATACTCTCTCCCTCTGTACAGTGTTTCTATACAACAGGCTAATGGAACATTACTGAGAGATGGGCATTAGCCCCTTATACCCTCTCCCTCTGTACAGTGTTTCTCTACAACAGGCTAATGGAACATTACTTAGTGATGAGCATTAACCCCTTATACTCTCTCCCTCTGAACAGTGTTTCTCTACAACAGGCTAATGGAACATTACTTAGAGATGGGCATTAGCCCCTTATACCATCTCCCTCTGTACAGTGTCTTTCTACAACAGGCTAATGGAACATTACTTAGAGATGGGCATTAGCCTCTTATACCCTCTCCCTCTGTACAGTGTTTCTCTACAACAGGCTAATGGAACATTACTTAGTGATGAGCATTAGCCCCTTATACTCTCTCCATCTGAACAGTGTTTCTCTACAACAGGCTAATGGAACATTACTTAGAGATGGGCATTAGCCCCTTATACCCTCTCCCTCTGAACAGTGTCTTTCTACAACAGGATAATGGAACATTACTTAGAGATTGGCATTAGCCCCTTATACTCTGTCCATCTGTACAGTGTTTCTCTACTACAGGCTAATGGAACATTACTTAGAGATGGGCATTAGCCCCTTATACTCTCTCCCTCTGAACCGTGTTTCTCTACAACAGGCTAATGGAACATTACTTAGAGATGGGCATTAGCGCTTTATACTCTCTCCCTCTGTACAGTGTTTCTCTACAACAGGCTAATGGAACATTACTGAGAGATGGGCATTAGCCCCTTATACCCTCTCCCTCTGTATAGTGTTTCTCTACAACAGGCTAATGGAACATTACTTAGAGATGGGCATTAGCCCCTTATACCCTCTCCCTTTGTACAGTGTTTCTCTACAACAGGCTAATGGAACATTACTGAGAGATGGGCATTAGCCCCTTATACCCTCTCCCTCTGTACAGTGTTTCTCTACAACATGCTAATGGAACATTACTTAGAGATGGGCATTAGCTCCTTATACCCTCTCCCTCTGTATAGTGTTTCTCTACGACAGGCTAATGGAACATTACTTAGAGATGGGCATTAGCCCCTTATACCCTCTCCCTCTGTACAGTGTTTCTCTACAACAGGCTAATGGAACATTACTTAGAGATGGGCATTAGCTCCTTATACTCTCTCCCTCTGTACAGTGTTTCTCTACGACAGGCTAATGGAACATTACTGAGAGATGGGCATTAGCCCCTTATACCCTCTCCCTCTGTACAGTGTTTCTCTACAACAGGCTAATGGAACATTACTTAGAGATGGGCATTAGCGCCTTATACTCTCTCCCTCTGTACAGTGTTTCTCTACAACAGGCTAATGGAACATTACTTAGAGATGGGCATTAGCCCCTTATACTCTCTCCCTCTGTACAGTGTTTCTCTACAACAGGCTAATGGAACATTACTTAGAGATGGGCATTAGCTCCTTATACCCTCTCCCTCTGTACAGTGTTTCTCTACGACAGGCTAATGGAACATTACTTAGAGATGGGCATTAGCCCCTTATACCCTCTCTCTCTGTACAGTGTCTTTCTACAACAGGCTAATGGAACATTACTTAGAGATGGGCATTAGCCCCTTATACTCTGTCCATCTGTACAGTATTTCTCTACTACAGGCTAATGGAACATTACTTAGAGATGGGCATTAGCCCCTTATACTCTCTCCCTCTGTACAGTGTTTCTCTACAACAGGCTAATGGAACATTACTTACAGATGGGCATTAGCCCCTTATACTCTCTCCCTCTGTACAGTGTTTCTCTACAACAGGCTCATGGAACATTACTTAGAGATGGGCATTAGCCCCTTATACTCTCTCCCTCTGAACAGTGTCTTTCTACAACAGGCTAATGGAACATTACTTAGAGATGGGCATGAGCTCCTTATACTCTCTCCCTCTGTACAGTGTTTCTCTACAACAGGCTAATGGAACATTACTTACAGATGGGCATTCGCCCCTTATACCCTCTCCCTCTGTACAGTGTTTCTCTACATCAGGCTAATGGAACATTACTTAGAGATGGGCAATAGCCCCTTATACTCTCTCCATCTGTACAGTGTTTCTCTACAACAGGCTCATGGAACATTACTTAGAGATGGGCATTAGCCCCTTATACTCTCTCCCTCTGTACAGTGTTTCTCTACAACAGGCTCATGGAACATTACTTAGAGATGGGCATTAGCCCCTTATACTCTCTCCCTCTGAACAGTGTTTCTCTACAACAGGCTAATGGAACATTACTTAGAGATGGGCATTAGCGCTTTATACTCTCTCCCTCTGTACAGTGTTTCTCTACAACAGGCTAATGGAACATTACTTAGAGATGGGCATTAGCCACTGATACTCTCTCCCTCTGAACAGTGTTTCTCTACGACAGGCTAATGGAACATTACTTAGAGATGGGCATTAGCCCCTGATACTCTCTCCCTCTGTACAGTGTTTCTATACAACAGGCTAATGGAACATTACTGAGAGATGGGCATTAGCCCCTTATACCCTCTCCCTCTGTACAGTGTTTCTCTACAACAGGCTAATGGAACATTACTTAGAGATGGGCATTAGCCCCTTATACCATCTCCCTCTGTACAGTGTCTTTCTACAACAGGCTAATGGAACATTACTTAGAGATGGGCATTAGCCTCTTATACCCTCTCCCTCTGTACAGTGTTTCTCTACAACAGGCTAATGGAACATTACTTAGTGATGAGCATTAGCCCCTTATACTCTCTCCATCTGAACAGTGTTTCTCTACAACAGGCTAATGGAACATTACTTAGAGATGGGCATTAGCCCCTTATACCCTCTCCCTCTGAACAGTGTCTTTCTACAACAGGATAATGGAACATTACTTAGAGATTGGCATTAGCCCCTTATACTCTGTCCATCTGTACAGTGTTTCTCTACTACAGGCTAATGGAACATTACTTAGAGATGGGCATTAGCCCCTTATACTCTCTCCCTCTGAACCGTGTTTCTCTACAACAGGCTAATGGAACATTACTTAGAGATGGGCATTA
The DNA here is from genome assembly GCF_046119375.1 of Phyllobates terribilis. Classification (NCBI taxonomy): domain Eukaryota; kingdom Metazoa; phylum Chordata; class Amphibia; order Anura; family Dendrobatidae; genus Phyllobates; species Phyllobates terribilis. The sequence goes on from NW_027363111.1 coordinate 841,434, forward strand.
GCGCTTTATACTCTCTCCCTCTTTACAGTGTTTCTCTACAACAGGCTAATGGAACATTACTGAGAGATGGGCATTAGCCCCTTATACCCTCTCCCTCTGTATAGTGTTTCTCTACAACAGGCTAAAGGAACATTACTTAGAGATGGGCATTAGCCCCTTATACCCTCTCCCTTTGTACAGTGTTTCTCTACAACAGGCTAATGGAACATTACTGAGAGATGGGCATTAGCCCCTTATACCCTCTCCCTCTGTACAGTGTTTCTCTACAACAGGCTAATGGAACATTACTTAGAGATGGGCATTAGCTCCTTATACCCTCTCCCTCTGTACAGTGTTTCTCTACGACAGGCTAATGGAACTTTACTTAGAGATGGGCATTAGCCCCTTATACCCTCTCCCTCTGTACAGTGTTTCTCTACAACAGGCTAATGGAACATTACTTAGAGATGGGCATTAGCTCCTTATACTCTCTCCCTCTGTACAGTGTTTCTCTACGACAGGCTAATGGAACATTACTGAGAGATGGGCATTAGCCGCTTATACCCTCTCCCTCTGTACAGTGTTTCTCTACAACAGGCTAATGGAACATTACTTAGAGATGGGCATTAGCGCCTTATACTCTCTCCCTCTGTACAGTGTTTCTCTACAACAGGCTAATGGAACATTACTTAGAGATGGGCATTAGCCCCTTATACTCTCTCCCTCTGTACAGTGTTTCTCTACAACAGGCTAATGGAACATTACTTAGAGATGGGCATTAGCTCCTTATACCCTCTCCCTCTGTACAGTGTTTCTCTATGACAGGCTAATGGAACATTACTTAGAGATGGGCATTAGCCCCTTATACCCTCTCTCTCTGTACAGTGTCTTTCTACAACAAGCTAATGGAACATTACTTAGAGATGGGCATTAGCCCCTTATACTCTGTCCATCTGTACAGTATTTCTCTACTACAGGCTAATGGAACATTACTTAGAGATGGGCATTAGCCCCTTATACACTCTCCCTCTGTACAGTGTTTCTCTACAACAGGCTAATGGAACATTACTTACAGATGGGCATTAGCCCCTTATACTCTCTCCCTCTGTACAGTGTTTCTCTACAACAGGCTAATGGAACATTACTTACAGATGGGCATTAGCCCCTTATACTCTCTCCATCTGTACAGTGTTTCTCTACATCAGGCTAATGGAACATTACTTAGAGATGGGCATTAGCCCCTTATACTCTCTCCCTCTGTACAGTGTTTCTCTACAACAGGCTAATGGAACATTACTTACAGATGGGCATTAGCCCCTTATACTCTTTCCCTCTGTACAGTGTTTCTCTACAACAGGCTAATGGAACCTTACTTAGAGATGGGCATTAGCCCCTTATAATCTCTCCCTCTGTACAGTGTTTCTCTACAACAGGCTAATGGAACATTACTTAGAGATGGGCATTAGCCCCTTATACTCTCTCCCTCTGTACAGTGTTTCCCTACAACAGGCTAATGGAACATTACTTACAGATGGGCATTAGCCCCTTATACTCTCTCCATCTGTACAGTGTTTCTCTACATCAGGCTCATGGAACATTACTTAGAGATGGGCATTAGCCCCTTATACTCTCTCCCTCTGAACAGTGTCTTTCTACAACAGGCTAATGGAACATTACTTACAGATGGGCATTAGCCTCTTATACTCTCTCCCTCTGTACAGTGTTTCTCTACATCAGGCTAATGGAACATTACTTAGAGATGGGCATTAGCCCCTTATACTCTCTCCATCTGTACAGTGTTTCTCTACAACAGGCTAATGGAACATTACTTAGAGATTGGCATTAGCCCCTCATACCCTCTCCCTCTGTACAGTGTTTCTCTACAACAGGCTAATGGAACATTACTTAGAGATGGGCATTAGCCCCTTATACTCTCTCCCTCTGTACAGTGTTTCTCTACATCAGGCTAATGGAACATTACTTAGAGATGGGCATTAGCCCCTTATACTCTCTCCCTCTGTACAGTGTTTCTCTACAACAGGCTAATGGAACATTACTAAGAGATGGGCATTAGCCCCTTATACTCTCTCCCTCTGAACAGTGTTTCTCTACAACAGGCTAATGGAACATTACTTAGAGATGGGCATTAGCCCCTTATACTCTCTCCCTCTGTACAGTGCTTCTCTACAACAGGCTAATGGAACATTACTTAGAGATGGGCATTAGCCTCTTATACTCTCTCCCTCTGAACAGTGTTTCTCTACGACAGGCTAATGGAACATTACTTAGAGATGGGCATTAGCCCCTTATACTCTCTCCCTCTGAACAGTGTTTCTCTACAACAGGCTAATGGAACATTACTAAGAGATGGGCATTAGCCCCTTATACTCTCTCCCTCTGTACATTGTTTCTCTACAACAGGCTAATGGAGCATTACTTAGAGATGGGCATTAACCTCTTATACTCTCTCCCTCTGTACAGTGTTTCTATACAACAGGCTAATGGAAGATTACTTAGAGATGGGCATTAGCCCCTTATACTCTCTCCCTCTGTACAGTGTTTCTCTACAACAGGCTAATGGAACATTACTTAGAGATGGGCATTAGCGCTTTATACTCATTCCCTCTGTACAGTGTTTCTCTACAACAGTCTAATGGAACATTACTTACAGATGGGCATTAGCCCCTTATACTCTCTCCCTCTGTACAGTGCTTCTCTACAACAGGCTAATGGTACATTATTTAGAGATGGGCATTAGCCCCTGATACTCTCTCCCTCTGTACAGTGTTTCCCTACAACAGGCTAATGGAACATTACATACAGATGGGCATTAGCCCCTTATACTCTCTCCCTCTGTACAGTGTTTCCCTACAACAGGCTAATGGAACATTACTTAGAGATGGGCATTAGCCCCTTATACTCTCTCCCTCTGAACCGTGTTTCTCTACAACAGGCTAATGGAACATTACTTAGAGATGGGCATTAACGCTTTATACTCTCTCCCTCTGTATAGTGTTTCTCTACAACAGGCTAATGGAACATTACTTAGAGATAGGCATTAGCGCTTTATACTCTCTCCCTCTGTACAGTATTTCTCTACAACAGGCTAATGGAACATTACTGAGAGATGGGCATTAGCCCCGTATACCCTCTCCCTCTGTACAGTGTTTCTCTACAACAGTCTAATGGAACATTACTTACAGATGGGCATTAGCCCCTTATACTCTCTCCCTCTGTACAGTGTTTCTCTACAACAGGCTAATGGAACATTACTTAGAGATTGGCATTAGCCCCTGATACTCTCTCCCTCTGTACAGTGTTTCCCTACAACAGGCTAATGGAACATTACTTACAGATGGGCATTAGCCCCTTATACTCTCTCCCTCTGTACAGTGTTTCCCTACAACAGGCTAATGGAACATTACTTAGAGATGGGCATTAGCCCCTGATACTCTCTCCCTCTGTACAGTGTTTCCCTACAACAGGCTAATGGAACATTACTTAGAGATTGGCATTAGCCCCTTATACCCTCTCCCTCTGTACAGTGTTTCTCTACAACAGGCTAATGGAACATTACTTAGAGATGGGCATTAGCCCCTTATACTCTCTCCCTCTGAACAGTGCTTCTCTACCACAGGCTAATGGAACGTTACTTAGAGATGGGCATTAGCCCCTCATACCCTCTCCCTCTGTACAGTGTCTTTCTACAACAGGATAATGGAACATTACTTAGAGATTGGCATTAGCCCCTTATACTCTGTCCATCTGTACAGTGTTTCTCTACTACAGGCTAATGGAACATTACTTAGAGATGGGCATTAGCCCCTTATTCTCTCTCCCTCTGAACCGTGTTTCTCTACAACAGGCTAATGGAACATTACTTAGAGATGGGCATTAGCGCTTTACACTCTCTCCCTCTGTACAGTGTTTCTCTACAACAGGCTAATGGAACATTACTTAGAGATGGGCATTAGCCCCTGATACTCTCTCCCTCTGTATAGTGTTTCTCTACAACAGGCTAATGGAACATTACTTAGAGATGGGCATTAGCTCCTTATACTCTCCAGTGTTTCTCTACGACAGGCTAATGGAACATTACTGAGAGATGGGCATTAGCCCTTTTTACCCTCTCCCTCTGTACAGTGTTTCTCTACAACAGGCTAATGGAACATTACTTAGAGATGGGCATTAGCGCCTTATACTCTCTCCCTCTGTACAGTGTTTCTCTACAACAGGCTAATGGAACATTACTTAGAGATGGGCATTAGCCCCTTATACTCTCTAGCTCTGTACAGTGTTTCTCTACAACAGGCTAATGGAACATTACTTAGAGATGGGCATTAGCTCCTTATACCCTCTCCCTCTGTACAGTGTTTCTCTACGACAGGCTAATGGAACATTACTTAGAGATGGGCATTAGCCCCTTACACCCTCTCTCTCTGTACAGTGTCTTTCTACAACAGGCTAATGGAACATTACTTAGAGATGGGCATTAGCCCCTTATACTCTGTCCATCTGTACAGTATTTCTCTACTACAGGCTAATGGAACATTACATAGAAATGGGCATTAGCCCCTTATACTCTCTCCCTCTGTACAGTGTTTCTCTACAACAGGCTAATGGAACATTACTTACAGATGGGCATTAGCCCCTTATACTCTCTCCCTCTGTACAGTGTTTCTCTACAACAGGCTCATGGAACATTACTTAGAGATGGGCATTAGCCCCTTATACTCTCTCCCTCTGAACAGTGTCTTTCTACCACAGGCTAATGGAACATTACTTAGAGATGGGCATGAGCTCCTTATACTCTCTCCCTCTGTACAGTGTTTCTCTACAACAGGCTAATGGAACATTACTTACAGATGGGCATTCGCCCCTTATACCCTCTCCCTCTGTACAGTGTTTCTCTACATCAGGCTAATGGAACATTACTTAGAGATGGGCATTAGCCCCTTATACTCTCTCCATCTGTACAGTGTTTCTCTACAACAGGCTCATGGAACATTACTTAGAGATGGGCATTAGCCCCTGATACTCTCTCCCTCTGTATAGTGTTTCTCTACAACAGGCTAATGGAACATTACTTAGAGATAGGCATTAGCGCTTTATACTCTCTCCCTCTGTAGAGTATTTCTCTACAACAGGCTAATGGAACATTACTGAGAGATGGGCATTAGCCCCGTATACCCTCTCCCTCTGTACAGTGTTTCTCTACAACAGGCTAATGGAACATTACTTACAGATGGGCATTAGCCCCTTATACTCTCTCCCTCTGTACAGTGTTTCTCTACAACAGGCTAATGGAACATTACTTAGAGATGGGCATTAGCCCCTGATACTCTCTCCCTCTGTACAGTGTTTCCCTACAACAGGCTAATGGAACATTACTTACAGATGGGCATTAGCCCCTTATACTCTCTCCCTCTGTACAGTGTTTCCCTACAACAGGCTAATGGAACATTACTTAGAGATGGGCATTAGCCCCTGATACTCTCTCCCTCTGTACAGTGTTTCCCTACAACAGGCTAATGGAACATTACTTAGAGATTGGCATTAGTCCCTTATACCCTCTCCCTCTGTACAGTGTTTCTCTACAACAGGCTAATGGAACATTAATTAGAGATGGGCATTAGCCCCTTATACCCTGTCCCTCTGTACAGTGTTTCTCTACAACAGGCTAATGGAACATTACTGAGAGATGGGCATTAGCCCCTTATACCCTCTCCCTCTGTACAGTGTTTCTCTACAACAGGCTAATGGAACATTACTTAGAGATGGGCATTAGCCCCTTATACCCTCTCCCTTTGTACAGTGTCTTTCTACAACAGGCTAATGGAACATTACTTAGAGATGGGCATTAGCGCTTTATACTCTCTCCCTCTGTACAGTATTTCTCTACAACAGGCTAATGGAACATTACTGAGAGATGGGCATTAGCCCCTTATACCCTCTCCCTCTGTACATTGTTTCTCTACAACAGGCTAATGGAACATTACTTAGTGATGAGCATTAGCCCCTTATACTCTCTCCCTCTGAACAGTGTTTCTCTACAACAGGCTAATGGAACATTAATTAGAGATGGGCATTAGCCCCTTATACCCTGTCCCTCTGTACAGTGTTTCTCTACAACAGGCTAATGGAACATTACTGAGAGATGGGCATTAGCCCCTTATACCCTCTCCCTCTGTACAGTGTTTCTCTACAACAGGCTAATGGAACATTACTTAGAGATGGGCATTAGCGCCTTATACTCTCTCCCTCTGTACAGTGTTTCTCTACAACAGGCTAATGGAACATTACTTAGAGATGGGCATTAGCCCCTGATACTCTCTCCCTCTGTATAGTGTTTCTCTACAACAGGCAAATGGAACATTACTTAGAGATGGGCATTAGCTCCTTATACTCTCTCCCTCTGTACAGTGTTTCTCTACGACAGGCTAATGGAACATTACTGAGAGATGGGCATTAGCCCCTTATACCCTCTCCCTCTGTACAGTGTTTCTCTACAACAGGCTAATGGAACATTACTTAGAGATGGGCATTAGCGCCTTATACTCTCTCCCTCTGTACAGTGTTTCTCTACAACAGGCTAATGGAACATTACTTAGAGATGGGCATTAGCCCCTTATACTCTCTCCCTCTGTACAGTGTTTCTCTACAACAGGCTAATGGAACATTACTTAGAGATGGGCATTAGCTCCTTACACCCTCTCCCTCTGTACAGTGTTTCTCTACGACAGGCTAATGGAACATTACTTAGAGATGGGCATTAGCCCCTTATACCCTCTCTCTCTGTACAGTGTCTTTCTACAACAGGCTAATGGAACATTACTTAGAGATGGGCATTAGCCCCTTATACTCTGTCCATCTGTACAGTATTTCTCTACTACAGGCTAATGGAACATTACTTAGAGATGGGCATTAGCCCCTTATACTCTCTCCCTCTGTACAGTGTTTCTCTACAACAGGCTAATGGAACATTACTTACAGATGGGCATTAGCCCCTTATACTCTCTCCCTCTGTACAGTGTTTCTCTACAACAGGCTCATGGAACATTACTTAGAGATGGGCATTAGCCCCTTATACTCTCTCCCTCTGAACAGTGTCTTTCTACAACAGGCTAATGGAACATTACTTAGAGATGGGCATGAGCTCCTTATACTCTCTCCCTCTGTACAGTGTTTCTCTACAACAGGCTAATGGAACATTACTTACAGATGGGCATTCGCCCCTTATACCCTCTCCCTCTGTACAGTGTTTCTCTACATCAGGCTAATGGAACATTACTTAGAGATGGGCATTAGCCCCTTATACTCTCTCCATCTGTACAGTGTTTCTCTACAACAGGCTCATGGAACATTACTTAGAGATGGGCATTAGCTCCTTATACTCTCTCCCTCTGTACAGTGTTTCTCTACAACAGGCTCATGGAACATTACTTAGAGATGGGCATTAGCCCCTTATACTCTCTCCCTCTGAACAGTGTTTCTCTACAACAGGCTAATGGAACATTACTTAGAGATGGGCATTAGCGCTTTATACTCTCTCCCTCTGTACAGTGTTTCTCTACAACAGGCTAATGGAACATTACTTAGAGATGGGCATTAGCCCCTGATACTCTCTCCCTCTGAACAGTGTTTCTCTACGACAGGCTAATGGAACATTACTTAGAGATGGGCATTAGCCCCTTATACTCTCTCCCTCTGAACAGTGTTTCTCTACAACAGGCTAATGGAACATTGCTTAGAGATGGGCATTAGCGCTTTATACTCTCTCCCTCTGTACAGTGTTTCTCTACAACAGGCTAATGGATCATTACTTAGAGATGGGCATTAGCCCCTGATACTCTCTCCCTCTGTATAGTGTTTCTCTACAACAGGCTAATGGAACATTACTTAGAGATGGGCATTAGCCCCTGATACTCTCTCCCTCTGTATAGTGTTTCTCTACAACAGGCTAATGGAACATTACTTAGAGATGGGCATTAACCTCTTATACTCTCTCCCTCTGTACAGTGTTTCTATACAACAGGCTAATGGAACATTACTGAGAGATGGGCATTAGCCCCTTATACCCTCTCCCTCTGTACAGTGTTTCTCTACAACAGGCTAATGGAACATTACTTAGTGATGAGCATTAACCCCTTATACTCTCTCCCTCTGAACAGTGTTTCTCTACAACAGGCTAATGGAACATTACTTAGAGATGGGCATTAGCCCCTTATACCATCTCCCTCTGTACAGTGTCTTTCTACAACAGGCTAATGGAACATTACTTAGAGATGGGCATTAGCCTCTTATACCCTCTCCCTCTGTACAGTGTTTCTCTACAACAGGCTAATGGAACATTACTTAGTGATGAGCATTAGCCCCTTATACTCTCTCCATCTGAACAGTGTTTCTCTACAACAGGCTAATGGAACATTACTTAGAGATGGGCATTAGCCCCTTATACCCTCTCCCTCTGAACAGTGTCTTTCTACAACAGGATAATGGAACATTACTTAGAGATTGGCATTAGCCCCTTATACTCTGTCCATCTGTACAGTGTTTCTCTACTACAGGCTAATGGAACATTACTTAGAGATGGGCATTAGCCCCTTTTACTCTCTCCCTCTGAACCGTGTTTCTCTACAACAGGCTAATGGAACATTGCTTAGAGATGAGCATTAGCGCTTTATACTCTCTCCCTCTTTACAGTGTTTCTCTACAACAGGCTAATGGAACATTACTTAGAGATGGGCATTAGCGCTTTATACTCTCTCCCTCTTTACAGTGTTTCTCTACAACAGGCTAATGGAACATTACTGAGAGATGGGCATTAGCCCCTTATACCCTCTCCCTCTGTATAGTGTTTCTCTACAACAGGCTAATGGAACATTACTTAGAGATGGGCATTAGCCCCTTATACCCTCTCCCTTTGTACAGTGTTTCTCTACAACAGGCTAATGGAACATTACTGAGAGATGGGCATTAGCCCCTTATACCCTCTCCCTCTGTACAGTGTTTCTCTACAACAGGCTAATGGAACATTACTTAGAGATGGGCATTAGCTCCTTATACCCTCTCCCTCTGTACAGTGTTTCTCTACGACAGGCTAATGGAACTTTACTTAGAGATGGGCATTAGCCCCTTATACCCTCTCCCTCTGTACAGTGTTTCTCTACAACAGGCTAATGGAACATTACTTAGAGATGGGCATTAGCTCCTTATACTCTCTCCCTCTGTACAGTGTTTCTCTACGACAGGCTAATGGAACATTACTTAGAGATGGGCATTAGCCCCTTATACTCTGTCCATCTGTACAGTATTTCTCTACTACAGGCTAATGGAACATTACTTAGAGATGGGCATTAGCCCCTTATACTCTCTCCCTCTGTACAGTGTTTCTCTACAACAGGCTAATGGAACATTACTTACAGATGGGCATTAGCCCCTCATACTCTCTCCCTCTGTACAGTGTTTCTCTACAACAGGCTAATGGAACATTACTTACAGATGGGCATTAGCCCCTTATACTCTCTCCATCTGTACAGTGTTTCTCTACATCAGGCTAATGGAACATTACTTAGAGATGGGCATTAGCCCCTTATACTCTCTCCCTCTGTACAGTGTTTCTCTACAACAGGCTAATGGAACATTACTTACAGATGGGCATTAGCCCCTTATACTCTTTCCCTCTGTACAGTGTTTCTCTACAACAGGCTAATGGAACCTTACTTAGAGATGGGCATTAGCCCCTTATAATCTCTCCCTCTGTACAGTGTTTCTCTACAACAGGCTAATGGAACATTACTTAGAGATGGGCATTAGCCCCTTATACTCTCTCCCTCTGTACAGTGTTTCCCTACAACAGGCTAATGGAACATTACTTACAGATGGGCATTAGCCCCTTATACTCTCTCCATCTGTACAGTGTTTCTCTACATCAGGCTCATGGAACATTACTTAGAGATGGGCATTAGCCCCTTATACTCTCTCCCTCTGAACAGTGTCTTTCTACAACAGGCTAATGGAACATTACTTACAGATGGGCATTAGCCTCTTATACTCTCTCCCTCTGTACAGTGTTTCTCTACATCAGGCTAATGGAACATTACTTAGAGATGGGCATTAGCCCCTTATACTCTGTCCATCTGTACAGTGTTTCTCTACAACAGACTAATGGAACATTTCTTAGAGATTGGCATTAGCCCCTCATACCCTCTCCCTCTGTACAGTGTTTCTCTACAACAGGCTAATGGAACATTACTTAGAGATGGGCATTAGCCCCTTATACTCTCTCCCTCTGTACAGTGTTTCTCTACATCAGGCTAATGGAACATTACTTAGAGATGGGCATTAGCCCCTTATACTCTCTCCCTCTGTACAGTGTTTCTCTACAACAGGCTAATGGAACATTACTTAGAGATGGGCATTAGCCCCTTATACTCTCTCCCTCTGAACAGTGTTTCTCTACAACAGGCTAATGGAACATTACTTAGAGATGGGCATTAGCCCCTTATACTCTCTCCCTCTGTACAGTGCTTCTCTACAACAGGCTAATGGAACATTACTTAGAGATGGGCATTAGCCTCTTATACTCTCTCCCTCTGAACAGTGTTTCTCTACGACAGGCTAATGGAACATTACTTAGAGATGGGCATTAGCCCCTTATACTCTCTCCCTCTGTACATTGTTTCTCTACAACAGGCTAATGGAGCATTACTTAGAGATGGGCATTAACCTCTTATACTCTCTCCCTCTGTACAGTGTTTCTATACAACAGGCTAATGGAAGATTACTTAGAGATGGGCATTAGCCCCTTATACTCTCTCCCTCTGTACAGTGTTTCTCTACAACAGGCTAATGGAACATTACTTAGAGATGGGCATTAGCGCTTTATACTCATTCCCTCTGTACAGTGTTTCTCTACAACAGTCTAATGGAACATTACTTACAGATGGGCATTAGCCCCTTATACTCTCTCCCTCTGTACAGTGCTTCTCTACAACAGGCTAATGGTACATTACTTAGAGATGGGCATTAGCCCCTGATACTCTCTCCCTCTGTACAGTGTTTCATTACAACAGGCTAATGGAACATTACTTACAGATGGGCATTAGCCCCTTATACTCTCTCCCTCTGTACAGTGTTTCCCTACAACAGGCTAATGGAACATTACTTAGAGATGGGCATTAGCCCCTTATACTCTCTCCCTCTGAACCGTGTTTCTCTACAACAGGCTAATGGAACATTACTTAGAGATGGGCATTAACGCTTTATACTCTCTCCCTCTGTACAGTGTTTCTCTACAACAGGCTAATGGAACATTACTTAGAGATGGGCATTAGCCCCTGATACTCTCTCCCTCTGTATAGTGTTTCTCTACAACAGGCTAATGGAACATTACTTAGAGATAGGCATTAGCGCTTTATACTCTCTCCCTCTGTACAGTATTTCTCTACAACAGGCTAATGGAACATTACTGAGAGATGGGCATTAGCCCCGTATACCCTCTCCCTCTGTACAGTGTTTCTCTACAACAGTCTAATGGAACATTACTTACAGATGGGCATTAGCCCCTTATACTCTCTCCCTCTGTACAGTGCTTCTCTACAACAGGCTAATGGAACATTACTTAGAGATGGGCATTAACCCCTGATACTCTCTCCCTCTGTACAGTGTTTCCCTACAACAGGCTAATGGAACATTACTTACAGATGGGCATTAGCCCCTTATACTCTTTCCCTCTGTACAGTGTTTCTCTACAACAGGCTAATGGAACCTTACTTAGAGATGGGCATTAGCCCCTTATAATCTCTCCCTCTGTACAGTGTTTCTCTACAACAGGCTAATGGAACATTACTTAGAGATGGGCATTAGCCCCTTATACTCTCTCCCTCTGTACAGTGTTTCCCTACAACAGGCTAATGGAACATTACTTACAGATGGGCATTAGCCCCTTATACTCTCTCCATCTGTACAGTGTTTCTCTACATCAGGCTCATGGAACATTACTTAGAAATGGGCATTAGCCCCTTATACTCTCTCCCTCTGAACAGTGTCTTTCTACAACAGGCTAATGGAACATTACTTACAGATGTGCATAAGCCTCTTATACTCTCTCCCTCTGTACAGTGTTTCTCTACATCAGGCTAATGGAACATTACTTAGAGATGGGCATTAGCCCCTTATACTCTGTCCATCTGTACAGTGTTTCTCTACAACAGACTAATGGAACATTTCTTAGAGATTGGCATTAGCCCCTCATACGCTCTCCCTCTGTACAGTGTTTCTCTACAACAGGCTAATGGAACATTACTTAGAGATGGGCATTAGCCCCTTATACTCTCTCCCTCTGTACAGTGTTTCTCTACATCAGGCTAATGGAACATTACTTAGAGATGGGCATTCGCCCCTTATACCCTCTCCCTCTGTACAGTGTTTCTCTACATCAGGCTAATGGAACATTACTTAGAGATGGGCATTAGCCCCTTATACTCTCTCCATCTGTACAGTGTTTCTCTACAACAGGCTCATGGAACATTACTTAGAGATGGGCATTAGCTCCTTATACTCTCTCCCTCTGTACAGTGTTTCTCTACAACAGGCTCATGGAACATTACTTAGAGATGGGCATTAGCGCTTTATACTCTCTCCCTCTGTACAGTGTTTCTCTACAACAGGCTAATGGAACATTACTTAGAGATGGGCATTAGCCCCTGATACTCTCTCCCTCTGAACAGTGTTTCTCTACGACAGGCTAATGGAACATTACTTAGAGATGGGCATTAGCCCCTTATACTCTCTCCCTCTGAACAGTGTTTCTCTACAACAGGCTAATGGAACATTACTTAGAGATGGGCATTAGCGCTTTATACTCTCTCCCTCTGTACAGTGTTTCTCTACAACAGGCTAATGGATCATTACTTAGAGATGGGCATTAGCCCCTGATACTCTCTCCCTCTGTATAGTGTTTCTCTACAACAGGCTAATGGAACATTACTTAGAGATGGGCATTAGCCCCTGATACTCTCTCCCTCTGTATAGTGTTTCTCTACAACAGGCTAATGGAACATTACTTAGAGATGGGCATTAACCTCTTATACTCTCTCCCTCTGTACAGTGTTTCTATACAACAGGCTAATGGAACATTACTGAGAGATGGGCATTAGCCCCTTATACCCTCTCCCTCTGTACAGTGTTTCTCTACAACAGGCTAATGGAACATTACTTAGTGATGAGCATTAACCCCTTATACTCTCTCCCTCTGAACAGTGTTTCTCTACAACAGGCTAATGGAACATTACTTAGAGATGGGCATTAGCCCCTTATACCATCTCCCTCTGTACAGTGTCTTTCTACAACAGGCTAATGGAACATTACTTAGAGATGGGCATTAGCCTCTTATACCCTCTCCCTCTGTACAGTGTTTCTCTACAACAGGCTAATGGAACATTACTTAGTGATGAGCATTAGCCCCTTATACTCTCTCCATCTGAACAGTGTTTCTCTACAACAGGCTAATGGAACATTACTTAGAGATGGGCATTAGCCCCTTATACCCTCTCCCTCTGAACAGTGTCTTTCTACAACAGGATAATGGAACATTACTTAGAGATTGGCATTAGCCCCTTATACTCTGTCCATCTGTACAGTGTTTCTCTACTACAGGCTAATGGAACATTACTTAGAGATGGGCATTAGCCCCTTTTACTCTCTCCCTCTGAACCGTGTTTCTCTACAACAGGCTAATGGAACATTGCTTAGAGATGAGCATTAGCGCTTTATACTCTCTCCCTCTTTACAGTGTTTCTCTACAACAGGCTAATGGAACATTACTTAGAGATGGGCATTAGCGCTTTATACTCTCTCCCTCTTTACAGTGTTTCTCTACAACAGGCTAATGGAACATTACTGAGAGATGGGCATTAGCCCCTTATACCCTCTCCCTCTGTATAGTGTTTCTCTACAACAGGCTAATGGAACATTACTTAGAGATGGGCATTAGCCCCTTATACCCTCTCCCTTTGTACAGTGTTTCTCTACAACAGGCTAATGGAACATTACTGAGAGATGGGCATTAGCCCCTTATACCCTCTCCCTCTGTACAGTGTTTCTCTACAACAGGCTAATGGAACATTACTTAGAGATGGGCATTAGCTCCTTATACCCTCTCCCTCTGTACAGTGTTTCTCTACGACAGGCTAATGGAACTTTACTTAGAGATGGGCATTAGCCCCTTATACCCTCTCCCTCTGTACAGTGTTTCTCTACAACAGGCTAATGGAACATTACTTAGAGATGGGCATTAGCTCCTTATACTCTCTCCCTCTGTACAGTGTTTCTCTACGACAGGCTAATGGAACATTACTTAGAGATGGGCATTAGCCCCTTATACTCTGTCCATCTGTACAGTATTTCTCTACTACAGGCTAATGGAACATTACTTAGAGATGGGCATTAGCCCCTTATACTCTCTCCCTCTGTACAGTGTTTCTCTACAACAGGCTAATGGAACATTACTTACAGATGGGCATTAGCCCCTCATACTCTCTCCCTCTGTACAGTGTTTCTCTACAACAGGCTAATGGAACATTACTTACAGATGGGCATTAGCCCCTTATACTCTCTCCATCTGTACAGTGTTTCTCTACATCAGGCTAATGGAACATTACTTAGAGATGGGCATTAGCCCCTTATACTCTCTCCCTCTGTACAGTGTTTCTCTACAACAGGCTAATGGAACATTACTTACAGATGGGCATTAGCCCCTTATACTCTTTCCCTCTGTACAGTGTTTCTCTACAACAGGCTAATGGAACCTTACTTAGAGATGGGCATTAGCCCCTTATAATCTCTCCCTCTGTACAGTGTTTCTCTACAACAGGCTAATGGAACATTACTTAGAGATGGGCATTAGCCCCTTATACTCTCTCCCTCTGTACAGTGTTTCCCTACAACAGGCTAATGGAACATTACTTACAGATGGGCATTAGCCCCTTATACTCTCTCCATCTGTACAGTGTTTCTCTACATCAGGCTCATGGAACATTACTTAGAGATGGGCATTAGCCCCTTATACTCTCTCCCTCTGAACAGTGTCTTTCTACAACAGGCTAATGGAACATTACTTACAGATGGGCATTAGCCTCTTATACTCTCTCCCTCTGTACAGTGTTTCTCTACATCAGGCTAATGGAACATTACTTAGAGATGGGCATTAGCCCCTTATACTCTGTCCATCTGTACAGTGTTTCTCTACAACAGACTAATGGAACATTTCTTAGAGATTGGCATTAGCCCCTCATACCCTCTCCCTCTGTACAGTGTTTCTCTACAACAGGCTAATGGAACATTACTTAGAGATGGGCATTAGCCCCTTATACTCTCTCCCTCTGTACAGTGTTTCTCTACATCAGGCTAATGGAACATTACTTAGAGATGGGCATTAGCCCCTTATACTCTCTCCCTCTGTACAGTGTTTCTCTACAACAGGCTAATGGAACATTACTTAGAGATGGGCATTAGCCCCTTATACTCTCTCCCTCTGAACAGTGTTTCTCTACAACAGGCTAATGGAACATTACTTAGAGATGGGCATTAGCCCCTTATACTCTCTCCCTCTGTACAGTGCTTCTCTACAACAGGCTAATGGAACATTACTTAGAGATGGGCATTAGCCTCTTATACTCTCTCCCTCTGAACAGTGTTTCTCTACGACAGGCTAATGGAACATTACTTAGAGATGGGCATTAGCCCCTTATACTCTCTCCCTCTGTACATTGTTTCTCTACAACAGGCTAATGGAGCATTACTTAGAGATGGGCATTAACCTCTTATACTCTCTCCCTCTGTACAGTGTTTCTATACAACAGGCTAATGGAAGATTACTTAGAGATGGGCATTAGCCCCTTATACTCTCTCCCTCTGTACAGTGTTTCTCTACAACAGGCTAATGGAACATTACTTAGAGATGGGCATTAGCGCTTTATACTCATTCCCTCTGTACAGTGTTTCTCTACAACAGTCTAATGGAACATTACTTACAGATGGGCATTAGCCCCTTATACTCTCTCCCTCTGTACAGTGCTTCTCTACAACAGGCTAATGGTACATTACTTAGAGATGGGCATTAGCCCCTGATACTCTCTCCCTCTGTACAGTGTTTCATTACAACAGGCTAATGGAACATTACTTACAGATGGGCATTAGCCCCTTATACTCTCTCCCTCTGTACAGTGTTTCCCTACAACAGGCTAATGGAACATTACTTAGAGATGGGCATTAGCCCCTTATACTCTCTCCCTCTGAACCGTGTTTCTCTACAACAGGCTAATGGAACATTACTTAGAGATGGGCATTAACGCTTTATACTCTCTCCCTCTGTACAGTGTTTCTCTACAACAGGCTAATGGAACATTACTTAGAGATGGGCATTAGCCCCTGATACTCTCTCCCTCTGTATAGTGTTTCTCTACAACAGGCTAATGGAACATTACTTAGAGATAGGCATTAGCGCTTTATACTCTCTCCCTCTGTACAGTATTTCTCTACAACAGGCTAATGGAACATTACTGAGAGATGGGCATTAGCCCCGTATACCCTCTCCCTCTGTACAGTGTTTCTCTACAACAGTCTAATGGAACATTACTTACAGATGGGCATTAGCCCCTTATACTCTCTCCCTCTGTACAGTGCTTCTCTACAACAGGCTAATGGAACATTACTTAGAGATGGGCATTAACCCCTGATACTCTCTCCCTCTGTACAGTGTTTCCCTACAACAGGCTAATGGAACATTACTTACAGATGGGCATTAGCCCCTTATACTCTTTCCCTCTGTACAGTGTTTCTCTACAACAGGCTAATGGAACCTTACTTAGAGATGGGCATTAGCCCCTTATAATCTCTCCCTCTGTACAGTGTTTCTCTACAACAGGCTAATGGAACATTACTTAGAGATGGGCATTAGCCCCTTATACTCTCTCCCTCTGTACAGTGTTTCCCTACAACAGGCTAATGGAACATTACTTACAGATGGGCATTAGCCCCTTATACTCTCTCCATCTGTACAGTGTTTCTCTACATCAGGCTCATGGAACATTACTTAGAAATGGGCATTAGCCCCTTATACTCTCTCCCTCTGAACAGTGTCTTTCTACAACAGGCTAATGGAACATTACTTACAGATGGGCATAAGCCTCTTATACTCTCTCCCTCTGTACAGTGTTTCTCTACATCAGGCTAATGGAACATTACTTAGAGATGGGCATTAGCCCCTTATACTCTGTCCATCTGTACAGTGTTTCTCTACAACAGACTAATGGAACATTTCTTAGAGATTGGCATTAGCCCCTCATACGCTCTCCCTCTGTACAGTGTTTCTCTACAACAGGCTAATGGAACATTACTTAGAGATGGGCATTAGCCCCTTATACTCTCTCCCTCTGTACAGTGTTTCTCTACATCAGGCTAATGGAACATTACTTAGAGATGGGCATTAGCCCCTTATACTCTCTCCCTCTGTACAGTGTTTCTCTACAACAGGCTAATGGAACATTACTTAGAGATGGGCATTAGCCCCTTATACTCTCTCCCTCTGTACAGTGCTTCTCTACAACAGGCTAATGGAACATTACTTAGAGATGGGCATTAGCCTCTTATACTCTCTCCCTCTGAACAGTGTTTCTCTACGACAGGCTAATGGAACATTACTTAGAGATGGGCATTAGCCCCTTATACTCTCTCCCTCTGTACATTGTTTCTCTACAACAGGCTAATGGAGCATTACTTAGAGATGGGCATTAACCTCTTATACTCTCTCCCTCTGTACAGTGTTTCTATACAACAGGCTAATGGAAGATTACTTAGAGATGGGCATTAGCCCCTTATACTCTCTCCCTCTGTACAGTGTTTCTCTACAACAGGCTAATGGAACATTACTTAGAGATGGGCATTAGCGCTTTATACTCATTCCCTCTGTACAGTGTTTCTCTACAACAGTCTAATGGAACATTACTTACAGATGGGCATTAGCCCCTTATACTCTCTCCCTCTGTACAGTGCTTCTCTACAACAGGCTAATGGTACATTACTTAGAGATGGGCATTAGCCCCTGATACTCTCTCCCTCTGTACAGTGTTTCCCTACAACAGGCTAATGGAACATTACTTACAGATGGGCATTAGCCCCTTATACTCTCTCCCTCTGTACAGTGTTTCCCTACAACAGGCTAATGGAACATTACTTAGAGATGGGCATTAGCCCCTTATACTCTCTCCCTCTGAACCGTGTTTCTCTACAACAGGCTAATGGAACATTACTTAGAGATGGGCATTAACGCTTTATACTCTCTCCCTCTGTACAGTGTTTCTCTACAACAGGCTAATGGAACATTACTTAGAGATGGGCATTAGCCCCTGATACTCTCTCCCTCTGTATAGTGTTTCTCTACAACAGGCTAATGGAACATTACTTAGAGATAGGCATTAGCGCTTTATACTCTCTCCCTCTGTACAGTATTTCTCTACAACAGGCTAATGGAACATTACTGAGAGATGGGCATTAGCCCCGTATACCCTCTCCCTCTGTACAGTGTTTCTCTACAACAGTCTAATGGAACATTACTTACAGATGGGCATTAGCCCCTTATACTCTCTCCCTCTGTACAGTGTTTCTCTACAACAGGCTAATGGAACATTACTTAGAGATGGGCATTAACCCCTGATACTCTCTCCCTCTGTACAGTGTTTCCCTACAACAGGCTAATGGAACATTACTTACAGATGGGCATTAGCCCCTTATACTCTCTCCATCTGTACAGTGTTTCTCTACATCAGGCTCATGGAACATTACTTAGAGATGGGCATTAGCCCCTTATACTCTCTCCCTCTGAACAGTGTCTTTCTACAACAGGCTAATGGAACATTACTTACAGATGGGCATAAGCCTCTTATACTCTCTCCCTCTGTACAGTGTTTCTCTACATCAGGCTAATGGAACATTACTTAGAGATGGG
Source organism: Phyllobates terribilis (assembly GCF_046119375.1). Taxonomy (NCBI): domain Eukaryota; kingdom Metazoa; phylum Chordata; class Amphibia; order Anura; family Dendrobatidae; genus Phyllobates; species Phyllobates terribilis. Next base: position 860,419 of record NW_027363111.1, read on the forward strand.
CATTAGCCCCTTATACTCTGTCCATCTGTACAGTGTTTCTCTACAACAGACTAATGGAACATTTCTTAGAGATTGGCATTAGCCCCTCATACCCTCTCCCTCTGTACAGTGTTTCTCTACAACAGGCTAATGGAACATTACTTAGAGATGGGCATTAGCCCCTTATACTCTCTCCCTCTGTACAGTGTTTCTCTACATCAGGCTAATGGAACATTACTTAGAGATGGGCATTAGCCCCTTATACTCTCTCCCTCTGTACAGTGTTTCTCTACAACAGGCTAATGGAACATTACTTAGAGATGGGCATTAGCCCCTTATACTCTCTCCCTCTGAACAGTGTTTCTCTACAACAGGCTAATGGAACCTTACTTAGAGATGGGCATTAGCCCCTTATAATCTCTCCCTCTGTACAGTGTTTCTCTACAACAGGCTAATGGAACATTACTTAGAGATGGGCATTAGCCCCTTATACTCTCTCCCTCTGTACAGTGTTTCCCTACAACAGGCTAATGGAACATTACTTACAGATGGGCATTAGCCCCTTATACTCTCTCCATCTGTACAGTGTTTCTCTACATCAGGCTCATGGAACATTACTTAGAGATGGGCATTAGCCCCTTATACTCTCTCCCTCTGAACAGTGTCTTTCTACAACAGGCTAATGGAACATTACTTACAGATGGGCATAAGCCTCTTATACTCTCTCCCTCTGTACAGTGTTTCTCTACATCAGGCTAATGGAACATTACTTAGAGATGGGCATTAGCCCCTTATACTCTGTCCATCTGTACAGTGTTTCTCTACAACAGACTAATGGAACATTTCTTAGAGATTGGCATTAGCCCCTCATACCCTCTCCCTCTGTACAGTGTTTCTCTACAACAGGCTAATGGAACATTACTTAGAGATGGGCATTAGCCCCTTATACTCTCTCCCTCTGTACAGTGTTTCTCTACATCAGGCTAATGGAACATTACTTAGAGATGGGCATTAGCCCCTTATACTCTCTCCCTCTGTACAGTGTTTCTCTACAACAGGCTAATGGAACATTACTTAGAGATGGGCATTAGCCCCTTATACTCTCTCCCTCTGAACAGTGTTTCTCTACAACAGGCTAATGGAACATTACTTAGAGATGGGCATTAGCCCCTTATACTCTCTCCCTCTGTACAGTGCTTCTCTACAACAGGCTAATGGAACATTACTTAGAGATGGGCATTAGCCTCTTATACTCTCTCCCTCTGAACAGTGTTTCTCTACGACAGGCTAATGGAACATTACTTAGAGATGGGCATTAGCCCCTTATACTCTCTCCCTCTGTACATTGTTTCTCTACAACAGGCTAATGGAGCATTACTTAGAGATGGGCATTAACCTCTTATACTCTCTCCCTCTGTACAGTGTTTCTATACAACAGGCTAATGGAAGATTACTTAGAGATGGGCATTAGCCCCTTATACTCTCTCCCTCTGTACAGTGTTTCTCTACAACAGGCTAATGGAACATTACTTAGAGATGGGCATTAGCGCTTTATACTCATTCCCTCTGTACAGTGTTTCTCTACAACAGTCTAATGGAACATTACTTACAGATGGGCATTAGCCCCTTATACTCTCTCCCTCTGTACAGTGCTTCTCTACAACAGGCTAATGGTACATTACTTAGAGATGGGCATTAGCCCCTGATACTCTCTCCCTCTGTACAGTGTTTCCCTACAACAGGCTAATGGAACATTACTTACAGATGGGCATTAGCCCCTTATACTCTCTCCCTCTGTACAGTGTTTCCCTACAACAGGCTAATGGAACATTACTTAGAGATGGGCATTAGCCCCTTATACTCTCTCCCTCTGAACCGTGTTTCTCTACAACAGGCTAATGGAACATTACTTAGAGATGGGCATTAACGCTTTATACTCTCTCCCTCTGTACAGTGTTTCTCTACAACAGGCTAATGGAACATTACTTAGAGATGGGCATTAGCCCCTGATACTCTCTCCCTCTGTATAGTGTTTCTCTACAACAGGCTAATGGAACATTACTTAGAGATAGGCATTAGCGCTTTATACTCTCTCCCTCTGTACAGTATTTCTCTACAACAGGCTAATGGAACATTACTGAGAGATGGGCATTAGCCCCGTATACCCTCTCCCTCTGTACAGTGTTTCTCTACAACAGTCTAATGGAACATTACTTACAGATGGGCATTAGCCCCTTATACTCTCTCCCTCTGTACAGTGTTTCTCTACAACAGGCTAATGGAACATTACTTAGAGATGGGCATTAACCCCTGATACTCTCTCCCTCTGTACAGTGTTTCCCTACAACAGGCTAATGGAACATTACTTACAGATGGGCATTAGCCCCTTATACTCTCTCCCTCTGTACAGTGTTTCCCTACAACAGGCTAATGGAACATTACTTAGAGATGGGCATTAGCCCCTGATACTCTCTCCCTCTGTACAGTGTTTCCCTACAACAGGCTAATGGAACATTACTTAGAGATTGGCATTAGCCCCTTATACCCTCTCCCTCTGTACAGTGTTTCTCTACAACAGGCTAATGGAACATTACTTAGAGATGGGCATTAGCCCCTTATACCCTGTCCCTCTGTACAGTGTTTCTCTACAACAGGCTAATGGAACATTACTGAGAGATGGGCATTAGCCCCTTATACCCTCTCCCTCTGTACAGTGTTTCTCTACAACAGGCTAATGGAACATTACTTAGAGATGGGCATTAGCCCCTTATACCCTCTCCCTCTGTACAGTGTCTTTCTACAACAGGCTAATGGAACATTACTTAGAGATGGGCATTAGCGCTTTATACTCTCTCCCTCTGTACAGTATTTCTCTACAACAGGCTAATGGAACATTACTGAGAGATGGGCATTAGCCCCTTATACCCTCTCCCTCTGTACAGTGTTTCTGTACAACAGGCTAATGGAACATTACTTAGTGATGAGCATTAGCCCCTTATACTCTCTCCCTCTGAACAGTGTTTCTCTACAACAGGCTAATGGAACATTACTTAGAGATGGGCATTAGCCCCTTATACCCTCTCCCTCTGTACAGTGTCTTTCTACAACAGGATAATGGAACATTACTTAGAGATGGGCATTAGCCCCTTATACTCTGTCCATCTGTACAGTGTTTCTCTACTACAGGCTAATGGAACATTACTTAGAGATGGGCATTAGCCCCTTATTCTCTCTCCCTCTGAACCGTGTTTCTCTACAACAGGCTAATGGAACATTACTTAGAGATGGGCATTAGCCCCTTATACCCTCTCCCTCTGTACAGTGTTTCTCTACGACAGGCTAATGGAACATTACTTAGAGATGGGCATTAGCCCCTTATACCCTCTCCGTCTGTACAGTGTCTTTCTACATCAGGCTAATGGAACATTACTTAGAGTTGGGCATTAGCGCTTTATACTCTCTCCCTCTGTACAGTGTTTCTCTACAACAGGCTAATGGAACATTACTTAGAGATGGGCATTAGCCCCTGATACTCTCTCCCTCTGTATAGTGTTTCTCTACAACAGGCTAATGGAACATTACTTAGAGATGGGCATTAGCGCTTTATATTCTCTCCCTCTGTACAGTATTTCTCTACAACAGGCTAATGGAACATTACTGAGAGATGGGCATTAGCCCCGTATACCCTCTCCATCTGTACAGTGTTTCTCTACAACAGGCTAATGGAACATTACTTAGTGATGAGCATTAGCCCCTTATACTCTCTCCCTCTGAACAGTGTTTCTCTACAACAGGCTAATGGAACATTACTTAGAGATGGGCATTAGCCCCTTATACTCTCTCCATCTGTACAGTATTTCTCTACTACAGGCTAATGGAACATTACTTAGAGATGGGCATTAGCCCCTTATACTCTCTCCCTCTGTACAGTGCTTCTCTACAACAGGCTAATGGAACATTACTTACAGATGGGCATTAGCCCCTTATACTCTCTCCCTCTGTACAGTGTTTCTCTACAACAGGCTAATGGAACATTACTGAGAGATGGGCATTAGCCCCTTATACCCTCTCCCTCTGTACAGTGTTTCTCTACAACAGGCTAATGGAACATTACTTAGAGATGGGCATTAGCCCCTTATACTCTCTCTCTCTGAACAGTGTTTCTCTACAACAGGCTAATGGAACATTACTTAGAGATGGGCATTAGCCCCTTCTACCCTCTCCCTCTGTACAGTGTCTTTCTACAACAGGATAATGGAACATTACTTAGAGATTGGCATTAGCCCCTTATACTCTGTCCATCTGTACAGTGTTTCTCTACTACAGGCTAATGGAACATTACTTAGAGATGGGCATTAGCCCCTTATACTCTCTCCCTCTGAACCGTGTTTCTCTACAACAGGCTAATGGAACATTACTTAGAGATGGGCATTAGCGCTTTATACTCTCTCCCTCTGTACAGTGTTTCTCTACAACAGGCTAATGGAACATTACTTAGAGATGGGCATTAGCCCCTGATACTCTCTCCCTCTGTATAGTGTTTCTCTACAACAGGCTAATGGAACATTACTTAGAGATGGGCATTAGCCCCTTATACCCTCTCCCTTTGTACAGTGTTTCTCTACAACAGGCTAATGGAACATTACTGAGAGATGGGCATTAGCCCCTTATACCCTCTCCCTCTGTACAGTGTTTCTCTACAACAGGCTAATGGAACATTACTTACAGATGGGCATTAGCCCCTTACACTCTCTCCCTCTGTACAGTGTTTCTCTACAACAGGCTAATGGAACATTACTTACAGATGGGCATTAGCCCCTTATACTCTCTCCCTCTGTACAGTGTTTCTCTACAACAGGCTAATGGAACATTACTTAGAGATGGGCATTAGCGCTTTATACTCTCTCCCTCTGTACAGTCTTTCTCTACAACAGGCAAATGGAACATTACTTAGTGATGAGCATTAGCCCCTTATACTCTCTCCCTCTGAACAGTGTTTCTCTACAACACGCTAATGGAACATTACTTAGAGATGGGCATTAGCCCCTTATACCCTCTCCCTCTGTACAGTGTTTCTCTACGACAGGCTAATGGAACATTACTTAGAGATGGGCATTAGCCCCTTATACCCTCTCCCTCTGTTCAGTGTCTTTCTACAACAAGCTAATGGAACATTACTTAGAGATGGGCATTAGCCCCTTATACTCTCTCCCTCTGTACAGTGTTTCTCTACAACAGGCTAATGGAACATTACTTAGAGATGGGCATTAGCCCCTTATACTCTCTCCCTCTGTACAGTGTTTCTCTACAACAGGCTAATGGAACATTACTTACAGATGGGCATTAGCCCCTTATACTCTCCCCCTCTGTACAGTGTTTCTCTACAACAGGCTCATGGAACATTACTTAGAGATGGGCATTAGCCCCTTATAATCTCTCCCTTTGTACAGTGTTTCTCTACAACAGGCTAATGGAACATTACTTAGAGATGGGCATTAGCCCCTTATAATATCTCCCTCTGTACAGTGTTTCTCTACAACAGGCTAATGGAACATTACTTAGAGATGGGCATTAGCCCCTTATACTCTCTCCCTCTGTACAGTGTTTCCCTACAACAGGCTAATGGAACATTACTTACAGATGGGCATTAGCGCCTTATACTCTCTCCATCTGTACAGTGTTTCTCTACATCAGGCTAATGGAACATTACTTAGAGATGGGCATTAGCCCCTTATACTCTCTCCATCTGTACAGTGTTTCTCTACAACAGGCTCATGGAACATTACTTAGAGATGGGCATTAGCCCCTTATACTCTCTCCCTCTGAACAGTGTCTTTCTACAACAGGCTAATGGAACATTACTTACAGATGGGCATTCGCCCCTTATACCCTCTCCCTCTGTACAGTGTTTCTCTGCATCAGGCTAATAGAACATTACTTAGAGATGGGCATTAGCCCCTTATACTCTCTCCATCTGTACAGTGTTTCTCTACAACAGGCTAATGGAACATTACTTAGAGATGGGCTTTAGCCCCTTATACTCTCTCCCTCTGTACAGTGTTTCTCTACAGCAGGCTAATGGAACATTACTTAGAGATGGGCATTAGTCCCTTATGCTCTCTCCCTCTGTACAGTGTTTCTCTACAACATGCTAATGGAACATTACTTAGAGATGGGCATTAGCCCCTTATACTCTCTCCCTCTGAACATTGTCTTTCTACAACAGGCTAATGGAACATTACTTACAGATGGGCATTCGCCCCTTACACCCTCTCCCTCTGTACAGTGTTTCTCTACATCAGGCTAATGGAACATTACTTAGAGATGGGCATTAGCCCCTTATACTCTCTCCCTCTGTACAGTGTTTCTCTACAACAGGCTCATGGAACATCACTTAGAGATGGGCATTAGCCCCTTATACTCTCTCCCTCTGTACAGTGTTTCTCTACAACAGGCTAATGGAACATTACTTACAGATGGGCATTAACCCCTTATACTCTCTCCCTCTGAACAGTGTTTCTCTACGACAGGCTAATGGAACATTACTTAGAGATGGGCATTAGCCCCTTATACTCTCTCCCTCTGAACAGTGTTTCTCTACAACAGGCTAATGGAACATTACTTAGAGATGAGCATTAGCCTCTTATACTCTCTCCCTCTGTACAGTGTTTCTCTACAACAGGCTAATGGAACATTACTTACAGATGGGCATTAACCCCTTATACTCTCTCCCTCTGAACAGTGTTTCTCTACGACAGGCTAATGGAACATTACTTAGAGATGGGCATTAGCCCCTTATACTCTCTCCCTCTGAACAGTGTTTCTCTACAACAGGCTAATGGAACATTACTTAGAGATGGGCATTAGCCCCTTATACTCTCTCCCTCTGTACAGTGTTTCTCTACAACAGGCTAATGGAGCATTACTTAGAGATGGGCATTAACCTCTTATACTCTCTCCCTCTGTACAGTGTTTCTATACAACAGGCTAATGGAACATTACTTAGAGATGGGCATTAGCCCCTTATACTCTCTCCCTCTGTACAGTGTTTCTCTACAACAGGCTAATAGAACATTACTTAGAGATGAGCATTAGCGCTTTATACTCTCTCCCTCTGTACAGTGTTTCTCTACAACAGGCTAATGGAACATTACTTAGAGATGGGCATTAGCCCCTGATACTCTCTCCCTCTGTATAGTGTTTCTCTACAACAGGCTAATGGAACATTACTTAGAGATGGGCATTAGCCTCTTATACCCTCTCCCTTTGTACAGTGTTTCTCTACAACAGGCTAATGGAACATTACTGAGAGATGGGCATTAGCCCCTTATACCCTCTCCCTCTGTACAGTGTTTCTCTACAACAGGCTAATGGAACATTACTTAGAGATGGGCATTAGCCCCTTATACTCTCTCCCTCTGAACAGTGTTTCTCTACAACAGGCTAATGGAACATTACTTAGAGATGGGCATTAGCCCCTTATACTCTCTCCCTCTGAACCGTGTTTCTCTACAACAGGCTAATGGAACATTACTTAGAGATGGGCATTAGCGCTTTATACTCTCTCCCTCTGTACAGTGTTTCTCTACAACAGGCTAATGGAACATTACTTAGAGATGGGCATTAGCCCCTGATACTCTCTCCCTCTGTATAGTGTTTCTCTACAACAGGCTAATGGAACATTACTTAGAGATGGGCATTAGCCCCTTATACCCTCTCCCTTTGTACAGTGTTTCTCTACAACAGGCTAATGGAACATTACTGAGAGATGGGCATTAGCCCCTTATACCCTCTCCCTCTGTACAGTGTTTCTCTACAACAGGCTAATGGAACATTACTTACAGATGGGCATTAGCCCCTTACACTCTCTCCCTCTGTACAGTGTTTCTCTACAACAGGCTAATGGAACATTACTTACAGATGGGCATTAGCCCCTTATACTCTCTCCCTCTGTACAGTGTTTCTCTACAACAGGCTAATGGAACATTACTTAGAGATGGGCATTAGCGCTTTATACTCTCTCCCTCTGTACAGTGTTTCTCTACAACAGGCTAATGGAACATTACTTAGAGATGGGCATTAGCCCCTTATAATCTCTCCCTCTGTACAGTGTTTATCTACAACAGGCTAATGGAACATTACTTAGAGATGGGCATTAGCCCCTTATACTCTCTCCCTCTGTACAGTGTTTCCCTACAACAGGCTAATGGAACATTACTTACAGATGGGCATTAGCCCCTTATACTCTCTCCATCTGTACAGTGTTTCTCTACATCAGGCTAATGGAACATTACTTAGAGATGGGCATTAGCCCCTTATACTCTCTCCATCTGTACAGTGTTTCTCTACAACAGGCTCATGGAACATTACTTAGAGATGGTCATTAGCCCCTTATACTCTCTCCCTCTGAACAGTGTCTTTCTACAACAGGCTAATGGAACATTACTTACAGATGGGCATTCGCCCCTTATACCCTCTCCCTCTGTACAGTGTTTCTCTGCATCAGGCTAATAGAACATTACTTAGAGATGGGCATTAGCCCCTTATACTCTCTCCATCTGTACAGTGTTTCTCTACAACAGGCTAATGGAACATTACTTAGAGATGGGCATTAGCCCCTTATACTCTCTCCCTCTGTACAGTGTTTCTCTACAGCAGGCTAATGGAACATTACTTAGAGATGGGCATTAGTCCCTTATGCTCTCTCCCTCTGTACAGTGTTTCTCTACAACATGCTAATGGAACATTACTTAGAGATGGGCATTAGCCCCTTATACTCTCTCCCTCTGAACATTGTCTTTCTACAACAGGCTAATGGAACATTACTTACAGATGGGCATTCGCCCCTTATACCCTCTCCCTCTGTACAGTGTTTCTCTACATCAGGCTAATGGAACATTACTTAGAGATGGGCATTAGCCCCTTATACTCTCTCCCTCTGTACAGTGTTTCTCTACAACAGGCTCATGGAACATTACTTAGAGATGGGCATTAGCCCCTTATACTCTCTCCCTCTGTACAGTGTTTCTCTACAACAGGCTAATGGAACATTACTTACAGATGGGCATTAACCCCTTATACTCTCTCCCTCTGAACAGTGTTTCTCTACGACAGGCTAATGGAACATTACTTAGAGATGGGCATTAGCCCCTTATACTCTCTCCCTCTGAACAGTGTTTCTCTACAACAGGCTAATGGAACATTACTTAGAGATGGGCATTAGCCTCTTATACTCTCTCCCTCTGTACAGTGTTTCTCTACAACAGGCTAATGGAACATTACTTACAGATGGGCATTAACCCCTTATACTCTCTCCCTCTGAACAGTGTTTCTCTACGACAGGCTAATGGAACATTACTTAGAGATGGGCATTAGCCCCTTATACTCTCTCCCTCTGAACAGTGTTTCTCTACAACAGGCTAATGGAACATTACTTAGAGATGGGCATTAGCCCCTTATACTCTCTCCCTCTGTACAGTGTTTCTCTACAACAGGCTAATGGAGCATTACTTAGAGATGGGCATTAACCTCTTATACTCTCTCCCTCTGTACAGTGTTTCTATACAACAGGCTAATGGAACATTACTTAGAGATGGGCATTAGCCCCTTATACTCTCTCCCTCTGTACAGTGTTTCTCTACAACAGGCTAATAGAACATTACTTAGAGATGAGCATTAGCGCTTTATACTCTCTCCCTCTGTACAGTGTTTCTCTACAACAGGCTAATGGAACATTACTTAGAGATGGGCATTAGCCCCTTATACCCTCTCCCTCTGAACAGTGTCTTTCTACAACAGGCTAATGGAACATTACTTAGAGATGGGCATTAGCCCCTTATACTCTCTCCCTCTGTACAGTGTTTCTCTACAACAGGCTAATGGAACATTACTTAGAGATGGGCATTAGCCCCTTATACTCTCTCCCTCTGTACAGTGTTTCTCTACAACAGGCTAATGGAACATTACTTACAGATGGGCATTAGCCCCTTATACTCTCCCCCTCTGTACAGTGTTTCTCTACAACAGGCTCATGGAACTTTACTTAGAGATGGGCATTAGCCCCTTATAATCTCTCCCTTTGTACAGTGTTTCTCTACAACAGGCTAATGGAACATTACTTAGAGATGGGCATTAGCCCCTTATAATCTCTCCCTCTGTACAGTGTTTCTCTACAACAGGCTAATGGAACATTACTTAGAGATTGGCATTAGCCCCTTATACTCTCTCCCTCTGTACAGTGTTTCCCTACAACAGGCTAATGGAACATTACTTACAGATGGGCATTAGCCCCTTATACTCTCTCCATCTGTACAGTGTTTCTCTACATCAGGCTAATGGAACATTACTTAGAGATGGGCATTAGCCCCTTATACTCTCTCCATCTGTACAGTGTTTCTCTACAACAGGCTCATGGAACATTACTTAGAGATGGGCATTAGCCCCTTATACTCTCTCCCTCTGAACAGTGTCTTTCTACAACAGGCTAATGGAACATTACTTACAGATGGGCATTCGCCCCTTATACCCTCTCCCTCTGTACAGTGTTTCTCTGCATCAGGCTAATGGAACATTACTTAGAGATGGGCATTAGCCCCTTATACTCTCTCCATCTGTACAGTGTTTCTCTACAACAGGCTAATGGAACATTACTTAGAGATGGGCATTAGCCCCTTATACTCTCTCCCTCTGTACAGTGTTTCTCTACAGCAGGCTAATGGTACATTACTTAGAGATGGGCATTAGTCCCTTATACTCTCTCCCTCTGTACAGTGTTTCTCTACAACATGCTAATGGAACATTACTTAGAGATGGGCATTAGCCCCTTATACTCTCTCCCTCTGAACATTGTCTTTCTACAACAGGCTAATGGAACATTACTTAGAGATGGGCATTCGCCCCTTATACCCTCTCCCTCTGTACAGTGTTTCTCTACATCAGGCTAATGGAACATTACTTAGAGATGGGCATTAGCCCCTTATACTCTCTCCCTCTGTACAGTGTTTCTCTACAACAGGCTCATGGAACATTACTTAGAGATGGGCATTAGCCCCTTATACTCTCTCCCTCTGTACAGTGTTTCTCTACAACAGGCTAATGGAACATTACTTACAGATGGGCATTAACCCCTTATACTCTCTCCCTCTGAACAGTGTTTCTCTACGACAGGCTAATGGAACATTACTTAGAGATGGGCATTAGCCCCTTATACTCTCTCCCTCTGAACAGTGTTTCTCTACAACAGGCTAATGGAACATTACTTATAGATGGGCATTAGCCTCTTATACTCTCTCCCTCTGTACAGTGTTTCTCTACAACAGGCTAATGGAACATTACTTACAGATGGGCATTAACCCCTTATACTCTCTCCCTCTGAACAGTGTTTCTCTACGACAGGCTAATGGAACATTACTTAGAGATGGGCATTAGCCCCTTATACTCTCTCCCTCTGAACAGTGTCTTTCTACAACAGGCTAATGGAACATTACTTACAGATGGGCATTCGCCCCTTATACCCTCTCCCTCTGTACAGTGTTTCTCTGCATCAGGCTAATAGAACATTACTTAGAGATGGGCATTAGCCCCTTATACTCTCTCCATCTGTACAGTGTTTCTCTACAACAGGCTAATGGAACATTACTTAGAGATGGGCATTAGCCCCTTATACTCTCTCCCTCTGTACAGTGTTTCTCTACAGCAGGCTAATGGAACATTACTTAGAGATGGGCATTAGTCCCTTATGCTCTCTCCCTCTGTACAGTGTTTCTCTACAACATGCTAATGGAACATTACTTAGAGATGGGCATTAGCCCCTTATACTCTCTCCCTCTGAACATTGTCTTTCTACAACAGGCTAATGGAACATTACTTACAGATGGGCATTCGCCCCTTACACCCTCTCCCTCTGTACAGTGTTTCTCTACATCAGGCTAATGGAACATTACTTAGAGATGGGCATTAGCCCCTTATACTCTCTCCCTCTGTACAGTGTTTCTCTACAACAGGCTCATGGAACATCACTTAGAGATGGGCATTAGCCCCTTATACTCTCTCCCTCTGTACAGTGTTTCTCTACAACAGGCTAATGGAACATTACTTACAGATGGGCATTAACCCCTTATACTCTCTCCCTCTGAACAGTGTTTCTCTACGACAGGCTAATGGAACATTACTTAGAGATGGGCATTAGCCCCTTATACTCTGTCCCTCTGAACAGTGTTTCTCTACAACAGGCTAATGGAACATTACTTAGAGATGAGCATTAGCCTCTTATACTCTCTCCCTCTGTACAGTGTTTCTCTACAACAGGCTAATGGAACATTACTTACAGATGGGCATTAACCCCTTATACTCTCTCCCTCTGAACAGTGTTTCTCTACGACAGGCTAATGGAACATTACTTAGAGATGGGCATTAGCCCCTTATACTCTCTCCCTCTGAACAGTGTTTCTCTACAACAGGCTAATGGAACATTACTTAGAGATGGGCATTAGCCCCTTATACTCTCTCCCTCTGTACAGTGTTTCTCTACAACAGGCTAATGGAGCATTACTTAGAGATGGGCATTAACCTCTTATACTCTCTCCCTCTGTACAGTGTTTCTATACAACAGGCTAATGGAACATTACTTAGAGATGGGCATTAGCCCCTTATACTCTCTCCCTCTGTACAGTGTTTCTCTACAACAGGCTAATAGAACATTACTTAGAGATGAGCATTAGCGCTTTATACTCTCTCCCTCTGTACAGTGTTTCTCTACAACAGGCTAATGGAACATTACTTAGAGATGGGCATTAGCCCCTGATACTCTCTCCCTCTGTATAGTGTTTCTCTACAACAGGCTAATGGAACATTACTTAGAGATGGGCATTAGCCTCTTATACCCTCTCCCTTTGTACAGTGTTTCTCTACAACAGGCTAATGGAACATTACTGAGAGATGGGCATTAGCCCCTTATACCCTCTCCCTCTGTACAGTGTTTCTCTACAACAGGCTAATGGAACATTACTTAGAGATGGGCATTAGCCCCTTATACTCTCTCCCTCTGAACAGTGTTTCTCTACAACAGGCTAATGGAACATTACTTAGAGATGGGCATTAGCCACTTCTACCCTCTCACTCTGTACAGTGTCTTTCTACAACAGGATAATGGAACATTACTTAGAGATTGGCATTAGCCCCTTATACTCTGTCCATCTGTACAGTGTTTCTCTACTACAGGCTAATGGAACATTACTTAGAGATGGGCATTAGCCCCTTATACTCTCTCCCTCTGAACCGTGTTTCTCTACAACAGGCTAATGGAACATTACTTAGAGATGGGCATTAGCGCTTTATACTCTCTCCCTCTGTACAGTGTTTCTCTACAACAGGCTAATGGAACATTACTTAGAGATGGGCATTAGCCCCTGATACTCTCTCCCTCTGTATAGTGTTTCTCTACAACAGGCTAATGGAACATTACTTAGAGATGGGCATTAGCCCCTTATACCCTCTCCCTTTGTACAGTGTTTCTCTACAACAGGCTAATGGAACATTACTGAGAGATGGGCATTAGCCCCTTATACCCTCTCCCTCTGTACAGTGTTTCTCTACAACAGGCTAATGGAACATTACTTACAGATGGGCATTAGCCCCTTACACTCTCTCCCTCTGTACAGTGTTTCTCTACAACAGGCTAATGGAACATTACTTACAGATGGGCATTAGCCCCTTATACTCTCTCCCTCTGTACAGTGTTTCTCTACAACAGGCTAATGGAACATTACTTAGAGATGGGCATTAGCGCTTTATACTCTCTCCCTCTGTACAGTGTTTCTCTACAACAGGCTAATGGAACATTACTTAGTGATGAGCATTAGCCCCTTATACTCTCTCCCTCTGAACAGTGTTTCTCTACAACGCGCTAATGGAACATTACTTAGAGATGGGCATTAGCCCCTTATACCCTCTCCCTCTGTACAGTGTTTCTCTACGACAGGCTAATGGAACATTACTTAGAGATGGGCATTAGCCCCTTATACCCTCTCCCTCTGTTCAGTGTCTTTCTACAACAAGCTAATGGAACATTACTTAGAGATGGGCATTAGCCCCTTATACTCTCTCCCTCTGTACAGTGTTTCTCTACAACAGGCTAATGGAACATTACTTAGAGATGGGCATTAGCCCCTTATACTCTCTCCCTCTCTACAGTGTTTCTCTACAACAGGCTAATGGAACATTACTTACAGATGGGCATTAGCCCCTTATACTCTCCCCCTCTGTACAGTGTTTCTCTACAACAGGCTCATGGAACATTACTTAGAGATGGGCATTAGCCCCTTATAATCTCTCCCTTTGTACAGTGTTTCTCTACAACAGGCTAATGGAACATTACTTAGAGATGGGCATTAGCCCCTTATAATCTCTCCCTCTGTACAGTGTTTCTCTACAACAGGCTAATGGAACATTACTTAGAGATGGGCATTAGCCCCTTATACTCTCTCCCTCTGTACAGTGTTTCCCTACAACAGGCTAATGGAACATTACTTACAGATGGGCATTAGCCCCTTATACTCTCTCCATCTGTACAGTGTTTCTCTACATCAGGCTAATGGAACATTACTTAGAGATGGGCATTAGCCCCTTATACTCTCTCCATCTGTACAGTGTTTCTCTACAACAGGCTCATGGAACATTACTTAGAGATGGGCATTAGCCCCTTATACTCTCTCCCTCTGAACAGTGTCTTTCTACAACAGGCTAATGGAACATTACTTACAGATGGGCATTCGCCCCTTATACCCTCTCCCTCTGTACAGTGTTTCTCTGCATCAGGCTAATAGAACATTACTTAGAGATGGGCATTAGCCCCTTATACTCTCTCCATCTGTACAGTGTTTCTCTACAACAGGCTAATGGAACATTACTTAGAGATGGGCATTAGCCCCTTATACTCTCTCCCTCTGTACAGTGTTTCTCTACAGCAGGCTAATGGAACATTACTTAGAGATGGGCATTAGTCCCTTATGCTCTCTCCCTCTGTACAGTGTTTCTCTACAACATGCTAATGGAACATTACTTAGAGATGGGCATTAGCCCCTTATACTCTCTCCCTCTGAACATTGTCTTTCTACAACAGGCTAATGGAACATTACTTACAGATGGGCATTCGCCCCTTATACCCTCTCCCTCTGTACAGTGTCTCTCTACATCAGGCTAATGGAACATTACTTAGAGATGGGCATTAGCCCCTTATACTCTCTCCCTCTGTACAGTGTTTCTCTACAACAGGCTCATGGAACATTACTTAGAGATGGGCATTAGCCCCTTATACTCTCTCCCTCTGTACAGTGTTTCTCTACAACAGGCTAATGGAACATTACTTACAGATGGGCATTAACCCCTTATACTCTCTCCCTCTGAACAGTGTTTCTCTACGACAGGCTAATGGAACATTACTTAGAGATGGGCATTAGCCCCTTATACCCTCTCCCTCTGTTCAGTGTCTTTCTACAACAAGCTAATGGAACATTACTTAGAGATGGGCATTAGCCCCTTATACTCTCTCCCTCTGTACAGTGTTTCTCTACAACAGGCTAATGGAACATTACTTAGAGATGGGCATTAGCCCCTTATACTCTCTCCCTCTCTACAGTGTTTCTCTACAACAGGCTAATGGAACATTACTTACAGATGGGCATTAGCCCCTTATACTCTCCCCCTCTGTACAGTGTTTCTCTACAACAGGCTCATGGAACATTACTTAGAGATGGGCATTAGCCCCTTATAATCTCTCCCTTTGTACAGTGTTTCTCTACAACAGGCTAATGGAACATTACTTAGAGATGGGCATTAGCCCCTTATAATCTCTCCCTCTGTACAGTGTTTCTCTACAACAGGCTAATGGAACATTACTTAGAGATGGGCATTAGCCCCTTATACTCTCTCCCTCTGTACAGTGTTTCCCTACAACAGGCTAATGGAACATTACTTACAGATGGGCATTAGCCCCTTATACTCTCTCCATCTGTACAGTGTTTCTCTACATCAGGCTAATGGAACATTACTTAGAGATGGGCATTAGCCCCTTATACTCTCTCCATCTGTACAGTGTTTCTCTACAACAGGCTCATGGAACATTACTTAGAGATGGTCATTAGCCCCTTATACTCTCTCCCTCTGAACAGTGTCTTTCTACAACAGGCTAATGGAACATTACTTACAGATGGGCATTCGCCCCTTATACCCTCTCCCTCTGTACAGTGTTTCTCTGCATCAGGCTAATAGAACATTACTTAGAGATGGGCATTAGCCCCTTATACTCTCTCCATCTGTACAGTGTTTCTCTACAACAGGCTAATGGAACATTACTTAGAGATGGGCATTAGCCCCTTATACTCTCTCCCTCTGTACAGTGTTTCTCTACAGCAGGCTAATGGAACATTACTTAGAGATGGGCATTAGTCCCTTATGCTCTCTCCCTCTGTACAGTGTTTCTCTACAACATGCTAATGGAACATTACTTAGAGATGGGCATTAGCCCCTTATACTCTCTCCCTCTGAACATTGTCTTTCTACAACAGGCTAATGGAACATTACTTACAGATGGGCATTCGCCCCTTATACCCTCTCCCTCTGTACAGTGTTTCTCTACATCAGGCTAATGGAACATTACTTAGAGATGGGCATTAGCCCCTTATACTCTCTCCCTCTGTACAGTGTTTCTCTACAACAGGCTCATAGAACATTACTTAGAGATGGGCATTAGCCCCTTATACTCTCTCCCTCTGTACAGTGTTTCTCTACAACAGGCTAATGGAACATTACTTACAGATGGGCATTAACCCCTTATACTCTCTCCCTCTGAACAGTGTTTCTCTACGACAGGCTAATGGAACATTACTTAGAGATGGGCATTAGCCCCTTATACTCTCTCCCTCTGAACAGTGTTTCTCTACAACAGGCTAATGGAACATTACTTAGAGATGGGCATTAGCCTCTTATACTCTCTCCCTCTGTACAGTGTTTCTCTACAACAGGCTAATGGAACATTACTTACAGATGGGCATTAACCCCTTATACTCTCTCCCTCTGAACAGTGTTTCTCTACGACAGGCTAATGGAACATTACTTAGAGATGGGCATTAGCCCCTTATACTCTCTCCCTCTGAACAGTGTTTCTCTACAACAGGCTAATGGAACATTACTTAGAGATGGGCATTAGCCCCTTATACTCTCTCCCTCTGTACAGTGTTTCTCTACAACAGGCTAATGGAGCATTACTTAGAGATGGGCATTAACCTCTTATACTCTCTCCCTCTGTACAGTGTTTCTATACAACAGGCTAATGGAACATTACTTAGAGATGGGCATTAGCCCCTTATACTCTCTCCCTCTGTACAGTGTTTCTCTACAACAGGCTAATAGAACATTACTTAGAGATGAGCATTAGCGCTTTATACTCTCTCCCTCTGTACAGTGTTTCTCTACAACAGGCTAATGGAACATTACTTAGAGATGGGCATTAGCCCCTTATACCCTCTCCCTCTGAACAGTGTCTTTCTACAACAGGCTAATGGAACATTACTTAGAGATGGGCATTAGCCCCTTATACTCTCTCCCTCTGTACAGTGTTTCTCTACAACAGGCTAATGGAACATTACTTAGAGATGGGCATTAGCCCCTTATACTCTCTCCCTCTGTACAGTGTTTCTCTACAACAGGCTAATGGAACATTACTTACAGATGGGCATTAGCCCCTTATACTCTCCCCCTCTGTACAGTGTTTCTCTACAACAGGCTCATGGAACATTACTTAGAGATGGGCATTAGCCCCTTATAATCTCTCCCTTTGTACAGTGTTTCTCTACAACAGGCTAATGGAACATTACTTAGAGATGGGCATTAGCCCCTTATAATCTCTCCCTCTGTACAGTGTTTCTCTACAACAGGCTAATGGAACATTACTTAGAGATTGGCATTAGCCCCTTATACTCTCTCCCTCTGTACAGTGTTTCCCTACAACAGGCTAATGGAACATTACTTACAGATGGGCATTAGCCCCTTATACTCTCTCCATCTGTACAGTGTTTCTCTACATCAGGCTAATGGAACATTACTTAGAGATGGGCATTAGCCCCTTATACTCTCTCCATCTGTACAGTGTTTCTCTACAACAGGCTCATGGAACATTACTTAGAGATGGGCATTAGCCCCTTATACTCTCTCCCTCTGAACAGTGTCTTTCTACAACAGGCTAATGGAACATTACTTACAGATGGGCATTCGCCCCTTATACCCTCTCCCTCTGTACAGTGTTTCTCTGCATCAGGCTAATGGAACATTACTTAGAGATGGGCATTAGCCCCTTATACTCTCTCCATCTGTACAGTGTTTCTCTACAACAGGCTAATGGAACATTACTTAGAGATGGGCATTAGCCCCTTATACTCTCTCCCTCTGTACAGTGTTTCTCTACAGCAGGCTAATGGTACATTACTTAGAGATGGGCATTAGTCCCTTATACTCTCTCCCTCTGTACAGTGTTTCTCTACAACATGCTAATGGAACATTACTTAGAGATGGGCATTAGCCCCTTATACTCTCTCCCTCTGAACATTGTCTTTCTACAACAGGCTAATGGAACATTACTTAGAGATGGGCATTCGCCCCTTATACCCTCTCCCTCTGTACAGTGTTTCTCTACATCAGGCTAATGGAACATTACTTAGAGATGGGCATTAGCCCCTTATACTCTCTCCCTCTGTACAGTGTTTCTCTACAACAGGCTCATGGAACATTACTTAGAGATGGGCATTAGCCCCTTATACTCTCTCCCTCTGTACAGTGTTTCTCTACAACAGGCTAATGGAACATTACTTACAGATGGGCATTAACCCCTTATACTCTCTCCCTCTGAACAGTGTTTCTCTACGACAGGCTAATGGAACATTACTTAGAGATGGGCATTAGCCCCTTATACTCTCTCCCTCTGAACAGTGTTTCTCTACAACAGGCTAATGGAACATTACTTATAGATGGGCATTAGCCTCTTATACTCTCTCCCTCTGTACAGTGTTTCTCTACAACAGGCTAATGGAACATTACTTACAGATGGGCATTAACCCCTTATACTCTCTCCCTCTGAACAGTGTTTCTCTACGACAGGCTAATGGAACATTACTTAGAGATGGGCATTAGCCCCTTATACTCTCTCCCTCTGAACAGTGTCTTTCTACAACAGGCTAATGGAACATTACTTACAGATGGGCATTCGCCCCTTATACCCTCTCCCTCTGTACAGTGTTTCTCTGCATCAGGCTAATAGAACATTACTTAGAGATGGGCATTAGCCCCTTATACTCTCTCCATCTGTACAGTGTTTCTCTACAACAGGCTAATGGAACATTACTTAGAGATGGGCATTAGCCCCTTATACTCTCTCCCTCTGTACAGTGTTTCTCTACAGCAGGCTAATGGAACATTACTTAGAGATGGGCATTAGTCCCTTATGCTCTCTCCCTCTGTACAGTGTTTCTCTACAACATGCTAATGGAACATTACTTAGAGATGGGCATTAGCCCCTTATACTCTCTCCCTCTGAACATTGTCTTTCTACAACAGGCTAATGGAACATTACTTACAGATGGGCATTCGCCCCTTACACCCTCTCCCTCTGTACAGTGTTTCTCTACATCAGGCTAATGGAACATTACTTAGAGATGGGCATTAGCCCCTTATACTCTCTCCCTCTGTACAGTGTTTCTCTACAACAGGCTCATGGAACATCACTTAGAGATGGGCATTAGCCCCTTATACTCTCTCCCTCTGTACAGTGTTTCTCTACAACAGGCTAATGGAACATTACTTACAGATGGGCATTAACCCCTTATACTCTCTCCCTCTGAACAGTGTTTCTCTACGACAGGCTAATGGAACATTACTTAGAGATGGGCATTAGCCCCTTATACTCTCTCCCTCTGAACAGTGTTTCTCTACAACAGGCTAATGGAACATTACTTAGAGATGAGCATTAGCCTCTTATACTCTCTCCCTCTGTACAGTGTTTCTCTACAACAGGCTAATGGAACATTACTTACAGATGGGCATTAACCCCTTATACTCTCTCCCTCTGAACAGTGTTTCTCTACGACAGGCTAATGGAACATTACTTAGAGATGGGCATTAGCCCCTTATACTCTCTCCCTCTGAACAGTGTTTCTCTACAACAGGCTAATGGAACATTACTTAGAGATGGGCATTAGCCCCTTATACTCTCTCCCTCTGTACAGTGTTTCTCTACAACAGGCTAATGGAGCATTACTTAGAGATGGGCATTAACCTCTTATACTCTCTCCCTCTGTACAGTGTTTCTATACAACAGGCTAATGGAACATTACTTAGAGATGGGCATTAGCCCCTTATACTCTCTCCCTCTGTACAGTGTTTCTCTACAACAGGCTAATAGAACATTACTTAGAGATGAGCATTAGCGCTTTATACTCTCTCCCTCTGTACAGTGTTTCTCTACAACAGGCTAATGGAACATTACTTAGAGATGGGCATTAGCCCCTGATACTCTCTCCCTCTGTATAGTGTTTCTCTACAACAGGCTAATGGAACATTACTTAGAGATGGGCATTAGCCTCTTATACCCTCTCCCTTTGTACAGTGTTTCTCTACAACAGGCTAATGGAACATTACTGAGAGATGGGCATTAGCCCCTTATACCCTCTCCCTCTGTACAGTGTTTCTCTACAACAGGCTAATGGAACATTACTTAGAGATGGGCATTAGCCCCTTATACTCTCTCCCTCTGAACAGTGTTTCTCTACAACAGGCTAATGGAACATTACTTAGAGATGGGCATTAGCCACTTCTACCCTCTCACTCTGTACAGTGTCTTTCTACAACAGGATAATGGAACATTACTTAGAGATTGGCATTAGCCCCTTATACTCTGTCCATCTGTACAGTGTTTCTCTACTACAGGCTAATGGAACATTACTTAGAGATGGGCATTAGCCCCTTATACTCTCTCCCTCTGAACCGTGTTTCTCTACAACAGGCTAATGGAACATTACTTAGAGATGGGCATTAGCGCTTTATACTCTCTCCCTCTGTACAGTGTTTCTCTACAACAGGCTAATGGAACATTACTTAGAGATGGGCATTAGCCCCTGATACTCTCTCCCTCTGTATAGTGTTTCTCTACAACAGGCTAATGGAACATTACTTAGAGATGGGCATTAGCCCCTTATACCCTCTCCCTTTGTACAGTGTTTCTCTACAACAGGCTAATGGAACATTACTGAGAGATGGGCATTAGCCCCTTATACCCTCTCCCTCTGTACAGTGTTTCTCTACAACAGGCTAATGGAACATTACTTACAGATGGGCATTAGCCCCTTACACTCTCTCCCTCTGTACAGTGTTTCTCTACAACAGGCTAATGGAACATTACTTACAGATGGGCATTAGCCCCTTATACTCTCTCCCTCTGTACAGTGTTTCTCTACAACAGGCTAATGGAACATTACTTAGAGATGGGCATTAGCGCTTTATACTCTCTCCCTCTGTACAGTGTTTCTCTACAACAGGCTAATGGAACATTACTTAGTGATGAGCATTAGCCCCTTATACTCTCTCCCTCTGAACAGTGTTTCTCTACAACGCGCTAATGGAACATTACTTAGAGATGGGCATTAGCCCCTTATACCCTCTCCCTCTGTACAGTGTTTCTCTACGACAGGCTAATGGAACATTACTTAGAGATGGGCATTAGCCCCTTATACCCTCTCCCTCTGTTCAGTGTCTTTCTACAACAAGCTAATGGAACATTACTTAGAGATGGGCATTAGCCCCTTATACTCTCTCCCTCTGTACAGTGTTTCTCTACAACAGGCTAATGGAACATTACTTAGAGATGGGCATTAGCCCCTTATACTCTCTCCCTCTCTACAGTGTTTCTCTACAACAGGCTAATGGAACATTACTTACAGATGGGCATTAGCCCCTTATACTCTCCCCCTCTGTACAGTGTTTCTCTACAACAGGCTCATGGAACATTACTTAGAGATGGGCATTAGCCCCTTATAATCTCTCCCTTTGTACAGTGTTTCTCTACAACAGGCTAATGGAACATTACTTAGAGATGGGCATTAGCCCCTTATAATCTCTCCCTCTGTACAGTGTTTCTCTACAACAGGCTAATGGAACATTACTTAGAGATGGGCATTAGCCCCTTATACTCTCTCCCTCTGTACAGTGTTTCCCTACAACAGGCTAATGGAACATTACTTACAGATGGGCATTAGCCCCTTATACTCTCTCCATCTGTACAGTGTTTCTCTACATCAGGCTAATGGAACATTACTTAGAGATGGGCATTAGCCCCTTATAGTCTCTCCATCTGTACAGTGTTTCTCTACAACAGGCTCATGGAACATTACTTAGAGATGGGCATTAGCCCCTTATACTCTCTCCCTCTGAACAGTGTCTTTCTACAACAGGCTAATGGAACATTACTTACAGATGGGCATTCGCCCCTTATACCCTCTCCCTCTGTACAGTGTTTCTCTGCATCAGGCTAATAGAACATTACTTAGAGATGGGCATTAGCCCCTTATACTCTCTCCATCTGTACAGTGTTTCTCTACAACAGGCTAATGGAACATTACTTAGAGATGGGCATTAGCCCCTTATACTCTCTCCCTCTGTACAGTGTTTCTCTACAGCAGGCTAATGGAACATTACTTAGAGATGGGCATTAGTCCCTTATGCTCTCTCCCTCTGTACAGTGTTTCTCTACAACATGCTAATGGAACATTACTTAGAGATGGGCATTAGCCCCTTATACTCTCTCCCTCTGAACATTGTCTTTCTACAACAGGCTAATGGAACATTACTTACAGATGGGCATTCGCCCCTTATACCCTCTCCCTCTGTACAGTGTTTCTCTACATCAGGCTAATGGAACATTACTTAGACATGGGCATTAGCCCCTTATACTCTCTCCCTCTGTACAGTGTTTCTCTACAACAGGCTCATGGAACATTACTTAGAGATGGGCATTAGCCCCTTATACTCTCTCCCTCTGTACAGTGTTTCTCTACAACAGGCTAATGGAACATTACTTACAGATGGGCATTAACCCCTTATACTCTCTCCCTCTGAACAGTGTTTCTCTACGACAGGCTAATGGAACATTACTTAGAGATGGGCATTAGCCCCTTATTCTCTCTCCCTCTGAACAGTGTTTCTCTACAACAGGCTAATGGAACATTACTTAGAGATGGGCATTAGCCTCTTATACTCTCTCCCTCTGTACAGTGTTTCTCTACAACAGGCTAATGGAACATTACTTACAGATGGGCATTAACCCCTTATACTCTCTCCCTCTGAACAGTGTTTCTCTACGACAGGCTAATGGAACATTACTTAGAGATGGGCATTAGCCCCTTATACTCTCTCCCTCTGTACAGTGTTTCTCTACAACAGGCTAATAGAACATTACTTAGAGATGAGCATTAGCGCTTTATACTCTCTCCCTCTGTACAGTGTTTCTCTACAACAGGCTAATGGAACATTACTTAGAGATGGGCATTAGCCCCTTATACCCTCTCCCTCTGAACAGTGTCTTTCTACAACAGGCTAATGGAACATTACTTAGAGATGGGCATTAGCCCCTTATACTCTCTCCCTCTGTACAGTGTTTCTCTACAACAGGCTAATGGAACATTACTTAGAGATGGGCATTAGCCCCTTATACTCTCTCCCTCTGTACAGTGTTTCTCTACAACAGGCTAATGGAACATTACTTACAGATGGGCATTAGCCCCTTATACTCTCCCCCTCTGTACAGTGTTTCTCTACAACAGGCTCATGGAACATTACTTAGAGATGGGCATTAGCCCCTTATAATCTCTCCCTTTGTACAGTGTTTCTCTACAACAGGCTAATGGAACATTACTTAGAGATGGGCATTAGCCCCTTATAATCTCTCCCTCTGTACAGTGTTTCTCTACAACAGGCTAATGGAACATTACTTAGAGATTGGCATTAGCCCCTTATACTCTCTCCCTCTGTACAGTGTTTCCCTACAACAGGCTAATGGAACATTACTTACAGATGGGCATTAGCCCCTTATACTCTCTCCATCTGTACAGTGTTTCTCTACATCAGGCTAATGGAACATTACTTAGAGATGGGCATTAGCCCCTTATACTCTCTCCATCTGTACAGTGTTTCTCTACAACAGGCTCATGGAACATTACTTAGAGATGGGCATTAGCCCCTTATACTCTCTCCCTCTGAACAGTGTCTTTCTACAACAGGCTAATGGAACATTACTTACAGATGGGCATTCGCCCCTTATACCCTCTCCCTCTGTACAGTGTTTCTCTGCATCAGGCTAATGGAACATTACTTAGAGATGGGCATTAGCCCCTTATACTCTCTCCATCTGTACAGTGTTTCTCTACAACAGGCTAATGGAACATTACTTAGAGATGGGCATTAGCCCCTTATACTCTCTCCCTCTGTACAGTGTTTCTCTACAGCAGGCTAATGGTACATTACTTAGAGATGGGCATTAGTCCCTTATACTCTCTCCCTCTGTACAGTGTTTCTCTACAACATGCTAATGGAACATTACTTAGAGATGGGCATTAGCCCCTTATACTCTCTCCCTCTGAACATTGTCTTTCTACAACAGGCTAATGGAACATTACTTAGAGATGGGCATTCGCCCCTTATACCCTCTCCCTCTGTACAGTGTTTCTCTACATCAGGCTAATGGAACATTACTTAGAGATGGGCATTAGCCCCTTATACTCTCTCCCTCTGTACAGTGTTTCTCTACAACAGGCTCATGGAACATTACTTAGAGATGGGCATTAGCCCCTTATACTCTCTCCCTCTGTACAGTGTTTCTCTACAACAGGCTAATGGAACATTACTTACAGATGGGCATTAACCCCTTATACTCTCTCCCTCTGAACAGTGTTTCTCTACGACAGGCTAATGGAACATTACTTAGAGATGGGCATTAGCCCCTTATACTCTCTCCCTCTGAACAGTGTTTCTCTACAACAGGCTAATGGAACATTACTTATAGATGGGCATTAACCCCTTATACTCTCTCCCTCTGAACAGTGTTTCTCTACGACAGGCTAATGGAACATTACTTAGAGATGGGCATTAGCCCCTTATACTCTCTCCCTCTGAACAGTGTTTCTCTACAACAGGCTAATGGAACATTACTTAGAGATGGGCATTAGCCCCTTATACTCTCTCCCTCTGTACAGTGTTTCTCTACAACAGGCTAATGGAGCATTACTTAGAGATGGGCCTTAACCTCTTATACTCTCTCCCTCTGTACAGTGTTTCTATACAACAGGCTAATGGAACATTACTTAGAGATGGGCATTAGCCCCTTATACTCTCTCCCTCTGTACAGTGTTTCTCTACAACAGGCTAATAGAACATTACTTAGAGATGGGCATTAGCGCTTTATACTCTCTCCCTCTGTACAGTGTTTCTCTACAACAGGCTAATGGAACGTTACTTAGAGATGGGCATTAGTCCCTGATACTCTCTCCCTCTGTATAGTGTTTCTCTACAACAGGCTAATGGAACATTACTTAGAGATGGGCATTAGCCCCTTATACCCTCTCCCTTTGTACAGTGTTTCTCTACAACAGGCTAATGGAATATTACTGAGAGATGGGCATTAGCCCCTTATACTCTCTCCCTCTGTACAGTGTTTCTCTACAACAGGCTAATGGAACATTACTTAGTGATGAGCATTAGCCCCTTATACTCTCTCCCTCTGAACAGTGTTTCGCTACAACAGGCTAATGGAACATTACTTAGAGATGGGCATTAGCCCCTTATACTCTCTCCCTCTGTACAGTGTTTCTCTACAGCAGGCTAATGGAACATTTCTTAGAGATGGGCATTAGCCCCTTATACCCTCTCCCTCTGTACAGTGTTTCTCTACAGCAGGCTAATGGAACATTACTTAGAGATGAGCATTAGCCCCTTATACTCTCTCCCTCTGTACAGTGTTTCTCTACAGCAGGCTAATGGAACATTACTTAGAGATGGGCATTAGCCCCTTATACCCTCTCCCTCTGTACAGTGTCTTTCTACAACAGGCTAATGGAACATTACTTAGAGATGGGCATTCGCCCCTTATACCCTCTCCCTCTGTACAGTGTTTCTCTGCATCAGGCTAATGGAACATTACTTAGAGATGGGCATTAGCCCCTTATACTCTCTCCATCTGTACAGTGTTTCTCTACAACAGGCTAATGGAACATTACTTAGAGATGGGCATTAGCCCCTTATACTCTCTCCCTCTGTACAGTGTTTCTCTACAGCAGGCTAATGGTACATTACTTAGAGATGGGCATTAGTCCCTTATACTCTCTCCCTCTGTACAGTGTTTCTCTACAACATGCTAATGGAACATTACTTAGAGATGGGCATTAGCCCCTTATACTCTCTCCCTCTGAACATTGTCTTTCTACAACAGGCTAATGGAACATTACTTACAGATGGGCATTCGCCCCTTATACCCTCTCCCTCTGTACAGTGTTTCTCTACATCAGGCTAATGGAACATTACTTAGAGATGGGCATTAGCCCCTTATACTCTCTCCCTCTGTACAGTGTTTCTCTACAACAGGCTCATGGAACATTACTTAGAGATGGGCATTAGCACCTTATACTCTCTCCCTCTGTACAGTGTTTCTCTACAACAGGCTAATGGAACATTACTTACAGATGGGCATTAACCCCTTATACTCTCTCCCTCTGAACAGTGTTTCTCTACGACAGGCTAATGGAACATTACCTAGAGATGGGCATTAGCCCCTTATACTCTCTCCCTCTGAACAGTGTTTCTCTACAACAGGCTAATGGAACATTACTTATAGATGGGCATTAGCCTCTTATACTCTCTCCCTCTGTACAGTGTTTCTCTACAACAGGCTAATGGAACATTACTTACAGATGGGCATTAACCCCTTATACTCTCTCCCTCTGAACAGTGTTTCTCTACGACAGGCTAATGGAACATTACTTAGAGATGGGCATTAGCCCCTTATACTCTCTCCCTCTGAACAGTGTTTCTCTACAACAGGCTAATGGAACATTACTTAGAGATGGGCATTAGCCTCTTATACTCTCTCCCTCTGTACAGTGTTTCTCTACAACAGGCTAATGGAACATTACTTACAGATGGGCATTAACCCCTTATACTCTCTCCCTCTGAACAGTGTTTCTCTACGACAGGCTAATGGAACATTACTTAGAGATGGGCATTAGCCCCTTATACTCTCTCCCTCTGAACAGTGTTTCTCTACAACAGGCTAATGGAACATTACTTAGAGATGGGCATTAGCCCCTTATACTCTCTCCCTCTGTACAGTGTTTCTCTACAACAGGCTAATGGAGCATTACTTAGAGATGGGCATTAACCTCTTATACTCTCTCCCTCTGTACAGTGTTTCTATACAACAGGCTAATGGAACATTACTTAGAGATGGGCATTAGCCCCTTATACTCTCTCCCTCTGTACAGTGTTTCTCTACAACAGGCTAATAGAACATTACTTAGAGATGAGCATTAGCGCTTTATACTCTCTCCCTCTGTACAGTGTTTCTCTACAACAGGCTAATGGAACATTACTTAGAGATGGGCATTAGCCCCTTATACCCTCTCCCTCTGAACAGTGTCTTTCTACAACAGGCTAATGGAACATTACTTAGAGATGGGCATTAGCCCCTTATACTCTCTCCCTCTGTACAGTGTTTCTCTACAACAGGCTAATGGAACATTACTTAGAGATGGGCATTAGCCCCTTATACTCTCTCCCTCTGTACAGTGTTTCTCTACAACAGGCTAATGGAACATTACTTACAGATGGGCATTAGCCCCTTATACTCTCCCCCTCTGTACAGTGTTTCTCTACAACAGGCTCATGGAACATTACTTAGAGATGGGCATTAGCCCCTTATAATCTCTCCCTTTGTACAGTGTTTCTCTACAACAGGCTAATGGAACATTACTTAGAGATGGGCATTAGCCCCTTATAATCTCTCCCTCTGTACAGTGTTTCTCTACAACAGGCTAATGGAACATTACTTAGAGATGGGCATTAGCCCCTTATACTCTCTCCCTCTGTACAGTGTTTCCCTACAACAGGCTAATGGAACATTACTTACAGATGGGCATTAGCCCCTTATACTCTCTCCATCTGTACAGTGTTTCTCTACATCAGGCTAATGGAACATTACTTAGAGATGGGCATTAGCCCCTTATACTCTCTCCATCTGTACAGTGTTTCTCTACAACAGGCTCATGGAACATTACTTAGAGATGGGCATTAGCCCCTTATACTCTCTCCCTCTGAACAGTGTCTTTCTACAACAGGCTAATGGAACATTACTTACAGATGGGCATTCGCCCCTTATACCCTCTCCCTCTGTACAGTGTTTCTCTGCATCAGGCTAATGGAACATTACTTAGAGATGGGCATTAGCCCCTTATACTCTCTCCATCTGTACAGTGTTTCTCTACAACAGGCTAATGGAACATTACTTAGAGATGGGCATTAGCCCCTTATACTCTCTCCCTCTGTACAGTGTTTCTCTACAGCAGGCTAATGGTACATTACTTAGAGATGGGCATTAGTCCCTTATACTCTCTCCCTCTGTACAGTGTTTCTCTACAACATGCTAATGGAACATTACTTAGAGATGGGCATTAGCCCCTTATACTCTCTCCCTCTGAACATTGTCTTTCTACAACAGGCTAATGGAACATTACTTACAGATGGGCATTCGCCCCTTATACCCTCTCCCTCTGTACAGTGTTTCTCTACATCAGGCTAATGGAACATTACTTAGAGATGGGCATTAGCCCCTTATACTCTCTCCCTCTGTACAGTGTTTCTCTACAACAGGCTCATGGAACATTACGTAGAGATGGGCATTAGCCCCTTATACTCTCTCCCTCTGAACAGTGTTTCTCTACAACAGGCTAATGGAACATTACTTAGAGATGGGCTTTAGCCTCTTATACTCTCTCCCTCTGTACAGTGTTTCTCTACAACAGGCTAATGGAACATTACTTACAGATGGGCATTAACCCCTTATACTCTCTCCCTCTGAACAGTGTTTCTCTACGACAGGCTAATGGAACATTACTTAGAGATGGGCATTAGCCCCTTATACTCTCTCCCTCTGAACAGTGTTTCTCTACAACAGGCTAATGGAACATTACTTAGAGATGGGCATTAGCCCCTTATACTCTCTCCCTCTGTACAGTGTTTCTCTACAACAGGCTAATGGAGCATTACTTAGAGATGGGCCTTAACCTCTTATACTCTCTCCCTCTGTACAGTGTTTCTATACAACAGGCTAATGGAACATTACTTAGAGATGGGCATTAGCCCCTTATACTCTCTCCCTCTGTACAGTGTTTCTGTACAACAGGCTAATAGAACATTACTTAGAGATGGGCATTAGCGCTTTATACTCTCTCCCTCTGTACAGTGTTTCTCTACAACAGGCTAATGGAACATTACTTAGAGATGGGCATTAGCCCCTGATACTCTCTCCCTCTGTATAGTGTTTCTCTACAACAGGCTAATGGAACATTACTTAGAGATGGGCATTAGCCCCTTATACCCTCTCCCTTTGTACAGTGTTTCTCTACAACAGGCTAATGGAATATTACTGAGAGATGGGCATGAGCCCCTTATACTCTCTCCCTCTGTACAGTGTTTCTCTACAACAGGCTAATGGAACATTACTTAGTGATGAGCATTAGCCCCTTATACTCTCTCCCTCTGAACAGTGTTTCGCTACAACAGGCTAATGGAACATTACTTAGAGATGGGCATTAGCCCCTTATACTCTCTCCCTCTGTACAGTGTTTCTCTACAGCAGGCTAATGGAACATTACTTAGAGATGGGCATTAGCCCCTTATACCCTCTCCCTCTGTACAGTGTTTCTCTACAGCAGGCTAATGGAACATTACTTAGAGATGAGCATTAGCCCCTTATACTCTCTCCCTCTGTACAGTGTTTCTCTACAGCAGGCTAATGGAACATTACTTAGAGATGGGCATTAGCCCCTTATACCCTCTCCCTCTGTACAGTGTCTTTCTACAACAGGCTAATGGAACATTACTTAGAGATGGGCATTCGCCCCTTATACCCTCTCCCTCTGTACAGTGTTTCTCTGCATCAGGCTAATGGAACATTACTTAGAGATGGGCATTAGCCCCTTATACTCTCTCCATCTGTACAGTGTTTCTCTACAACAGGCTAATGGAACATTACTTAGAGATGGGCATTAGCCCCTTATACTCTCTCCCTCTGTACAGTGTTTCTCTACAGCAGGCTAATGGTACATTACTTAGAGATGGGCATTAGTCCCTTATACTCTCTCCCTCTGTACAGTGTTTCTCTACAACATGCTAATGGAACATTACTTAGAGATGGGCATTAGCCCCTTATACTCTCTCCCTCTGAACATTGTCTTTCTACAACAGGCTAATGGAACATTACTTACAGATGGGCATTCGCCCCTTATACCCTCTCCCTCTGTACAGTGTTTCTCTACATCAGGCTAATGGAACATTACTTAGAGATGAGCATTAGCCCCTTATACTCTCTCCCTCTGTACAGTGTTTCTCTACAACAGGCTCATGGAACATTACTTAGAGATGGGCATTAGCCCCTTATACTCTCTCCCTCTGTACAGTGTTTCTCTACAACAGGCTAATGGAACATTACTTACAGATGGGCATTAACCCCTTATACTCTCTCCATCTGAACAGTGTTTCTCTACGACAGGCTAATGGAACATTACTTAGAGATGGGCATTAGCCCCTTATACTCTCTCCCTCTGAACAGTGTTTCTCTACAACAGGCTAATGGAACATTACTTATAGATGGGCATTAGCCTCTTATACTCTCTCCCTCTGTACAGTGTTTCTCTACAACAGGCTAATGGAACATTACTTACAGATGGGCATTAACCCCTTATACTCTCTCCCTCTGTACAGTGTTTCTCTACGACAGGCTAATGGAACATTACTTAGAGATGGGCATTAGCCCCTTATACTCTCTCCCTCTGAACAGTGTTTCTCTACAACAGGCTAATGGAACATTACTTAGAGATGGGCATTAGCCCCTTATACTCTCTCCCTCTGTACAGTGTTTCTCTACAACAGGCTAATGGAGCATTACTTAGAGATGGGCCTTAACCTCTTATACTCTCTCCCTCTGTACAGTGTTTCTATACAACAGGCTAATGGAACATTACTTAGAGATGGGCATTAGCCCCTTATACGCTCTCCCTCTGTACAGTGTTTCTCTACAACAGGCTAATAGAACATTACTTAGAGATGGGCATTAGCGCTTTATACTCTCTCCCTCTGTACAGTGTTTCTCTACAACAGGCTAATGGAACATTACTTAGAGATGGGCATTAGCCCCTGATACTCTCTCCCTCTGTATAGTGTTTCTCTACAACAGGCTAATGGAACATTACTTAGAGATGGGCATTAGCCCTTTATACCCTCTCCCTTTGTACAGTGTTTCTCTACAACAGGCTAATGGAATATTACTGAGAGATGGGCATTAGCCCCTTATACTCTCTCCCTCTGTACAGTGTTTCTCTACAACAGGCTAATGGAACATTACTTAGTGATGAGCATTAGCCCCTTATACTCTCTCCCTCTGAACAGTGTTTCGCTACAACAGGCTAATGGAACATTACTTAGAGATGGGCATTAGCCCCTTATACTCTCTCCCTCTGTACAGTGTTTCTCTACAGCAGGCTAATGGAACATTACTTAGAGATGGGCATTAGCCCCTTATACCCTCTCCCTCTGTACAGTGTTTCTCTACAGCAGGCTAATGGAACATTACTTAGAGATGAGCATTAGCCCCTTATACTCTCTCCCTCTGTACAGTGTTTCTCTACAGCAGGCTAATGGAACATTACTTAGAGATGGGCATTAGCCCCTTATACCCTCTCCCTCTGTACAGTGTCTTTCTACAACAGGCTAATGGAACATTACTTAGAGATGGGCATTAGCCCCTTATACTCTCTCCCTGTGTACAGTGTTTCTCTACAGCAGGCTAATGGAACATTACTTAGAGATGAGCATTAGCCCCTTATACTCTCTCCCTCTGTACAGTGTTTCTCTACAGCAGGCTAATGGAACATTACTTAGAGATGGGCATTAGCCCCTTATACCCTCTCCCTCTGTACAGTGTCTTTCTACAACAGTCTAATGGAACATTACTTAGAGATGAGCATTAGCCCCTTATACTCTCTCCCTCTGTACAGTGTTTCTCTACAACAGGCTAATGGAACATTACTGAGAGATGGGCATTAGCCCCTTATACCCTCTCCATCTGTACAGTGTCTCTCTACAACAGGCTAATGGAACATTACTTAGAGATGGGCATTAGCCCCTTATACTCTCTCCCTCTGTACAGTGTTTCTCTACAACAGGCTAATGGAAAATTACTTACAGATGGGCATTAGCCCCTTATACTCTCTCCCTCTGTACAGTGTTTCTCTACAACAGGCTAATGGAACATTACTTAGAGATGGGCATTAGCCCCTTATACTCTCTCCCTCTGTACAGTGTTTCCCTACAACAGGCTAATGGAACATTACTTACAGATGGGCATTAGACCCTTATACTCTCTCCCTCTGTACAGTGTTTCCCTACAACAGGCTAATGGAACATTACTTAGAGATGGGCATTAGCCCCTTATACTCTCTCCCTCTGAACAGTGTTTCTCTACATCAGGCTAATGGAACATTACTTAGAGATGGGCATTAGCCCCTTATACTCTCTCCATCTGTACAGTGTTTCTCTACAACAGGCTCATGGAACATTAATTAGAGATGGGCATTAGCCCCTTATACTTTCTCCCTCTGTACAGTGTTTCTCTAAAACAGGTTCATGGAACATTACTTAGAGATGGGCATTAGCCCCTTATACTCTCTCCCTCTGAACAGTGTTTCTCTACAACAGGCTAATGGAACATTACTTACAGATGGGCATTAACCCCTTATACTCTCTCCCTCTGAACAGTGTTTCTCTACGACAGGCTAATGGAGCATTACTTAGAGATGGGCATTTGCCCCTTATACTCTCTCCCTCTGAACAGTGTTTCTCTACAACAGGCTAATGGAACATTACTTAGAGATGGGCATTAGCCCTTTATACTCTCTCCCTCTGTACAGTGTTTCTCTACAACAGGCTAATGGAGCATTACTTAGAGATGGGCATTAACCTCTTATACTCTCTCCCTCTGTACAGTGTTTCTATACAACAGGCTAATGGAACATGACTTAGAGATGGGCATTAGCCCCTTATACTCTCTCCCTCTGTACAGTGTTTCTCTACAACAGGCTAATGGAACATTACTTAGAGATGGGCATTAGCCCCTTATACCCTCTCCCTCTGTACAGTGTCTTTCTACAACAGGCTAATGGAACATTACTTAGAGATGGGCATTAGCCCTTATACTCTGTCCATCTGTACAGTGTTTCTCTACTACAGGCTAATGGAAAATTACTTAGAGATGGGCATAACCCCCTTATACTCTCTCCCTCTGTACAGTATTTCTCTACTACAGGCTAATGGAACATGACTTACAGATGGGCATTAGCCCCTTATACTCTCTCCCTCTGTACAGTGTTTCTCTACAACAGGCTAATGGAACATTACTTTGAGATGGGCATTAGCCCCTCATACTCTCTCCCTCTGTACAGTGTTTCTCTACAACAGGCTAATGGAACATTACTTAGAGATGGGCATTAGCCCCTTATACTCTCTCCCTCTGTACAGTGTTTCCCTACAACAGGCTTATGAAACATTACTTACAGATGGACATTAGCCCCTTATACACTCTCCCTCTGAACAGTGTCTTTCTACAACAGGCTAATGGAACATTACTTAGAGATGGGCATTAGCCCGTTATACTCTCTCCCTCTGTACAGTGTTTCTCTACAACAGGCTCATGGAACATTACTTAGAGATGGGCATTAGCCCCTTATACTCTCTCCCTCTGAACAGTGTCTTTCTACAACAGGCTAATGGAACATTACTTAGAGATGGGCATTAGCCCCTTATACTCTCTCCCTCTGTACAGTGTTTCCCTACAACAGGCTTATGAAACATTACTTACAGATGGGCATTAGCGCCTTATACTCTCTCCATCTGTACAGTGTTTCTCTACAACAGGTTCATGGAACATTACTTAGAGATGGGCATTAGCCCCTTATACTCTCTCCCTCTGGACAGTGTTTCTCTACAACAGGCTCATGGAACATTCCTTAGAGATGGGCATTAGCCCCTTATACTCTCTCCCTCTGAACAGTGTTTCTCTACAACAGGCTAATGGAACATTACTTAGAGATGGGCATTAGCCTCTTATACTCTCTCCCTCTGAACAGTGTTTATCTACGACAGGCTAATGGAACATTACTTAGAGATGGGCATTAGCCCCTTATACTCTCTCCCTCTGAACAGTGTTTCTCTACAACAGGCTAATGGAATATTACTTAGAGATGGGCATTAGCCCCTTATACTCTCTCCCTCTGTACAGTGTTTCTCTACAACAGGCTAATGGAGCATTACTTAGAGATGGGCATTAACCTCTTATACTCTCTCCCTCTGTACAGTGTTTCTATACAACAGGCTAATGGAACATTACTTAGAGATGGGCATTAGCCCCTTATATGCTCTCCCTCTGTACAGTGTTTCTCTACAACAGGCTAATGGAACATTACTTAGAGATTGGCATTAGCCCCTTATACTCTCTCCCTCTGTACAGTGTTTCTCTACAACAGGCTAATGGAACATTACTTAGAGATGGGCATTAGCGCTTTATACTCTCTCCCTCTGTACAGTGTTTCTCTACAACAGGCTAATGGAACATTACTTAGAGATGGGCATTAGTCCCTGATACTCTATCCCTCTGTATAGTGTTTCTCTACAACAGGCTAATGAAACATTACTTAGTGATGGGCATTAGCCCCTTATACTCTCTCCCTCTGTACAGTGTTTCTATACAACAGGCTAATGGAACGTTACTTAGAGATGGGCATTAGCCCCTTATACTCTCTCCCTCTGTACAGTGTTTCTCTACAACAGGCTAATGGAACATTACTTAGAGATGGGCATTAGCCCCTAATACTCTCTCCCTCTGTACAGTGTTTCTATACAACAGGCTAATGAAACATTACTTAGTGATGGGCATTAGCCCCTTATACTCTCTCCCTCTGTACGGTGTTTCTATACAACAGGCTAATGGAACATTACGTAGAGATGGGCATTAGCCCCTTATACTCTCTCCCTCTGTACAGTGTTTCTCTACAACAGGCTAATGGAACATTACTGAGAGATGGGCATTAGCCCCTTATACCCTCTCCCTCTGCACAGTGTTTCTCTACAACAGGCTAATGGAACATTACTTAGTGATGAGCATTAACCCCTTATACTCTCTCCCTCTGAACAGTGTTTCTCTACAACAGGCTAATGGAACATTACTTAGAGATGGGCATTAGCCCCTTATACCCTCTCCCTCTGTACAGTGTCTTTCTACAACAGGCTAATGGAACATTACTTAGAGATGGGCATTAGCACTTTATACTCTCTCCTCTGTACAGTATTTCTCTACAACAGGCTAATGGAACATTACTTAGTGATGAGCATTAGCCCCTTATACTCTCTCCCTCTGAACAGTGTTACTCTACAACAGGCTAATGGAACATTACTTAGAGATGGGCATTAGCCCCTTATACCCTCTCCCTCTGTTCAGTGTCTTTCTACAACAGGATAATGGAACATTACTTAGAGATTGGCATTAGCCCCTTATACTCTGTCCATCTGTACAGTGTTTCTCTACTACAGGCTAATGGAACATTACTTAGAGATGGGCATTAGCCCCTTATACTCTCTCCCTCTGTACAGTGTTTCTCTACAACAGGCTAATGGAACATTACTTAGAGATGGGCATTAGCGCTTTATACTCTCTCCCTCTGTACAGTGTTTCTCTACAACAGGCTAATGGAACATTACTTAGAGATGGACATTAGCCCCTGATACTCTCTCCCTCTGTATAGTGTTTCTCTACAACAGGCTAATGGAACATTACTTAGAGATGGGCATTAGCCCCTTATACTCTCTCCCTCTGTACAGTGTTTCTCTACAACAGGCTAATGGAACATTACTTAGAGATGGGCATTAGCCCCTTATACCCTCTCCCTCTGTACAGTGTTTCTCTACAACAGGCTAATGGAACATTACTTACAGATGGGCATTAGCCGCTTATACCCTCTCCCTCTGTACAGTGTCTTTCTACAACAGGCTAATGGAACATTACTTAGAAATGGGCATTAGCGCTTTATACTCTCTCCCTCTGTGCAGTGTTTCTCTACAACAGGCTAATGGAACATTACTTACAGATGGGCATTAGCCCCTTATACTCTCTCCCTCTGAACAGTGTTTCTCTACGACAGGCTAATGGAACATTACTTAGAGATGGGCATTAGCCCCTTATACTCTCTCCCTCTGAACAGTGTTTCTCTACAACAGGCTAATGGAACATTACTTAGAGATGGGCATTAGCGCTTTAAACTCTCTCCCTCTGTACAGTGTTTCTCTACAACAGGCTAATGGAACATTACTTACAGATGGGCATTAGCCCCTTATACTCTCTCCCTCTGAACAGTGTTTCTCTACGACAGGCTAATGGAACATTACTTAGAGATGGGCATTAGCCCCTTATACTCTCTCCCTCTGAACAGTGTTTCTCTACAACAGGCTAATGGAACATTACTTAGAGATGGGCATTAGCCCTTTATACTCTCTCCCTCTGTACAGTGTTTCTCTACAACAGGCTAATGGAGCATTACTTAGAGATGGGCATGAACCTCTTATACTCTTTCCCTCTGTACAGTGTTTCTATACAACTGGCTAATGGAACATTACTTAGAGATGGGCATTAGCCCCTTATACTCTCTCCCTCTGTACAGTGTTTCTCTACAACAGGCTAATGGAACATTACTTAGAGATGGGCATTAGCGCTTTAAACTCTCTCCCTCTGTACAGTGTTTCTCTACAACAGGCTAATGGAACATTACTTAGAGATGGGCATTAGCCCCTTATACCCTCTCCCTCTGTACAGTGCCTTTCTACAACAGGCTAATGGAACATTACTTAGAGATGGGCATTAGCCCTTATACTCTGTCCATCTGTACAGTGTTTCTCTACTACAGGCTAATGGAAAATTACTTAGAGATGAGCATTAGCCCCTTATACTCTCTCCCTCTGTACAGTATTTCTCTACTACAGGCTAATGGAACATGACTTACAGATGGGCATTAGCCCCTTATACTCTCTCCCTCTGTACAGTGTTTCTCTACAACAGGCTAATGGAACATTACTTAGAGATGGGCATTAGCCCCTCATACTCTCTCCCTCTGTACAGTGTTTCTCTACAACAGGCTAATGGAACATTACTTAGAGATGGGCATTAGCCCCTTATACTCTCTCCCTCTGTACAGTGTTTCCCTACAACAGGCTTATGGAACATTACTTACAGATGGGCATTAGCCCCTTATACACTCTCCCTCTGAACAGTGTCTTTCTACAACAGGCTAATGGAACATTACTTAGAGATGGGCATTAGCCCCTTATACTCTCTCCCTCTGTACAGTGTTTCTCTACAACAGGCTCATGGAACATTACTTAGAGATGGGCATTAGCCCCTTATACTCTCTCCCTCTGAACAGTGTCTTTCTACAACAGGCTAATGGAACATTACTTAGAGATGGGCATTAGCCCCTTATACTCTCTCCCTCTGTTCAGTGTTTCCCTACAACAGGCTTTTGAAACATTACTTACAGATGGGCATTAGCGCCTTATACTCTCTCCATCTGTACAGTGTTTCTCTACAACAGGTTCATGGAACATTACTTAGAGATGGGCATTAGCCCCTTATACTCTCTCCCTCTGGACAGTGTTTCTCTACAACAGGCTCATGGAACATTACTTAGAGATGGGCATTAGCCCCTTATACTCTCTCCCTCTGAACAGTGTTTCTCTACAACAGGCTAATGGAACATTACTTAGAGATGGGCATTAGCCTCTTATACTCTCTCCCTCTGAGCAGTGTTTCTCTACGACAGGCTAATGGAACATTACTTAGAGATGGGCATTAGCCCCTTATACTCTCTCCCTCTGAACAGTGTTTCTCTACAACAGGCTAATGGAACATTACTTAGAGATGGGCATTAGCCCCTTATACTCTCTCCCTCTGTACAGTGTTTCTCTACAACAGGCTAATGGAGCATTACTTAGAGATGGGCATTAACCTCTTATACTCTCTCCCTCTGTACAGTGTTTCTATACAACAGGCTAATGGAACATTACTTAGAGATGGGCATTAGCCCCTTATATGCTCTCCCTCTGTATAGTGTTTCTCTACAACAGGCTAATGGAACATTACTTAGAGATTGGCAGCCCCTTATACTCTCTCCCTCTGTACAGTGTTTCTCTACAACAGGCTAATGGAACATTACTTAGAGATGGGCATTAGCACTTTATACTCTCTCCCTCTGTACAGTGTTTCTCTACAACAGGCTAATGGAACATTACTTAGAGATGGGCATTATTCCCTGATACTCTATCCCTCTGTATAGTGTTTCTCTACAACAGGCTAATGAATAATTACTTAGTGATGGGCATTAGCCCCTTATACTCTCTCCCTCTGTACAGTGTTTCTATACAACAGGCTAATGGAACATTACTTAGAGATGGGCATTAGCCCCTTATACTCTCTCCCTCTGTACAGTGTTTCTCTACAACAGGCTAATGGAACATTACTTAGAGATGGGCATTAGCCCCTTATACTCTCTCCCTCTGTACAGTGTTTCTATACAACAGGCTAATGAAACATTACTTAGTGATGGGCATTAGCCCCTTATACTCTCTCCCTCTGTACAGTGTTTCTATACAACAGGCTAATGGAACATTACGTAGAGATGGGCATTAGCCCCTTATACTCTCTCCCTCTGTACAGTGTTTCTCTACAACAGGCTAATGGAACATTACTGAGAGATGGGCATTAGCCCCTTATACCCTCTCCCTCTGCACAGTGTTTCTCTACAACAGGCTAATGGAACATTACTTAGTGATGAGCATTAACCCCTTATACTCTCTCCCTCTGAACAGTGTTTCTCTACAACAGGCTAATGGAACATTACTTAGAGATGGGCATTAGCCCCTTATACCCTCTCCCTCTGTACAGTGTCTTTCTACAACAGGCTAATGGAACATTACTTAGAGATGGGCATTAGCACTTTATACTCTCTCCCTCTGTACAGTATTTCTCTACAACAGGCTAATGGAACATTACTTAGTGATGAGCATTAGCCCCTTATACTCTCTCCCTCTGAACAGTGTTACTCTACAACAGGCTAATGGAACATTACTTACAGATGGGCATTAGCCCCTTATACCCTCTCCCTCTGTTCAGTGTCTTTCTACAACAGGATAATGGAACATTACTTAGAGATTGGCATTAGCCCCTTATACTCTGTCCATCTGTACAGTGTTTCTCTACTACAGGCTAATGGAACATTACTTAGAGATGGGCATTAGCCCCTTATACTCTCTCCCTCTGTACAGTGTTTCTCTACAACAGGCTAATGGAACATTACTTAGAGATGGGCATTAGCGCTTTATACTCTCTCCCTCTGTACAGTGTTTCTCTACAACAGGCTAATGGAACATTACTTAGAGATGGGCATTAGCCCCTGATACTCTCTCCCTCTGTATAGTGTTTCTCTACAACAGGCTAATGGAACATTACTTAGAGATGGGCATTAGCCCCTTATACTCTCTCCCTCTGTACAGTGTTTCTCTACAACAGGCTAATGGAACATTACTTAGAGATGGGCATTAGCCCCTTATACCCTCTCCCTCTGTACAGTGTTTCTCTACAACAGGCTAATGGAACATTTCTTACAGATGGGCATTAGCCGCTTATACCCTCTCCCTCTGTACAGTGTCTTTCTACAACAGGCTAATGGAACATTACTTAGAAATGGGCATTAGCGCTTTATACTCTCTCCCTCTGTACAGTGTTTCTCTACAACAGGCAAATGGAACATTACTTAGAGATGGGCATTAGCCCCTGATACTCTCTCCCTCTGTATAGTGTTTCTCTACAACAGGCTAATGGAACATTACTTAGAGATGGGCATTAGCCCCTTATACCCTCTCCCTTTGTACAGTATTTCTCTACAACAGGCTAATGGAACATTACTGAGAGATTGGCATTAGCCCCTTATACCCTCTCCCTCTGTACAGTGTTTCTCTACAACAGGCTAATGGAACATTACTTAGTGATGAGCATTAGCCCCTTATACTCTCTCCCTCTGAACAGTGTTTCTCTACAACAGGCTAATGGAACATTACTTAGAGACGGGCATTAGCCCCTTATACCCTCTCCCTCTGTACAGTGTCTTTCTACAACAGGCTAATGGAACATTACTTAGAGATGGGCATTAGCCCCTTATACTCTCTCCCTCTGTACAGTGTTTCTCTACAACAGGCTAATGGAACATTACTTACAGATGGGCATTAGCCCCTTATACTCTTTCCCTCTGTACAGTGTTTCTCTACAACAGGCTAATGGAACATTACTTAGAGATGGGCATTAGCCCCTTATACTCTCTCCATCTGTACAGTGTTTCTCTACATCAGGCTAATTGAACATTACTTAGAGATGGGCATTAGCCCCTTATACTCTCTCCATCTGTACAGTGTTTCTCTACAACAGGCTAATGGAACATTACTTACAGATGGGCATTAGCCCCTTATACTCTCTCCCTCCGTACAGTGTTTCTCTACAACAGGCTAATGGAACATTACTTACAGATGGGCATTAGCCCCTTATACTCTCTCCCTCTGTACAGTGTTTCTCTACAACAGGCTAATGGAACATTGCTTAGAGATGGGCATTAGCCCCTTATACTCTCTCCATCTGTACAGTGTTTCTCTACATCAGGCTAATGGAACATTACTTAGAGATGGGCATTAGCCCTTATACTCTCTCCATCTGTACAGTGTTTCTCTACAACAGGCTAATGGAACATTACTTACAGATGGGCATTAGCCCCTTATACTCTCTCCCTCTGTACAGTGTTTCTCTACAACAGGCTAATGGAACATTACTTAGAGATGAGCATTAGCCCCTTATACTCTCTCCGTCTGTACAGTGTTTCCCTACAACAGGCTAATGGAACATTACTTAGAGATAGGCATTAGCCCCTTATACTCTCTCCATCTGTACAGTGTTTCTCTACATCAGGCTAATGGAACATTACTTAGAGATGGGCATTAGCCCCTTATACTCTCTCCCTCTGTACAGTGTTTCTCTACAACAGGCTCATGGAACATTACTTAGAGATGGGCATTAGCCCCTTATACTCTCTAACTCTGTACAGTGTTTCTCTACAACAGGCTCATGGAACATTACTTAGAGATGGGCATTAGCCCCTTATACTCTCTCCTTCTGAACAGTGTCTTTCTACAACAGGCTAATGGAACATTGCTTACAGATGGGCATTCGCCCCTTATACCCTCTCCCTCTGTACAGTGTTTCTCTACATCAGGCTAATGGAACATTACTTAGAGATGGGCATTAGCCCCTTATACTCTCTCCCTCTGAACAGTGTTTCTCTACAACAGGCTAATGGAACATTACTTAGAGATGGGCATTAGCCCCTTATACTCTCTCCCTCTGTACAGTGTTTCTCTACAACAGGCTAATGGAGCATTACTTAGAGATGGGCATTAACCTCTTATACTCTCTCCCTCTGTACAGTGTTTCTATACAACAGGCTAATGGAACATTACTTAGAGATGGGCATTAGCCCCTTATACTCTCTCCCTCTGTACAGTGTTTCTCTACAACAGGCTAATGGAACATTACTTAGAGATGGGTATTAGCCCCTTATAATCTCTCCATCTGTACAGTGTTTCCCTACAACAGGCTAATGGAACATTACTTAGAGATGGGCATTAGACCCTTATACCCTCTCCCTCTGTACAGTGTTTCTATACAACAGGCTAATGGAACATTACTTAGAGATGGGCATTAGCCACTTATACCCTCTCCCTCTGTACAGTGTTTCTCCACAACAGGCTAATGCAACATTACTTAGAAATTGGCATTAGCCCCTAATACTCTCTCCCTCTGTACAGTGTTTCTCTAGAACAGGCTAATGGAACATTACTTAGAGATGGGTATTAGCCCCTTATACTCTCTCCATCTGTACAGTGTTTCCCTACAACAGGCTAATGGAACATTACTTACAGATGGGCATTAGCCCCTTATACTCTCTCCCTCTGTACAGTGTTTCTCTACAACAGGCTAATGGAACATTACTTAGAGATGGGCATTAGCCCCTTATACTCTCTGCCTCTGTACAGTGTTTCTCTACAACAGGCTAATGGAACATTACTTAGAGATGGGCATTAGCCCCTTATACCTTCTCCCTCTGTACAGTGTTTCTCTACAACAGGCTAATGGAACATTACTTACAGATGGGCATTAGCCCCTTATACTCTCTCCCTCTGTACAGTGTTTCTCTACAAAAGGCTAATGGAACATTACTTAGAGATGGGCATTAGCCCCTTATACTCTCTCCCTCTGTACAGTGTTTCTCTACAACAGGCTAATGGAACATTACTTAGAGATGGGCATTAGACCCTTATACTCTCTCCCTCTGTACAGTATTTCTCTACAACAGGCTAATGGAACATTACTTAGAGATGGGCATTAGCACCTTATACCCTCTCCCTCTGTACAGTGTTTCTCTACAACAGGCTAATGGAACATTACTTAGAGATGGGCATTAGCACCTTATACTCTCTCCCTCTGTACAGTGTTTCTCTACAACAGGCTAATGGAACATTACTTGGAGATGGGCATTAGCCCCTCATACCCTCTCCCTCTGTACAGTGTTTCTATACAACAGGCTAATGAAACATTACTTAGAGAAGGGCAATAGCCCCTTATACTCTCTCCATCTGTACAGTGTCTTTCTACAACAGCCTAATGGAACATTACTTAGAGATTGGCATTATCCTCTA
Source organism: Phyllobates terribilis (assembly GCF_046119375.1). Classification (NCBI taxonomy): domain Eukaryota; kingdom Metazoa; phylum Chordata; class Amphibia; order Anura; family Dendrobatidae; genus Phyllobates; species Phyllobates terribilis. The sequence continues at coordinate 903,592 of NW_027363111.1, forward strand.
ATACTCTCTCCCTCTGTAGAGTATTTCTCTACAACAGTCTAATGGAACATTACTTAGAGATGGGCATTAGCCCCTTATACTCTCTCCCTATGTACAGTGTTTCTCTACAACAGGCTAATGGAACATTACTTAGAGATTGGCATTAGCCCCTTATACTCTCTCCCCCTGTACAGTGTTTCTCTACAACAGGCTAATGGAACATTAGTTAGAGATTGGCATTAGCCCCTTATACTCTCTCCCTCTGTACAGTGTTTCTCTACAACAGGCTAATGGAACATTACTTAGAGATTGGCATTAGCCCCTTATACTCTCTCCCTCTGTACAGTGTTTTTCTACAACAGGCTAATGGAACATTACTTAGTGATGAGCATTAGCCCCTTATACCCTCTCCCTCTGTACAGTGTTTCTATACAACAGGCTAATGGAACATTACTTAGAGAAGGGCAATAGCCCCTTATACTCTCTCCATCTGTACAGTGTCTTTCTACAACAGGATAATGGAACATTACTTAGAGATTGGCATTAGCCTCTTATACTCTCTCCCTCTGTACAGTATTTCTCTACAACAGGCTAATGGAACATTACTTACAGATGGGCATTAGCCCCTTATACTCTCTCCCTCTGTACAGTGTTTCTCTACAACAGGCTAATGGAACATTACTTAGAGATGGGCATTAGCCCCTTACACTCTCTCTGTCTGTACAGTGTCTTTCTACAACAGGATAATGGAACATTACTTAGAGATTGGCATTAGCCTCTTATACTCTCTCCCTCTGTACAGTATTTCTATACAACAGGCTAATGGAACATTACTTACAGATGGGCATTAGCCCCTTATACTCTCTCCCTCTGTACAGTGTTTCTCTACAACAGGCTAATGGAACATTACTTAGAGATGGGCATTAGCCCCTTATACTCTCTCCGTCTGTACAGTGTTTCTCTACAACAGGCAAATGGAACATTACTTCCAGATGGGCATTAGCCCCTTATACTCTCTCCCTCTGTACAGTGTTTCTCTACAACAGGCTAATGGAACATTACTTAGAGATGGGCATTAGCCCCTTATACTCTCTCCCTCTGTACAGTGTTTCTCTACAACAGGCAAATGGAACATTACTTAGAGATGGGCATTAGCCTCTTATACTCTCTCCCTCTGTACAGTGTTTCTCTACAACAGGCTAATGGAACATTACTTAGAGATGGGCATTAGCCTCTTATACCCTCTCCCTCTGTACAGTGTTTCTCTACAACAGGCAAATGGAACATTACTTAGAGATGGGCATTAGCCTCTTATACTCTTTCCCTCTGTACAGTGTTTCTCTACAACAGGCAAATGGAACATTACTTACAGATGGGCATTAGCCTCTTATACTCTCTCCCTCTGTACAGTGTTTCTCTACAACAGGCTAATGGAACATTACTTAGAGATGGGCATTAGCCTCTTATACCCTCTGCCTCTGTACAGTGTTTCTCTACAACAGGCAAATGGAACATGAGTTAGAGATGGGCATTAGCACCTTATACTCTCTCCCTCTATACAGTGTTTCTCTACAACAGGCTAATGGAACATTACTTAGAGATCGGCATTAGCCCCTTATACTCTCTCCCTCTGTACAGTGTTTCTATACAACAGGCTAATGTAACATTACTTAGAGATGGGCATTAGCCCCTTATACCCTCTCCCTCTGTACAGTGTCTATCTACAACAGGCTAATGGAACATTACTTAGAGATGGGCATTAGCCCCTTATACTCTCTCCCTCTGTACAGTGTTTCCCTAAAACAGGCTAATGGAACATTACTTAGAGATGGGCATTAGCCCCTTAAACTCTCTCCCTCTGTACAGTGTTTCTCTACAACAGGCTAATGGAACATTACTTTGAGATGGGCATTAGCCCCTTATACCCTCTCCCTCTGTACAGTGTTTCTCTACAACAGGCTAATGGAACATTACTTAGAGATGAGCATTAGCACCTTATACTCTCTCCCTCTGAACAGTGTCTTTCTACAACAGGCTAATGGAACATTACTTACAGATGGGCATTCGCCCCTTATACCCTCTCCCTCTGTACAGTGTTTCTCTACATCAGGCTAATGGAACATTACTTAGAGATGGGCATTAGCCCCTTATACTCTCTCCATCTGTACAGTGTTTCTCTACAACAGGCTCATGGAACATTACTTAGAGATGGGCATTAGCCCCTTCTACTCTCTCCCTCTGTACAGTGTTTCTCTACAACAGGCTAATGGAACATTACTTAGAGATGGGCTTTAGCCCCTTATACTCTCTCCCTCTGTACAGTGTTTCTCTGCAACAGGCTCATGGAACATTACTTAGAGATGGGCATTAGCCCCTTATACTCTCTCCCTCTGAACAGTGTTTCTCTACGAAAGGCTAATGGAACATTACTTAGCGATGGGCATTAGCCCCTTATACTCTCTCCCTCTGAACAGTGTTTTTCTATAACAGACTAATGGAACATTACTTAGAGATGGGCATTAGCCCCTTATACTCTCTCCCTCTGTACAGTGTTTCTCTACAACAGGCTAATGGAGCATTACTTAGAGATGGGCATTAACCTCTTATACTCTCTCCCTCTGTACAGTGTTTCTATACAACAGGCTAATGGAACATTACTTAGAGATGGGCATTAGCCCCTTATACTCTCTACCTCTGTACAGTGTTTCTCTACAACAGGCTAATGGAACATTACTTAGAGATGGGCACTAGCGCTTTAAACTCTCTCCCTCTGTACAGTGTTTTTCTACAACAGGCTAATGGAACATTACTTAGAGATGGGCATTAGCCCCTGATACTCTCTCCCTCTGTATAGTGTTTCTCTACAACAGGCTAATGGAACATTACTTAGAGATGGGCATTAGCCCCTTATACCCTCTCCCTCTGTACAGTGTTTCTCTACAACAGGCTAATGGAACATTACTGAGAGAAGAGCGTTAGCACCTTATACTCTCTTCCTCTGAACAGTGTTTCTCTACATCAGGCTAATGGAACATTACTTAGTGATGAGCATTAGCCCCTTATACTCTCTCCCTCTGAACAGTGTTTCTCTACAACAGGCTAATGGAACATTACTTAGAGATGGGCATTAGACCCTTATACTCTCTCCCTCTGTACAGTGTCTTTCTACAACAGGCTAATGGAACATTACTTAGAGATGGGCATTAGCCCCTTATACTCTCTCCCTCAGTACAGTGTTTCTCTACAACAGGCTAATGGAACATTACTTAGAGATAGGCATTAGCCCCTTATACTCTCTCCCTCTGTACAGTGTTTCTCTACAACAGGCTAATGGAACATTACTTAGAGATGGGCATTAGCCCCTTATACTCTCTCCCTCTGTACAGTGTTTCTCTACAACAGGCTAATGGAACATTACTTAGTGATGAGCATTAGCCCCTTATACTCTCTCCCTCTGTACAGTGTTTCTCTACAACAGGCTAATGGAACATTACTTAGAGATAGGCATTAGCCCCTTATGCCCTCTCCCTCTGAACAGTGTTTCTCTACAACAGGCTAATGGAACATTACTTAGAGATGGGCATTAGCCCCTTATACCCTCTCCCTCTGTACAGTGTCTTTCTACAACAGGCTAATGGAACATTACTTAGAGATGGGCATTAGCCCCTTATATTCTGTCCATCTGTACAGTGTTTCTCTACTACAGGCTAATGGAACATTACTTAGAGATGGGCATTAGCCCCTTATACTCTCTCCCTCTGTACAGTGTTTCTCTACAACAGGCTAATGGAACATTACTTAGAGATGGGCATTAGCCCCTTATACTCTCTCCCTCTGTACAGTGTTTCTCTACAACAGGCTAATGGAACATTACTTAGAGATGGGCATTAGCCCCTTATACCCTCTCCCTCTGTACAGTGTCTATCTACAACAGGCTAATGGAACATTACTTAGAGATGGGCATTAGCCCCTTATACTCTCTCCCTCTGTACAGTGTTTCCCTACAACAGGCTAATGGAACATTACTTAGAGATGGGCATTAGCCCCTTATACTCTCTCCCTCTGTACAGTGTTTCTCTAAAACAGGCTAATGGAACATTACTTTGAGATGGGCATTAGCCACTTATACCCTCTCCCTCTGTACAGTGTTTCTCTACAACAGGCTAATGCAACATTACTTAGAAATTGGCATTAGCCCCTGATACTCTCTCCCTCTGTACAGTGTTTCTCTACAACTGGCTAATGGAACATTACTTAGAGATGGGCATTAGCCCCTTATACTCTCTCCATCTGTACAGTGTTTCCCTACAACAGGCTAATGGAACATTACTTACAGATGGGCATTAGCCCCTTATACTCTCTCCCTCTGTACAGTGTTTCTCTACAACAGGCTAATGGAACATTACTTAGAGATGGGCATTAGCCCCTTATACTCTCTGCCTCTGTACAGTGTTTCTCTACAACAGGCTAATGGAACATTACTTAGAGATGGGCATTAGCCCCTTATACCTTCTCCCTCTGTACAGTGTTTCTCTACAACAGGCTAATGGAACATTACTTACAGATGGGCATTAGCCCCTTATACTCTCTCCCTCTGTACAGTGTTTCTCTACAACAGGCTAATGGAACATTACTTAGAGATGGGCATTAGCCCATTATACTCTCTCCCTCTGTACAGTGTTTCTCTACAACAGGCTAATGGAACATTACTTAGAGATGGGCATTAGCCCCTTATACTCTCTCCCTCTGTATAGTATTTCTCTACAACAGGCTAATGGAACATTACTTAGAGATGGGCATTAGCACCTTATACCCTCTCCCTCTGTACAGTGTTTCTCTACAACAGGCTAATGGAACATTACTTAGAGATGGGCATTAGCACCTTATACTCTCTCCCTCTGTACATTGTTTCTCTACAACAGGCTAATGGAACATTACTTGGAGATGGGCATTAGCCCCTCATACCCTCTCCCTCTGTACAGTGTTTCTATACAACAGGCTAATGAAACATTACTTAGAGAAGGGCAATAGCCCCTTATACTCTCTCCATCTGTACAGTGTCTTTCTACAACAGGCTAATGGAACATTACTTAGAGATTGGCATTAGCCTCTTATACTCTCTCCCTCTGTACAGTATTTCTCTACAACAGTCTAATGGAACATTACTTAGAGATGGGAATTAGCCCCTTATACTCTCTCCCTATGTACAGTGTTTCTCTACAACAGGCTAATGGAACATTACTTAGAGATTGGCATTAGCCCCTTATACTCTCTCCCTCTGTACAGTGTTTCTCTACAACAGGCTAATGGAACATTACTTAGAGATTGGCATTAGCCCCTTATACTCTCTCCCTCTGTGCAGTGTTTCTCTACAACAGGCTAATGGAACATTACTTAGTGATGAGCATTAGCCCCTTATACCCTCTCCCTCTGTACAGTGTTTCTATACAACAGGCTAATGGAACATTACTTAGAGAAGGGCAATAGCCCCTTATACTCTCTCCATCTGTACAGTGTCTTTCTACAACAGGATAATGGAACATTACTTAGAGATTGGCATTAGCCTCTTATACTCTCTCCCTCTGTGCAGTATTTCTCTACAACAGGCTAATGGAACATTACTTACAGATGGGCATTAGCCCCTTATACTCTTTCCCTCTGTACAGTGTTTCTCTACAACAGGCTAATGGAACATTACTTAGAGATGGGCATTAGCCCCTTATACTCTCTCCCTCTGTACAGTGTTTCTCTACAACAGGCAAATGGAACATTACTTACAGATGGGCATTAGCCCCTTATACTCTCTCCCTCTGTACATTGTTTCTCTACAACAGGCTAATGGAACATTACTTAGAGATGCGCATTAGCCCCTTATACCCTCTCCCTCTGTACAGTGTTTCTCTACAACAGGCAAATGGAACATAACTTAGAGATGGGCATTAGCCTCTTATACTCTCTCCCTCTGTACAGTGTTTCTCTACAACAGGCTAATGGAACATTACTTAGAGATGGGCATTAGCCTCTTATACCCTCTCCCTCTGTACAGTGTTTCTCTACAACAGGCAAATGGAACATTACTTAGAGATGGGCATTAGCCTCTTATACTCTCTCCCTCTGTACAGTGTTTCTCTACAACAGGCAAATGGAACATTAATTACAGATGGGCATTAGCCTCTTATACTCTCTCCCTCTGTACAGTGTTTCTCTACAACAGGCTAATGGAACATTACTTAGAGATGGGCATTAGCCCCTTATACCCTCTCCCTCTGTACAGTGTTTCTCTACAACAGGCAAATGGAACATTACTTAGAGATGGGCATTAGCCCCTTATACTCTCTCCCTCTATACAGTGTTTGTCTACAACAGGCTAATGGAACATTACTTAGAGATCGGCATTAGCCCCTTATACTCTCTCCCTCTGTACAGTGTTTCTATACAACAGGCTAATGGAACATTACTTAGAGATGGGCATTAGCCCCTTATACTCCCTCCCTCTGTACAGTGTTTCTCTACAACAGGCTAATGGAACATTACTTAGAGATGCGCATTAGCCCCTTATACCCTCTCCCTCTGTACAGTGTTTCTCTACAACAGGCAAATGGAACATAACTTAGAGATGGGCATTAGCCTCTTATACTCTCTCCCTCTGTACAGTGTTTCTCTACAACAGGCTAATGGAACATTACTTAGAGATGGGCATTAGCCTCTTATACCCTCTCCCTATGTACAGTGTTTCTCTACAACAGGCAAATGGAACATTACTTAGAGATGGGCATTAGCCTCTTATACTCTCTCCCTCTGTACAGTGTTTCTCTACAACAGGCAAATGGAACATTACTTACAGATGGGCATTAGCCTCTTATACTCTCTCCCTCTGTACAGTGTTTCTCTACAATAGGCTAATGGAACATTACTTAGAGATGGGCATTAGCCCCTTATACCCTCTCCCTCTGTACAGTGTTTCTCTACAACAGGCAAATGGAACATTACTTAGAGATGGGCATTAGCCCCTTATACTCTCTCCCTCTATACAGTGTTTGTCTACAACAGGCTAATGGAACATTACTTAGAGATCGGCATTAGCCCCTTATACTCTCTCCCTCTGTACAGTGTTTCTATACAACAGGCTAATGGAACATTACTTAGAGATGGGCATTAGCCCCTTATACTCCCTCCCTCTGTACAGTGTTTCTCTACAACAGGCTAATGGAACATTACTTAGAGATGGGCATTAGCCCCTTATACTCTCTCCCTCTGTACAGTGTTTCTCTACAACAGGCTTATGGAACATTACTTGGAGATGGGCATTAGCCCCTTATACTCTCTCCCTCTGTAGAGTGTTTCTCTACAACAGGCTAATGGAACATTACTTAGAGATGGGTATTAGCCTCTTATACCCTCTCCCTCTGTACAGTGTTTCTCTACAACAGGCTAATGGAACATTACTTAGAGATGGGCATTAGCTTCTTATACCCTGTCCCTCTGTACAGTGTTTCTCTACAACAGGCTAATGGAACATTACTTAGAGATGGGCATTAGCCCCTTATACCCTCTCCCTCTGTACAGTGTCTATCTACAACAGGCTAATGGCACATTACTTAGAGATGGGCATTAGCCCCTTATACTCTCTCCCTCTGTACAGTGTTTCCCTACAACAGGCTAATGGAACATTACTTAGAGATGGGCATTAGCCCCTTATACTCTCTCCCTCTGTACAGTGTTTCTCTACAACAGGCTAATGGAACATTCCTTTGAGATGGATATTAGCCCCTTATACTCTCTCCCTCTGTACAGTGTTTCTCTACAACAGGCAAATGGAGCATTACTTAGAGATGGGCATTAGCCTCTTATACTCTCTCCCTCTGTACAGTGTTTCTCTACAACAGGCAAATGGAACATTACTTACAGATGGGCTTTAGCCTCTTATACTCTCTCCCTCTGTACAGTGTTTCTCTACAACAGGCTAATGGAACATTAATTAGAGATGGGCATTAGCCTCTTATACCCTCTCCCTCTGTACAGTGTTTCTCTACAACAGGCAAATGGAACATTACTTAGAGATGGGCATTAGCCCCTTATACTCTCTCCCTCTATACAGTGTTTCTCTACAACAGGCTAATGGAACATTACTTAGAGATCAGCATTAGCCCCTTATACTCTCTCCCTCTGTACAGTGTTTCTATACAATAGGCTAATGGAACATTACTTAGAGATGGGCATTAGCCCCTTATACTCCCTCCCTCTGTACAGTGTTTCTCTACAACAGGCTAATGGAACATTACTTAGAGATGGGCATTAGCCCCTTATACTCTCTCCCTCTGTACAGTGTTTCTCTACAACAGGCTTATGGAACATTACTTAGAGATGGGCATTAGCCCCTTATACTCTCTCCCTCTGTACAGTGTTTCTCTACAACAGGCTAATGGAAAATTACTTAGAGATGGGTATTAGCCTCTTATACCCTCTCCCTCTGTACAGTGTTTCTCTACAACAGGCTAAAGGAACATTACTTAGAGATGGGCATTAGCTTCTTATACCCTGTCCCTCTGTACAGTGTTTCTCTACAACAGGCTAATGGAACATTACTTAGAGATGGGCATTAGCCCCTTATACCCTCTCCCTCTGTACAGTGTCTATCTACAACAGGCTAATGGCACATTACTTAGAGATGGGCATTAGCCCCTTATACTCTCTCCCTCTGTACAGTGTTTCCCTACAACAGGCTAATGGAACATTACTTAGAGATGGGCATTAGCCCCTTATACTCTCTCCCTCTGTACAGTGTTTCTCTACAACAGGCTAATGGAACATTACTTTGAGATGGGCATTAGCCCCTTATACTCTCTCCCTCTGTACAGTGTTTCTCTACAACAGGCTAATGGAACATTACTTACAGATGGGCATTAGCCCCTTATACTCTCTTCATCTGTACAGTGTTTCCCTACAACAGGCTAATGGAACATTACTTAGAGATGGGCATTAGACCCTTATACCCTCTCCCTCTGTACAGTGTTTCTATACAACAGGCTAATGGAACATTACTTAGAGATGGGCATTAGCCACTTATACCCTCTCCCTCTGTACAGTGTTTCTCTACAACAGGCTAATGCAACATTACTTAGAAATTGGCATTAGCCCCTGATACTCTCTCCCTCTGTACAGTGTTTCTCTACAACAGGCTAATGGAACATTACTTAGAGATGGGCATTAGCCCCTTATACTCTCTCCATCTGTACAGTGTTTCCCTACAACAGGCTAATGGAACATTACTTACAGATGGGCATTAGCCACTTATACTCTCTCCCTCTGTACAATGTTTCTCTACAACAGGCTAATGGAACATTACTTAGAGATGGGCATTAGCCCCTTATACCCTCTCCCTCTGTACAGTGTCTATCTACAACAGGCTAATGGCACCTTACTTAGAGATGGGCATTAGCCCCTTATACTCTCTCCCTCTGTACAGTGTTTCCCTACAACAGGCTAATGGAACATTACTTAGAGATGGGCATTAGCCCCTTATACTCTCTCCCTCTGTACAGTGTTTCTCTACAACAGGCAAATGGAACATTACTTACAGATGGGCATTAGCCCCTTATACTCTCTCCCTCTGTACAGTGATTCTCTACAACAGGCAAATGGAACATTACTTAAAGATGGGCATTAGCCTCTTATACTCTCTCCCTCTGTACAGTGTTTCTCTACAACAGGCAAATGGAACATTACTTACAGATGGGCATTAGCCTCTTATACTCTCTCCCTCTGTACAGTGTTTCTCTACAACAGGCTAATGGAACATTAATTAGAGATGGGCATTAGCCTCTTATACCCTCTCCCTCTGTACAGTGTTTCTCTACAACAGGCAAATGGAACATTACTTAGAGATGGGCATTAGCCCCTTATACTCTCTCCCTCTATACAGTGTTTCTCTACAACAGGCTAATGGAACATTACTTAGAGATCGGCATTAGCCCCTTATACTCTCTCCCTCTGTACAGTGGTTCTATACAACAGGCTAATGGAACATTACTTAGAGATGGGCATTAGCCCCTTATACTCCCTCCCTCTGTACAGTGTTTCTCTACAACAGGCTAATGGAACATTACTTAGAGATGGGCATTAGCCCCTTATACTCTCTCCCTCTGTACAGTGTTTCTCTACAACAGGCTTATGGAACATTACTTAGAGATGGGCATTAGCTTCTTATACCCTGTCCCTCTGTACAGTGTTTCTCTACAACAGGCTAATGGAACATTACTTAGAGATGGGCATTAGCCCCTTATACCCCCTCCCTCTGTACAGTGTCTATCTACAACAGGCTAATGGCACATTACTTAGAGATGGGCATTAGCCCCTTATACTCTCTCCCTCTGTACAGTGTTTCCCTACAACAGGCTAATGGACCATTACTTAGAGATGGGCATTAGCCCCTTATACTCTCTCCCTCTGTACAGTGTTTCTCTACAACAGGCTAAGGGAACATTACTTTGAGATGGGCATTAGCCCCTTATACTCTCTCCCTCTGTACAGTGTTTCTCTACAACAGGCTAATGGAACATTACTTACAGATGGGCATTAGCCCCTTATACTCTCTCCATCTGTACAGTGTTTCCCTACAACAGGCTAATGGAACATTACTTAGAGATGGGCATTAGACCCTTATACCCTCTCCCTCTGTAGAGCGTTTCTATACAACAGGCTAATGGAACATTACTTAGAGATGGGCATTAGCCACTTATACCCTCTCCCCCTGTACAGTGTTTCTCTACAACAGGCTAATGCAACATTACTTAGAAATTGGCATTAGCCCCTGATACTCTCTCCCTCTGTACAGTGTTTCTCTACAACAGGCTAATGGAACATTACTTAGAGATGGGCATTAGCCCCTTATACTCTCTCCATCTGTACAGTGTTTCCCTACAACAGGCTAATGGAACATTACTTACAGATGGGCATTAGCCACTTATACTCTCTCCCTCTGTACAGTGTTTCTCTACAACAGGCTAATGGAACATTACTTAGAGATGGGTATTAGCCTCTTATACCCTCTCCCTCTGTACAGTGTTTCTCTACAACAGGCTAATGGAACATTACTTAGAGATGGGCATTAGCTTCTTATTCCCTGTCCCTCTGTACAGTGTTTCTCTACAACAGGCTAATGGAACATTACTTAGAGATGGGCATTAGCCCCTTATACTCTCTCCCTCTGTACAGTGTTTCTCTACAACAGGCTAATGGAACATTACTTAGAGATGGGCATCAGCCCCTTATACTCTCTCCCTCTGTACAGTGTTTCTCTACAACAGGCAAATGGAACATTACTTACAGATGGGCATTAGCCCCTTATACTCTCTCCCTCTGTGCAGTGTTTCTCTACAACAGGCTAATGGAACATTACTTAGAGATGGGCATTAGCCCCTTATACTCTCTCCCTCTGTACAGTGTTTCTTTACAACAGGCAAATGGAACATTACTTACAGATGGGCATTAGCCTCTTATACTCTCTCCCTCTGTACAGTGTTTCTCTACAACAGGCTAATGGAACATTACTTAGAGATGGGCATTAGCCTCTTATACCCTCTCCCTCTGTACAGTGTTTCTCTACAACAGGCAAATGGAACATTACTTAGAGATGGGCATTAGCCCCTTATACTCTCTCCCTCTATACAGTGTTTCTCTACAACAGGCTAATGGAACATTACTTAGAGATCGGCATTAGCCCCTTATACTCTCTCCCTCTGTACAGTGTTTCTATACAACAGGCTAATGGAACATTACTTAGAGATGGGCATTAGCCCCTTATACTCTCTCCCTCTGTACAGTGTTTCTCTACAACAGGCTAATGGAACATTACTTAGAGATGGGCATTAGCCCCTTATACTCTCTCCCTCTGTACAGTGTTTCTCTACAACAGGCTTATGGAACATTACTTAGAGATGGGCATTAGCCCCTTATACTCTCTCCCTCTGTACAGTGTTTCTCTACAACAGGCTAATGGAACATTACTTAGAGATGGGTATTAGCCTCTTATACCCTCTCCCTCTGTACAGTGTTTCTCTACAACAGGCTAATGGAACATTACTTAGAGATGGGCATTAGCTTCTTATACCCTGTCCCTCTGTACAGTGTTTCTCTACAACAGGCTAATGGAACATTACTTAGAGATGGGCATTAGCCCCTTATACTCTCTCCCTCTGTACAGTGTTTCTCTACAACAGGCTAATGGAACATTACTTAGAGATGGGTATTAGCCTCTTATACCCTCTCCCTCTGTACAGTGTTTCTCTACAACAGGCTAATGGAACATTACTTAGAGATGGGCATTAGCTTCTTATACCCTGTCCCTCTGTACAGTGTTTCTCTACAACAGGCTAATGGAACATTACTTAGAGATTGGCATTAGCCTCTTATACTCTCTCCCTCTGTACAGTATTTCTCTACAACAGGCAAATGGAACATTACTTACAGATGGGCATTAGCCCCATATACTCTCTCCCTCTGTACAGTGTTTCTCTACAACAGGCTAATGGAACATTACTTACAGATGGGCATTAGCCCCTTATACTCTCTCCCTCTGTACAGTGTTTCTCTACAACAGGCAAATGGAACATTACTTACAGATGGGCATTAGCACCTTATACCCTCTCCCTCTGTACAGTGTTTCTCTACAACAGGCTAATGGAACATTACTTGGAGATGGGCATTAGCCCCTCATACCCTCTCCCTCTGTAAAGTGTTTCTATACAACAGGCTAATGGAACATTACTTAGAGATGGGCATTAGCCCCTTATACTCTCTCCCTCTATACAGTGTTTCTCTACAACAGGCTAATGGAACATTACTTAGAAATCGCCATTAGCCCCTTATACTCTCTCCCTCTGTACAGTGTTTCTATACAACAGGCTAATGGAACATTACTTAGAGATGGGCATGAGCCCCTTATAGTCTCTCCCTCTGTACTGTGTTTCTCTACAACAGGCTAATGGAACATTACTTAGAGATTGGCATTAGCCCCTTATACTCTCTCCCTCTGTACAGTGTTTCTCTACAACAGGCTAATGGAACATTACTTAGAGATTGGCATTAGCCCCTTATACTCTCTCCCTCTGTACAGTGTTTCTCTACAACAGGCTAATGGAACATTACTTAGAGATTGGCATTAGCCTTTTATACTCTCTCCCTCTGTACAGTATTTCTCTACAACAGGCTAATGGAACATTACTTACAGATGGGCATTAGCCTCTTATACCCTCTGCCTGTGTACAGTGTTTCTCTACAACAGGCTAATGGAACATTACTTACAGATGGGCATTAGCCCCTTATACTCTCTCCCTCTGTACAGTATTTCTCTACAGCAGGCTAATGGAACATTACTTACAGATGGGCATTAGCCCCTTATACTCTCTCCCTCTGTACAGTGTTTCCCTACAATAGGCTAATGGAACATTACTTAGAGATGGTCATTAGCCCCTTATACTCTCTCCCTCTGAACAGTGTTTCTATACAATAGGCTAATAGAACATTACTTAGAGATGGGCATTAGCCCCTTATACTCTCTCCCTCTGTCCAGTGTTTCTATACAACAGGCTAATGGAACATTACTTAGAGATGGGCATTAGCCCCTTATACTCTCTCCCTCTGTACAGTGTTTCTCTACAACAGGCTTATGGAACATTACTTAGAGATGGGCATTAGCCCCTTATACTCTCTCCCTCTGTACAGTGTTTCTCTACAACAGGCTAATGGAACATTACTTAGAGATGGGTATTAGCCTCTTATACCCTCTCCCTATGTACAGTGTTTCTCTACAACAGGCTAATGGAACATTACTTAGAGATGGGCATTAGCTTCTTATACCCTGTCCCTCTGTACAGTGTTTCTCTACAACAGGCTAATGGAACATTACTTAGAGATGGGCATTAGCCCCTTATACTATCTCCCTCTGTACAGTGTTTCTCTACAACAGGCTAATGGAACATTACTTACAGATGGGCATTAGCCCCTTATACTGTCTCCCTCTGTACAGTGTTTCTCTACAACAGGCTTATGGAACATTACTTAGAGATGGGCATTAGCCCCTTATACTCTCTCCCTCTGTACAGTGTTTCTCTACAACAGGCTAATGGAACATTACTTAGAGATGGGCATTAGCCCCTTATACTCTCTCCCTCTGTACAGTGTTTGTCTACAACAGGCAAATGGAACATTACTTAGAGATGGGTATTAGCCTCTTATACCCTCTCCCTCTGTACAGTGTTTCTCTACAACAGGATAATGGAACATTACTTAGAGATGGGCATTAGCTTCTTATACCCTGTCCCTCTGTACAGTGTTTCTCTACAACAGGCTAATGGAACATTACTTAGAGATGGGCATTAGCCCCTTATACTCTCTCCCTCTGTACAGTGTTTCTTTACAACAGGCTAATGGAACATTACTTAGAGATGGGTATTAGCCTCTTATACCCTCTCCCTCTGTACAGTGTTTCTCTACAACAGGCTAATGGAACATTACTTAGAGATGGGCATTAGCTTCTTATACCCTGTCCCTCTGTACAGTGTTTCTCTACAACAGGCTAATGGAACATTACTTAGAGATGGGCATTAGCCCCTTATACTCTCTCCCTCTGTACAGTGTTTCTCTACAACAGGCTAATGGAACATTACTTAGAGATGGGCATTAGCCCCTTATACTCTCTCCCTCTGTACAGTGTTTCTCTACAACAGGCAAATGGAACATTACTTACAGATGGGCATTAGCCCCTTATACTCTCTCCCACTGTGCAGTGTTTCTCTACAACAGGCTAATGGAACATTACTTAGAGATGGGCATTAGCCCCTTATACTCTCTCCCTCTGTACAGTGTTTCTCTACAACAGGCAAATGGAACATTACTTACAGATGGGCATTAGCCTCTTATACTCTCTCCCTCTGTACAGTGTTTCTCTACAACAGGCTAATGGAACATTACTTAGAGATGGGCATTAGCCTCTTATACCCTCTCCCTCTGTACAGTGTTTCTCTACAACAGGCAAATGGAACATTACTTAGAGATGGGCATTAGCCCCTTATACTCTCTCCCTCTATACAGTGTTTCTCTACAACAGGCTAATGGAACATTACTTAGAGATCGGCATTAGCCCCTTATACTCTCTCCCTCTGTACAGTGTTTCTAAACAACAGGCTAATGGAACATTACTTAGAGATGGGCATTAGCCCCTTATACTCTCTCCCTCTGTACAGTGTTTCTCTACACTAGGCTAATGGAACATTACTTAGAGATGGGCATTAGCCCCTTATACTCTCTCCCTCTGTACAGTGTTTCTCTACAACAGGCTTATGGAACATTACTTAGAGATGGGCATTAGCCCCTTATACTCTCTCCCTCTGTACAGTGTTTCTCTACAACAGGCTAATGGAACATTACTTAGAGATGGGTATTAGCCTCTTATACCCTCTCCCTCTGTACAGTGTTTCTCTACAACAGGCTAATGGAACATTACTTAGAGATGGGCATTAGCTTCTTATACCCTGTCCCTCTGTACAGTGTTTCTCTACAACAGGCTTATGGAACATTACTTAGAGATGGGCATTAGCCCCTTATACTCTCTCCCTCTGTACAGTGTTTCTCTACAACAGGCTAATGGAACATTACTTAGAGATTGGCATTAGCCCCTTATACTCTCTCCCTCTGTACAGTGTTTCTCTGCAACAGGCTAATGGAACATTACTTAGAGATGGGCATTAGCTTCTTATACCCTTTCCCTCTGTACAGTGTTTCTCTACAACAGGCTAATGGAACATTACTTAGAGATGGGCATTAGCCCCTTATACTCTCTCCCTCTGTACAGTGTTTCTCTACAACAGGCTAATGGAACATTACTTAGAGATGGGCATTAGCCCCTTATACTCTGTCCCTCTGTACAGTGTTTCTCTACCACAGGCAAATGGAACATTACTTACAGATGGGCATTAGCCCCTTATACTCTCTCCCACTGTGCAGTGTTTCTCTACACTAGGCTAATGGAACATTACTTAGAGATGGGCATTAGCCCCTTATACTCTCTCCCTCTGTACAGTGTTTCTCTACAACAGGCTTATGGAACATTACTTAGAGATTGGCATTAGCCCCTTATACTCTCTCCCTCTGTACAGTGTTTCTTTACAACAGGCTAATGGAACATTACTTAGAGATTGGCATTAGCCTTTTATACTCTCTCCCTCTGTACAGTATTTCTCTACAACAGTCTAATGGAACATTACTTACAGATGGGCATTAGCCTCTTATACCCTCTGCCTGTGTACAGTGTTTCTCTACAACAGGCTAATGGAACATTACTTACAGATGGGCATTAGCCCCTTATACTCTCTCCCTCTGTACAGTGTTTCCCTACAATAGGCTAATGGAACATTACTTAGAGATGGTCATTAGCCCCTTATACTCTCTCCCTCTGAACAGTGTTTCTATACAATAGGCTAATAGAACATTACTTAGAGATGGGCATTAGCCCCTTATACTCTCTCCCTCTGTCCAGTGTTTCTATACAACAGGCTAATGGAACATTACTTAGAGATGGGCATTAGCCCCTTATACTCTCTCCCTCTGTACAGTGTTTCTCTACAACAGGCTTATGGAACATTACTTAGAGATGGGCATTAGCCCCTTATACTCTCTCCCTCTGTACAGTGTTTCTCTACAACAGGCTAATGGAACATTACTTAGAGATGGGTATTAGCCTCTTATACCCTCTCCCTCTGTACAGTGTTTCTCTACAACAGGCTAATGGAACATTACTTAGAGATGGGCATTAGCTTCTTATACCCTGTCCCTCTGTACAGTGTTTCTCTACAACAGGCTAATGGAACATTACTTAGAGATGGGCATTAGCCCCTTATAGTCTCTCCCTCTGTACAGTGTTTCTCTACAACAGGCTAATGGAACATTACTTACAGATGGGCATTAGCCCCTTATACTGTCTCCCTCTGTACAGTGTTTCTCTACAACAGGCTTATGGAACATTACTTAGAGATGGGCATTAGCCCCTTATACTCTCTCCCTCTGTACAGTGTTTCTCTACAACAGGCTAATGGAACATTACTTAGAGATGGGCATTAGCCCCTTATACTCTCTCCCTCTGTGCAGTGTTTCTCTACAACAGGCAAATGGAACATTACTTAGAGATGGGCATTAGCCCCTTATACTCTCTCCCTCTGTACAGTGTTTCTCTACAACAGGCTAATGGAACATTACTTAGAGATGGGCATTAGCCCCTTATACTCTCTCCCTCTGTACAGTGTTTCTCTACAACAGGCAAATGGAACATTACTTACAGATGGGCATTAGCCTCTTATACTCTCTCCCTCTGTACAGTGTTTCTCTACAACAGGCTAATGGAACATTACTTAGAGATGGGCATTAGCCTCTTATACCCTCTCCCTCTGTACAGTGTTTCTCTACAACAGGCAAATGGAACATTACTTAGAGATGGGCATTAGCCCCTTATACTCTCTCCCTCTATACAGTGTTTCTCTACAACAGGCTAATGGAACATTACTTAGAGATCGGCATTAGCCTCTTATACTCTCTCCCTCTGTACAGTGTTTCTATACAACAGGCTAATGGAATATTACTTAGAGATAGGCATTAGCCCCTTATACTCTCTCCCTCTGTACAGTGTTTCTCTACAACAGGCTAATGGAACATTACTTAGAGATGGGCATTAGCCCCTTATACTCTCTCCCTCTGTACAGTGTTTCTCTACAACAGGCTTATGGAACATTACTTAGAGATGGGCATTAGCCCCTTATACTCTCTCCCTCTGTACAGTGTTTCTCTACAACAGGCTAATGGAACATTACTTAGAGATGGGTATTAGCCTCTTATACCCTCTCCCTCTGTACAGTGTTTCTCTACAACAGTCTAATGGAACATTACTTAGAGATGGGCATTAGCTTCTTATACCCTGTCCCTCTGTACAGTGTTTCTCTACAACAGGCTTATGGAACATTACTTAGAGATGGGCATTAGCCCCTTATACTCTCTCCCTCTGTACAGTGTTTCTCTACAACAGGCTAATGGAACATTACTTAGAGATTGGCATTAGCCCCTTATACTCGCTCCCTCTGTACATCGTTTCTCGACAACAGGCTAATGGAACATTACTTAGAGATGGGCATTAGCACCTTATACTCTCTCCCTCTGTACAGTGTTTCTCTACAACAGGCTAATGGAACATTACATAGAGATGGGCATTAGCCCCTTATACTCTCTCCCTCTGTACAGTAGTTCTCTACAACAGGCTAATGGAACATTACTTAGAGATGGGCATTAGCACCTTATACCCTCTCCCTCTGTACAGTGTTTCTCTACAACAGGCTAATGGAACATTACTTGGAGATGGGCATTAGCCCCTCATACCCTCTCCCTCTGTAAAGTGTTTCTATACAACAGGCTAATCGAACATTACTTAGAGAAGGGCAATAGCCCCTTATACTCTCTCCATCTGTACAGTGTCTTTCTACAACAGGCTAATGGAACATTACTTAGAGATTGGCATTAGCCTCTTAAACTCTCTCCCTCTGTACAGTATTTCTCTACAACAGGCTAATGGAACATTACTTAGAGATGGGCATTAGCCCCTTATACTCTCTCCCTATGTACAGTGTTTCTCTACAACAGGCTAATGCAACATTACTTAGAGATTGGCATTAGCCCCTTATACTCTCTCCCTCTGTACAGTGTTTCTCTACAACAGGCTAATGGAACATTACTTAGAGATTGGCATTAGCCCCTTATACTCTCTCCCTCTGTACAGTGTTTCTCTACAACAGGCTAATGAAACATTACTTAGAGATTGGCATTAGCCTTTTATACTCTCTCCCTCTGTACAGTATTTCTCTACAACAGGCTAATGGAACATTACTTACAGATGGGCATTAGCCTCTTATACCCTCTCCCTGTGTACAGTGTTTCTCTACAACAGGCTAATGGAACATTACTTACAGATGGGCATTAGCCCCTTATACTCTCTCCCTCTGTACAGTGTTTCTCTACAGCAGGCTAATGGAACATTACTTACAGATGGGCATTAGCCCCTTATACTCTCTCCCTCTGTACAGTGTTTCTCTACAACAGGCAAATGGAACATTACTTAGAGATGGGCATTAGCCCCTTATACTCTCTCCCTCTATACAGTGTTTCTCTACAACAGGCTAATGGAACATTACTTAGAGATCGGCATTAGCCTCTTATACTCTCTCCCTCTGTACAGTGTTTCTATACAACAGGCTAATGGAACATTACTTAGAGATGGGCATTAGCCCCTTATACTCTCTCCCTCTGTCCAGTGTTTCTCTACAACAGGCTAATGGAACATTACTTAGAGATGGGCATTAGCCCCTTATACTCTCTCCCTCTATACAGTGTTTCTCTACAACAGGCTAATGGAACATTACTTAGAGATCGGCATTAGCCTCTTATACTCTCTCCCTCTGTACAGTGTTTCTATACAACAGGCTAATGGAACATTACTTAGAGATGGGCATTAGCCCCTTATACTCTCTCCCTCTGTCCAGTGTTTCTCTACAACAGGCTAATGGAACATTACTTAGAGATGGGCATTAGCCCCTTATACTCTCTCCCTCTGTACAGTGTTTCTCTACAACAGGCTTATGGAACATTACTTAGAGATGGGCATTAGCCCCTTATACTCTCTCCCTCTGTACAGTGTTTCTCTACAACAGGCTAATGGAACATTACTTAGAGATGGGTATTAGCCTCTTATACCCTCTCCCTCTGTACAGTGTTTCTCTACAACAGGCTAATGGAACATTACTTAGAGATGGGCATTAGCTTCTTATACCCTGTCCCTCTGTACAGTGTTTCTCTACAACAGGCTAATGGAACATTACTTAGAGATGGGCATTAGCCCCTTATACTCTCTCCCTCTGTACAGTGTTTCTCTACAACAGGCTAATGGAACATTATTTACAGATGGGCGTTAGCCCCTTATACTCTCTCCCTCTGTACAGTGTTTCTCTACAACAGGCAAATGGAACATTACTTACAGATGGGCATTAGCCCCTTATACTCTCTCCCTCTGTACAGTGTTTCTCTACAACAGGCTAATGGAACATTACTTAGAGATGGGCATCAGCCCCTTATACTCTCTCCGTCTGTACAGTGTTTCTCTACAACAGGCAAATGGAACATTACTTACAGATGGGCATTAGCCCCTTATACTCTCTCCCTCTGTACAGTGTTTCTCTACAACAGGCAAATGGAACATTACTTACAGATGGGCATTAGCCTCTTATACTCTCTCCCTCTGTACAGTGTTTCTCTACAACAGGCTAATGGAACATTACTTAGAGATGGGCATTAGCCTCTTATACCCTCTCCCTCTGTAAAGTGTTTCTATACAACAGGCTAATCGAACATTACTTAGAGAAGGGCAATAGCCCCTTATACTCTCTCCATCTGTACAGTGTCTTTCTACAACAGGCTAATGGAACATTACTTAGAGATTGGCATTAGCCTCTTAAACTCTCTCCCACTGTACAGTATTTCTCTACAACAGGCTAATGGAACATTACTTAGAGATGGGCATTAGCCCCTTATACTCTCTCCCTATGTACAGTGTTTCTCTACAACAGGCTAATGCAACATTACTTAGAGATTGGCATTAGCCCCTTATACTCTCTCCCTCTGTACAGTGTTTCTCTACAACAGGCTAATGGAACATTACTTAGAGATTGGCATTAGCCCCTTATACTCTCTCCCTCTGTACAGTGTTTCTCTACAACAGGCTAATGAAACATTACTTAGAGATTGGCATTAGCCTTTTATACTCTCTCCCTCTGTACAGTATTTCTCTACAACAGGCTAATGGAACATTACTTACAGATGGGCATTAGCCTCTTATACCCTCTCCCTGTGTACAGTGTTTCTCTACAACAGGCTAATGGAACATTACTTACAGATGGGCATTAGCCCCTTATACTCTCTCCCTCTGTACAGTGTTTCTCTACAGCAGGCTAATGGAACATTACTTACAGATGGGCATTAGCCCCTTATACTCTCTCCCTCTGTACAGTGTTTCCCTACAATAGGCTAATGGAACATTACTTAGAGATGGGCATTAGCCCCTTATACTCTCTCCCTCTGAACAGTGTTTCTATACAACAGGCTAATAGAACATTACTTAGAGATGGGCATTAGCCCCTTATACTCTCTCCCTCTGTCCAGTGTTTCTATACAACAGGCTAATGGAACATTACTTAGAGATGGGCATTAGCCCCTTATACTCTCTCCCTCTGTACAGTGTTTCTATACAACAGGCTTATGGAACATTACTTAGAGATGGGCATTAGCCCCTTATACTCTCTCCCTCTGTGCAGTGTTTCTCTACAACAGGCTAATGGAACATTACTTAGAGATGGGTATTAGCCTCTTATACCCTCTCCCTCTGTACAGTGTTTCTCTACAACAGGCTAATGGAACATTACTTAGAGATGGGCATTAGCTTCTTATACCCTGTCCCTCTGTACAGTGTTTCTCTACAACAGGCTAATGGAACATTACTTAGAGATGGGCATTAGCCCCTTATACTCTCTCCCTCTGTACAGTGTTTCTCTACAACAGGCTAATGGAACATTACTTACAGATGGGCATTAGCCCCTTATACTCTCTCCCTCTGTACAGTGTTTCTCTACAACAGGCAAATGGAACATTACTTACAGATGGGCATTAGCCCCTTATACTCTCTCCCTCTGTACAGTGTTTCTCTACAACAGGCTAATGGAACATTACTTAGAGATGGGCATTAGCCCCTTATACTCTCTCCCTCTGTACAGTGTTTCTCTACAACAGGCAAATGGAACATTACTTAGAGATGGGCATTAGCCCCTTATACTCTCTCCCTCTGTACAGTGTTTCTCTACAACAGGCAAATGGAACATTACTTAGAGATGGGCATTAGCCCCTTATACTCTCTCCCTCTATACAGTGTTTCTCTACAACAGGCTAATGGAACATTACTTAGAGATCGGCATTAGCCTCTTATACTCTCTCCCTCTGTACAGTGTTTCTATACAACAGGCTAATGGAACATTACTTAGAGATGGGCAATAGCCCCTTATACTCTCTCCCTCTGTCCAGTGTTTCTCTACAACAGGCTAATGGAACATTACTTAGAGATGGGCATTAGCCCCTTATACTCTCTCCCTCTATACAGTGTTTCTCTACAACAGGCTAATGGAACATTACTTAGAGATCGGCATTAGCCTCTTATACTCTCTCCCTCTGTACAGTGTTTCTATACAACAGGCTAATGGAACATTACTTAGAGATGGGCATTAGCCCCTTATACTCTCTCCCTCTGTCCAGTGTTTCTCTACAACAGGCTAATGGAACATTACTTAGAGATGGGCATTAGCCCCTTATACTCTCTCCCTCTGTACAGTGTTTCTCTACAACAGGCTTATGGAACATTACTTAGAGATGGGCATTAGCCCCTTATACTCTCTCCCTCTGTACAGTGTTTCTCTACAACAGGCTAATGGAACATTACTTAGAGATGGGTATTAGCCTCTTATACCCTCTCCCTCTGTACAGTGTTTCTCTACAACAGGCTAATGGAACATTACTTAGAGATGGGCATTAGCTTCTTATACCCTGTCCCTCTGTACAGTGTTTCTCTACAACAGGCTAATGGAACATTACTTAGAGATGGGCATTAGCCCCTTATACTCTCTCCCTCTGTACAGTGTTTCTCTACAACAGGCTAATGGAACATTATTTACAGATGGGCGTTAGCCCCTTATACTCTCTCCCTCTGTACAGTGTTTCTCTACAACAGGCAAATGGAACATTACTTACAAATGGGCATTAGCCCCTTATACTCTCTCCCTCTGTACAGTGTTTCTCTACAACAGGCTAATGGAACATTACTTAGAGATGGGCATTAGCCCCTTATACTCTCTCCCTCTGTACAGTGTTTCTCTACAACAGGCAAATGGAACATTACTTACAGATGGGCATTAGCCTCTTATACTCTCTCCCTCTGTACAGTGTTTCTCTACAACAGGCTAATGGAACATTACTTAGAGATGGGCATTAGCCTCTTATACCCTCTCCCTCTGTACAGTGTTTCTCTACAACAGGCAAATGGAACATTACTTAGAGATGGGCATTAGCCCCTTATACTCTCTCCCTCTATACAGTGTTTCTCTACAACAGGCTAATGGAACATTACTTAGAGATCGGCATTAGCCTCTTATACTCTCTCCCTCTGTACAGTGTTTCTATACAACAGGCTAATGGAACATTACTTAGAGATGGGCATTAGCCCCTTATACTCTCTCCCTCTGTCCAGTGTTTCTCTACAACAGGCTAATGGAACATTACTTAGAGATGGGCATTAGCCCCTTATACTCTCTCCCTCTGTACAGTGTTTCTCTACAACAGGCTTATGGAACATTACTTAGAGATGGGCATTAGCCCCTTATACTCTCTCCCTCTGTACAGTGTTTGTCTACAACAGGCTAATGGAACATTACTTAGAGATAGGTATTAGCCTCTTATACCCTCTCCCTCTGTACAGTGTTTCTCTACAACAGGCTAATGGAACATTACTTAGAGATGGGCATTAGCTTCTTATACCCTGTCCCTCTGTACAGTGTTTCTCTACAACAGGCTTATGGAACATTACTTAGAGATTGGCATTAGCCCCTTATACTCTCTCCCTCTGTACAGTGTTTCTCTACAACAGGCTAATGGAACATTACTTAGAGATGGGCATTAGCCCCTTATACTCTCTCCCTCTGTACAGTGTTTCTCTACAACAGGCAAATGGAACATTTCTTACAGATGGGCATTAGCCCCTTATACTCTCTCCCTCTGTACAGTGTTTCTCTTCAACAGGCTAATGGAACATTACTTAGAGATGGGCATTAGCCCCTTATACTCTCTCCCTCTGTACAGGGTTTCTCTACAACAGGCAAATGGAACATTACTTACAGATGGGCATTAGCCTCTTATACTCTCTCCCTCTGTACAGTGTTTCTCTACAACAGGCTAATGGAACATTACTTAGAGATGGGCATTAGCCTCTTATACCCTCTCCCTCTGTACAGTGTTTCTCTACAACAGGCAAATGGAACATTACTTAGAGATGGGCATTAGCCCCTTATACTCTATCCCTCTATACAGTGTTTCTCTACAACAGGCTAATGGAACATTACTTAGAGATCGGCATTAGCCTCTTATACTCTCTCCCTCTGTACAGTGTTTCTATACAACAGGCTAATGGAACATTACTTAGAGATGGGCATTAGCCCCTTATACTCTCTCCCTCTGTACAGTGTTTCTCTACAACAGGCTAATGGAACATTACTTAGAGATGGGCATTAGCCCCTTATACTCTCTCCCTCTGTACAGTGTTTCTCTACAACAGGCTAATGGAACATTACTTAGAGATGTGCATTAGCCCCTTATACTCTCTCCCTCTGTACAGTGTTTCTCTACAACAGGCTAATGGAACATTACTTAGAGATGGGTATTAGCCTCTTATACCCTCCCCCTCTGTACAGTGTTTCTCTACAACAGGCTAATGGAACATTACTTAGAGATGGGCATTAGCCTCTTATACCCTGTCCCTCTGTACAGTGTTTCTCTACAACAGGCTTATGGAACATTACTTAGAGATGGGCATTAGCCCCTTATACTCTCTCCCTCTGTACAGTGTTTCTCTACAACAGGCTAATGGAACATTACTTAGAGATGGGTATTAGCCTCTTATACCCTCTCCCTCTGTACAGTGTTTCTCTACAACAGGCTAATGGAACATTACTTAGAGATGGGCATTAGCTTCTTATACCCTGTCCCTCTGTACAGTGTTTCTCTACAACAGGCTAATGGAACATTACTTAGAGATGGGCATTAGCCCCTTATACTCTCTCCCTCTGTACAGTGTTTCTCTACAACAGGCTAATGGAACATTACTTACAGATGGGCATTAGCCCCTTATACTCTCTCCCTCTGTACAGTGTTTCTCTACAACAGGCAAATGGAACATTACTTACAGATGGGCATTAGCCCCTTATACTCTCTCCCTCTGTACAGTGTTTCTCTACAACAGGCTAATGGAACATTACTTAGAGATGGGCATTAGCCCCTTATACTCTCTCCCTCTGTACAGTGTTTCTCTACAACAGGCAAATGGAACATTACTTAGAGATGGGCATTAGCCCCTTATACTCTCTCCCTCTGTAC
Organism: Phyllobates terribilis; assembly: GCF_046119375.1. Lineage (NCBI taxonomy): Eukaryota > Metazoa > Chordata > Amphibia > Anura > Dendrobatidae > Phyllobates > Phyllobates terribilis. The sequence goes on from NW_027363111.1 coordinate 928,843, forward strand.
AGTGTTTCTCTACAACAGGCAAATGGAACATTACTTAGAGATGGGCATTAGCCCCTTATACTCTCTCCCTCTATACAGTGTTTCTCTACAACAGGCTAATGGAACATTACTTAGAGATCGGCATTAGCCTCTTATACTCTCTCCCTCTGTACAGTGTTTCTATACAACAGGCTAATGGAACATTACTTAGAGATGGGCATTAGCCCCTTATACTCTCTCCCTCTGTCCAGTGTTTCTCTACAACAGGCTAATGGAACATTACTTAGAGATGGGCATTAGCCCCTTATACTCTCTCCCTCTATACAGTGTTTCTCTACAACAGGCTAATGGAACATTACTTAGAGATCGGCATTAGCCTCTTATACTCTCTCCCTCTGTACAGTGTTTCTATACAACAGGCTAATGGAACATTACTTAGAGATGGGCATTAGCCCCTTATACTCTCTCCCTCTGTCCAGTGTTTCTCTACAACAGGCTAATGGAACATTACTTAGAGATGGGCATTAGCCCCTTATACTCTCTCCCTCTGTACAGTGTTTCTCTACAACAGGCTTATGGAACATTACTTAGAGATGTGCATTAGCCCCTTATACTCTCTCCCTCTGTACAGTGTTTCTCTACAACAGGCTAATGGAACATTACTTAGAGATGGGTATTAGCCTCTTATACCCTCCCCCTCTGTACAGTGTTTCTCTACAACAGGCTAATGGAACATTACTTAGAGATGGGCATTAGCCTCTTATACCCTGTCCCTCTGTACAGTGTTTCTCTACAACAGGCTTATGGAACATTACTTAGAGATGGGCATTAGCCCCTTATACTCTCTCCCTCTGTACAGTGTTTCTCTACAACAGGCTAATGGAACATTACTTAGAGATGGGTATTAGCCTCTTATACCCTCTCCCTCTGTACAGTGTTTCTCTACAACAGGCTAATGGAACATTACTTAGAGATGGGCATTAGCTTCTTATACCCTGTCCCTCTGTACAGTGTTTCTCTACAACAGGCTAATGGAACATTACTTAGAGATGGGCATTAGCCCCTTATACTCTCTCCCTCTGTACAGTGTTTCTCTACAACAGGCTAATGGAACATTACTTACAGATGGGCATTAGCCCCTTATACTCTCTCCCTCTGTACAGTGTTTCTCTACAACAGGCAAATGGAACATTACTTACAGATGGGCATTAGCCCCTTATACTCTCTCCCTCTGTACAGTGTTTCTCTACAACAGGCTAATGGAACATTACTTAGAGATGGGCATTAGCCCCTTATACTCTCTCCCTCTGTACAGTGTTTCTCTACAACAGGCAAATGGAACATTACTTAGAGATGGGCATTAGCCCCTTATACTCTCTCCCTCTGTACAGTGTTTCTCTACAACAGGCAAATGGAACATTACTTAGAGATGGGCATTAGCCCCTTATACTCTCTCCCTCTATACAGTGTTTCTCTACAACAGGCTAATGGAACATTACTTAGAGATCGGCATTAGCCTCTTATACTCTCTCCCTCTGTACAGTGTTTCTATACAACAGGCTAATGGAACATTACTTAGAGATGGGCATTAGCCCCTTATACTCTCTCCCTCTGTCCAGTGTTTCTCTACAACAGGCTAATGGAACATTACTTAGAGATGGGCATTAGCCCCTTATACTCTCTCCCTCTATACAGTGTTTCTCTACAACAGGCTAATGGAACATTACTTAGAGATAGGCATTAGCCTCTTATACTCTCTCCCTCTGTACAGTGTTTCTATACAACAGGCTAATGGAACATTACTTAGAGATGGGCATTAGCCCCTTATACTCTCTCCCTCTGTCCAGTGTTTCTCTACAACAGGCTAATGGAACATTACTTAGAGATGGGCATTAGCCCCTTATACTCTCTCCCTCTGTACAGTGTTTCTCTACAACAGGCTTATGGAACATTACTTAGAGATGGGCATTAGCCCCTTATACTCTCTCCCTCTGTACAGTGTTTCTCTACAACAGGCTAATGGAACATTACTTAGAGATGGGTATTAGCCTCTTATACCCTCTCCCTCTGTACAGTGTTTCTCTACAACAGGCTAATGGAACATTACTTAGAGATGGGCATTAGCTTCTTATACCCTGTCCCTCTGTACAGTGTTTCTCTACAACAGGCTAATGGAACATTACTTAGAGATGGGCATTAGCCCCTTATACTCTCTCCCTCTGTACAGTGTTTCTCTACAACAGGCTAATGGAACATTATTTACAGATGGGCGTTAGCCCCTTATACTCTCTCCCTCTGTACAGTGTTTCTCTACAACAGGCAAATGGAACATTACTTACAAATGGGCATTAGCCCCTTATACTCTCTCCCTCTGTACAGTGTTTCTCTACAACAGGCTAATGGAACATTACTTAGAGATGGGCATTAGCCCCTTATACTCTCTCCCTCTGTACAGTGTTTCTCTACAACAGGCAAATGGAACATTACTTACAGATGGGCATTAGCCTCTTATACTCTCTCCCTCTGTACAGTGTTTCTCTACAACAGGCTAATGGAACATTACTTAGAGATGGGCATTAGCCTCTTATACCCTCTCCCTCTGTACAGTGTTTCTCTACAACAGGCAAATGGAACATTACTTAGAGATGGGCATTAGCCCCTTATACTCTCTCCCTCTATACAGTGTTTCTCTACAACAGGCTAATGGAACATTACTTAGAGATCGGCATTAGCCTCTTATACTCTCTCCCTCTGTACAGTGTTTCTATACAACAGGCTAATGGAACATTACTTAGAGATGGGCATTAGCCCCTTATACTCTCTCCCTCTGTCCAGTGTTTCTCTACAACAGGCTAATGGAACATTACTTAGAGATGGGCATTAGCCCCTTATACTCTCTCCCTCTGTACAGTGTTTCTCTACAACAGGCTTATGGAACATTACTTAGAGATGGGCATTAGCCCCTTATACTCTCTCCCTCTGTACAGTGTTTGTCTACAACAGGCTAATGGAACATTACTTAGAGATGGGTATTAGCCTCTTATACCCTCTCCCTCTGTACAGTGTTTCTCTACAACAGGCTAATGGAACATTACTTAGAGATGGGCATTAGCTTCTTATACCCTGTCCCTCTGTACAGTGTTTCTCTACAACAGGCTTATGGAACATTACTTAGAGATTGGCATTAGCCCCTTATAGTCTCTCCCTCTGTACAGTGTTTCTCTACAACAGGCTAATGGAACATTACTTAGAGATGGGCATTAGCCCCTTATACTCTCTCCCTCTGTACAGTGTTTCTCTACAACAGGCAAATGGAACATTTCTTACAGATGGGCATTAGCCCCTTATACTCTCTCCCTCTGTACAGTGTTTCTCTTCAACAGGCTAATGGAACATTACTTAGAGATGGGCATTAGCCCCTTATACTCTCTCCCTCTGTACAGGGTTTCTCTACAACAGGCAAATGGAACATTACTTACAGATGGGCATTAGCCTCTTATACTCTCTCCCTCTGTACAGTGTTTCTCTACAACAGGCTAATGGAACATTACTTAGAGATGGGCATTAGCCTCTTATACCCTCTCCCTCTGTACAGTGTTTCTCTACAACAGGCAAATGGAACATTACTTAGAGATGGGCATTAGCCCCTTATACTCTATCCCTCTATACAGTGTTTCTCTACAACAGGCTAATGGAACATTACTTAGAGATCGGCATTAGCCTCTTATACTCTCTCCCTCTGTACAGTGTTTCTATACAACAGGCTAATGGAACATTACTTAGAGATGGGCATTAGCCCCTTATACTCTCTCCCTCTGTACAGTGTTTCTCTACAACAGGCTAATGGAACATTACTTAGAGATGGGCATTAGCCCCTTATACTCTCTCCCTCTGTACAGTGTTTCTCTACAACAGGCTTATGGAACATTACTTAGAGATGTGCATTAGCCCCTTATACTCTCTCCCTCTGTACAGTGTTTCTCTACAACAGGCTAATGGAACATTACTTAGAGATGGGTATTAGCCTCTTATACCCTCCCCCTCTGTACAGTGTTTCTCTACAACAGGCTAATGGAACATTACTTAGAGATGGGCATTAGCCTCTTATACCCTGTCCCTCTGTACAGTGTTTCTCTACAACAGGCTTATGGAACATTACTTAGAGATGGGCATTAGCCCCTTATACTCTCTCCCTCTGTACAGTGTTTCTCTACAACAGGCTAATGGAACATTACTTAGAGATTGGCATTAGCCCCTTATACTCGCTCCCTCTGTACAGCGTTTCTCTACAACAGGCTAATGGAACATTACTTAGAGATGGGCATTAGCACCTTATACTCTCTCCCTCTGTACAGTGTTTCTCTACAACAGGCTAATGGAACATTACATAGAGATGGGCATTAGCCCCTTATACTCTCTCCCTCTGTACAGTATTTCTTTACAACAGGCTAATGGAACATTACTTAGAGATGGGCATTAGCACCTTATACCCTCTCCCTCTGTACAGTGTTTCTCTACAACAGGCTAATGGAACATTACTTGGAGATGGGCATTAGCCCCTCATACCCTCTCCCTCTGTACAGTGTTTCTCTACAACAGGCTAATGGAACAATACTTAGAGAAGGGCAATAGCCCCTTATACTCTCTCCATCTGTACAGTGTCTTTCTACAACAGGCTAATGGAACATTACTTAGAGATTGGCATTAGCCTCTTATACTCTCTCCCTCTGTACAGTATTTCTCTACAACAGGCTAATGGAACATTACTTAGAGATGGGCATTAGCCCCTTATACTCTCTCCCTATGTACAGTGTTTCTCTACAACAGGCTAATGGAACATTACTTAGAGATTGGCATTAGCCCCTTATACTCTCTCCCTCTGTACAGTGTTTCTCTACAACAGGCTAATGGAATATTACTTAGAGATTGGCATTAGCCCCTTATACTCTCTCCCTCTGTACAGTGTTTCTCTACAACAGGCTAATGGAACATTACTTAGAGATTGGCATTAGCCTTTTATACTCTCTCCCTCTGTACAGTATTTCTCTACAACAGGCTAATGGAACATTACTTACAGATGGGCATTAGCCCCTTATACTCTCTCCCTCTGTACAGTGTTTCTCTACAGCAGGCTAACGGAACATTACTTACAGATGGGCATTAGCCCCTTATACTATCTCCCTCTGTACAGTGTTTCCCTACAATAGGCTAATGGAGCATTACTTAGAGATGGGCATTAGCCCCTTATACTCTCTCCCTCTGAACAGTGTTTCTATACAACAGGCTAATAGAACATTACTTAGAGATGGGTATTAGCCCCTTATACTCTCTCCCTCTGTCCATTGTTTCTATACAACAGGCTAATGGAACATTACTTAGAGATGGGCATTAGCCCCTTATACTCTCTCCCTCTGTACAGTGTTTCTCTACAACAGGCTTATGGAACATTAGTTAGAGATGGGCATTAGCCCCTTATACTCTCTCCCTCTGTACAGTGTTTCTCTACAACAGGCTAATGGAACATTACTTAGAGATGGGTATTAGCCTCTTATACCCTCTCCCTCTGTACAGTGTTTCTCTACAACAGGCTAATGGAACATTACTTAGAGATGGGCATTAGCTTCTTATACCCTGTCCCTCTGTACAGTGTTTCTCTACAACAGGCTAATGGAACATTACTTAGAGATGGGCATTAGCCCCTTATACTCTCTGCCTCTGTACAGTGTTTCTCTACAACAGGCTAATGGAACATTACTTAGAGATGGGCATTAGCCGCTTATACTCTCTCCGTCTGTACAGTGTTTCTCTACAACAGGCAAATGGAACATTACTTACAGATGGGCATTAGCCTCTTGTACTCTCTCCCTCTGTACAGTGTTTCTCTACAACAGGCTAATGGAACATTACTTAGAGATGGGCATTAGCCTCTTATACCCTCTCCCTCTGTACAGTGTTTCTCTACAACAGGCAAATGGAACATTACTTAGAAATAGGCATTAGCCCCTTATACTCTCTCCCTCTATACAGTGTTTCTCTACAACAGGCTAATGGAACATTACTTAGAGATCGGCATTAGCCCCTTATACTCTCTCCCTCTGTACAGTGTTTCTATACAACAGGCTAATGGAACATTACTTAGAGATGGGCATTAGCCCCTTATACTCCCTCCCTCTGTACAGTGTTTCTCTACAACAGGCTAATGGAACATTACTTAGAGATGGGCATTAGCCCCTTATACTCTCTCCCTCTGTACAGTGTTTCTCTACAACAGGCTAATGGAACATTACTTAGAGATTGGCATTAGCCTTTTATACTCTCTCCCTCTGTACAGTATTTCTCTACAACAGGCTAATGGAACATTACTTACAGATGGGCATTAGCCCCTTATACTCTCTCCCTCTGTACAGTGTTTCTCTACAGCAGGCTAACGGAACATTACTTACAGATGGGCATTAGCCCCTTATACTATCTCCCTCTGTACAGTGTTTCCCTACAATAGGCTAATGGAGCATTACTTAGAGATGGGCATTAGCCCCTTATACTCTCTCCCTCTGAACAGTGTTTCTATACAACAGGCTAATAGAACATTACTTAGAGATGGGTATTAGCCCCTTATACTCTCTCCCTCTGTCCATTGTTTCTATACAACAGGCTAATGGAACATTACTTAGAGATGGGCATTAGCCCCTTATACTCTCTCCCTCTGTACAGTGTTTCTCTACAACAGGCTTATGGAACATTAGTTAGAGATGGGCATTAGCCCCTTATACTCTCTCCCTCTGTACAGTGTTTCTCTACAACAGGCTAATGGAACATTACTTAGAGATGGGTATTAGCCTCTTATACCCTCTCCCTCTGTACAGTGTTTCTCTACAACAGGCTAATGGAACATTACTTAGAGATGGGCATTAGCTTCTTATACCCTGTCCCTCTGTACAGTGTTTCTCTACAACAGGCTAATGGAACATTACTTAGAGATGGGCATTAGCCCCTTATACTCTCTGCCTCTGTACAGTGTTTCTCTACAACAGGCTAATGGAACATTACTTAGAGATGGGCATTAGCCGCTTATACTCTCTCCGTCTGTACAGTGTTTCTCTACAACAGGCAAATGGAACATTACTTACAGATGGGCATTAGCCTCTTGTACTCTCTCCCTCTGTACAGTGTTTCTCTACAACAGGCTAATGGAACATTACTTAGAGATGGGCATTAGCCTCTTATACCCTCTCCCTCTGTACAGTGTTTCTCTACAACAGGCAAATGGAACATTACTTAGAAATAGGCATTAGCCCCTTATACTCTCTCCCTCTATACAGTGTTTCTCTACAACAGGCTAATGGAACATTACTTAGAGATTGGCATTAGCCCCTTATACTCGCTCCCTCTGTACAGCGTTTCTCTACAACAGGCTAATGGAACATTACTTAGAGATGGGCATTAGCACCTTATACTCTCTCCCTCTGTACAGTGTTTCTCTACAACAGGCTAATGGAATATTACATAGAGATGGGCATTAGCCCCTTATACTCTCTCCCTCTGTACAGTATTTCTTTACAACAGGCTAATGGAACATTACTTAGAGATGGGCATTAGCACCTTATACCCTCTTCCTCTCTACAGTGTTTCTCTACAACAGGCTAATGGAACATTACTTGGAGATGGGCATTAGCCCCTCATACCCTCTCCCTCTGTACAGTGTTTCTCTACAACAGGCTAATGGAACAATACTTAGAGAAGGGCAATAGCCCCTTATACTCTCTCCATCTGTACAGTGTCTTTCTACAACAGGCTAATGGAACATTACTTAGAGATTGGCATTAGCCTCTTATACTCTCTCCCTCTGTACAGTATTTCTCTACAACAGGCTAATGGAACATTACTTAGAGATGGGCATTAGCCCCTTATACTCTCTCCCTATGTACAGTGTTTCTCTACAAGAGGCTAATGGAACATTACTTAGAGATTGGCATTAGCCCCTTATACTCTCTCCCTCTGTACAGTGTTTCTCTACAACAGGCTAATGGAACATTACTTAGAGATTGGCATTAGCCCCTTATACTCTCTCCCTCTGTACAGTGTTTCTCTACAACAGGCTAATGGAACATTACTTAGAGATGGGCATTAGCCACTTATACCCTCTCCCTCTGTACAGTGTTTCTCTACAACAGGCTATTGCAACATTACTTAGAAATTGGCATTAGCCCCTGATACTCTCTCCCTCTGTACAGTGTTTCTCTACAACAGGCTAATGGAACATTACTTAGAGATGGGCATTAGCCCCTTATACTCTCTCCATCTGTACAGTGTTTCCCTACAACAGGCTAATGGAACATTACTTACAGATGGGCATTAGCCCCTTATACTCTCTCCCTCTGTACAGTGTTTCTCTACAACAGGCAAATGGAACATTACTTACAGATGGGCATTAGCCTCTTATACTCTCTCCCTCTGTACAGTGTTTCTCTACAACAGGCTAATGGAACATTACTTAGAGATGGGCATTAGCCTCTTATACCCTCTCCCTCTGTACAGTGTTTCTCTACAACAGGCAAATGGAACATTACTTAGAGATGGGCATTAGCCCCTTATACTCTCTCCCTCTATACAGTGTTTCTCTACAACAGGCTAATGGAACATTACTAAGAGATCGGCATTAGCCTCTTATACTCTCTCCCTCTGTACAGTGTTTCTATACAACAGGCTAATGGAACATTACTTAGAGATGGGCATTAGCCCCTTATACTCTTTCCCTCTGTACAGTGTTTCTCTACAACAGGCTAATGGAACATTAATTAGAGATGGGCATTAGCCCCTTATACTCTCTCCCTCTGTACAGTGTTTCTCTACAACAGGCTTATGGAACATTACTTAGAGATGGGCATTAGCCCCTTATACTCTCTCCCTCTGTACAGTGTTTCTCTACAACAGGCTAATGGAACATTACTTAGAGATGGGTATTGGCCTCTTATACCCTCTCCCTCTGTACAGTGTTTCTCTACAACAGGCTAATGGAACATTACTTAGAGATGGGCATTAGCTTTTTATACCCTGTCCCTCTGTACAGTGTTTCTCTACAACAGGCTTATGGAACATTACTTAGAGATGGGCATTAGCCCCTTATACTCTCTCCCTCTGTACAGTGTTTCTCTACAACAGGCTAATGGAACATTACTTAGAGATTGGCATTAGCCCCTTATACTCGCTCCCTCTGTACAGCGTTTCTCTACAACAGGCTAATGGAACATTACTTAGAGATGGGCATTAGCCCCTTATACTCTCTCCCTCTGTACAGTATTTCTTTACAACAGGCTAATGGAACATTACTTAGAGATGGGCATTAGCACCTTATACCCTCTCCCTCTGTACAGTGTTTCTCTACAACAGGCTAATGGAACATTACTTGGAGATGGGCATTAGCCCCTCATACCCTCTCCCTCTGTACAGTGTTTCTCTACAACAGGCTAATGGAACAATACTTAGAGAAGGGCAATAGCCCCTTATACTCTCTCCATCTGTACAGTGTCTTTCTACAAGAGGCTAATGGAACATTACTTAGAGATTGGCATTAGCCTCTTATACTCTCTCCCTCTGTACAGTGTTTCTCTACAACTGGCTTATGGAACATTACTTAGAGATGGGCATTAGCCCCTTATACTCTCTCCCTCTGTACAGTGTTTCTCTACAACAGGCTAATGGAACATTACTTACAGATGGGCATTAGACCCTTATACTCTCTCCATCTGTACAGTGTTTCCCTACAACAGGCTAATGGAACATTACTTAGAGATGGGCATTAGACCCTTATACCCTCTCCCTCTGTACAGTGTTTCTATAAAACAGGCTAATGGAACATTACTTAGAGATGGGCATTAGCCACTTATACCCTCTCCCTCTGTACAGTGTTTCTCTACAACAGGCTGTTGCAACATTACTTAGAAATTGGCATTAGCCCCTGATACTCTCTCCCTCTGTACAGTGTTTCTCTACAACAGGCTAATGGAACATTACTTAGAGATGGGCATTAGCCCCTTATACTCTCTCCATCTGTACAGTGTTTCCCTACAACAGGCTAATGGAACATTACTTACAGATGGGCATTAGCCCCTTATACTCTCTCCCTCTGTTCAGTGTTTCTCTACAACAGGCTAATGGAACATTACTTAGAGATGGGCATTAGCCCCTTATACTCTCTCCCTCTGTACAGTGTTTCTCTACAACAGGCTTATGGAACATTACTTAGAGATGGGCATTAGCCCCTTATACTCTCTCCCTCTGTACAGTGTTTCTCTACAACAGGCTAATGGAACATTACTTAGAGATGGGTATTAGCCTCTTATACCCTCTCCCTCTGTACAGTGTTTCTCTACAACAGGTTAATGGAACATTACTTAGAGATGGGCATTAGCTTCTTATACCCTGTCCCTCTGTACAGTGTTTCTCTACAACAGGCTTATGGAACATTACTTAGAGATGGGCATTAGCCCCTTATACTCTCTCCCTCTGTACAGTGTTTCTCTACAACAGGCTAATGGAACATTACTTAGAGATTGGCATTAGCCCCTTATACTCTCTCCCTCTGTACAGTGTTTCTCTACAACAGGCTAATGGAACATTACTTAGAGATTGGCATTAGCCCCTTATACTCTCTCCCTCTGTACAGTGTTTCTCTACAACAGGCTAATGGAACATTACTTAGAGATGGGCATTAGCACCTTATACTCTCTCCCTCTGTACAGTGTTTCTCTACAACAGGCTAATGGAACATTACATAGAGATGGGCATTAGCCCCTTATACTCTCTTCCTCTGTACAGTATTTCTCTACAACAGGCTAATGGAACATTACTTAGAGATGGGCATTAGCACCTTATACCCTCTCCCTCTGTACAGTGTTTCTCTACAACAGGCTAATGGAACATTACTTGGAGATGGGCATTAGCCCCTCATACCCTCTCTCTCTGTACAGTGTTTCTATACAACAGGCTAATGGATCATTACTTAGAGAAGGGCAATAGCCCCTTATACTCTCTCCATCTGTACAGTGTCTTTCTACAACAGGCTAATGGAACATTACTTAGAGATTGGCATTAGCCTCTTAAACTTTCTCCCTCTGTACAGTATTTCTCTACAACAGGCTAATGGAACATTACTTAGAGATGGGCATTAGCCCCTTATACTCTCTCCCTCTGTACAGTTTTTCTCTACAACAGGCTAATGGAACATTACTTAGAGATTGGCATTAGCCCCTTATACTCTCTCCCTCTGTACAGTGTTTCTCTACAACAGGCTAATGGAACATTACTTAGAGATTGGCATTAGCCCCTTATACTCTCTCCCTCTGTACAGTGTTTCTCTACAACAGGCTAATGGAACATTACTTAGAGATTGGCATTAGCCTTTTATACTCTCTCCCTCTGTACAGTATTTCTCTACAACAGGCTAATGGAACATTACTTACAGATGGGCATTAGCCTCTTATACCCTCTCCCTCTGTACAGTGTTTCTCTACAACAGGCTAATGGAACATTACTTACAGATGGGCATTAGCCCCTTATACTCTCTCCCTCTGTACAGTGTTTCTCTACAGCAGGCTAATGGAACATTACTTACAGATGGGCATTAGCCCCTTATACTTTCTCCCTCTGTACAGTGTTTCTCTACAACAGGCTAATGGAACATTACTTAGAGATGGGTATTAGCCTCTTATACCCTCTCCCTCTGTACAGTGTTTCTCTACAACAGGCTAATGGAACATTACTTAGAGATGGACATTAGCTTCTTATACCCTGTCCCTCTGTACAGTGTTTCTCTACAACAGGCTAATGGAACATTACTTACAGATGGGCATTAGCCCCTTATACTCTCTCCCTATGTACAGTGTTTCTCTACAACAGGCTAATGGAACATTACTTAGAGATTGGCATTAGCCCCTTATACTCTCTCCCTCTGTACAGTGTTTCTCTACAACAGGCTAATGGAACATTACTTAGAGATTGGCATTAGCCCCTTATACTCTCTCCCTCTGTACAGTGTTTATCTACAACAGGCTAATGGAACATTACTTAGAGATTGGCATTAGCCTTTTATACTCTCTGCCTCCGTACAGTATTTCTCTACAACAGGCTAATGGAACATTACTTACAGATGGGCATTAGCCCCTTATACTCTCTCCCTCTGTACAGTGTTTCTCTACAGCAGGCTAATGGAACATTACTTACAGATGGGCATTAGCCCCTTATACTATCTCCCTCTGTACAGTGTTTCCCTACAATAGGCTAATGGAACATTACTTAGAGATGGGCATTAGCCCCTTATACTCTCTCCCTCTGAACAGTGTTTCTATACAACAGGCTAATAGAACATTACTTAGAGATGGGCATTAGCCCCTTATACTCTCTCCCTCTGTCCATTGTTTCTATACAACAGGCTAATGGAACATTACTTAGAGATGGGCATTAGCCCCTTATACTCTCTCCCTCTGTACAGTGTTTCTCTACAACAGGCTTATGGAACATTACTTAGAGATGGGCATTAGCCCCTTATACTCTCTCCCTCTGTACAGTGTTTCTCTACAACAGGCTAATGGAACATTACTTAGAGATGGGTATTAGCCTCTTATACCCTCTCCCTCTGTACAGTGTTTCTCCACAACAGGCTAATGGAACATTACTTAGAGATGGGCATTAGCTTCTTATACCCTGTCCCTCTGTACAGTGTTTCTCTACAACAGGCTAATGGAACATTAATTAGAGATGGGCATTACCCCCTTATACTCTCTCCCTCTGTACAGTGTTTCTCTACAACAGGCTAATGGAACATTACTTAGAGATGGGCATCAGCCCCTTATACTCTCTCCGTCTGTACAGTGTTTCTCTACAACAGGCAAATGGAACATTACTTACAGATGGGCATTAGCCTCTTATACTCTCTCCCTCTGTACAGTGTTTCTCTACAACAGGCTAATGGAACATTACTTAGAGATGGGCATTAGCCTCTTATACCCTCTCCCTCTGTACAGTGTTTCTCTACAACAGGCAAATGGAACATTACTTAGAAATGGGCATTAGCCCCTTATACTCTCTCCCTCTATACAGTGTTTCTCTACAACAGGCTAATGGAACATTACTTAGAGATCGGCATTAGCCCCTTATACTCTCTCCCTCTGTACAGTGTTTCTATACAACAGGCTAATGGAACATTACTTAGAGATGGGCATTAGCCCCTTATACTCCCTCCCTCTGTACAGTGTTTCTCTACAACAGGCTTATGGAACATTACTTAGAGATGGGCATTAGCCCCTTATACTCTCTCCCTCTGTACAGTGTTTCTCTACAACAGGCTAATGGAACATTACTTAGAGATGGGTATTAGCCTCTTATACCCTCTCCCTCTGTACAGTGTTTCTCTACAACAGGCTAATGGAACATTACTTACAGATGGGCATTAGCTTCTTATACCCTGTCCCTCTGTACAGTGTTTATCTACAACAGGCTAATGGAACATTATTAGAGATGGGCATTAGCCCCTTATACCCTCTCCCTCTGTACAGTGTCTATCTACAACAGGCTAATGGCACATTACTTAGAGATGGGCATTAGCCCCTTATACTCTCTCCCTCTCTACAGTGTTTCCCTACAACAGGCTAATGGAATATTACTTAGAGATGGGCATTAGCCCCTTATACTCTCTCCCTCTGTACAGTGTTTCTCTACAACAGGCTAATGGAACATTACTTTGAGATGGGCATTAGCCCCTTATACTCTCTCCCTCTGTACAGTGTTTCTCTACAACAGGCTAATGGAACATTACTTACAGATGGGCATTAGCCCCTTATACTCTCTCCATCTGTACAGTGTTTCCCTACAACAGGCTAATGGAACATTACTTAGAGATGGGCATTAGACCCTTATACCCTCTCCCTCTGTAGAGTGTTTCTATACAACAGGCTAATGGAACATTACTTAGAGATGGGCATTACCACTTATAGACTCTCCCTCTGTACAGTGTTTCTCTACAACAGGCTAATGCAACATTACTTAGAAATTGGCATTAGCCCCTGATACTCTCTCCCTCTGTACAGTGTTTCTCTACAACAGGCTAATGGAACATTACTTAGAGATGGGCATTAGCCCCTTATACTCTCTCCATCTGTACAGTGTTTCCCTACAACAGGCTAATGGAACATTACTTACAGATGGGCATTAGCCCCTTATACTCTCTCACTCTGTACAGTGTTTCTCTACAACAGGCTAATGGAACATTACTTAGAGATGGGCATTAGCCCCTTATACTCTCTCCCTCTGTACAGTGTTTCTCTACAACAGGCTTATGGAACATTACTTAGAGATGGGCATTAGCCCCTTATAATCTCTCCCTCTGTACAGTGTTTCTCTACAACAGGCTAATGGAACATTACTTAGAGATGGGTATTAGCCTCTTATACCCTCTCCCTCTGTACAGTGTTTCTCTACAACAGGCTAATGGAACATTACTTAGAGATGGGCATTAGCTTCTTATACCCTGTCCCTCTGTACAGTGTTTCTCTAAAACAGGCTTATGGAACATTACTTAGAGATGGGCATTAGCCCCTTATACTCTCTCCCTCTGTACAGTGTTTCTCTACAACAGGCTAATGGAACATTACTTAGAGATTGGCATTAGCCCATTATACTCTCTCCCTCTGTACAGTGTTTCTCTACAACAGGCTAATGGAACATTACTTAGAGATTGGCATTAGCCCCTTATACTCTCTCCCTCTGTACAGCCTTTCTCTACAACAGGCTAATGGAACATTACTTAGAGATGGGCATTAGCACCTTACACTCTCTCCCTCTGTACAGTGTTTCTCTACAACAGGCTAATGGAACATTACATAGAGATGGGCATTAGCCCCTTATACTCTCTCCCTCTGTACAGTATTTCTCTACAACAGGCTAATGGAACATTACTTAGAGATGGGCATTAGCACCTTATACCCTCTCCCTCTGTACAGTGTTTCTCTACAACAGGCTAATGGAACATTACTTGGAGATGGGCATTAGCCCCTCATACCCTCTCCCTCTGTACAGTGTTTCTATACAACAGGCTAATGGAACATTACTTAGAGAAGGGCAATAGCCCCTTATACTCTCTCCATCTGTACAGTGTCTTTCTACAACAGGCTAATGGAACATTACTTAGAGATTGGCATTAGACTCTTAAACTCTCTCCCTCTGTACAGTATTTCTCTACAACAGGCTAATGGAACATTACTTAGAGATGGGCATTAGCCCCTTATACTCTCTCCCTATGTACAGTGTTTCTCTACAACAGGCTAATGGAACATTACTTAGAGATTGGCATTAGCCCCTTATACTCTCTCCCTCTGTACAGTGTTTCTCTACAACAGGCTAATGGAACATTACTTACAGATGGGCATTAGCCTCTTATACCCTCTCCCTCTGTACAGTGTTTCTCTACAACAGGCTAATGGAACATTACTTACAGATGGGCATTAGCCCCTTATACTCTCTCCCTCTGTACAGTGTTTCTCTACAACAGGCTAATGGAACATTACTTAGAGATTGGCATTAGCCTTTTATACTCTCTCCCTCTGTACAGTATTTCTCTACAACAGGCTAATGGAACATTACTTACAGATGGGCATTAGCCTCTTATACCCTCTCCCTCTGTACAGTGTTTCTCTACAACAGGCTAATGGAACATTACTTACAGATGGGCATTAGCCCCTTATACTCTCTCCCTCTGTACAGTGTTTCTCTACAGCAGGCTAATGGAACATTACTTACAGATGGGCATTAGCCCCTTATACTTTCTCCCTCTGTACAGTGTTTCTCTACAACAGGCTAATGGAACATTACTTAGAGATGGGTATTAGCCTCTTATACCCTCTCCCTCTGTACAGTGTTTCTCTACAACAGGCTAATGGAACATTACTTAGAGATGGACATTAGCTTCTTATACCCTGTCCCTCTGTACAGTGTTTCTCTACAACAGGCTAATGGAACATTACTTACAGATGGGCATTAGCCCCTTATACTGTCTCCCTATGTACAGTGTTTCTCTACAACAGGCTAATGGAACATTACTTAGAGATTGGCATTAGCCCCTTATACTCTCTCCCTCTGTACAGTGTTTCTCTACAACAGGCTAATGGAACATTACTTAGAGATTGGCATTAGCCCCTTATACTCTCTCCCTCTGTACAGTGTTTCTCTACAACAGGCTAATGGAACATTACTTAGAGATTGGCATTAGCCTTTTATACTCTCTCCCTCCGTACAGTATTTCTCTACAACAGGCTAATGGAACATTACTTATAGATGGGCATTAGCCCCTTATACTCTCTCCCTCTGTACAGTGTTTCTCTACAGCAGGCTAATGGAACATTACTTACAGATGGGCATTAGCCCCTTATACTATCTCCCTCTGTACAGTGTTTCCCTACAATAGGCTAATGGAACATTACTTAGAGATGGGCATTAGCCCCTTATACTCTCTCCCTCTGAACAGTGTTTCTATACAACAGGCTAATAGAACATTACTTAGAGATGGGCATTAGCCCCTTATCCTCTCTCCCTCTGTCCATTGTTTCTATACAACAGGCTAATGGAACATTACTTAGAGATGGGCATTAGCCCCTTATACTCTCTCCCTCTGTACAGTGTTTCTCTACAACAGGCTTATGGAACATTACTTAGAGATGGGCATTAGCCCCTTATACTCTCTCCCTCTGTACAGTGTTTCTCTACAACAGGCTAATGGAACATTACTTAGAGATGGGTATTAGCCTCTTATACCCTCTCCCTCTGTACAGTGTTTCTCTACAACAGGCTAATGGAACATTACTTAGAGATGGGCATTAGCTTCTTATACCCTGTCCCTCTGTACAGTGTTTCTCTACAACAGGCTAATGGAACATTACTTAGAGATGGGCATTAGCCCCTTATACTCTCTCCCTCTGTACAGTGTTTCTCTACAGCAGGCTAATGGAACATTACTTACAGATGGGCATTAGCCCCTTATACTTTCTCCCTCTGTACAGTGTTTCTCTACAACAGGCTAATGGAACATTACTTAGAGATGGGTATTAGCCTCTTATACCCTCTCCCTCTGTACAGTGTTTCTCTACAACAGGCTAATGGAACATTACTTAGAGATGGACATTAGCTTCTTATACCCTGTCCCTCTGTACAGTGTTTCTCTACAACAGGCTAATGGAACATTACTTACAGATGGGCATGAGCCCCTTATACTGTCTCCCTATGTACAGTGTTTCTCTACAGCAGGCTAATGGAACATTACTTACAGATGGGCATTAGCCCCTTATACTATCTCCCTCTGTACAGTGTTTCCCTACAATAGGCTAATGGAACATTACTTAGAGATGGGCATTAGCCCCTTATACTCTCTCCCTCTGAACAGTGTTTCTATACAACAGGCTAATGGAACATTACTTAGAGATGGGCATTAGCCCCTTATACTCTCTCCCTCTGTCCATTGTTTCTATACAACAGGCTAATGGAACATTACTTAGAGATGGGCATTAGCCCCTTATACTCTCTCCCTCTGTACAGTGTTTCTCTACAACAGGCTAATGGAACATTACTTAGAGATGGGCATTAGCCCCTTATACTCTCTCCCTCTGTACAGTGTTTCTCTACAACAGGCTAATGGAACATTACTTAGAGATGGGCATTAGCCCCTTATACTCTCTCCGTCTGTACAGTGTTTCTCTACAACAGGCAAATGGAACATTACTTACAGATGGGCATTAGCCTCTTATACTCTCTCCCTCTGTACAGTGTTTCTCTACAACAGGCTAATGGAACATTACTTAGAGATGGGCATTAGCCTCTTATACCCTCTCCCTCTGTACAGTGTTTCTCTACAACAGGCAAATGGAACATTACTTAGAAATCGGCATTAGCCCCTTATACTCTCTCCCTCTATACAGTGTTTCTCTACAACAGGCTAATGGAACATTACTTAGAGATCGGCATTAGCCCCTTATACTCTCTCCCTCTGTACAGTGTTTCTATACAACAGGCTAATGGAACATTACTTAGAGATGGGAATTAGCCCCTTATACTCCGTCCCTCTGTACAGTGTTTCTCTACAACAGGCTATTGGAACATTACTTAGAAATGGGCATTAGCCCCTTATACTCTCTCCCTCTGTACAGTGTTTCTCTATAACAGGCTTATGGAACATTACTTAGAGATGGGCATTAGCCCCTTATACTCTCTCCCTCTGTACAGTGTTTCTCTACAACAGGCTAATGGAACATTACTTAGAGATGGGTATTAGCCTCTTATACCCTCTCCCTCTGTACAGTGTTTCTCTACAACAGGCTAATGGAACATTACTTAGAGATGGGCATTAGCTTCTTATACCCTGTCCCTCTGTACAGTGTTTCTCTACAACAGGCTAATGGCACATTACTTAGAGATGGGCATTAGCCCCTTATACTCTCTCCCTCTGTACAGTGTTTCCCTACAACAGGCTAATGGAACATTACTTAGAGATGGGCATTAGCCCCTTATACTCTCTCCCTCTGTACAGTGTTTCTCTACAACAGGCTAATGGAACATTACTTTGAGATGGGCATTAGCCCCTTATACTCTCTCCCTCTGTACAGTGTTTCTCTACAACAGGCTAATGGAACATTACTTACAGATGGGCATTAGCCCCTCATACTCTCTCCATCTGTACAGTGTTTCCCTACAACAGGCTAATGGAACATTACTTAGAGATGGGCATTAGACCCTTATACCCTCTCCCTCTGTACAGTGTTTCTATACAACAGGCTAATGGAACATTACTTAGAGATGGGCATTACCACTTATACCTGCTCCCTCTGTACAGTGTTTCTCTACAACAGGCTAATGCAACATTACTTAGAAATTGGCATTAGCCCCTGATACTCTCTCCCTCTGTACAGTGTTTCTCTACAACAGGCTAATGGAACATTACTTAGAGATGGGCATTAGCCCCTTATACTCTCTCCATCTGTACAGTGTTTCCCTACAACAGGCTAATGGAACATTACTTACAGATGGGCATTAGCCCCTTATACTCTCTCCCTCTGTACAGTGTTTCTCTACAACAGGCTAATGGAACATTACTTAGAGATGGGCATTAGCCCCTTATACTCTCTCCCTCTGTACAGTGTTTCTCTACAACAGGCTTATGGAACATTACTTAGAGATGGGCATTAGCCCCTTATACTCTCTCCCTCTGTACAGTGTTTCTCTACAACAGGCTAATGGAACATTACTTAGAGATGGGTATTAGCCTCTTATACCCTCTCCCTCTGTACAGTGTTTCTCTACAACAGGCTAATGGAACATTACTTAGAGATGGGCATTAGCTTCTTATACCCTGTCCCTCTGTACAGTGTTTCTCTACAACAGGCTTATGGAACATTACTTAGAGATGGGCATTAGCCCCTTATACTCTCTCCCTCTGTACAGTGTTTCTCTACAACAGGCTAATGGAACATTACTTAGAGATTGGCATTAGCCCATTATACTCTCTCCCTCTGTACAGTGTTTCTCTACAACAGGCTAATGGAACATTACTTAGAGATTGGCATTAGCCCCTTATACTCTCTCCCTCTGTACAGCGTTTCTCTACAACAGGCTAATGGAACATTACTTAGAGATGGGCATTAGCACCTTATACTCTCTCCCTCTGTACAGTGTTTCTCTACAACAGCCTAATGGAACATTACATAGAGATGGGCATTAGCCCCTTATACTCTCTCCCTCTGTACAGTATTTCTCTACAACAGGCTAATGGAACATTACTTAGAGATGGGCATTAGCACCTTATACCCTCTCCCTCTGTACAGTGTTTCTCTACAACAGGCTAATGGAACATTACTTGGAGATGGGCATTAGCCCCTCATACCCTCTCCCTCTGTACAGTGTTTCTATACAACAGGCTAATGTAACATTACTTAGAGAAGGGCAATAGCCCCTTATACTCTCTCCATCTGTACAGTGTCTTTCTACAACAGGCTAATGGAACATTACTTAGAGATTGGCATTAGCCTCTTAAACTCTCTCCCTCTGTACAGTATTTCTCTACAACAGGCTAATGGAACATTACTTAGAGATGGGCATTAGCCCCTTATACTCTCTCCCTATGTACAGTGTTTCTCTACAACAGGCTAATGGAACATTACTTAGAGATTGGCATTAGCCCCTTATACTCTCTCCCTCTGTACAGTGTTTCTCTACAACAGGCTAATGGAACATTACTTAGAGATTGGCATTAGCCCCTTATACTCTCTCCCTCTGTACAGTGTTTCTCTACAACAGGCTAATGGAACATTACTTACAGATGGGCATTAGCCTCTTATACCCTCTCCCTCTGTACAGTGTTTCTTTACAACAGGCTAATGGAACATTACTTACAGATGGGCATTAGCCCCTTATACTCTCTCCCTCTGTACAGTGTTTCTCTACAGCAGGCTAATGGAACATTACTTACAGATGGGCATTAGCCCCTTATACTTTCTCCCTCTGTACAGTGTTTCTCTACAACAGGCTAATGGAACATTACTTAGAGATGGGTATTAGCCTCTTATACCCTCTCCCTCTGTACAGTGTTTCTCTACAACAGGCTAATGGAACATTACTTAGAGATGGGCATTAGCTTCTTATACCCTGTCCCTCTGTACAGTGTTTCTCTACAACAGGCTAATGGAACATTACTTAGAGATGGGCATTAGCCCCTTATACTCTCTCCCTCTGTACAGTGTTTCTCTACAACAGGCTAATGGAACATTACTTAGAGATGGGCATTAGCCCCTTATACTCTCTCCCTCTGTACAGTGTTTCTCTACAACAGGCTTATGGAACATTACTTAGAGATGGGCATTAGCCCCTTATACTCTCTCCCTCTGTACAGTGTTTCTCTACAACAGGCTAATGGAACATTACTTAGAGATGGGTATTAGCCTCTTATACCCTCTCCCTCTGTACAGTGTTTCTCTACAACAGGCTAATGGAACATTACTTAGAGATGGGCATTAGCTTCTTATACCCTGTCCCTCTGTACAGTGTTTCTCTACAACAGGCTTATGGAACATTACTTAGAGATGGGCATTAGCCCCTTATACTCTCTCCCTCTGTACAGTGTTTCT
Organism: Phyllobates terribilis; assembly: GCF_046119375.1. Classification (NCBI taxonomy): domain Eukaryota; kingdom Metazoa; phylum Chordata; class Amphibia; order Anura; family Dendrobatidae; genus Phyllobates; species Phyllobates terribilis. Next base: position 949,977 of record NW_027363111.1, read on the forward strand.
CTACAACAGGCTAATGGAACATTACTTAGAGATTGGCATTAGCCCCTTATACTCTCTCCCTCTGTACAGCGTTTCTCTACAACAGGCTAATGGAACATTACTTAGAGATGGGCATTAGCACCTTATACTCTCTCCCTCTATACAGTGTTTCTCTACAACAGGCTAATGGAACATTACTTAGAGATCGGCATTAGCCCCTTATACTCTATCCCTCTGTACAGTGTTTCTATACAACAGGCTAATGGAACATTACTTAGAGATGGGCATTAGCCCCTTATACTCCCTCCCTCTGTACAGTGTTTCTCTACAACAGGCTATTGGAACATTACTTAGAGATGGGCATTAGCCCCTTATACTCTCTCCCTCTGTACAGTGTTTCTCTACAACAGGCTTATGGAACATTACTTAGAGATGGGCATTAGCCCCTTATACTCTCTCCCTCTGTACAGTGTTTCTCTACAACAGGCTAATGGAACATTACTTAGAGATGGGTATTAGCCTCTTATACCCTCTCCCTCTGTACAGTGTTTCTCTACAACAGGCTAATGGAACATTACTTAGAGATGGGCATTAGCTTCTTATACCCTGTCCCTCTGTACAGTGTTTCTCTACAACAGGCTAATGGAACATTACTTAGAGATTTGCATTAGCCCCTTATACCCTCTCCCTCTGTACATTGTCTATCTACAACAGGCTAATGGCATATTACTTAGAGATGGGCATTAGCCCCTTATACTCTATCCCTCTGTACAGTGTTTCCCTACAACAGGCTAATGGAACATTACTTAGAGATGGGCATTAGCCCCTTATACTCTCTCCCTCTGTACAGTGTTTCTCTACAACAGGCTAATGGAACATTACTTTGAGATGGGCATTAGCCCCTTATACTCTCTCCCTCTGTACAGTGTTTCTCTACAACAGGCTAATGGAACATTACTTACAGATGGGCATTAGCCCCTTATACTCTCTCCATCTGTACAGTGTTTCCCTACAACAGGCTAATGGAACATTACTTAGAGATGGGCATTAGACCCTTATACCCTCTCCCTCTGTACAGTGTTTCTATACAACAGGCTAATGGAACATTACTTAGAGATGGGCATTACCACTTATACCCTCTCCCTCTGTACAGTGTTTCTCTACAACAGGCTAATGCAACATTACTTAGAAATTGGCATTAGCCCCTGATACTCTCTCCCTCTGTACAGTGTTTCTCTACAACAGGCTAATGGAACATTACTTAGACATGGGCATTAGCCCCTTATACTCTGTCCATCTGTACAGTGTTTCCCTACAACAGGCTAATGGAACATTACTTACAGATGGGCATTAGCCCCTTATACTCTCTCCCTCTGTACAGTGTTTCTCTACAACAGGCTAATGGAACATTACTTAGAGATGGGCATTAGCCCCTTATACTCTCTCCCTCTGTACAGTGTTTCTCTACAACAGGCTTATGGAACATTACTTAGAGATGGGCATTAGCCCCTTATACTCTCTCCCTCTGTACAGTGTTTCTCTACAACAGGCTAATGGAACATTACTTAGAGATGGGTATTAGCCTCTTATACACTCTCCCTCTGTACAGTGTTTCTCTACAACAGGCTAATGGAACATTACTTAGAGATGGGCATTAGCTTCTTATACCCTGTCCCTCTGTACAGTGTTTCTCTACAACAGGCTTATGGAACATTACTTAGAGATGGGCATTAGCCCCTTATACTCTCTCCCTCTGTACAGTGTTTCTCTACAACAGGCTAATGGAACATTACTTAGAGATTGGCATTAGCCCATTATACTCTCTCCCTCTGTACAGTGTTTCTCTACAACAGGCTAATGGAACATTACTTAGAGATTGGCATTAGCCCCTTATACTCTCTCCCTCTGTACAGCGTTTCTCTACAACAGGCTAATGGAACATTACTTAGAGATGGGCATTAGCACCTTATACTCTCTCCCTCTGTACAGTGTTTCTCTACAACAGGCTAATGGAACATTACTTGGAGATGGGCATTAGCCCCTCATACCCTCTCCCTCTGTACAGTGTTTCTCTACAACAGGCTAATGGAACATTACTTAGAGATGGGCATTAGCCCCTTATACTCTCTCCCTCTGTACAGTATTTCTCTACAACAGGCTAATGGAACATTACTTAGAGATGGGCATTAGCACCTTATACCCTCTCCCTCTGTACAGTGTTTCTCTACAACAGGCTAATGGAACATTACTTGGAGATGGGCATTAGCCCCTCATACCCTCTCCCTCTGTACAGTGTTTCTATACAACAGGCTAATGGAACATTACTTAGAGAAGGGCAATAGCCCCTTATACTCTCTCCATCTGTACAGTGTCTTTCTACAACAGGCTAATGGAACATTACTTAGAGATTGGCATTAGCCTCTTAAACTCTCTCCCTCTGTACAGTATTTCTCTACAACAGGCTAATGGAACATTACTTAGAGATGGGCATTAGCCCCTTATACTCTCTCCCTATGTACAGTGTTTCTCTACAACAGGCTAATGGAACATTACTTAGAGATTGGCATTAGCCCCTTATACTCTCTCCCTCTGGACAGTGTTTCTCTACAACAGGCTAATGGAACATTACTTAGAGATTGGCATTAGCCCCTTATACTCTCTCCCTCTGTACAGTGTTTCTCTACAACAGGCTAATGGAACATTACTTACAGATGGGCATTAGCCCCTTATAATCTCCCCCTCTGTACAGTGTTTCTCTACAACAGGCTCATGGAACATTACTTACAGATGGGCATTAGCCTCTTATACTCTCTCCCTCTGTACAGTGTTTCTCTACAACAGGCTAACGGAACATTACTTACAGATGGGCATTAGCCCCTTATACTCTCTCCCTCTGTACAGTGTTTCTCTACAGCAGGCTAATGGAACATTACTTACAGATGGGCATTAGCCCCTTATACTTTCTCCCTCTGTACAGTGTTTCTCTACAACAGGCTAATGGAACATTACTTAGAGATGGGTATTAGCCTCTTATACCCTCTCCCTCTGTACAGTGTTTCTCTACAACAGGCTAATGGAACATTACTTAGAGATGGGCATTACCTTCTTATACCCTGTCCCTCTGTACAGTGTTTCTCTACAACAGGCTAATGGAACATTACTTAGAGATGGGCATTAGCCCCTTATACTCTCTCCCTCTGTACAGTGTTTCTCTACAACAGGCTAATGGAACATTACTTAGAGATGGGCATTAGCCCCTTATACTCTCTCCCTCTGTACAGTGTTTCTCTACAACAGGCTTATGGAACATTACTTAGAGATGGGCATTAGCCCCTTATACTCTCTCCCTCTGTACAGTGTTTCTCTACAACAGGCTAATGGAACATTACTTAGAGATGGGTATTAGCCTCTTATACCCTCTCCCTCTGTACAGTGTTTCTCTACAACAGGCTAATGGAACATTACTTAGAGATGGGCATTAGCTTCTTATACCCTGTCCCTCTGTACAGTGTTTCTCTACAACAGGCTTATGGAACATTACTTAGAGATGGGCATTAGCCCCTTATACTCTCTCCCTCTGTACAGTGTTTCTCTACAACAGGCTAATGGAACATTACTTAGAGATTGGCATTAGCCCCTTATACTCTCTCCCTCTGTACAGCGTTTCTCTACAACAGGCTAATGGAACGTTACTTAGAGATGGGCATTAGCACCTTATACTCTCTCCCTCTATACAGTGTTTCTCTACAACAGGCTAATGGAACATTACTTAGAGATCGGCATTAGCCCCTTATACTCTATCCCTCTGTACAGTGTTTCTATACAACAGGCTAATGGAACATTACTTAGAGATGGGCATTAGCCCCTTATACTCCCTCCCTCTGTACAGTGTTTCTCTACAACAGGCTATTGGAACATTACTTAGAGATGGGCATTAGCCCCTTATACTCTCTCCCTCTGTACAGTGTTTCTCTACAACAGGCTTATGGAACATTACTTAGAGATGGGCATTAGCCCCTTATACTCTCTCCCTCTGTACAGTGTTTCTCTACAACAGGCTAATGGAACATTACTTAGAGATGGGTATTAGCCTCTTATACCCTCTCCCTCTGTACAGTGTTTCTCTACAACAGGCTAATGGAACATTACTTAGAGATGGGCATTAGCTTCTTATACCCTGTCCCTCTGTACAGTGTTTCTCTACAACAGGCTAATGGAACATTTCTTACAGATGGGCATTAGCCCCTTATACTCTCTCCATCTGTACAGTGTTTCCCTACAACAGGCTAATGGAACATTACTTAGAGATGGGCATTAGACCTTTATACCCTCTCCCTCTGTACAGTGTTTCTATACAACAGGCTAATGGAACATTACTTAGAGATGGGCATTACCACTTATACCCTCTCCCTCTGTACAGTGTTTCTCTACAACAGGCTAATGCAACATTACTTAGAAATTGGCATTAGCCCCTGATACTCTCTCCCTCTGTACAGTGTTTCTCTACAACAGGCTAATGGAACATTACTTAGACATGGGCATTAGCCCCTTATACTCTGTCCATCTGTACAGTGTTTCCCTACAACAGGCTAATGGAACATTACTTACAGATGGGCATTAGCCCCTTATACTCTCTCCCTCTGTACAGTGTTTCTCTACAACAGGCTAATGGAACATTACTTAGAGATGGGCATTAGCCCCTTATACTCTCTCCCTCTGTACAGTGTTTCTCTACAACAGGCTTATGGAACATTACTTAGAGATGGGCATTAGCCCCTTATACTCTCTCCCTCTGTACAGTGTTTCTCTACAACAGGCTAATGGAACATTACTTAGAGATGGGTATTAGCCTCTTATACCCTCTCCCTCTGTACAGTGTTTCTCTACAACAGGCTAATGAAACATTACTTAGAGATGGGCATTAGCTTCTTATACCCTGTCCCTCTGTACAGTGTTTCTCTACAACAGGCTTATGGAACATTACTTAGAGATGGGCATTAGCCCCTTATACTCTCTCCCTCTGTACAGTGTTTCTCTACAACAGGCTAATGGAACATTACTTAGAGATTGGCATTAGCCCATTATACTCTCTCCCTCTGTACAGTGTTTCTCTACAACAGGCTAATGGAACATTACTTAGAGATTGGCATTAGCCCCTTATACTCTCTCCCTCTGTACAGCGTTTCTCTACAACAGGCTAATGGAACATTACTTAGAGATGGGCATTAGCACCTTATACTCTCTCCCTCTGTACAGTGTTTCTCTACAACAGGCTAATGGAACATTACTTGGAGATGGGCATTAGCCCCTCATACCCTCTCCCTCTGTACAGTGTTTCTCTACAACAGGCTAATGGAACATTACTTAGAGATGGGCATTAGCCCCTTATACTCTCTCCCTCTGTACAGTATTTCTCTACAACAGGCTAATGGAACATTACTTAGAGATGGGCATTAGCACCTTATACCCTCTCCCTCTATACAGTGTTTCTCTACAACAGGCTAATGGAACATTACTTGGAGATGGGCATTAGCCCCTCATACCCTCTCCCTCTGTACAGTGTTTCTATACAACAGGCTAATGGAACATTACTTAGAGAAGGGCAATAGCCCCTTATACTCTCTCCATCTGTACAGTGTCTTTCTACAACAGGCTAATGGAACATTACTTAGAGATTGGCATTAGCCTCTTAAACTCTCTCCCTCTGTACAGTATTTCTCTACAACAGGCTAATGGAACATTACTTAGAGATGGGCATTAGCCCCTTATACTCTCTCCCTATGTACAGTGTTTCTCTACAACAGGCTAATGGAACATTACTTAGAGATTGGCATTAGCCCCTTATACTCTCTCCCTCTGGACAGTGTTTCTCTACAACAGGCTAATGGAACATTACTTAGAGATTGGCATTAGCCCCTTATACTCTCTCCCTCTGTACAGTGTTTCTCTACAACAGGCTAATGGAACATTACTTACAGATGGGCATTAGCCCCTTATAATCTCCCCCTCTGTACAGTGTTTCTCTACAACAGGCTCATGGAACATTACTTACAGATGGGCATTAGCCTCTTATACCCTCTCCCTCTGTACAGTGTTTCTCTACAACAGGCTAACGGAACATTACTTACAGATGGGCATTAGCCCCTTATACTCTCTCCGTCTGTACAGTGTTTCTCTACAGCAGGCTAATGGAACATTACTTACAGATGGGCATTAGCCCCTTATACTTTCTCCCTCTGTACAGTGTTTCTCTACAACAGGCTAATGGAACATTACTTAGAGATGGGTATTAGCCTCTTATACCCTCTCCCTCTGTACAGTGTTTCTCTACAACAGGCTAATGGAACATTACTTAGAGATGGGCATTAGCTTCTTATACCCTGTCCCTCTGTACAGTGTTTCTCTACAACAGGCTAATGGAACATTACTTAGAGATGGGCATTAGCCCCTTATACTCTCTCCCTCTGTACAGTGTTTCTCTACAACAGGCTAATGGAACATTACTTAGAGATGGGCATTAGCCCCTTATACTCTCTCCCTCTGTACAGTGTTTCTCTACAACAGGCTTATGGAACATTACTTATAGATGGGCATTAGCCCCTTATACTCTCTCCCTCTGTACAGTGTTTCTCTACAACAGGCTAATGGAACATTACTTAGAGATGGGTATTAGCCTCTTATACCCTCTCCCTCTGTACAGTGTTTCTCTACAACAGGCTAATGGAACATTACTTAGAGATGGGCATTAGCTTCTTATACCCTGTCCCTCTGTACAGTGTTTCTCTACAACAGGCTTATGGAACATTACATAGAGATGGGCATTAGCCCCTTATACTCTCTCCCTCTGTACAGTGTTTCTCTACAACAGGCTAATGGAACATTACTTAGAGATTGGCATTAGCCCCTTATACTCTCTCCCTCTGTACAGCGTTTCTCTACAACAGGCTAATGGAACATTACTTTGAGATGGGCATTAGCCCCTTATACTCTCTCCCTCTGTACAATGTTTCTCTACAACAGGCTTATGGAACATTACTTAGAGATGGGCATTAGCCCCTTATACTCTCTCCCTCTGTACAGTGTTTCTCTACAACAGGCTAATGGAACATTACTTAGAGATGGGTATTAGCCTCTTATACCCTCTCCCTCTGTACAGTGTTTCTCTACAACAGGCTAATGGAACATTACTTAGAGATGGGCATTAGCTTCTTATACCCTGTCCCTCTGTACAGTGTTTCTCTACAACAGGCTTATGGAACATTACTTAGAGATGGGCATTAGCCCCTTATACTCTCTCCCTCTGTACAGTGTTTCTCTACAACAGGCTAATGGAACATTACTTAGAGATTGGCATTAGCCCCTTATACTCTCTCCCTCTGTACAGCGTTTCTTTACAACAGGCTAATGGAACATTACTTAGAGATGGGCATTAGCACCTTATACTCTCTCTCTCTGTACAGTGTTTCTCTACAACAGGCTAATGGAACATTACATAGAGATGGGCATTAGCCCCTTATACTCTCTCCCTCTGTACAGTATTTCTCTACAACAGGCTAATGGAACATTACTTAGAGATGGGCATTAGCACCTTATACCCTCTCCCTCTGTACAGTGTTTCTCTACTACAGGCTAATGGAACATTACTTGGAGATGGGCATTAGCCCCTCATACCCTCTCCCTCTGTACAGTGTTTCTATACAACAGGCTAATGGAACAATACTTAGAGAAGGGCAATAGCCCCTTATACTCTCTCCATCTGTACAGTGTCTTTCTACAACAGGCTAATGGAACATTACTTAGCGATTGGCATTAGCCTCTTATACTCTCTCCCTCTGTACAGTATTTCTCTATAACAGGCTAATTGAACATTACTTAGAGATGGGCATTAGCCCCTTATACTCTCTCCCTATGTACAGTGTTTCTCTACAACAGGCTAATGGAACATTACTTAGAGATTGGCATTAGCCCCTTATACTCTCTCCCTCTGTACAGTGTTTCTCTACAACAGGCTAATGGAACATTACTTAGAGATTGGCATTAGCCCCTTATACTCTCTCCCTCTGTACAGTGTTTCTCTACAACAGGCTAATGGAACATTACTTAGAGATTGGCATTAGCCTTTTATACTCTCTCCCTCTGTACAGTATTTCTCTACAACAGGCTAATGGAACATTACTTACAGATGGGCATTAGCCTCTTATACCCTCTCCCTCTGTACAGTGTTTCTCTACAACAGGCTAATAGAACATTACTTACAGATGGGCATTAGCCCCTTATACCCTCTCCCTCTGTACAGTGTTTCTCTACAGCAGGCTAATGGAACATTACTTACAGATGGGCATTAGCCCCTTATACTATCTCCCTCTGTACAGTGTTTCCCTACAATAGGCTAATGGAACATTACTTAGAGATGGGCATTAGCCCCTTATACTCTCTCCCTCTGAACAGTGTTTCTATACAACAGGCTAATAGAACATTACTTAGAGATGGGCATTAGCCCCTTATACTCTCGCCCTCTGTCCAGTGTTTCTATAAAACAGGCTAATGGAACATTACTTAGAGATGGGCATTAGCCCCTTATACTCTCTCCCTCTGTACAGTGTTTCTCTACAACAGGCTTATGGAACATTACTTAGAGATGGGCATTAGCCCCTTATACTCTCTCCCTCTGTACAGTGTTTCTCTACAACAGGCTAATGGAACATTACTTAGAGATGGGTATTAGCCTCTTATACCCTCTCCCTCTGTACAGTGTTTCTCTACAACAGGCTAATGGAACATTACTTAGAGATGGGCATTAGCGTCTTATACCCTGTCCCTCTGTACAGTGTTTCTCTACAACAGGCTAATGGAACATTACTTAGAGATGGGCATTAGCCCCTTATACTCTCTCCCTCTGTACAGTGTTTCTCTACAACAGGCTAATGGAACATTACTTAGAGATGGGCATTAGCCCCTTATACTCTCTCCCTCTGTACAGTGTTTCTCTACAACAGGCAAATGGAACATTACTTACAGATGGGCATTAGCCTCTTAAACTCTCTCCCTCTGTACAGTGTTTCTCTACAACAGGCTAATGGAACATTACTTAGAGATGGGCATTAGCCTCTTATGCCCTCTCCCTCTGTACAGTGTTTCTCTACAACAGGCAAATGGAACATTACTTAGAGATGGGCATTAGCCCCTTATACTCTCTCCCTCTATACAGTGTTTCTCTACAACAGGCTAATGGAACACTACTTAGAGATCGGCATTAGCCCCTTATACTCTCTCCCTCTGTACAGTGTTTCTATACAACAGGCTATTGGAACATTACTTAGAGATGGGCATTAGCCCCTTATACTCCCTCCCTCTGTACAGTGTTTCTCTACAACAGGCTAATGGAACATTACTTAGAGATGGGCATTAGCCCCTTATACTCTCTCCCTCTGTACAGTGTTTCTCTACAACAGGCTTATGGAACATTACTTAGAGATGGGCATTAGCCCCTTATACTCTCTCCCTCTGTACAGTGTTTCTCTACAACAGGCTAATGGAACATTACTTAGAGATGGGTATTAGCCTCTTATACCCTCTCCCTCTATACAGTGTTTCTCTACAACAGGCTAATGGAACATTACTTAGAGATGGGCATTAGCTTCTTATACCCTGTCCCTCTGTACAGTGTTTCTCTACAACAGGCTAATGGAACATTACTTAGAGATGGGCATTAGCCCCTTATACCCTCTCCCTCTGTACAGTGTCTATCTACAACAGGCTAATGGCACATTACTTAGAGATGGGCATTAGCCCCTTATACTCTCTCCCTCTGTACAGTGTTTCCTTACAACAGGCTAATGGAACATTACTTAGAGATGGGCATTAGCCCCTTATACTCTCTCCCTCTGTACAGTGTTTCTCTACAACAGGCTAATGGAACATTACTTTGAGATGGGTATTAGCCCCTTATACTCTCTCCCTCTGTACAGTGTTTCTCTACAACAGGCTAATGGAACATTACCTACAGATGGGCATTAGCCCCTTATACTCTCTCCATCTGTACAGTGTTTCCCTACAACAGGCTAATGGAACATTACTTAGAGATGGGCATTAGACCCTTATACCCTCTCCCTCTGTACAGTGTTTCTATACAACAGGCTAATGGAACATTACTTAGAACTGGGCATTAGCCACTTATACCCTCTCCCTCTGTACAGTGTTTCTCTACAACAGGCTAATGCAACATTACTTAGAAATTGGCATTAGCCCCTGATACTCTCTCCCTCTGTACAGTGTTTCTCTACAACAGGCTAATGGAACATTACTTAGAGAAGCGCATTAGCCCCTTATACTCTCTCCATCTGTACAGTGTTTCCCTACAACAGGCTAATGGAACATTACTTACAGATGGGCATTAGCCCCTTATACTCTCTCCCTCTGTACAGTGTTTCTCTACAACAGGCTAATGGAACATTACTTAGAGATGGGCATTAGCCCCTTATACTCTCTGCCTCTGTACAGTGTTTCTCTACAACAGGCTAATGGAACATTACTTAGAGATGGGCATTAGCCCCTTATACTTTTCCCTCTGTACAGTGTTTCTCTACAACAGGCTAATGGAACATTACTTACAGATGGGCATTAGCCCCTTATACTCTCTCACTCTGTACAGTGTTTCTCTACAACAGGCTAATGGAACATTACTTAGAGATGGGCATTAGCCCCTTATACTCTCTCCCTCTGTACAGTGTTTCTCTACAATAGGCTAATGGAACATTACTTAGAGATGGGCATTAGCCCCTTATACTCTCTCCCTCTGTACAGTATTTCTCTACAACAGGCTAATGGAACATTACTTAGAGATGGGCATTAGCTTCTTATACCCTGTCCCTCTGTACAGTGTTTCTCTACAACAGGCTTATGGAACATTACTTAGAGATGGGCATTAGCCCCTTATACTCTCTCCCTCTGTACAGTGTTTCTCTACAACAGGCTAATGGAACATTACTTAGAGATTGGCATTAGCCCCTTATACTCTCTCCCTCTGTACAGCGTTTCTCTACAACAGGCTAATGGAACATTACTTAGAGATGGGCATTAGCACCTTATACTCTCTCCCTCTATACAGTGTTTCTCTACAACAGGCTAATGGAACATTACTTAGAGATGGGTATTAGCCTCTTATACCCTCTCCCTCTGTACAGTGTTTCTCTACAACAGGCTAATGGAACATTACTTAGAGATGGGCATTAGATTCTTATACCCTGTCCCTCTGTACAGTGTTTCTCTACAACAGGCTAATGGAACATTACTTAGAGATTTGCATTAGCCCCTTATACCCTCTCCCTCTGTACAGTGTCTATGTACAACAGGCTAATGGCACATTACTTAGAGATGGGCATTAGCCCCTTATACTCTCTCCCTCTGTACAGTGTTTCCCTACAACAGGCTAATGGAACATTACTTAGAGATGGGCATTAGCCCCTTATACTCTCTCCCTCTGTACAGTGTTTCTCTACAACAGGCTAATGGAACATTACTTTGAGATGGGCATTAGCCCCTTATACTCTCTCCCTCTGTACAGTGTTTCTCTACAACAGGCTAATGGAACATTACTTACAGATGGGCATTAGCCCCTTATACTCTCTCCATCTGTACAGTGTTTCCCTACAACAGGCTAATGGAACATTACTTAGAGATGGGCATTAGACCCTTATACCCTCTCCCACTGTACAGTGTTTCTATACAACAGGCTAATGGAACATTACTTAGAGATGGGCATTACCACTTATACCCTCTCCCTCTGTACAGTGTTTCTCTACAACAGGCTAATGCAACATTACTTAGAAATTGGCATTAGCCCCTGATACTCTCTCCCTCTGTACAGTGTTTCTCTACAACAGGCTAATGGAACATTACTTAGACATGGGCATTAGCCCCTTATACTCTGTCCATCTGTACAGTGTTTCCCTACAACAGGCTAATAGAACATTACTTAAAGATGGGCATTAGCCCCTTATACTCTCTCCCTCTGTACAGTGTTTCTCTACAACAGGCTAATGGAACATTACTTAGAGATGGGCATTAGCCCCTTATACTCTCTCCCTCTGTACAGTGTTTCTCTACAACAGGCTGATGGAACATTACTTAGAGATGGGCATTAGCCCCTTATACTCTCTCCCTCTGTACAGTGTTTCTCTACAACAGGCTAATGGAACATTACTTAGAGATGGGTATTAGCCTCTTATACCCTCTCCCTCTGTACAGTGTTTCTCTACAACAGGCTAATGGAACATTACTTAGAGATGGGCATTAGCTTCTTATACCCTGTCCCTCTGTACAGTGTTTCTCTACATCAGGCTTATGGAACATTACTTAGAGATGGGCATTAGCCCCTTATACTCTCTCCCTCTGTACAGTGTTTCTCTACAACAGGCTAATGGAACATTACTTAGAGATTGGCATTAGCCCATTATACTCTCTCCCTCTGTACAGTGTTTCTCTACAACAGGCTAATGGAACATTACTTAGAGATTGGCATTAGCCCCTTATACTCTCTCCCTCTGTACAGGGTTTCTCTACAACAGGCTAATAGAACATCACTTAGAGATGGGCATTAGCACCTTATACTCTCTCCCTCTGTACAGTGTTTCTCTACAACAGGCTAATGGAACATTACTTGGAGATGGGCATTAGCCCCTCATACCCTCTCCCTCTGTACAGTGTTTCTCTACAACAGGCTAATGGAACATTACTTAGAGATGGGCATTAGCCCCTTATACTCTCTCCCTCTGTACAGTATTTCTCTACAACAGGCTAATGGAACATTACTTAGAGATGGGCATTAGCACCTTATACCCTCTCCCTCTGTACAGTGTTTCTCTACAACAGGCTAATGGAACATTACTTGGAGATGGGCATTAGCCCCTCATACCCTCTCCCTCTGTACAGTGTTTCTATACAACAGGCTAATGGAACATTACTTAGAGAAGGGCAATACCCCTTATACTCTCTCCATCTGTACAGTGTCTTTCTACAACAGGCTAATGGAACATTACTTAGAGATTGGCATTAGCCTCTTAAACTCTCTCCCTCTGTACAGTATTTCTCTACAACAGGCTAATGGAACATTACTTAGAGATGGGCATTAGCCCCTTATACTCTCTCCCTATGTACAGTGTTTCTCTACAACAGGCTAATGGAACATTACTTAGAGATTGGCATTAGCCCCTTATACTCTCTCCCTCTGGACAGTGTTTCTCTACAACAGGCTAATGGAACATTACTTAGAGATTGGCATTAGCCCCTTATACTCTCTCCCTCTGTACAGTGTTTCTCTACAACAGGCTAATGGAACATTACTTACAGATGGGCATTAGCCCCTTATACTCTCCCCCTCTGTACAGTGTTTCTCTACAACAGGCTCATGGAACATTACTTACAGATGGGCATTAGCCTCTTATACCCTCTCCCTCTGTACAGTGTTTCTCTACAACAGGCTAACGGAACATTACTTACAGATGGGCATTAGCCCCTTATACTCTCTCCCTCTGTACAGTGTTTCTCTACAGCAGGCTAATGGAACATTACTTAAAGATGGGCATTAGCCCCTTATACTTTCTCCCTCTGTACAGTGTTTCTCTACAACAGGCTAATGGAACATTACTTAGAGATGGGTATTAGCCTCTTATACCCTCTCCCTCTGTACAGTGTTTCTCTACAACAGGCTAATGGAACATTACTTAGAGATGGGCATTAGCTTCTTATACCCTGTCCCTCTGTACAGTGTTTCTCTACAACAGGCTAATGGAACATTACTTAGAGATGGGCATTAGCCCCTTATACTCTCTCCCTCTGTACAGTGTTTCTCTACAACAGGCTAATGGAACATTACTTAGAGATGGGCATTAGCCCCTTATACTCTCTCCCTCTGTACAGTGTTTCTCTACAACAGGCTTATGGAACATTACTTAGAGATGGGCATTAGCCCCTTATACTCTCTCCCTCTGTACAGTGTTTCTCTACAACAGGCTAATGGAACATTACTTAGAGATGGGTATTAGCCTCTTATACCCTCTCCCTCTGTACAGTGTTTCTCTACAACAGGCTAATGGAACATTACTTAGAGATGGGCATTAGCTTCTTATACCCTGTCCCTCTGTACAGTGTTTCTCTACAACAGGCTTATGGAACATTACTTAGAGATGGGCATTAGCCCCTTATACTCTCTCCCTCTGTACAGTGTTTCTCTACAACAGGCTAATGGAACATTACTTAGAGATTGGCATTAGCCCCTTATACTCTCTCCCTCTGTACAGCGTTTCTCTACAACAGGCTAATGGAACATTACTTTGAGATGGGCATTAGCACCTTATACTCTCTCCCTCTGTACAGTGTTTCTCTACAACAGGCTAATGGAACATTACTTAGAGATTGGCATTAGCCCCTTATACTCTCTCCCTCTGTACAGTGTTTCTCTACAACAGGCTAATGGAACATTACTTAGAGATTGGCATTAGCCCCTTATACTCTCTCCCTCTGTACAGTGTTTCTCTACAACAGGCTAATGGAACATTACTTACAGATGGGCATTAGCCTCTTATACCCTCTCCCTCTGTACAGTGTTTCTCTACTACAGGCTAATGGAACATTACTTACAGATGGGCATTAGCCCCATATACTCTCTCCCTCTGTACAGTGTTTCTCTACAGCAGGCTAATGGAACATTACTTACAGAGGGGCATTAGCCCCTTATACTTTCTCCCTCTGTACAGTGTTTCTCTACAACAGGCTAATGGAACATTACTTAGAGATGGGTATTAGCCTCTTATACCCTCTCCCTCTGTACAGTGTTTCTCTACAACAGGCTAATGGAACATTACTTAGAGATGGGCATTAGCTTCTTATACCCTGTCCCTCTGTACAGTGTTTCTCTACAACAGGCTAATGGAACATTACTTAGAGATTTGCATTAGCCCCTTATACCCTCTCCCTCTGTACAGTGTCTATCTACAACAGGCTAATGGCACATTACTTAGAGATGGGCATTAGCCCCTTATACTCTCTCCCTCTGTACAGTGTTTCCCTACAACAGGCTAATGGAACATTACTTAGAGATGGGCATTAGCCCCTTATACTCTCTCCCTCTGTACAGTGTTTCTCTACAACAGGCTAATGGAACATTACTTTGAGATGGGCATTAGCCCCTTATACTCTCTCCCTCTGTACAGTGTTTCTCTACAACAGGCTAATGGAACATTACTTACAGATGGGCATTAGCCCCTTATACTCTCTCCATCTGTACAGTGTTTCCCTACAACAGGCTAATTGAACATTACTTAGAGATGGGCATTAGACCCTTATACCCTCTCCCTCTGTACAGTGTTTCTATACAACAGGCTAATGGAACATTACTTAGAGATGGGCATTACCACTTATACCCTCTCCCTCTGTACAGTGTTTCTCTGCAACAGGCTAATGCAACATTACTTAGAAATTGGCATTAGCCCCTGATACTCTCTCCCTCTGTACAGTGTTTCTCTACAACAGGCTAATGGAACATTACTTAGACATGGGCATTAGCCCCTTATACTCTGTCCATCTGTACAGTGTTTCCCTACAACAGGCTAATGGAACATTACTTACAGATGGGCATTAGCCCCTTATACTCTCTCCCTCTGTACAGTGTTTCTCTACAACAGGCTAATGGAACATTACTTAGAGATGGGCATTAGCCCCTTATACTCTCTCCCTCTGTACAGTGATTCTCTACAACAGGCTTATGGAACATTACTTAGAGATGGGCATTAGCCCCTTATACTCTCTCCCTCTGTACAGTGTTTCTCTACAACAGGCTAATGGAACATTACTTAGAGATGGGTATTAGCCTCTTATACCCTCTCCCTCTGTACAGTGTTTCTCTACAACAGGCTAATGGAATATTACTTAGAGATGGGCATTAGCTTCTTATACCCTGTCCCTCTGTACAGTGTTTCTCTACAACAGGCTTATGGAACATTACTTAGAGATGGGCATTAGCCCCTTATACTCTCTCCCTCTGTACAGTGTTTCTCTACAACAGGCTAATGGAACATTACTTAGAGATTGGCATTAGCCCATTATACTCTCTCCCTCTGTACAGTGTTTCTCTACAACAGGCTAATGGAACATTACTTAGAGATTGGCATTAGCCCCTTATACTCTCTCCCTCTGTACAGGGTTTCTCTACAACAGGCTAATAGAACATCACTTAGAGATCGGCATTAGCACCTTATACTCTCTCCCTCTGTACAGTGTTTCTCTACAACAGGCTAATGGAACATTACTTGGAGATGGGCATTAGCCCCTCATACCCTCTCCCTCTGTACAGTGTTTCTCTACAACAGGCTAATGGAACATTACTTAGAGATGGGCATTAGCCCCTTATACTCTCTCCCTCTGTACAGTATTTCTCTACAACAGGCTAATGGAACATTACTTAGAGATGGGCATTAGCACCTTATACCCTCTCCCTCTGTACAGTGTTTCTCTACAACAGGCTAATGGAACATTACTTGGAGATGGGCATTAGCCCCTCATACCCTCTCCCTCTGTACAGTGTTTCTATACAACAGGCTAATGGAACATTACTTAGAGAAGGGCAATAGCCCCTTATACTCTCTCCATCTGTACAGTGTCTTTCTACAACAGGCTAATGGAACATTACTTAGAGATTGGCATTAGCCTCTTAAACTCTCTCCCTCTGTACAGTATTTCTCTACAACAGGCTAATGGAACATTACTTAGAGATGGGCATTAGCCCCTTATACTCTCTCCCTATGTACAGTGTTTCTCTACAACAGGCTAATGGAACATTACTTAGAGATTGGCATTAGCCCCTTATACTCTCTCCCTCTGGACAGTGTTTCTCTACAACAGGCTAATGGAACATTACTTAGAGATTGGCATTAGCCCCTTATACTCTCTCCCTCTGTACAGTGTTTCTCTACAACAGGCTAATGGAACATTACTTACAGATGGGCATTAGCCCCTTATACTCTCCCCCTCTGTACAGTGTTTCTCTACAACAGGCTCATGGAACATTACTTACAGATGGGCATTAGCCTCTTATACCCTCTCCCTCTGTACAGTGTTTCTCTACAACAGGCTAACGGAACATTACTTACAGATGGGCATTAGCCCCTTATACTCTCTCCCTCTGTACAGTGTTTCTCTACAGCAGGCTAATGGAACATTACTTACAGATGGGCATTAGCCCCTTATACTTTCTCCCTCCGTACAGTGTTTCTCTACAACAGGCTAATGGAACATTACTTAGAGATGGGTATTAGCCTCTTATACCCTCTCCCTCTGTACAGTGTTTCTCTACAACAGGCTAATGGAACATTACTTAGAGATGGGCATTAGCTTCTTATACCCTGTCCCTCTGTACAGTGTTTCCCTACAACAGGCTAATGGAACATTACTTAGAGATGGGCATTAGCCCCTTATACTCTCTCCCTCTGTACAGTGTTTCTCTACAACAGGCTAATGGAACATTACTTAGAGATGGGAATTAGCCCCTTATACTCTCTCCCTCTGTACAGTGTTTCTCTACAACAGGCTTATGGAACATTACTTAGAGATGGGCATTAGCCCCTTATACTCTCTCCCTCTGTACAGTGTTTCTCTACAACAGGCTAATGGAACATTACTTAGAGATGGGTATTAGCCTCTTATACCCTCTCCCTCTGTACAGTGTTTCTCTACAACAGGCTAATCGAACATTACTTAGAGATGGGCATTAGCTTCTTATACCCTGTCCCTCTGTACAGTGTTTCTCTACAACAGGCTTATGGAACATTACTTAGAGATGGGCATTAGCCCCTTATACTCTCTCCCTCTGTACAGTGTTTCTCTACAACAGGCTAATGGAACATTACTTAGAGATTGGCATTAGCCCCTTATACTCTCTCCCTCTGTACAGCGTTTCTCTACAACAGGCTAATGGAACATTACTTTGAGATGGGCATTAGCACCTTATACTCTCTCCCTCTGTACAGTGTTTCTCTACAACAGGCTAATGGAACATTACTTAGAGATTGGCATTAGCCCCTTATACTCTCTCCCTCTGTACAGTGTTTCTCTACAACAGGCTAATGGAACATTACTTAGAGATTGGCATTAGCCCCTTATACTCTCTCCCTCTGTACAGTGTTTCTCTACAACAGGCTAATGGAACATTACTTACAGATGGGCGTTAGCCTCTTATACCCTCTCCCTCTGTACAGTGTTTCTCTACAACAGGCTAATGGAACATTACTTACAGATGGACATTAGCCCCTTATACTCTCTCCCTCTGTACAGTGTTTCTCTACAGCAGGCTAATGGAACATTACTTACAGATGGGCATTAGCCCCTTATACTTTCTCCCTCTGTACAGTGTTTCTCTACAACAGGCTAATGGAACATTACTTAGAGATGGGTATTAGCCTCTTATACCCTCTCCCTCTGTACAGTGTTTCTCTACAACAGGCTAATGGAACATTACTTAGAGATGGGCATTAGCTTCTTATACCCTGTCCCTCTGTACAGTGTTTCTCTACAACAGGCTAATGGAACATTACTTAGAGATGGGCATTAGCCCCTTATACTCTCTCCCTCTGTACAGTGTTTCTCTACAACAGGCTAATGGAACATTACTTAGAGATGGGCATTAGCCCCTTATACTCTCTCCCTCTGTACAGTGTTTCTCTACAACAGGCTTCTGGAACATTACTTAGAGATGGGCATTAGCCTCTTATACTCTCTCCCTCTGTACAGTGTTTCTCTACAACAGGCTAATGGAACATTACTTAGAGATGGGTATTAGCCTCTTATACCCTCTCCCTCTGTACAGTGTTTCTCTACAACAGGCTAATGGAACATTACTTAGAGATGGGCATTAGCTTCTTATACCCTGTCCCTCTGTACAGTGTTTCTCTACAACAGGCTTATGGAACATTACTTAGAGATGGGCATTAGCCCCTTATACTCTCTCCCTCTGTACAGTGTTTCTCTACAACAGGCTAATGGAACATTACTTAGAGATTGGCATTAGCCCCTTATACTCTCTCCCTCTGTACAGCGTTTCTTTACAACAGGCTAATGGAACATTACTTAGAGATGGGCATTAGCACCTTATACTCTCTCTCTCTGTACAGTGTTTCTCTACAACAGGCTAATGGAACATTACATAGAGATGGGCATTAGCCCCTTATACTATCTCCCTCTGTACAGTATTTCTCTACAACAGGCTAATGGAACATTACTTAGAGATGGGCATTAGCACCTTATACCCTCTCCCTCTGTACAGTGTTTCTCTACTACAGGCTAATGGAACATTACTTGGAGATGGGCATTAGCCCCTCATACCCTCTCCCTCTGTACAGTGTTTCTATACAACAGGCTAATGGAACAATACTTAGAGAAGGGCAATAGCCCCTTATACTCTCTCCATCTGTACAGTGTCTTTCTACAACAGGCTAATGGAACATTACTTAGCGATTGGCATTAGCCTCTTATACTCTCTCCCTCTGTACAGTATTTCTCTACAACAGGCTAATTGAACATTACTTAGAGATGGGCATTAGCCCCTTATACTCTCTCCCTATGTACAGTGTTTCTCTACAACAGGCTAATGGAACATTACTTAGAGATTGGCATTAGCCCCTTATACTCTCTCCCTCTGTGCAGTGTTTCTCTACAACAGGCTAATGGAACATTACTTAGAGATTGGCATTAGCCTTTTATACTCTCTCCCTCTGTACAGTATTTCTCTACAACAGGCTAATGGAACATTACTTACAGATGGGCATTAGCCTCTTATACCCTCTCCCTCTGTACAGTGTTTCTCTACAACAGGCTAATAGAACATTACTTACAGATGGGCATTAGCCCCTTATACTCTCTCCCTCTGTACAGTGTTTCTCTACAGCAGGCTAAAGGAACATTACTTACAGATGGGCATTAGCCCCTTATTCTATCTCCCTCTGTACAGTGTTTCCCTACAATAGGCTAATGGAACATTACTTAGAGATGGGCATTAGCCCCTTATACTCTCTCCCTCTGAACAGTGTTTCTATACAACAGGCTAATAGAACATTACTTAGAGATGGGCATTAGCCCCTTATACTCTCGCCCTCTGTCCAGTGTTTCTATAAAACAGGCTAATGGAACATTACTTAGAGATGGGCATTAGCCCCTTATACTCTCTCCCTCTGTACAGTGTTTCTCTACAACAGGCTTATGGAACATTACTTAGAGATGGGCATTAGCCCCTTATACTCTCTCCCTCTGTACAGTGTTTCTCTACAACAGGCTAATGGAACATTACTTAGAGATGGGTATTAGCCTCTTATACCCTCTCCCTCTGTACAGTGTTTCTCTACAACAGGCTAATGGAACATTACTTAGAGATGGGCATTAGCGTCTTATACCCTGTCCCTCTGTACAGTGTTTCTCTACAACAGGCTAATGGAACATTACTTAGAGATGGGCATTAGCCCCTTATACTCTCTCTCTCTGTACAGTGTTTCTCTACAACAGGCTAATGGAACATTACTTAGAGATGGGCATTAGCCCCTTATACTCTCTCCCTCTGTACAGTGTTTCTCTACAACAGGCAAATGGAACATTACTTACAGATGGGCATTAGCCTCTTAAACTCTCTCCCTCTGTACAGTGTTTCTCTACAACAGGCTAATGGAACATTACTTAGAGATGGGCATTAGCCTCTTCTGCCCTCTCCCTCTGTACAGTGTTTCTCTACAACAGGCAAATGGAACATTACTTAGAGATGGGCATTAGCCCCTTATACTCTCTCCCTCTATACAGTGTTTCTCTACAACAGGCTAATGGAACACTACTTAGAGATCGGCATTAGCCCCTTATACTCTCTCCCTCTGTACAGTGTTTCTATACAACAGGCTAATGGAACATTACTTACAGATGGGCGTTAGCCTCTTATACCCTCTCCCTCTGTACAGTGTTTCTCTACAACAGGCTAATGGAACATTACTTACAGATGGACATTAGCCCCTTATACTCTCTCCCTCTGTACAGTGTTTCTCTACAGCAGGCTAATGGAACATTACTTACAGATGGGCATTAGCCCCTTATACTTTCTCCCTCTGTACAGTGTTTCTCTACAACAGGCTAATGGAACATTACTTAGAGATGGGTATTAGCCTCTTATACCCTCTCCCTCTGTACAGTGTTTCTCTACAACAGGCTAATGGAACATTACTTAGAGATGGGCATTAGCTTCTTATACCCTGTCCCTCTGTACAGTGTTTCTCTACAACAGGCTAATGGAACATTACTTAGAGATGGGCATTAGCCCCTTATACTCTCTCCCTCTGTACAGTGTTTCTCTACAACAGGCTAATGGAACATTACTTAGAGATGGGCATTAGCCCCTTATACTCTCTCCCTCTGTACAGTGTTTCTCTACAACAGGCTTCTGGAACATTACTTAGAGATGGGCATTAGCCTCTTATACTCTCTCCCTCTGTACAGTGTTTCTCTACAACAGGCTAATGGAACATTACTTAGAGATGGGTATTAGCCTCTTATACCCTCTCCCTCTGTACAGTGTTTCTCTACAACAGGCTAATGGAACATTACTTAGAGATGGGCATTAGCTTCTTATACCCTGTCCCTCTGTACAGTGTTTCTCTACAACAGGCTTATGGAACATTACTTAGAGATGGGCATTAGCCCCTTATACTCTCTCCCTCTGTACAGTGTTTCTCTACAACAGGCTAATGGAACATTACTTAGAGATTGGCATTAGCCCCTTATACTCTCTCCCTCTGTACAGCGTTTCTTTACAACAGGCTAATGGAACATTACTTAGAGATGGGCATTAGCACCTTATACTCTCTCTCTCTGTACAGTGTTTCTCTACAACAGGCTAATGGAACATTACATAGAGATGGGCATTAGCCCCTTATACTATCTCCCTCTGTACAGTATTTCTCTACAACAGGCTAATGGAACATTACTTAGAGATGGGCATTAGCACCTTATACCCTCTCCCTCTGTACAGTGTTTCTCTACTACAGGCTAATGGAACATTACTTGGAGATGGGCATTAGCCCCTCATACCCTCTCCCTCTGTACAGTGTTTCTATACAACAGGCTAATGGAACAATACTTAGAGAAGGGCAATAGCCCCTTATACTCTCTCCATCTGTACAGTGTCTTTCTACAACAGGCTAATGGAACATTACTTAGCGATTGGCATTAGCCTCTTATACTCTCTCCCTCTGTACAGTATTTCTCTACAACAGGCTAATTGAACATTACTTAGAGATGGGCATTAGCCCCTTATACTCTCTCCCTATGTACAGTGTTTCTCTACAACAGGCTAATGGAACATTACTTAGAGATTGGCATTAGCCCCTTATACTCTCTCCCTCTGTGCAGTGTTTCTCTACAACAGGCTAATGGAACATTACTTAGAGATTGGCATTAGCCTTTTATACTCTCTCCCTCTGTACAGTATTTCTCTACAACAGGCTAATGGAACATTACTTACAGATGGGCATTAGCCTCTTATACCCTCTCCCTCTGTACAGTGTTTCTCTACAACAGGCTAATAGAACATTACTTACAGATGGGCATTAGCCCCTTATACTCTCTCCCTCTGTACAGTGTTTCTCTACAGCAGGCTAAAGGAACATTACTTACAGATGGGCATTAGCCCCTTATTCTATCTCCCTCTGTACAGTGTTTCCCTACAATAGGCTAATGGAACATTACTTAGAGATGGGCATTAGCCCCTTATACTCTCTCCCTCTGAACAGTGTTTCTATACAACAGGCTAATAGAACATTACTTAGAGATGGGCATTAGCCCCTTATACTCTCGCCCTCTGTCCAGTGTTTCTATAAAACAGGCTAATGGAACATTACTTAGAGATGGGCATTAGCCCCTTATACTCTCTCCCTCTGTACAGTGTTTCTCTACAACAGGCTTATGGAACATTACTTAGAGATGGGCATTAGCCCCTTATACTCTCTCCCTCTGTACAGTGTTTCTCTACAACAGGCTAATGGAACATTACTTAGAGATGGGTATTAGCCTCTTATACCCTCTCCCTCTGTACAGTGTTTCTCTACAACAGGCTAATGGAACATTACTTAGAGATGGGCATTAGCGTCTTATACCCTGTCCCTCTGTACAGTGTTTCTCTACAACAGGCTAATGGAACATTACTTAGAGATGGGCATTAGCCCCTTATACTCTCTCCCTCTGTACAGTGTTTCTCTACAACAGGCTAATGGAACATTACTTAGAGATGGGCATTAGCCCCTTATACTCTCTCCCTCTGTACAGTGTTTCTCTACAACAGGCAAATGGAACATTACTTACAGATGGGCATTAGCCTCTTAAACTCTCTCCCTCTGTACAGTGTTTCTCTACAACAGGCTAATGGAACATTACTTAGAGATGGGCATTAGCCTCTTATGCCCTCTCCCTCTGTACAGTGTTTCTCTACAACAGGCAAATGGAACATTACTTAGAGATGGGCATTAGCCCCTTATACTCTCTCCCTCTATACAGTGTTTCTCTACAACAGGCTAATGGAACACTACTTAGAGATCGGCATTAGCCCCTTATACTCTCTCCCTCTGTACAGTGTTTCTATACAACAGGCTATTGGAACATTACTTAGAGATGGGCATTAGCCCCTTATACTCCCTCCCTCTGTACAGTGTTTCTCTACAACAGGCTAATGGAACATTACTTAGAGATGGGCATTAGCCCCTTATACTCTCTCCCTCTGTACAGTGTTTCTCTACAACAGGCTTACGGAACATTACTTAGAGATGGGCATTAGCCCCTTATACTCTCTCCCTCTGTACAGTGTTTCTCTACAACAGGCTAATGGAACATTACTTAGAGATGGGTATTATCCTCTTATACCCTCTCCCTCTATACAGTGTTTCTCTACAACAGGCTAATGGAACATTACTTAGAGATGGGCATTAGCTTCTTATACCCTGTCCCTCTGTACAGTGTTTCTCTACAACAGGCTAATGGAACATTACTTAGAGATGGGCATTAGCCCCTTATACCCTCTCCCTCTGTACAGTGTCTATCTACAACAGGCTAATGGCACATTACTTAGAGATGGGCATTAGCCCCTTATACTCTCTCCCTCTGTACAGTGTTTCCTTACAACAGGCTAATGGAACATTACTTAGAGATGGGCATTAGCCCCTTATACTCTCTCCCTCTGTACAGTGTTTCTCTACAACAGGCTAATGGAACATTACTTTGAGATGGGTATTAGCCCCTTATACTCTCTCCCTCTGTACAGTGTTTCTCTACAACAGGCTAATGGAACATTACCTACAGATGGGCATTAGCCCCTTATACTCTCTCCATCTGTACAGTGTTTCCCTACAACAGGCTAATGGAACATTACTTAGAGATGGGCATTAGACCCTTATACCCTCTCCCTCTGTACAGTGTTTCTATACAACAGGCTAATGGAACATTACTTAGAACTGGGCATTAGCCACTTATACCCTCTCCCTCTGTACAGTGTTTCTCTACAACAGGCTAATGCAACATTACTTAGAAATTGGCATTAGCCCCTGATACTCTCTCCCTCTGTACAGTGTTTCTCTACAACAGGCTAATGGAACATTACTTAGAGATGGGCATTAGCCCCTTATACTCTCTCCATCTGTACAGTGTTTCCCTACAACAGGCTAATGGAACATTACTTACAGATGGGCATTAGCCCCTTATACTCTCTCCCTCTGTACAGTGTTTCTCTACAACAGGCTAATGGAACATTACTTAGAGATGGGCATTAGCCCCTTATACTCTCTGCCTCTGTACAGTGTTTCTCTACAACAGGCTAATGGAACATTACTTAGAGATGGGCATTAGCCCCTTATACCTTCTCCCTCTGTACAGTGTTTCTCTACAACAGGCTAATGGAACATTACTTACAGATGGGCATTAGCCCCTTATACTCTCTCACTCTGTACAGTGTTTCTCTACAACAGGCTAATGGAACATTACTTAGAGATGGGCATTAGCCCCTTATACTCTCTCCCTCTGTACAGTGTTTCTCTACAATAGGCTAATGGAACATTAATTAGAGATGGGCATTAGCCCCTTATACTCTCTCCCTCTGTACAGTATTTCTCTACAACAGGCTAATGGAACATTATTTAGAGATGGGCATTAGCACCTTATACCCTCTCCCTCTGTACAGTGTTTCTCTACAACAGGCTAATGGAACATTACTTAGAGATGGGCATTAGCACCTTATACCCTCTCCCTCTGTACAGTGTTTCTTTACAACAGGCTAATGGAACATTACTTAGAGATGGGCATTAGCCCCTTATACTCTCTCCCTCTGTACAGTGTTTCTCTACAGCAGGCTAATGGAACATTACTTACAGATGGGCATTAGCCCCTTATACTTTCTCCCTCTGTACAGTGTTTCTCTACAACAGGCTAATGGAACATTACTTAGAGATGGGCATTAGCTCCTTATACTCTCTCCCTCTGTACAGTGTTTCTCTACAACAGGCTAATGGAACATTACTTAGAGATGGGCATTAGCCTCTTATACTCTCTCCCTCTGTACAGTGTTTCTCTACAATAGGCTAATGGAACATTACTTAGAGATGGGCATTAGCCCCTTATACTCTCTCCCTCTGTTCAGTATTTCTCTACAACAGGCTAATGGAACATTACTTAGAGATGGGCATTAGCACCTTATACCCTCTCCCTCTGTACAGTGTTTCTCTACAACAGGCTAATGGAACATTACTTAGAGATGGGCATTAGCACCTTATACCCTCTCCCTCTGTACAGTGTTTCTCTACAACAGGCTAATGGAACATTACTTACAGATGGGCATTAGCCCCTTATACTCTCTCCCTCTGTACAGTGTTTCTCTACAGCAGGCTAATGGAACATTACTTACAGATGGGCATTAGCCCCTTATACTTTCTCCCTCTGTACAGTGTTTCTCTACAACAGGCTAATGGAACATTACTTAGAGATGGGTATTAGCCTCTTATACCCTCTCCCTCTGTACAGTGTTTCTCTACAACAGGCTAATGGAACATTACTTAGAGATGGGCATTAGCTTCTTATACCCTGTCCCTCTGTACAGTGTTTCTCTACAACAGGCTAATGGAACATTACTTAGAGATGGGCATTAGCCCCTTATACTCTCTCCCTCTGTACAGTGTTTCTCTACAACAGGCTAATGGAACATTACTTAGAGATGGGCATTAGCTCCTTATACTCTCTCCCTCTGTACAGTGTTTCTCTACAACAGGCTTATGGAACATTACTTAGAGATGGGCATTAGCCCCTTATACTCTCTCCCTCTGTACAGTGTTTCTCTACAACAGGCTAATGGAACATTACTTATAGATGGGTATTAGCCTCTTATACCCTCTCCCTCTGTACAGTGTTTCTCTACAACAGGCTAATGGAACATTACTTAGAGATGGGCATTAGCTTCTTATACCCTGTCCCTCTGTACAGTGTTTCTCTACAACAGGCTTATGGAACATTACTTAGAGATGGGCATTAGCCCCTTATACTCTCTCCCTCTGTACAGTGTTTCTCTACAACAGGCTAATGGAACATTACTTAGAGATTGGCATTAGCCCCTTATACTCTCTCCCTCTGTACAGCGTTTCTCTACAACAGGCTAATGGAACATTACTTAGAGATGGGCATTAGCACCTTATACTCTCTCCCTCTGTACAGTGTTTCTCTACAACAGGCTAATGGAACATTACTTAGCGATTGGCATTAGCCCCTTATACTCTCTCCCTCTGTACAGTGTTTCTCTACAACAGGCTAATGGAACATTACTTAGAGATTGGCATTAGCCCCTTATACTCTCTCCCTCTGTACAGTGTTTCTCTACAACAGGCTAATGGAACATTACTTACAGATGGGCATTAGCCTCTTATACCCTCTCCCTCTGTACAGTGTTTCTCTACAACAGGCTAATGGAACATTACTTACAGATGGGCATTAGCCCCTTATACTCTCTCCCTCTGTACAGTGTTTCTCTACAGCAGGCTAATGGAACATTACTTACAGATGGGCATTAGCCCCTTATACTCTCTCCCTCTGTACAGTGTTTCTCTACAGCAGGCTAATGGAACATTACTTACAGATGGGCATTAGCCCCTTATACTTTCTCCCTCTGTACAGTGTTTCTCTACAACAGGCTAATGGAACATTACTTAGAGATGGGTATTAGCCTCTTATACCCTCTCCCTCTGTACAGTGTTTCTCTACAACAGGCTAATGGAACATTACTTAGAGATGGGCATTAGCTTCTTATACCCTGTCCCTCTGTACAGTGTTTCTCTACAACAGGCTAATGGAACATTACTTAGAGATGGGCATTAGCCCCTTATACTCTCTCCCTCTGTACAGTGTTTCTCTACAACAGGCTAATGGAACATTACTTAGAGATGGGCATTAGCTCCTTATACTCTCTCCCTCTGTACAGTGTTTCTCTACAACAGGCTTATGGAACATTACTTAGAGATGGGCATTAGCCCCTTATACTCTCTCCCTCTGTACAGTGTTTCTCTACAACAGGCTAATGGAACATTACTTATAGATGGGTATTAGCCTCTTATACCCTCTCCCTCTGTACAGTGTTTCTCTACAACAGGCTAATGGAACATTACTTAGAGATGGGCATTAGCTTCTTATACCCTGTCCCTCTGTACAGTGTTTCTCTACAACAGGCTTATGGAACATTACTTAGAGATGGGCATTAGCCCCTTATACTCTCTCCCTCTGTACAGTGTTTCTCTACAACAGGCTAATGGAACATTACTTAGAGATTGGCATTAGCCCCTTATACTCTCTCCCTCTGTACAGCGTTTCTCTACAACAGGCTAATGGAACATTACTTAGAGATGGGCATTAGCACCTTATACTCTCTCCCTCTGTACAGTGTTTCTCTACAACAGGCTAATGGAACATTACTTAGCGATTGGCATTAGCCCCTTATACTCTCTCCCTCTGTACAGTGTTTCTCTACAACAGGCTAATGGAACATTACTTAGAGATTGGCATTAGCCCCTTATACTCTCTCCCTCTGTACAGTGTTTCTCTACAACAGGCTAATGGAACATTACTTACAGATGGGCATTAGCCTCTTATACCCTCTCCCTCTGTACAGTGTTTCTCTACAACAGGCTAATGGAACATTACTTACAGATGGGCATTAGCCCCTTATACTCTCTCCCTCTGTACAGTGTTTCTCTACAGCAGGCTAATGGAACATTACTTACAGATGGGCATTAGCCCCTTATACTTTCTCCCTCTGTACAGTGTTTCTCTACAACAGGCTAATGGAACATTACTTAGAGATGGGTATTAGCCTCTCATACCCTCTCCCTCTGTACAGTGTTTCTCTACAACAGGCTAATGGAACATTACTTAGAGATGGGCATTAGCTTCTTATACCCTGTCCCTCTGTACAGTGTTTCTCTACAACAGGCTAATGGAACATTACTTAGAGATGGGCATTAGCCCCTTATACTCTCTCCCTCTGTACAGTGTTTCTCTACAACAGGCTAATGGAACATTACTTAGAGATGGGCATTAGCCCCTTATACTCTCTCCCTCTGTACAGTGTTTCTCTACAACAGGCTTATGGAACATTACTTAGAGATGGGCATTAGCCCCTTATACTCTCTCCCTCTGTACAGTGTTTCTCTACAACAGGCTAATGGAACATTACTTAGAGATGGGTATTAGCCTCTTATACCCTCTCCCTCTGTACAGTGTTTCTCTACAACAGGCTAATGGAACATTACTTAGAGATGGGCATTAGCTTCTTATACCCTGTCCCTCTGTACAGTGTTTCTCTACAACAGGCTTATGGAACATTACTTAGAGATGGGCATTAGCCCCTTATACTTTCTCCCTCTGTACAGTGTTTCTCTACAACAGGCTAATGGAACATTACTTAGAGATGGGTATTAGCCTCTTATACCCTCTCCCTCTGTACAGTGTTTCTCTACAACAGGCTAATGGAACATTACTTAGAGATGGGCATTAGCTTCTTATACCCTGTCCCTCTGTACAGTGTTTCTCTACAACAGGCTAATGGAACATTACTTAGAGATGGGCATTAGCCCCTTATACTCTCTCCCTCTGTACAGTGTTTCTCTACAACAGGCTAATGGAACATTACTTAGAGATGGGCATCAGCCCCTTATACTCTCTCCCTCTGTACAGTGTTTCTCTACAACAGGCTTATGGAACATTACTTAGAGATGGGCATTAGCCCCTTATACTCTCTCCCTCTGTACAGTGTTTCTCTACAACAGGCTAATGGAACATTACTTAGAGATGGGTATTAGCCTCTTATACCCTCTCCCTCTGTACAGTGTTTCTCTACAACAGGCTAATGGAACATTACTTAGAGATGGGCATTAGCTTCTTATACCCTGTCCCTCTGTACAGTGTTTCTCTACAACAGGCTTATGGAACATTACTTAGAGATGGGCATTAGCCCCTTATACTCTCTCCCTCTGTACAGTGTTTCTCTACAACAGGCTAATGGAACATTACTTAGAGATTGGCATTAGCCCCTTATACTCTCTCCCTCTGTACAGCGTTTCTCTACAACAGGCTAATGGAACATTACTTAGAGATGGGCATTAGCACCTTATACTCTCTCCCTCTGTACAGTGTTTCTCTACAACAGGCTAATGGAACATTACATAGAGATGGGCATTAGCCCCTTATACTCTCTCCCTCTGTACAGTATTTCTCTACAACAGGCTAATGGAACATTACTTAGAGATGGGCATTAGCACCTTATACCCTCTCCCTCTGTACAGTGTTTCTCTACAACAGGCTAATGGAACATTACATAGAGATGGGCATTAGCCCCTTATACTCTCTCCCTCTGTACAGTATTTCTCTACAACAGGCTAATGGAACATTACTTGGAGATGGGCATTAGCCCCTCATACCCTCTCCCTCTGTACAGTGTTTCTATACAACAGGCTAATGGAACAATACTTAGAGAATGGCAATAGCCCCTTATACTCTCTCCATCTGTACAGTGTCTTTCTACAACAGGCTAATGGAACATTACTTAGAGATTGGCATTAGTCTCTTATACTCTCTCCCTCTGTACAGTATTTCTCTACAACAGGCTAATTGAACATTACTTAGAGATGGGCATTAGCCCCTTATACTCTCTCCCTATGTACAGTGTTTCTCTACAACAGGCTAATGGAACATTACTTAGAGATTGGCATTAGCCCCTTATACTCTCTCCCTCTGTACAGTGTTTCTCTACAACAGGCTAATGGAACATTACTTAGAGATTGGCATTAGCCCCTTATACTCTCTCCCTCTGTACAGTGTTTCTCTACAACAGGCTAATGGAACATTACTTAGAGATTGGCATTAGCCTTTTATACTCTCTCCCTCTGTACAGTATTTCTCTACAACAGGCTAATGGAACATTACTTACAGATGGGCATTAGCCTCTTATACCCTCTCCCTCTGTACAGTGTTTCTCTACAACAGGCTAATGGAACATTACTTACAGATGGGCATTAGCCCCTTATACTCTCTCCCTCTGTACAGTGTTTCTCTACAGCAGGCTAATGGAACATTACTTACAGATGGGCATTAGCCCCTTATACAATCTCCCTTTGTACAGTGTTTCCCTACAATAGGCTAATGGAACATTACTTAGAGATGGGCATTAGCCCCTTATACTCTCTCCCTCTGAACAGTGTTTCTATACAACAGGCTAATAGAACATTACTTAGAGATGGGCATTAGCCCCTTATACTCTCGCCCTCTGTCCAGTGTTTCTATAAAACAGGCTAATGGAACATTACTTAGAGATGGGCATTAGCCCCTTATACTCTCTCCCTCTGTACAGTGTTTCTCTACAACAGGCTTATGGAACATTACTTAGAGATGGGCATTAGCCCCTTATACTCTCTCCCTCTGTACAGTGTTTCTCTACAACAGGCTAATGGAACATTACTTAGAGATGGGTATTAGCCTTTTATACCCTCTCCCTCTGTACAGTGTTTCTCTACAACAGGCTAATGGAACATTACTTAGAGATGGGCATTAGCTTCTTATACCCTGTCCCTCTGTACAGTGTTTCTCTACAACAGGCTAATGGAACATTACTTAGAGATGGGCATTAGCCCCTTATACTCTCTCCCTCTGTACAGTGTTTCTCTACAACAGGCTAATGGAACATTACTTAGAGATGGGCATTAGCCCCTTATACTCTCTCCCTCTGTACAGTGTTTCTCTACAACAGGCAAATGGAACATTACTTACAGATGGGCATTAGCCTCTTATACTCTCTCCCTCTGTACAGTGTTTCTCTACAACAGGCTAATGGAACATTACTTAGAGATGGGCATTAGCCTCTTATGCCCTCTCCCTCTGTACAGTGTTTCTCTACAACAGGCAAATGGAACATTACTTAGAGATGGGCATTAGCCCCTTATACTCTCTCCCTCTATACAGTGTTTCTCTACAACAGGCTAATGGAACACTACTTAGAGATCGGCATTAGCCCCTTATACTCTCTCCCTCTGTACAGTGTTTCTATACAACAGGCTATTGGAACATTACTTAGAGATGGGCATTAGCCCCTTATACTCCCTCCCTCTGTACAGTGTTTCTCTACAACAGGCTAATGGAACATTACTTAGAGATGGGCATTAGCCCCTTATACTCTCTCCCTCTGTACAGTGTTTCTCTACAACAGGCTTATGGAACATTACTTAGAGATGGGCATTAGCCCCTTATACTCTCTCCCTCTGTACAGTGTTTCTCTACAACAGGCTAATGGAACATTACTTAGAGATGGGTATTAGCCTCTTATACCCTCTCCCTCTATACAGTGTTTCTCTACAACAGGCTAATGGAACATTACTTAGAGATGGGCATTAGCTTCTTATACCCTGTCCCTCTGTACAGTGTTTCTCTACAACAGGCTAATGGAACATTACTTAGAGATGGGCATTAGCCCCTTATACCCTCTCCCTCTGTACAGTGTCTATCTACAACAGGCTAATGGCACATTACTTAGAGATGGGCATTAGCCCCTTATACTCTCTCCCTCTGTACAGTGTTTCCCTACAACAGGCTAATGGAACATTACTTAGAGATGGGCATTAGCCCCTTATACTCTCTCCCTCTGTACAGTGTTTCTCTACAACAGGCTAATGGAACATTACTTTGAGATGGGCATTAGCCCCTTATACTCTCTCCCTCTGTACAGTGTTTCTCTACAACAGGCTAATGGAACATTACTTACAGATGGGCATTAGCCCCTTATACTCTCTCCATCTGTACAGTGTTTCCCTACAACAGGCTAATGGAACATTACTTAGAGATGGGCATTAGACCCTTATACGCTCTCCCTCTGTACAGTGTTTCTATACAACAGGCTAATGGAACATTACTTAGAACTGGGCATTAGCCACTTATACCCTCTCCCTCTGTACAGTGTTTCTCTACAACAGGCTAATGCAACATTACTTAGAAATTGGCATTAGCCCCTGATACTCTGTCCCTCTGTACAGTGTTTCTCTACAACAGGCTAATGGAACATTACTTAGAGATGGGCATTAGCCCCTTATACTCTCTCCATCTGTAGTGTTTCCCTACAACAGGCTAATGGAACATTACTTACAGATGGGCATTAGCCCCTTATACTCTCTCCCTCTGTACAGTGTTTCTCTACAACAGGCTAATGGAACATTACTTAGAGATGGGCATTAGCCCCTTATACTCTCTGCCTCTGTACAGTGTTTCTCTACAACAGGCTAATGGAACATTACTTAGAGATGGGCATTAGCCCCTTATACCTTCTCCCTCTGTACAGTGTTTCTCTACAACAGGCTAATGGAACATTACTTACAGATGGGCATTAGCCCCTTATACTCTCTCCCTCTGTACAGTGTTTCTCTACAACAGGCTAATGGAACATTACTTAGAGATGGGCATTAGCCCCTTATACTCTCTCCCTCTGTACAGTGTTTCTCTACAATAGGCTAATGGAACATTACTTAGAGATAGGCATTAGCCCCTTATACTCTCTCCCTCTGTACAGTATTTCTCTACAACAGGCTAATGGAACATTACTTAGAGATGGGCATTAGCACCTTATAACCTCTCCCTCTGTACAGTGTTTCTCTACAACAGGCTAATGGAACATTACTTAGAGATGGGCATTAGCACCTTATACTCTCTCCCTCTGTACAGTGTTTCTCTACAACAGGCTAATGGAACATTACTTGGAGATGGGCATTAGCCCCTCATACCCTATCCCTCTGTACAGTGTTTCTATACAACAGGCTAATGAAACATTACTTAGAGAAGGGCAATAGCCCCTTATACTCTCTCCATCTGTACAGTGTCTTTCTACAACAGGCTAATGGAACATTACTTAGAGATTGGCATTAGCCTCTTATACTCTCTCCCTATGTAGAGTGTTTCTCTACAACAGGCTAATGGAACATTACTTAGAGATGGGCATTAGCCCCTTATACTCTCTCCCTCTGTACAGTGTTTCTCTACAACAGGCTTATGGAACATTACTTAGAGATGGGCATTAGCCCCTTATACTCTCTCCCTCTGTACAGTGTTTCTCTACAACAGGCTAATGGAACATTACTTAGAGATGGGTATTAGCCTCTTATACCCTCTCCCTCTATACAGTGTTTCTCTACAACAGGCTAATGGAACATTACTTAGAGATGGGCATTAGCTTCTTATACCCTGTCCCTCTGTACAGTGTTTCTCTACAACAGGCTAATGGAACATTACTTAGAGATGGGCATTAGCCCCTTATACCCTCTCCCTCTGTACAGTGTCTATCTACAACAGGCTAATGGCACATTACTTAGAGATGGGCATTAGCCCCTTATACTCTCTCCCTCTGTACAGTGTTTCCCTACAACAGGCTAATGGAACATTACTTAGAGATGGGCATTAGCCCCTTATACTCTCTCCCTCTGTACAGTGTTTCTCTACAACAGGCTATTGGAACATTACTTTGAGATGGGCATTAGCCCCTTATACTCTCTCCCTCTGTACAGTGTTTCTCTACAACAGGCTAATGGAACATTACTTACAGATGGGCATTAGCCCCTTATACTCTCTCCATCTGTACAGTGTTTCCCTACAACAGGCTAATGGAACATTACTTAGAGATGGGCATTAGACCCTTATACGCTCTCCCTCTGTACAGTGTTTCTATACAACAGGCTAATGGAACATTACTTAGAACTGGGCATTAGCCACTTATACCCTCTCCCTCTGTACAGTGTTTCTCTACAACAGGCTAATGCAACATTACTTAGAAATTGGCATTAGCCCCTGATACTCTGTCCCTCTGTACAGTGTTTCTCTACAACAGGCTAATGGAACATTACTTAGAGATGGGCATTAGCCCCTTATACTCTCTCCATCTGTAGTGTTTCCCTACAACAGGCTAATGGAACATTACTTACAGATGGGCATTAGCCCCTTATACTCTCTCCCTCTGTACAGTGTTTCTCTACAACAGGCTAATGGAACATTACTTAGAGATGGGCATTAGCCCCTTATACTCTCTGCCTCTGTACAGTGTTTCTCTACAACAGGCTAATGGAACATTACTTAGAGATGGGCATTAGCCCCTTATACCTTCTCCCTCTGTACAGTGTTTCTCTACAACAGGCTAATGGAACATTACTTACAGATGGGCATTAGCCCCTTATACTCTCTCCCTCTGTACAGTGTTTCTCTACAACAGGCTAATGGAACATTACTTAGAGATGGGCATTAGCCCCTTATACTCTCTCCCTCTGTACAGTGTTTCTCTACAATAGGCTAATGGAACATTACTTAGAGATAGGCATTAGCCCCTTATACTCTCTCCCTCTGTACAGTATTTCTCTACAACAGGCTAATGGAACATTACTTAGAGATGGGCATTAGCACCTTATACCCTCTCCCTCTGTACAGTGTTTCTCTACAACAGGCTAATGGAACATTACTTAGAGATGGGCATTAGCACCTTATACTCTCTCCCTCTGTACAGTGTTTCTCTACAACAGGCTAATGGAACATTACTTGGAGATGGGCATTAGCCCCTCATACCCTATCCCTCTGTACAGTGTTTCTATACAACAGGCTAATGAAACATTACTTAGAGAAGGGCAATAGCCCCTTATACTCTCTCCATCTGTACAGTGTCTTTCTACAACAGGCTAATGGAACATTACTTAGAGATTGGCATTAGCCTCTTATACTCTCTCCCTATGTAGAGTGTTTCTCTACAACAGGCTAATGGAACATTACTTAGAGATTGGCATTAGCCCCTTATACTCTCTCCATCTGTAGTGTTTCCCTACAACAGGCTAATGGAACATTACTTAGAGATGGGTATTAGCCTCTTATACCCTCTCCCTCTGTACAGTGTTTCTCTACAACAGGCTAATGGAACATTACTTAGAGATGGGCATTAGCTTCTTATACCCTGTCCCTCTGTACAGTGTTTCTCTACAACAGGCTAATGGAACATGACTTAGAGATGGGCATTAGCCCCTTATACCCTCTCCCTCTGTACAGTGTCTATCTACAACAGGCTAATGGCACATTACTTAGAGATGCGCATTAGCCCCTTATACTCTCTCCCTCTGTACAGTGTTTCCCTACAACAGGCTAATGGAACATTACTTAGAGATGGGCATTAGCCCCTTATACTCTCTCCCTCTGTACAGTGTTTCTCTACAACAGGCTAATGGAACATTACTTTGAGATGGGCATTAGCCCCTTATACTCTCTCCCTCTGTACAGTGTTTCTCTACAACAGGCTAATGGAACATTACTTACAGATGGGCATTAGCCCCTTATACTCTCTCCATCTGTACAGTGTTTCCCTACAACAGACTAATGGAACATTACTTAGAGATGGGCATTAGACCCTTATACCCTCTCCCTCTGTACAGTGTTTCTATACAACAGGCTAATGGAACATTACTTAGAGATGGGCATTACCACTTATACCTTCTCCCTCTGTACAGTGTTTCTCTACAACAGGCTAATGCAACATTACTTAGAAATTGGCATTAGCCCCTGATACTCTCTCCCTCTGTACAGTGTTTCTCTACAACAGGCTAATGGAACATTACTTAGAGATGGGCATTAGCCCCTTATACTCTCTCCCTATGTACAGTGTTTCTCTACAACAGGCTAATGGAACATTACTTACAGATGGGCATTAGCCCCTTATACTCTCTCCCTCTGTACAGTGTTTCTCTACAACAGGCTAATGGAACATTACTTAGAGATGGGCATTAGCCCCTTATACTCTCTCCCTCTGTACAGTGTTTCTCTACAACAGGCTTATGGAACATTACTTAGAGATGGGCATTAGCCCCTTATACTCTCTCCCTCTGTACAGTGTTTCTCTACAACAGGCTAATGGAACATTACTTAGAGATGGGTATTAGCCTCTTATACCCTCTCCCTCTGTACAGTGTTTCTCTACAACAGGCTAATGGAACATTACTTAGAGATGGGCATTAGTTTCTTATACCCTGTCCCTCTGTACAGTGTTTCTCTACAACAGGCTTATGGAACATTACTTAGAGATGGGCATTAGCCCCTTATACTCTCTCCCTCTGTACAGTGTTTCTCTACAACAGGCTAATGGAACATTACTTAGAGATTGGCATTAGCCCATTATACTCTCTCCCTCTGTACAGTGTTTCTCTACAACAGGCTAATGGAACATTACTTAGAGATTGGCATTAGCCCCTTATACTCTCTCCCTCTGTACAGCGTTTCTCTACAACAGGCTAATGGAACATTACTTAGAGATGGGCATTAGCACCTTATACTCTCTCCCTCTGTACAGTGTTTCTCTACAACAGCCTAATGGAACATTACATAGAGATGGGCATTAGCCCCTTATACTCTCTCCCTCTGTACAGTATTTCTCTACAACAGGCTAATGGAACATTACTTAGAGATGGGCATTAGCACCTTATACCCTCTCCCTCTGTACAGTGTTTCTCTACAACAGGCTAATGGAACATTACTTGGAGATGGGCATTAGCCCCTCATACCCTCTCCCTCTGTACAGTGTTTCTATACAACAGGCTAATGGAACATTACTTAGAGAAGGGCAATAGCCCCTTATACTCTCTCCATCTGTACAGTGTCTTTCTACAACAGGCTAATGGAACATTACTTAGAGATTGGCATTAGCCTCTTAAACTCTCTCCCTCTGTACAGTATTTCTCTACAACAGGCTAATGGAACATTACTTAGAGATGGGCATTAGCCCCTTATACTCGTTCCCTATGTACAGTGTTTCTCTACAACAGGCTAATGGAACATTACTTAGAGATTGGCATTAGCCTGTTATGCACACGCCCGGGCTGAGCGGCGTGTGCGTGTGATTGTAGTGATTCCACTGGACCATGAACCGGAGAGTGCCTGGAGGGGCGTGACTAAGTATCTGGCCGATCCGACCAAGATGGCACGACGGCATACGACGCCAGTGCACCAGGGAGAAACCGGGCAGAGGGACCAGGTGCTACTCCAGGTCAAACTCCGGACACGGGGGTTGACCCACACAGGGATTACTGGATCAGGCTGGTTAGGCTGGCGCACAGACTGGAGGGTATAGGCAGGCACGACTGGTATGCAGGCAGGCGGGTAAAGGCAAGCGCAGCTAGAGTGCAGACAGGGAGGCACTAGCAGGTAGGAACACAGGCGGGATAGGACCCAGTACACACTGGGACTCAGGAACAATACAGGTAGAGGGGTACAGGCAAGCACAGCAGAGAGGGAACGCCCGAAGCGGTGGGCAAGAACAGAGCAGGACGGGGCTGCAGGAGCAGCGAGCAAGAACAGAGCAGGACGGGGCTGCAGGAGCAGCGAGCACAAGCAGGGCAGGACAGGACTGCCGGAGCAGCGGGCAGAAGCAGGGCAGGACAGGACTGCCGGAGCAGCGGGCAGAAGCAGGGCAGGACAGGACTGCCGGAGCAGCGGGCAGAAGCAGGGCAGGACAGGACTGCCGGAGCAGCGGGCAGAAGCAGGGCAGGACAGGACTGCCGGAGCAGCGGGCAGAAGCAGGGCAGGACAGGACTGCCGGAGCAGCGGGCAGAAGCAGGGCAGGACAGGACTGCCGGAGCAGCGGGCAGAAGCAGGGCAGGACAGGACTGCCGGAGCAGCGGGCAGAAGCAGGGCAGGACAGGACTGCCGGAGCAGCGGGCAGAAGCAGGGCAGGACAGGACTGCCAGAGCAGCGGGCAGAAGCAGGGCAGGACAGGACTGCCGGAGCAGCGGGCAGAGGAGTCAGAGCAGGCTAGGCTGAGTAGGGGGGACAGGGCTCTGTTCACACGGAACAGACAGGAAGGGAAAGGCAGAGCCAGACACCCACAGGGTACTTGCAGTGAAGTAGCGAGTGGACCACAAACTCACAAACGGGAGTACAGAGACAACAAGCAGGAGTTAGGTACGAGTTCAGACTCTGCAGAAAAAGGAAGGGAACGGACATAGAGGAAAAACAGGTAAAGGATAGGAGAGAGTTCAGACTGGAACTGAGTGTACGGAGGAGACCGACACTGCAGCGGGATACAGGAGCGGGTCTGGGAATACGGCCCCCAGAGAGGCAGGATGAACAGGCAAGGAGCGTGTACAGACAGGACAGACAAGATACAGGAGCGGGTCTAGGGAATCGGCCCCTAGAAGGCAGGAGGAACAGGCTAGGAGCGTGTTCAGACAGGTCAGACAAGATACAGGAACAGGTCTAGGTAATCAGCCCCTAGAAGGCAGGAGGAACAGGCTAGGAGCGTGTTCAGACAGGCCTGGAAATACAGCCTCCAGGATAGGCAGACAAGAGAACACAGAACAGGACCTGGCACCTTCAGAGTGCAAGCACACACTGAAAGAAACACTATGCTCAGGCAGGGATAGATGGCGCAGCTGAGCTATGTACCAGGTGACAGACAGCAATAGGCTGAGGACGCACAAGGGGTGTGACCCACAGCAGGTACAAAAAGCAGGAAGTGATCGGGTGCCGCCCTTAAGCAGCAGAAACAGACACAAACAGACAGCATGGAGGGAAGCCAGAGAGACATTCTGGACAGGAGATCAAGTGCGCGCTCTTGCACAGTGGGAGATGGACCACCATGCAAGGACGCCGCCAGGTATGTTACATAGCCCCTTATACTCTCTCCCTCTGTACAGTGTTTCTCTACAACAGGCTAATGGAACATTACTTAGAGATTGGCATTAGCCCCTTATACTCTCTCCCTCTGTACAGTGTTTCTCTACAACAGGCTAATGGAACATTACTTACAGATGGGCATTAGCCTCTTATACCCTCTCCCTCTGTACAGTGTTTCTCTACAACAGGCTAATGGAACATTACTTACAGATGGGCATTAGCCCCTTATACTCTCTCCCTCTGTACAGTGTTTCTCTACAGCAGGCTAATGGAACATTACTTACAGATGGGCATTAGCCCCTTATACTTTCTCCCTCTGTACAGTGTTTCTCTACAACAGGCTAATGGAACATTACTTAG
This sequence comes from Phyllobates terribilis, assembly GCF_046119375.1. Lineage (NCBI taxonomy): Eukaryota > Metazoa > Chordata > Amphibia > Anura > Dendrobatidae > Phyllobates > Phyllobates terribilis. The sequence goes on from NW_027363111.1 coordinate 989,574, forward strand.
AGATGGGTATTAGCCTCTTATACCCTCTCCCTCTGTACAGTGTTTCTCTACAACAGGCTAATGGAACATTACTTAGAGATGGGCATTAGCTTCTTATACCCTGTCCCTCTGTACAGTGTTTCTCTACAACAGGCTAATGGAACATTACTTAGAGATGGGCATTAGCCCCTTATACTCTCTCCCTCTGTACAGTGTTTCTCTACAACAGGCTAATGGAACATTACTTAGAGATGGGCATTAGCCCCTTATACTTTCTCCCTCTGTACAGTGTTTCTCTACAACAGGCTTATGGAACATTACTTAGAGATGGGCATTAGCCCCTTATACTCTCTCCCTCTGTACAGTGTTTCTCTACAACAAGCTAATGGAACATTACTTAGAGATGGGTATTAGCCTCTTATACCCTCTCCCTCTGTACAGTGTTTCTCTACAACAGGCTAATGGAACATTACTTAGAGATGGGCATTAGCTTCTTATACCCTGTCCCTCTGTACAGTGTTTCTCTACAACAGGCTAATGGAACATTACTTAGAGATTGGCATTAGCCCCTTATACTCTCTCCCTCTGTACAGCGTTTCTCTACAACAGGCTAATGGAACATTACTTAGAGATGGGCATTAGCACCTTATACTCTCTCCCTCTATACAGTGTTTCTCTACAACAGGCTAATGGAACATTACTTAGAGATCGGCATTAGCCCCTTATACTCTCTCCCTCTGTACAGTGTTTCTATACAACAGGCTAATGGAACATTACTTAGAGATGGGCATTAGCCCCTTATACTCCCTCCCTCTGTACAGTGTTTCTCTACAACAGGCTATTGGAACATTACTTAGAGATGGGCATTAGCCCCTTATACTCTCTCCCTCTGTACAGTGTTTCTCTACAACAGGCTTATGGAACATTACTTAGAGATGGGCATTAGCCCCTTATACTCTCTCCCTCTGTACAGTGTTTCTCTACAACAGGCTAATGGAACATTACTTAGAGATGGGTATTAGCCTCTTATACCCTCTCCCTCTGTACAGTGTTTCTCTACAACAGGCTAATGGAACATTACTTAGAGATGGGCATTAGCTTCTTATACCCTGTCCCTCTGTACAGTGTTTCTCTACAACAGGCTAATGGAACATTACTTAGAGATTTGCATTAGCCCCTTATACCCTCTCCCTCTGTACAGTGTCTATCTACAACAGGCTAATGGCACATTACTTAGAGATGGGCATTAGCCCCTTATACTCTCTCCCTCTGTACAGTGTTTCCCTACAACAGGCTAATGGAACATTACTTAGAGATGGGCATTAGCCCCTTATACTCTCTCCCTCTGTACAGTGTTTCTCTACAACAGGCTAATGGAACATTACTTTGAGATGGGCATTAGCCCCTTATACTCTCTCCTTCTGTACAGTGTTTCTCTACAACAGGCTAATGGAACATTACTTACAGATGGGCATTAGCCCCTAATACTCTCTCCATCTGTACAGTGTTTCCCTACAACAGGCTAATGGAACATTACTTAGAGATGGGCATTAGACCCTTATACCCTCTCCCTCTGTACAGTGTTTCTATACAACAGGCTAATGGAACATTACTTAGAGATGGGCATTACCACTTACACCCTCTCCCTCTGTACAGTGTTTCTCTACAACAGGCTAATGCAACATTACTTAGAAATTGGCATTAGCCCCTGATACTCTCTCCCTCTGTACAGTGTTTCTCTACAACAGGCTAATGGAACATTACTTAGACATGGGCATTAGCCCCTTATACTCTCTCCATCTGTACAGTGTTTCCCTACAACAGGCTAATGGAACATTACTTACAGATGGGCATTAGCCCCTTATACTCTCTCCCTCTGTACAGTGTTTCTCTACAACAGGCTAATGGAACATTACTTAGAGATGGGCATTAGCCCCTTATACTCTCTCCCTCTGTACAGTGTTTCTCTACAACAGGCTTATGGAACATTACTTAGAGATGGGCATTAGCCCCTTATAATCTCTCCCTCTGTACAGTGTTTCTCTACAACAGGCTAATGGAACATTACTTAGAGATGGGTATTAGCCTCTTATACCCTCTCCCTCTGTACAGTGTTTCTCTACAACAGGCTAATGGAACATTACTTAGAGATGGGCATTAGCTTCTTATACCCTGTCCCTCTGTACAGTGTTTCTCTACAACAGGCTTATGGAACATTACTTAGAGATGGGCATTAGCCCCTTATACTCTCTCCCTCTGTACAGTGTTTCTCTACAACAGGCTAATGGAACATTACTTAGAGATTGGCATTAGCCCATTATACTCTCTCCCTCTGTACAGTGTTTCTCTACAACAGGCTAATGGAACATTACTTAGAGATTGGCATTAGCCCCTTATACTCTCTCTCTCTGTACAGCGTTTCTCTACAACAGGCTAATGGAACATTACTTAGAGATGGGCATTAGCACCTTATACTCTCTCCCTCTGTACAGTGTTTCTCTACAACAGGCTAATGGAATATTACTTGGAGATGGGCATTAGCCCCTCATACCCTCTCCCTCTGTACAGTGTTTCTCTACAACAGGCTAATGGAACATTACTTAGAGATGGGCATTAGCCCCTTATACTCTCTCCCTCTGTACAGTATTTCTCTACAACAGGCTAATGGAACATTACTTAGAGATGGGCATTAGCACCTTATACCCTCTCCCTCTGTACAGTGTTTCTCTACAACAGGCTAATGGAACATTACTTGGAGATGGGCATTAGCCCCTCATACCCTCTCCCTCTGTACAGTGTTTCTATACAACAGGCTAATGGAACATTACTTAGAGAAGGGCAATAGCCCCTTATACACTCTCCATCTGTACAGTGTCTTTCTACAACAGGCTAATGGAACATTACTTAGAGATTGGCATTAGCCTCTTAAACTCTCTCCCTCTGTACAGTATTTCTCTACAACAGGCTAATGGAACATTACTTAGAGATGGGCATTAGCCCCTTATACTCTCTCCCTATGTACAGTGTTTCTCTACAACAGGCTAATGGAACATTACTTAGAGATTGGCATTAGCCCCTTATACTCTCTCCCTCTGGACAGTGTTTCTCTACAACAGGCTAATGGAACATTACTTAGAGATTGGCATTAGCCCCTTATACTCTCTCCCTCTGTACAGTGTTTCTCTACAACAGGCTAATGGAACATTACTTACAGATGGGCATTAGCCCCTTATACTCTCCCCCTCTGTACAGTGTTTCTCTACAACAGGCTAATGGAACATTACTTACAGATGGGCATTAGCCTCTTATACCCTCTCCCTCTGTACAGTGTTTCTCTACAACAGGCTAACGGAACATTACTTACAGATGGGCATTAGCCCCTTATACTCTCTCCCTCTGTACAGTGTTTCTCTACAGCAGGCTAATGGAACATTACTTACAGATGGGCATTAGCCCCTTATACTTTCTCCCTCTGTACAGTGTTTCTCTACAACAGGCTAATGGAACATTACTTAGAGATGGGTATTAGCCTCTTATACCCTCTCCCTCTGTACAGTGTTTCTCTACAACAGGCTAATGGAACATTACTTAGAGATGGGCATTAGCTTCTTATACCCTGTCCCTCTGTACAGTGTTTCTCTACAACAGGCTAATGGAACATTACTTAGAGATGGGCATTAGCCCCTTATACTCTCTCCCTCTGTACAGTGTTTCTCTACAACAGGCTAATGGAACATTACTTAGAGATGGGCATTAGCCCCTTATACTCTCTCCCTCTGTACAGTGTTTCTCTACAACAGGCTTATGGAACATTACTTAGAGATGGGCATTAGCCCCTTATACTCTCTCCCTCTGTACAGTGTTTCTCTACAACAGGCTAATGGAACATTACTTAGAGATGGGTATTAGCCTCTTATACCCTCTCCCTCTGTACAGTGTTTCTCTACAACAGGCTAATGGAACATTACTTAGAGATGGGCATTAGCTTCTTATACCCTGTCCCTCTGTACAGTGTTTCTCTACAACAGGCTTATGGAACATTACTTGGAGATGGGCATTAGCCCCTTATACTCTCTCCCTCTGTACAGTGTTTCTCTACAACAGGCTAATGGAACATTACTTAGAGATTGGCATTAGCCCCTTATACTCTCTCCCTCTGTACAGCGTTTCTCTACAACAGGCTAATGGAACATTACTTTGAGATGGGCATTAGCACCTTATACTCTCTCCCTCTGTACAGTGTTTCTCTACAACAGGCTAATGGAACATTACTTAGAGATTGGCATTAGCCCCTTATACTCTCTCCCTCTGTACAGTGTTTCTCTACAACAGGCTAATGGAACATTACTTAGAGATTGGCATTAGCCCCTTATACTCTCTCCCTCTGTACAGTGTTTCTCTACAACAGGCTAATGGAACATTACTTACAGATGGGCATTAGCCTCTTATACCCTCTCCCTCTGTACAGTGTTTCTCTACAACAGGCTAATGGAACATTACTTACAGATGGTCATTAGCCCCTTATACTCTCTCCCTCTGTACAGTGTTTCTCTACAGCAGGCTAATGGAACATTACTTACAGATGGGCATTAGCCCCTTATACTTTCTCCCTCTGTACAGTGTTTCTCTACAACAGGCTAATGGAACATTACTTAGAGATGGGTATTAGCCTCTTATACCCTCTCCCTCTGTACAGTGTTTCTCTACAACAGGCTAATGGAACATTACTTAGAGATGGGCATTAGCTTCTTATACCCTGTCCCTCTGTACAGTGTTTCTCTACAACAGGCTAATGGAACATTACTTAGAGATGGGCATTAGCCCCTTATACTCTCTCCCTCTGTACAGTGTTTCTCTACAACAGGCTAATGGAACATTACTTAGAGATGGGCATTAGCCCCTTATACTCTCTCCCTCTGTACAGTGTTTCTCTACAACAGGCTTATGGAACATTACTTAGAGATGGGCATTAGCCCCTTATACTCTCTCCCTCTGTACAGTGTTTCTCTACAACAGGCTAATGGAACATTACTTAGAGATGGGTATTAGCCTCTTATACCCTCTCCCTCTGTACAGTGTTTCTCTACAACAGGCTAATGGAACATTACTTAGAGATGGGCATTAGCTTCTTATACCCTGTCCCTCTGTACAGTGTTTCTCTACAACAGGCTTATGGAACATTACTTAGAGATGGGCATTAGCCCCTTATACTCTCTCCCTCTGTACAGTGTTTCTCTACAACAGGCTAATGGAACATTACTTAGAGATTGGCATTAGCCCCTTATACTCTCTCCCTCTGTACAGCGTTTCTTAACAACAGGCTAATGGAACATTACTTAGAGATGGGCATTAGCACCTTATACTCTCTCTCTCTGTACAGTGTTTCTCTACAACAGGCTAATGGAACATTACATAGAGATGGGCATTAGCCCCTTATACTCTCTCCCTCTGTACAGTATTTCTCTACAACAGGCTAATGGAACATTACTTAGAGATGGGCATTAGCACCTTATACCCTCTCCCTCTGTACAGTGTTTCTCTACTACAGGCTAATGGAACATTACTTGGAGATGGGCATTAGCCCCTCATACCCTCTCCCTCTGTACAGTGTTTCTATACAACAGGCTAATGGAACAATACTTAGAGAAGGGCAATAGCCCCTTATACTCTCTCCATCTGTACAGTGTCTTTCTACAACAGGCTAATGGAACATTACTTAGTGATTGGCATTAGCCTCTTATACTCTCTCCCTCTGTACAGTATTTCTCTACAACAGGCTAATTGAACATTACTTAGAGATGGGCATTAGCCCCTTATACTCTCTCCCTATGTACAGTGTTTCTCTACAACAGGCTAATGGAACATTACTTAGAGATTGGCATTAGCCCCTTATACTCTCTCCCTCTGTACAGTGTTTCTCTACAACAGGCTAATGGAACATTACTTAGAGATTGGCATTAGCCCCTTATACTCTCTCCCTCTGTACAGTGTTTCTCTACAACAGGCTAATGGAACATTACTTAGAGATTGGCATTAGCCTTTTATACTCTCTCCCTCTGTACAGTATTTCTCTACAACAGGCTAATGGAACATTACTTACAGATGGGCATTAGCCTCTTATACCCTCTCCCTCTGTACAGTGTTTCTCTACAACAGGCTAAGAGAACATTACTTACAGATGGGCATTAGCCCCTTATACTCTCTCCCTCTGTACAGTGTTTCTCTACAGCAGGCTAATGGAACATTACTTACAGATGGGCATTAGCCCCTTATACTATCTCCCTCTGTACAGTGTTTCCCTACAATAGGCTAATGGAACATTACTTAGAGATGGGCATTAGCCCCTTATACTCTCTCCCTCTGAACAGTGTTTCTATACAACAGGCTAATAGAACATTACTTAGAGATGGGCATTAGCCCCTTATACTCTCGCCCTCTGTCCAGTGTTTCTATAAAACAGGCTAATGGAACATTACTTAGAGATGCGCATTAGCCCCTTATACTCTCTCCCTCTGTACAGTGTTTCTCTACAACAGGCTTATGGAACATTACTTAGAGATGGGCATTAGCCCCTTATACTCTCTCCCTCTGTACAGTGTTTCTCTACAACAGGCTAATGGAACATTACTTAGAGATGGGTATTAGCCTCTTATACCCTCTCCCTCTGTACAGTGTTTCTCTACAACAGGCTAATGGAACATTACTTAGAGATGGGCATTAGCGTCTTATACCCTGTCCCTCTGTACAGTGTTTCTCTACAACAGGCTAATGGAACATTACTTAGAGATGGGCATTAGCCCCTTATACTCTCTCCCTCTGTACAGTGTTTCTCTACAACAGGCTAATGGAACATTACTTAGAGATGGGCATTAGCCCCTTATACTCTCTCCCTCTGTACAGTGTTTCTCTACAACAGGCAAATGGAACATTACTTACAGATGGGCATTAGCCTCTTAAACTCTCTCCCTCTGTACAGTGTTTCTCTACAACAGGCTAATGGAACATTACTTAGAGATGGGCATTAGCCTCTTATGCCCTCTCCCTCTGTACAGTGTTTCTCTACAACAGGCAAATGGAACATTACTTAGAGATGGGCATTAGCCCCTTATACTCTCTCCCTCTATACAGTGTTTCTCTACAACAGGCTAATGGAACACTACTTAGAGATCGGCATTAGCCCCTTATACTCTCTCCCTCTGTACAGTGTTTCTATACAACAGGCTATTGGAACATTACTTAGAGATGGGCATTAGCCCCTTATACTCCCTCCCTCTGTACAGTGTTTCTCTACAACAGGCTAATGGAACATTACTTAGAGATGGGCATTAGCCCCTTATACTCTCTCCCTCTGTACAGAGTTTCTCTACAACAGGCTTATGGAACATTACTTACAGATGGGCATTAGCCCCTTATACTCTCTCCCTCTGTACAGTGTTTCTCTACAACAGGCTAATGGAACATTACTTTGAGATGGGTATTAGCCCCTCATACTCTCTCCCTCTGTACAGTGTTTCTCTACAACAGGCTAATGGAACATTACCTACAGATGGGCATTAGCCCCTTATACTCTCTCCATCTGTACAGTGTTTCCCTACAACAGGCTAATGGAACATTACTTAGAGATGGGCATTAGACCCTTATACCCTCTCCCTCTGTACAGTGTTTCTATACAACAGGCTAATGGAACATTACTTAGAACTGGGCATTAGCCACTTATACCCTCTCCCTCTGTACAGTGTTTCTCTACAACAGGCTAATGCAACATTACTTAGAAATTGGCATTAGCCCCTGATACTCTCTCCCTCTGTACAGTGTTTCTCTACAACAGGCTAATGGAACATTACTTAGAGATGGGCATTAGCCCCTTATACTCTCTCCATCTGTACAGTGTTTCCCTACAACAGGCTAATGGAACATTACTTACAGATGGGCATAAGCCCCTTATACTCTCTCCCTCTGTACAGTGTTTCTCTACAACAGGCTAATGGAACATTACTTAGAGATGGGCATTAGCCCCTTATACTCTCTGCCTCTGTACAGTGTTTCTCTACAACAGGCTAATGGAACATTACTTAGAGATGGGCATTAGCCCCTTATACCTTCTCCCTCTGTACAGTGTTTCTCTACAACAGGCTAATGGAACATTACTTACAGATGGGCATTAGCCCCTTATACTCTCTCACTCTGTACAGTGTTTCTCTACAACAGGCTAATGGAACATTACTTAGAGATGGGCATTAGCCCCTTATACTCTCTCCCTCTGTACAGTGTTTCTCTACAATAGGCTAATGGAACATTACTTAGAGATGGGCATTAGCCCCTTATACTCTCTCCCTCTGTACAGTATTTCTCTACAACAGGCTAATGGAACATTACTTAGAGATGGGCATTAGCACCTTATACCCTCTCCCTCTGTACAGTGTTTCTCTACAACAGGCTAATGGAACATTACTTAGAGATGGGCATTAGCACCTTATACCCTCTCCCTCTGTACAGTGTTTCTCTACAACAGGCTAATAGAACATTACTTACAGATGGGCATTAGCCCCTTATACTCTCTCCCTCTGTACAGTGTTTCTCTACAGCAGGCTAATGGAACATTACTTACAGATGGGCATTAGCCCCTTATACTTTCTCCCTCTGTACAGTGTTTCTCTACCACAGGCTAATGGAACATTACTTAGAGATGGGTATTAGCCTCTTATACCCTCTCCCTCTGTACAGTGTTTCTCTACAACAGGCTTATGGAACATTACTTAGAGATGGGCATTAGCTTCTTATACCCTGTCCCTCTGTACAGTGTTTCTCTACAACAGGCTAATGGAACATTACTTAGAGATGGGCATTAGCCCCTTATACTCTCTCCCTCTGTACAGTGTTTCTCTACAACAGGCTAATGGAACATTACTTAGAGATGGGCATTAGCTCCTTATACTCTCTCCCTCTGTACAGTGTTTCTCTACAACAGGCTTATGGAACATTACTTAGAGATGGGCATTAGCCCCTTATACTCTCTCCCTCTGTACAGTGTTTCTCTACAACAGGCTAATGGAACATTACTTAGAGATGGGTATTAGCCTCTTATACCCTCTCCCTCTGTACAGTGTTTCTCTACAACAGGCTAATGGAACATTACTTAGAGATGGGCATTAGCTTCTCATACCCTGTCCCTCTGTACAGTGTTTCTCTACAACAGGCTTATGGAACATTACTTAGAGATGGGCATTAGCCCCTTATACTCTCTCCCTCTGTACAGTGTTTCTCTACAACAGGCTAATGGAACATTACTTAGAGATTGGCATTAGCCCCTTATACTCTCTCCCTCTGTACAGCGTTTCTCTACAACAGGCTAATGGAACATTACTTAGAGATGGGCATTAGCACCTTATACTCTCTCCCTCTGTACAGTGTTTCTCTACAACAGGCTAATGGAACATTACTTAGCGATTGGCATTAGCCCCTTATACTCTCTCCCTCTGTACAGTGTTTCTCTACAACAGGCTAATGGAACATTACTTAAAGATTGGCATTAGCCCCTTATACTCTCTCCCTCTGTACAGTGTTTCTCTACAACAGGCTAATGGAACATTACTTAGCGATTGGCATTAGCCCCTTATACTCTCTCCCTCTGTACAGTGTTTCTCTACAACAGGCTAATGGAACATTACTTAGAGATGGGCATTAGCCCCTTATACTCTCTCCCTCTGTACAGTGTTTCTCTACAACAGGCTTATGGAACATTACTTAGAGATGGGCATTAGCCCCTTATACTCTCTCCCTCTGTACAGTGTTTCTCTACAACAGGCTAATGGAACATTACTTAGAGATGGGTATTAGCCTCTTATACCCTCTCCCTCTGTACAGTGTTTCTCTACAACAGGCTAATGGAACATTACTTAGAGATGGGCATTAGCTTCTTATACCCTGTCCCTCTGTACAGTGTTTCTCTACAACAGGCTTATGGAACATTACTTGGAGATGGGCATTAGCCCCTTATACTCTCTCCCTCTGTACAGTGTTTCTCTACAACAGGCTAATGGAACATTACTTAGAGATTGGCATTAGCCCCTTATACTCTCTCCCTCTGTACAGCGTTTCTCTACAACAGGCTAATGGAACATTACTTTGAGATGGGCATTAGCACCTTATACTCTCTCCCTCTGTACAGTGTTTCTCTACAACAGGCTAATGGAACATTACTTAGAGATTGGCATTAGCCCCTTATACTCTCTCCCTCTGTACAGTGTTTCTCTACAACAGGCTAATGGAACATTACTTAGAGATTGGCATTAGCCCCTTATACTCTCTCCCTCTGTACAGTGTTTCTCTACAACAGGCTAATGGAACATTACTTACAGATGGGCATTAGCCTCTTATACCCTCTCCCTCTGTACAGTGTTTCTCTACAACAGGCTAATGGAACATTACTTACAGATGGTCATTAGCCCCTTATACTCTCTCCCTCTGTACAGTGTTTCTCTACAGCAGGCTAATGGAACATTACTTACAGATGGGCATTAGCCCCTTATACTTTCTCCCTCTGTACAGTGTTTCTCTACAACAGGCTAATGGAACATTACTTAGAGATGGGTATTAGCCTCTTATACCCTCTCCCTCTGTACAGTGTTTCTCTACAACAGGCTAATGGAACATTACTTAGAGATGGGCATTAGCTTCTTATACCCTGTCCCTCTGTACAGTGTTTCTCTACAACAGGCTAATGGAACATTACTTAGAGATGGGCATTAGCCCCTTATACTCTCTCCCTCTGTACAGTGTTTCTCTACAACAGGCTAATGGAACATTACTTAGAGATGGGCATTAGCCCCTTATACTCTCTCCCTCTGTACAGTGTTTCTCTACAACAGGCTTATGGAACATTACTTAGAGATGGGCATTAGCCCCTTATACTCTCTCCCTCTGTACAGTGTTTCTCTACAACAGGCTAATGGAACATTACTTAGAGATGGGTATTAGCCTCTTATACCCTCTCCCTCTGTACAGTGTTTCTCTACAACAGGCTAATGGAACATTACTTAGAGATGGGCATTAGCTTCTTATACCCTGTCCCTCTGTACAGTGTTTCTCTACAACAGGCTTATGGAACATTACTTAGAGATGGGCATTAGCCCCTTATACTCTCTCCCTCTGTACAGTGTTTCTCTACAACAGGCTAATGGAACATTACTTAGAGATTGGCATTAGCCCCTTATACTCTCTCCCTCTGTACAGCGTTTCTTAACAACAGGCTAATGGAACATTACTTAGAGATGGGCATTAGCACCTTATACTCTCTCTCTCTGTACAGTGTTTCTCTACAACAGGCTAATGGAACATTACATAGAGATGGGCATTAGCCCCTTATACTCTCTCCCTCTGTACAGTATTTCTCTACAACAGGCTAATGGAACATTACTTAGAGATGGGCATTAGCACCTTATACCCTCTCCCTCTGTACAGTGTTTCTCTACTACAGGCTAATGGAACATTACTTGGAGATGGGCATTAGCCCCTCATACCCTCTCCCTCTGTACAGTGTTTCTATACAACAGGCTAATGGAACAATACTTAGAGAAGGGCAATAGCCCCTTATACTCTCTCCATCTGTACAGTGTCTTTCTACAACAGGCTAATGGAACATTACTTAGTGATTGGCATTAGCCTCTTATACTCTCTCCCTCTGTACAGTATTTCTCTACAACAGGCTAATTGAACATTACTTAGAGATGGGCATTAGCCCCTTATACTCTCTCCCTATGTACAGTGTTTCTCTACAACAGGCTAATGGAACATTACTTAGAGATTGGCATTAGCCCCTTATACTCTCTCCCTCTGTACAGTGTTTCTCTACAACAGGCTAATGGAACATTACTTAGAGATTGGCATTAGCCCCTTATACTCTCTCCCTCTGTACAGTGTTTCTCTACAACAGGCTAATGGAACATTACTTAGAGATTGGCATTAGCCTTTTATACTCTCTCCCTCTGTACAGTATTTCTCTACAACAGGCTAATGGAACATTACTTACAGATGGGCATTAGCCTCTTATACCCTCTCCCTCTGTACAGTGTTTCTCTACAACAGGCTAAGAGAACATTACTTACAGATGGGCATTAGCCCCTTATACTCTCTCCCTCTGTACAGTGTTTCTCTACAGCAGGCTAATGGAACATTACTTACAGATGGGCATTAGCCCCTTATACTATCTCCCTCTGTACAGTGTTTCCCTACAATAGGCTAATGGAACATTACTTAGAGATGGGCATTAGCCCCTTATACTCTCTCCCTCTGAACAGTGTTTCTATACAACAGGCTAATAGAACATTACTTAGAGATGGGCATTAGCCCCTTATACTCTCGCCCTCTGTCCAGTGTTTCTATAAAACAGGCTAATGGAACATTACTTAGAGATGCGCATTAGCCCCTTATACTCTCTCCCTCTGTACAGTGTTTCTCTACAACAGGCTTATGGAACATTACTTAGAGATGGGCATTAGCCCCTTATACTCTCTCCCTCTGTACAGTGTTTCTCTACAACAGGCTAATGGAACATTACTTAGAGATGGGTATTAGCCTCTTATACCCTCTCCCTCTGTACAGTGTTTCTCTACAACAGGCTAATGGAACATTACTTAGAGATGGGCATTAGCGTCTTATACCCTGTCCCTCTGTACAGTGTTTCTCTACAACAGGCTAATGGAACATTACTTAGAGATGGGCATTAGCCCCTTATACTCTCTCCCTCTGTACAGTGTTTCTCTACAACAGGCTAATGGAACATTACTTAGAGATGGGCATTAGCCCCTTATACTCTCTCCCTCTGTACAGTGTTTCTCTACAACAGGCAAATGGAACATTACTTACAGATGGGCATTAGCCTCTTAAACTCTCTCCCTCTGTACAGTGTTTCTCTACAACAGGCTAATGGAACATTACTTAGAGATGGGCATTAGCCTCTTATGCCCTCTCCCTCTGTACAGTGTTTCTCTACAACAGGCAAATGGAACATTACTTAGAGATGGGCATTAGCCCCTTATACTCTCTCCCTCTATACAGTGTTTCTCTACAACAGGCTAATGGAACACTACTTAGAGATCGGCATTAGCCCCTTATACTCTCTCCCTCTGTACAGTGTTTCTATACAACAGGCTATTGGAACATTACTTAGAGATGGGCATTAGCCCCTTATACTCCCTCCCTCTGTACAGTGTTTCTCTACAACAGGCTAATGGAACATTACTTAGAGATGGGCATTAGCCCCTTATACTCTCTCCCTCTGTACAGAGTTTCTCTACAACAGGCTTATGGAACATTACTTACAGATGGGCATTAGCCCCTTATACTCTCTCCCTCTGTACAGTGTTTCTCTACAACAGGCTAATGGAACATTACTTTGAGATGGGTATTAGCCCCTCATACTCTCTCCCTCTGTACAGTGTTTCTCTACAACAGGCTAATGGAACATTACCTACAGATGGGCATTAGCCCCTTATACTCTCTCCATCTGTACAGTGTTTCCCTACAACAGGCTAATGGAACATTACTTAGAGATGGGCATTAGACCCTTATACCCTCTCCCTCTGTACAGTGTTTCTATACAACAGGCTAATGGAACATTACTTAGAACTGGGCATTAGCCACTTATACCCTCTCCCTCTGTACAGTGTTTCTCTACAACAGGCTAATGCAACATTACTTAGAAATTGGCATTAGCCCCTGATACTCTCTCCCTCTGTACAGTGTTTCTCTACAACAGGCTAATGGAACATTACTTAGAGATGGGCATTAGCCCCTTATACTCTCTCCATCTGTACAGTGTTTCCCTACAACAGGCTAATGGAACATTACTTACAGATGGGCATAAGCCCCTTATACTCTCTCCCTCTGTACAGTGTTTCTCTACAACAGGCTAATGGAACATTACTTAGAGATGGGCATTAGCCCCTTATACTCTCTGCCTCTGTACAGTGTTTCTCTACAACAGGCTAATGGAACATTACTTAGAGATGGGCATTAGCCCCTTATACCTTCTCCCTCTGTACAGTGTTTCTCTACAACAGGCTAATGGAACATTACTTACAGATGGGCATTAGCCCCTTATACTCTCTCACTCTGTACAGTGTTTCTCTACAACAGGCTAATGGAACATTACTTAGAGATGGGCATTAGCCCCTTATACTCTCTCCCTCTGTACAGTGTTTCTCTACAATAGGCTAATGGAACATTACTTAGAGATGGGCATTAGCCCCTTATACTCTCTCCCTCTGTACAGTATTTCTCTACAACAGGCTAATGGAACATTACTTAGAGATGGGCATTAGCACCTTATACCCTCTCCCTCTGTACAGTGTTTCTCTACAACAGGCTAATGGAACATTACTTAGAGATGGGCATTAGCACCTTATACCCTCTCCCTCTGTACAGTGTTTCTCTACAACAGGCTAATAGAACATTACTTACAGATGGGCATTAGCCCCTTATACTCTCTCCCTCTGTACAGTGTTTCTCTACAGCAGGCTAATGGAACATTACTTACAGATGGGCATTAGCCCCTTATACTTTCTCCCTCTGTACAGTGTTTCTCTACCACAGGCTAATGGAACATTACTTAGAGATGGGTATTAGCCTCTTATACCCTCTCCCTCTGTACAGTGTTTCTCTACAACAGGCTAATGGAACATTACTTAGAGATGGGCATTAGCTTCTTATACCCTGTCCCTCTGTACAGTGTTTCTCTACAACAGGCTAATGGAACATTACTTAGAGATGGGCATTAGCCCCTTATACTCTCTCCCTCTGTACAGTGTTTCTCTACAACAGGCTAATGGAACATTACTTAGAGATGGGCATTAGCTCCTTATACTCTCTCCCTCTGTACAGTGTTTCTCTACAACAGGCTTATGGAACATTACTTAGAGATGGGCATTAGCCCCTTATACTCTCTCCCTCTGTACAGTGTTTCTCTACAACAGGCTAATGGAACATTACTTAGAGATGGGTATTAGCCTCTTATACCCTCTCCCTCTGTACAGTGTTTCTCTACAACAGGCTAATGGAACATTACTTAGAGATGGGCATTAGCTTCTCATACCCTGTCCCTCTGTACAGTGTTTCTCTACAACAGGCTTATGGAACATTACTTAGAGATGGGCATTAGCCCCTTATACTCTCTCCCTCTGTACAGTGTTTCTCTACAACAGGCTAATGGAACATTACTTAGAGATTGGCATTAGCCCCTTATACTCTCTCCCTCTGTACAGCGTTTCTCTACAACAGGCTAATGGAACATTACTTAGAGATGGGCATTAGCACCTTATACTCTCTCCCTCTGTACAGTGTTTCTCTACAACAGGCTAATGGAACATTACTTAGCGATTGGCATTAGCCCCTTATACTCTCTCCCTCTGTACAGTGTTTCTCTACAACAGGCTAATGGAACATTACTTAAAGATTGGCATTAGCCCCTTATACTCTCTCCCTCTGTACAGTGTTTCTCTACAACAGGCTAATGGAACATTACTTAGCGATTGGCATTAGCCCCTTATACTCTCTCCCTCTGTACAGTGTTTCTCTACAACAGGCTAATGGAACATTACTTAAAGATTGGCATTAGCCCCTTATACTCTCTCCCTCTGTACAGTGTTTCTCTACAACAGGCTAATGGAACATTACTTAGAGATGGGCATTAGCCCCTTATACCTTCTCCCTCTGTACAGTGTTTCTCTACAACAGGCTAATGGAACATTACTTACAGATGGGCATTAGCCCCTTATACTCTCTCACTCTGTACAGTGTTTCTCTACAACAGGCTAATGGAACATTACTTAGAGATGGGCATTAGCCCCTTATACTCTCTCCCTCTGTACAGTGTTTCTCTACAATAGGCTAATGGAACATTACTTAGAGATGGGCATTAGCCCCTTATACTCTCTCCCTCTGTACAGTATTTCTCTACAACAGGCTAATGGAACATTACTTAGAGATGGGCATTAGCACCTTATACCCTCTCCCTCTGTACAGTGTTTCTCTACAACAGGCTAATGGAACATTACTTAGAGATTGGCATTAGCACCTTATACCCTCTCCCTCTGTACAGTGTTTCTCTACAACAGGCTAATAGAACATTACTTACAGATGGGCATTAGCCCCTTATACTCTCTCCCTCTGTACAGTGTTTCTCTACAGCAGGCTAATGGAACATTACTTACAGATGGGCATTAGCCCCTTATACTTTCTCCCTCTGTACAGTGTTTCTCTACAACAGGCTAATGGAACATTACTTAGAGATGGGTATTAGCCTCTTATACCCTCTCCCTCTGTACAGTGTTTCTCTACAACAGGCTAATGGAACATTACTTAGAGATGGGCATTAGCTTCTTATACCCTGTCCCTCTGTACAGTGTTTCTCTACAACAGGCTAATGGAACATTACTTAGAGATGGGCATTAGCCCCTTATACTCTCTCCCTCTGTACAGTGTTTCTCTACAACAGGCTAATGGAACATTACTTAGAGATGGGCATTAGCTCCTTATACTCTCTCCCTCTGTACAGTGTTTCTCTACAACAGGCTTATGGAACATTACTTAGAGATGGGCATTAGCCCCTTATACTCTCTCCCTCTGTACAGTGTTTCTCTACAACAGGCTAATGGAACATTACTTAGAGATGGGTATTAGCCTCTTATACCCTCTCCCTCTGTACAGTGTTTCTCTACAACAGGCTAATGGAACATTACTTAGAGATGGGCATTAGCTTCTTATACCCTGTCCCTCTGTACAGTGTTTCTCTACAACAGGCTTATGGAACATTACTTAGAGATGGGCATTAGCCCCTTATACTCTCTCCCTCTGTACAGTGTTTCTCTACAACAGGCTAATGGAACATTACTTAGAGATTGGCATTAGCCCCTTATACTCTCTCCCTCTGTACAGCGTTTCTCTACAACAGGCTAATGGAACATTACTTAGAGATGGGCATTAGCACCTTATACTCTCTCCCTCTGTACAGTGTTTCTCTACAACAGGCTAATGGAACATTACTTAGCGATTGGCATTAGCCCCTTATACTCTCTCCCTCTGTACAGTGTTTCTCTACAACAGGCTAATGGAACATTACTTAAAGATTGGCATTAGCCCCTTATACTCTCTCCCTCTGTACAGTGTTTCTCTACAACAGGCTAATGGAACATTACTTACAGATGGGCATTAGCCTCTTATACCCTCTCCCTCTGTACAGTGTTTCTCTACAACAGGCTAATGGAACATTACTTACAGATGGGCATTAGCCCCTTATACTCTCTCCCTCTGTACAGTGTTTCTCTACAGCAGGCTAATGGAACATTACTTACAGATGGGCATTAGCCCCTTATACTTTCTCCCTCTGTACAGTGTTTCTCTACAACAGGCTAATGGAACATTACTTAGAGATGGGTATTAGCCTCTTATACCCTCTCCCTCTGTACAGTGTTTCTCTACAACAGGCTAATGGAACATTACTTAGAGATGGGCATTAGCTTCTTATACCCTGTCCCTCTGTACAGTGTTTCTCTACAACAGGCTAATGGAACATTACTTAGAGATGGGCATTAGCCCCTTATACTCTCTCCCTCTGTACAGTGTTTCTCTACAACAGGCTAATGGAACATTACTTAGAGATGGGCATTAGCCCCTTATACTCTCTCCCTCTGTACAGTGTTTCTCAACAACAGGCTAATGGAACATTACTTAGAGATGGGTATTAGCCTCTTATACCCTCTCCCTCTGTACAGTGTTTCTCTACAACAGGCTAATGGAACATTACTTAGAGATGGGCATTAGCTTCTTATACCCTGTCCCTCTGTACAGTGTTTCTCTACAACAGGCTTAAGGAACATTACTTAGAGATGGGCATTAGCCCCTTATACTCTCTCCCTCTGTACAGTGTTTCTCTACAACAGGCTAATGGAACATTACTTAGAGATTGGCATTAGCCCCTTATACTCTCTCCCTCTGTACAGCGTTTCTCTACAACAGGCTAATGGAACATAACTTAGAGATGGGCATTAGCACCTTATACTCTCTCCCTCTGTACAGTGTTTCTCTACAACAGGCTAATGGAACATTACATAGAGATGGGCATTAGCCCCTTATACTCCCTCCCTCTGTACAGTATTTCTCTACAACAGGCTAATGGAACATTACTTAGAGATGGGCATTAGCACCTTATACCCTCTCCCTCTGTACAGTGTTTCTCTACTACAGGCTAATGGAACATTACTTGGAGATGGGCATTAGCCCCTCATACCCTCTCCCTCTGTACAGTGTTTCTATACAACAGGCTAATGGAACAATACTTAGAGAATGGCAATAGCCCCTTATACTCTCTCCATCTGTACAGTGTCTTTCTACAACAGGCTAATGGAACATTACTTAGAGATTGGCATTAGCCTCTTATACTCTCTCCCTCTGTACAGTATTTCTCTACAACAGGCTAATTGAACATTACTTAGAGATGGGCATTAGCCCCTTATACTCTCTCCCTATGTACAGTGTTTCTCTACAACAGGCTAATGGAACATTACTTAGAGATTGGCATTAGCCCCTTATACTCTCTCCCTCTGTACAGTGTTTCTCTACAACAGGCTAATGGAACATTACTTAGAGATTGGCATTAGCCCCTTATACTCTCTCCCTCTGTACAGTGTTTCTCTACAACAGGCTAATGGAACATTACTTAGATATTGGCATTAGCCTTTTATACTCTCTCCCTCTGTACAGTATTTCTCTACAACAGGCTAATGGAACATTACTTACAGATGGGCATTAGCCTCTTATACTCTCTCCCTCTGTACAGTGTTTCTCTACAACAGGCTAATGGAACATTACTTACAGATGGGCATTAGCCCCTTATACTCTCTCCCTCTGTACAGTGTTTCTCTACAGCAGGCTAATGGAACATTACTTACAGATGGGCATTAGCCCCTTATACTATCTCCCTTTGTACAGTGTTTCCCTACAATAGGCTAATGGAACATTACTTAGAGATGGGCATTAGCCCCTTATACTCTCTCCCTCTGAACAGTGTTTCTATACAACAGGCTAATAGAACATTACTTAGAGATGGGCATTAGCCCCTTATACTCTCGCCCTCTGTCCAGTTTTTCTATAAAACAGGCTAATGGAACATTACTTAGAGATGGGCATTAGCCCCTTATACTCTCTCCCTCTGTACAGTGTTTCTCTACAACAGGCTTATGGAACATTACTTAGAGATGGGCATTAGCCCCTTCTACTCTCTCCCTCTGTACAGTGTTTCTCTACAACAGGCTAATGGAACATTACTTAGAGATGGGTATTAGCCTCTTATACCCTCTCCCTCTGTACAGTGTTTCTCTACAACAGGCTAATGGAACATTACTTAGAGATGGGCATTAGCTTCTTATACCCTGTCCCTCTGTACAGTGTTTCTCTACAACAGGCTAATAGAACATTACTTAGAGATGGGCATTAGCCCCTTATACTCTCTCCCTCTGTACAGTGTTTCTCTACAACAGGCTAATGGAACATTACTTAGAGATGGGCATTAGCCCCTTATACTCTCTCCCTCTGTACAGTGTTTCTCTACAATAGGCTAATGGAACATTACTTAGAGATGGGCATTAGCCCCTTATACTCTCTCCCTCTGTACAGTATTTCTCTACAACAGGCTAATGGAACATTACTTAGAGATGGGCATTAGCACCTTATACCCTCTCCCTCTGTACAGTGTTTCTCTACAACAGGCTAATGGAACATTACTTAGAGATGGGCATTAGCACCTTATACCCTCTCCCTCTGTACAGTGTTTCTCTACAACAGGCTAATAGAACATTACTTACAGATGGGCATTAGCCCCTTATACTCTCTCCCTCTGTACAGTGTTTCTCTACAGCAGGCTAATGGAACATTACTTACAGATGGGCATTAGCCCCTTATACTTTCTCCCTCTGTACAGTGTTTCTCTACAACAGGCTAATGGAACATTACTTAGAGATGGGTATTAGCCTCTTATACCCTCTCCCTCTGTACAGTGTTTCTCTACAACAGGCTAATGGAACATTACTTAGAGATGGGCATTAGCTTCTTATACCCTGTCCCTCTGTACAGTGTTTCTCTACAACAGGCTAATGGAACATTACTTAGAGATGGGCATTAGCCCCTTATACTCTCTCCCTCTGTACAGTGTTTCTCTACAACAGGCTAATGGAACATTACTTAGAGATGGGCATTAGCTCCTTATACTCTCTCCCTCTGTACAGTGTTTCTCTACAACAGGCTTATGGAACATTACTTAGAGATGGGCATTAGCCCCTTATACTCTCTCCCTCTGTACAGTGTTTCTCTACAACAGGCTAATGGAACATTACTTAGAGATGGGTATTAGCCTCTTATGCCCTCTCCCTCTGTACAGTGTTTCTCTACAACAGGCTAATGGAACATTACTTAGAGATGGGCATTAGCTTCTTATACCCTGTCCCTCTGTACAGTGTTTCTCTACAACAGGCTTATGGAACATTACTTAGAGATGGGCATTAGCCCCTTATACTCTCTCCCTCTGTACAGTGTTTCTCTACAACAGGCTAATGGAACATTACTTAGAGATTGGCATTAGCCCCTTATACTCTCTCCCTCTGTACAGCGTTTCTCTACAACAGGCTAATGGAACATTACTTAGAGATGGGCATTAGCACCTTATACTCTCTCCCTCTGTACAGTGTTTCTCTACAACAGGCTAATGGAACATTACTTAGCGATTGGCATTAGCCCCTTATACTCTCTCCCTCTGTACAGTGTTTCTCTACAACAGGCTAATGGAACATTACTTAAAGATTGGCATTAGCCCCTTATACTCTCTCCCTCTGTACAGTGTTTCTCTACAACAGGCTAATGGAACATTACTTACAGATGGGCATTAGCCTCTTATACCCTCTCCCTCTGTACAGTGTTTCTCTACAACAGGCTAATGGAACATTACTTACAGATGGGCATTAGCCCCTTATACTCTCTCCCTCTGTACAGTGTTTCTCTACAGCAGGCTAATGGAACATTACTTACAGATGGGCATTAGCCCCTTATACTTTCTCCCTCTGTACAGTGTTTCTCTACAACAGGCTAATGGAACATTACTTAGAGATGGGTATTAGCCTCTTATACCCTCTCCCTCTGTACAGTGTTTCTCTACAACAGGCTAATGGAACATTACTTAGAGATGGGCATTAGCTTCTTATACCCTGTCCCTCTGTACAGTGTTTCTCTACAACAGGCTAATGGAACATTACTTAGAGATGGGCATTAGCCCCTTATACTCTCTCCCTCTGTACAGTGTTTCTCTACAACAGGCTAATGGAACATTACTTAGAGATGGGCATTAGCCCCTTATACTCTCTCCCTCTGTACAGTGTTTCTCTACAACAGGCTTATGGAACATTACTTAGAGATGGGCATTAGCCCCTTATACTCTCTCCCTCTGTACAGTGTTTCTCAACAACAGGCTAATGGAACATTACTTAGAGATGGGTATTAGCCTCTTATACCCTCTCCCTCTGTACAGTGTTTCTCTACAACAGGCTAATGGAACATTACTTAGAGATGGGCATTAGCTTCTTATACCCTGTCCCTCTGTACAGTGTTTCTCTACAACAGGCTTAAGGAACATTACTTAGAGATGGGCATTAGCCCCTTATACTCTCTCCCTCTGTACAGTGTTTCTCTACAACAGGCTAATGGAACATTACTTAGAGATTGGCATTAGCCCCTTATACTCTCTCCCTCTGTACAGCGTTTCTCTACAACAGGCTAATGGAACATTACTTAGAGATGGGCATTAGCACCTTATACTCTCTCCCTCTGTACAGTGTTTCTCTACAACAGGCTAATGGAACATTACATAGAGATGGGCATTAGCCCCTTATACTCTCTCCCTCTGTACAGTATTTCTCTACAACAGGCTAATGGAACATTACTTAGAGATGGGCATTAGCACCTTATACCCTCTCCCTCTGTACAGTGTTTCTCTACTACAGGCTAATGGAACATTACTTGGAGATGGGCATTAGCCCCTCATACCCTCTCCCTCTGTACAGTGTTTCTATACAACAGGCTAATGGAACAATACTTAGAGAATGGCAATAGCCCCTTATACTCTCTCCATCTGTACAGTGTCTTTCTACAACAGGCTAATGGAACATTACTTAGAGATTGGCATTAGCCTCTTATACTCTCTCCCTCTGTACAGTATTTCTCTACAACAGGCTAATTGAACATTACTTAGAGATGGGCATTAGCCCCTTATACTCTCTCCCTATGTACAGTGTTTCTCTACAACAGGCTAATGGAACATTACTTAGAGATTGGCATTAGCCCCTTATACTCTCTCCCTCTGTACAGTGTTTCTCTACAACAGGCTAATGGAACATTACTTAGAGATTGGCATTAGCCCCTTATACTCTCTCCCTCTGTACAGTGTTTCTCTACAACAGGCTAATGGAACATTACTTAGATATTGGCATTAGCCTTTTATACTCTCTCCCTCTGTACAGTATTTCTCTACAACAGGCTAATGGAACATTACTTACAGATGGGCATTAGCTTCTTATACTCTCTCCCTCTGTACAGTGTTTCTCTACAACAGGCTAATGGAACATTACTTACAGATGGGCATTAGCCCCTTATACTCTCTCCCTCTGTACAGTGTTTCTCTACAGCAGGCTAATGGAACATTACTTACAGATGGGCATTAGCCCCTTATACTATCTCCCTTTGTACAGTGTTTCCCTACAATAGGCTAATGGAACATTACTTAGAGATGGGCATTAGCCCCTTATACTCTCTCCCTCTGAACAGTGTTTCTATACAACAGGCTAATAGAACATTACTTAGAGATGGGCATTAGCCCCTTATACTCTCGCCCTCTGTCCAGTGTTTCTATAAAACAGGCTAATGGAACATTACTTAGAGATGGGCATTAGCCCCTTATACTCTCTCCCTCTGTACAGTGTTTCTCTACAACAGGCTTATGGAACATTACTTAGAGATGGGCATTAGCCCCTTCTACTCTCTCCCTCTGTACAGTGTTTCTCTACAACAGGCTAATGGAACATTACTTAGAGATGGGTATTAGCCTCTTATACCCTCTCCCTCTGTACAGTGTTTCTCTACAACAGGCTAATGGAACATTACTTAGAGATGGGCATTAGCTTCTTATACCCTGTCCCTCTGTACAGTGTTTCTCTACAACAGGCTAATGGAACATTACTTACAGATGGGCATTAGCCCCTTATACTCTCTCCCTCTGTACAGTGTTTCTCTACAACAGGCTAATGGAACATTACTTAGAGATGGGCATTAGCCCCTTATACTCTCTCCCTCTGTACAGTGTTTCTCTACAACAGGCAAATGGAACATTACTTACAGATGGGCATTAGCCTCTTATACTCTCTCCCTCTGTACAGTGTTTCTCTACAACAGGCTAATGGAACATTACTTAGAGATGGGCATTAGCCTCTTATGCCCTCTCCCTCTGTACAGTGTTTCTCTACAACAGGCAAATGGAACATTACTTAGAGATGGGCATTAGCCCCTTATACTCTCTCCCTCTATACAGTGTTTCTCTACAACAGGCTAATGGAACACTACTTAGAGATCGGCATTAGCCCCTTATACTCTCTCCCTCTGTACAGTGTTTCTCTACAACAGGCTAATGGAACATTACTTAGAGATGGGCATTAGCCCCTTATACTCTCTCCCTCTGTACAGTGTTTCTCTACAACAGGCTAATGGAACATTACTTAGAGATGGGCATTAGCCCCTTATACTCTCTCCCTCTGTACAGTGTTTCTCTACAACAGGCAAATGGAACATTACTTACAGATGGGCATTAGCCTCTTATACTCTCTCCCTCTGTACAGTGTTTCTCTACAACAGGCTAATGGAACATTACTTAGAGATGGGCATTAGCCTCTTATGCCCTCTCCCTCTGTACAGTGTTTCTCTACAACAGGCAAATGGAACATTACTTAGAGATGGGCATTAGCCCCTTATACTCTCTCCCTCTATACAGTGTTTCTCTACAACAGGCTAATGGAACACTACTTAGAGATCGGCATTAGCCCCTTATACTCTCTCCCTCTGTACAGTGTTTCTATACAACAGGCTATTGGAACATTACTTAGAGATGGGCATTAGCCCCTTATACTCCCTCCCTCTGTACAGTGTTTCTCTACAACAGGCTAATGGAACATTACTTAGAGATGGGCATTAGCCCCTTATACTCTCTCCCTCTGTACAGTGTTTCTCTACAACAGGCTTATGGAACATTACTTAGAGATGGGCATTAGCCCCTTATACTCTCTCCCTCTGTACAGTGTTTCTCTACAACAGGCTAATGGAACATTACTTAGAGATGGGTATTAGCCTCTTATACCCTCTCCTTCTATACAGTGTTTCTCTACAACAGGCTAATGGAACATTACTTAGAGATGGGCATTAGCTTCTTATACCCTGTCCCTCTGTACAGTGTTTCTCTACAACAGGCTAATGGAACATTACTTAGAGATGGGCATTAGCCCCTTATACCCTCTCCCTCTGTACAGTGTCTATCTACAACAGGCTAATGGCACATTACTTAGAGATGGGCATTAGCCCCTTATACTCTCTCCCTCTGTACAGTGTTTCCCTACAACAGGCTAATGTAACATTACTTAGAGATGGGCATTAGCCCCTTATACTCTCTCCCTCTGTACAGTGTTTCTCTACAACAGGCTAATGGAACATTACTTACAGATGGGCATTAGCCCCTTATACTCTCTACATCTGTACAGTGTTTCCCTACAACAGGCTAATGGAACATTACTTAGAGATGGGCATTAGACCCTTATACGCTCTCCCTCTGTACAGTGTTTCTATACAACAGGCTAATGGAACATTACTTAGAACTGGGCATTAGCCACTTATACCCTCTCCCTCTGTACAGTGTTTCTCTACAACAGGCTAATGCAACATTACTTAGAAATTGGCATTAGCCCCTGATACTCTGTCCCTCTGTACAGTGTTTCTCTACAACAGGCTAATGGAACATTACTTAGAGATGGGCATTAGCCCCTTATACTCTCTCCATCTGTAGTGTTTCCCTACAACAGGCTAATGGAACATTACTTACAGATGGGCATTAGCCCCTTATACTCTCTCCCTCTGTACAGTGTTTCTCTACAACAGGCTAATGGAACATTACTTAGAGATGGGCATTAGCCCCTTATACTCTCTGCCTCTGTACAGTGTTTCTCTACAAGAGGCTAATGGAACATTACTTAGAGATGGGCATTAGCCCCTTATACCTTCTCCCTCTGTACAGTGTTTCTCTACAACAGGCTAATGGAACATTACTTACAGATGGGCATTAGCCCCTTATACTCTCTCCCTCTGTACAGTGTTTCTCTACAACAGGCTAATGGAACATTACTTAGAGATGGGCATTAGCCCCTTATACTCTCTCCCTCTGTACAGTGTTTCTCTACAATAGGCTAATGGAACATTACTTAGAGATAGGCATTAGCCCCTTATACTCTCTCCCTCTGTACAGTATTTCTCTACAACAGGCTAATGGAACATTACTTAGAGATGGGCATTAGCACCTTATACCCTCTCCCTCTGTACAGTGTTTCTCTACAACAGGCTAATGGAACATTACTTAGAGATGGGCATTAGCACCTTATACTCTCTCCCTCTGTACAGTGTTTCTCTACAACAGGCTAATGGAACATTACTTGGAGATGGGCATTAGCCCCTCATACCCTATCCCTCTGTACAGTGTTTCTATACAACAGGCTAATGAAACATTACTTAGAGAAGGGCAATAGCCCCTTATACTCTCTCCATCTGTACAGTGTTTCTCTACAACAGGCTATTGGAACATTACTTAGAGATTGGCATTGGCCCCTTATACTCTCTCCCTCTGTACAGTGTTTCTCTACAACAGGCTAATGGAACATTACTTAGAGATTGGCATTAGCCCCTTATACTCTCTCCCTCTGTACAGTGTTTCTCTACAACAGGCTAATGGAACATTACTTAGTGATGAGCATTAGCCCCTTATACCCTCTCCCTCTGTACAGTGTTTCTATACAACAGGCTAATGGAACATTACTTAGAGAAGGGCAATAGCCCCTTATACTCTGTCCATCTGTACAGTGTCTTTCTACAACAGGCTAATGGAACATTACTTAGAGATTGGCATTAGCCTCTTATACTCTCTCCCTCTGTACACTATTTCTCTACAACAGGCTAATGGAACATTACTTACAGATGGGCATTAGCCCCTTATACTCTCTCCCTCTGTACAGTGTTTCTCTACAACAGGCTAATGGAACATTACTTAGAGATGGGCATTAGCCTCTTATACCCTCTCCCTCTGTACAGTGTTTCTCTACAACAGGCAAATGGAACATTACTTAGAGATGGGCATTAGCCCCTTATACTCTCTCCCTCTGTACAGTGTTTCTCTACAACAGGCTAATGGAACATTACTTACAGATGGGCATTAGCCCCTTCTACTCTCTCCCTCTGTACAGTGTTTCTCTACAACAGGCTTATGGAACATTACTTAGAGATGGGCATTAGCCCCTTATACTCTCTCCCTCTGTACAGTGTTTCTCTACAACAGGCTAATGGAACATTACTTAGAAATGGGCATTAGCCCCTTATACTCTCTCCCTCTGTACAGTGTTTCTCTACAACAGGCAAATGGAACATTACTTACAGATGGGCATTAGCCCCTTATACTCTCTCCCTCTGTACAGTGTTTCTCTACAACAGGCTAATGGAACATTACTTAGAGATGGGCATTAGCCCCTTATACTCTCTACCTCTAAACAGTGTTTCTCTACAACAGGCTAATGGAACATTACTTAGAGATCGGCATTAGCCCCTTATACTCTCTCCCTCTGTACAGTGTTTCTATGCAACAGGCTAATGGAACATTACTTAGAGATGGGCATTAGCCCCTTATACTCTCTCCCTCTGTACAGTGTTTCTCTACAACAGGCTAATGGAACATTAATTAGAGATGGGCATTAGCCCCTTATACTCTCTCCCTCTGTACAGTGTTTCTCTACAACAGGCTTATGGAACATTACTTAGAGATGGGCATTAGCCCCTTATACTCTCTCCCTCTGTACAGTGTTTCTCTACAACAGGCTAATGGAACATTACTTAGAGATGGGCATTAGCACCTTATACTCTCTCCCTCTGTACAGTGTTTCTCTACAACAGGCTAATGGAACATTACTTGGAGATGGGCATTAGCCCCTCATACCCTATCCCTCTGTACAGTGTTTCTATACAACAGGCTAATGAAACATTACTTAGAGAAGGGCAATAGCCCCTTATACTCTCTCCATCTGTACAGTGTCTTTCTACAACAGGCTAATGGAACATTACTTAGAGATTGGCATTAGCCTCTTATACTCTCTCCCTCTGTAGAGTATTTCTCTACAACAGTCTAATGGAACATTACTTAGAGATGGGCATTAGCCCCTTATACTCTCTCCCTATGTAGAGTGTTTCTCTACAACAGGCTAATGGAACATTACTTAGAGATAGGCATTAGCCCCTTATACTCTCTGCCTCTGTACAGTGTTTCTCTACAACAGGCTAATGGAACATTACTTAGAGATGGGCATTAGCCCCTTATACCTTCTCCCTCTGTACAGTGTTTCTCTACAACAGGCTAATGGAACATTACTTACAGATGGGCATTAGCCCCTTATACTCTCTCCCTCTGTACAGTGTTTCTCTACAACAGGCTAATGGAACATTACTTAGAGATGGGCATTAGCCCCTTATACTCTCTCCCTCTGTACAGTGTTTCTCTACAATAGGCTAATGGAATATTACTTAGAGATAGGCATTAGCCCCTTATACTCTCTCCCTCTGTACAGTATTTCTCTACAACAGGCTAATGGAACATTACTTAGAGATAGGCATTAGCCCCTTATACTCTCTCCCTCTGTACAGTATTTCTCTACAACAGGCTAATGGAACATTACTTAGAGATGGGCATTAGCACCTTATACCCTCTCCCTCTGTACAGTGTTTCTCTACAACAGGCTAATGGAACATTACTTAGAGATGGGCATTAGCACCTTATACTCTCTCCCTCTGTACAGTGTTTCTCTACAACAGGCTAATGGAACATTACTTGGAGATGGGCATTAGCCCCTCATACCCTATCCCTCTGTACAGTGTTTCTATACAACAGGCTAATGAAACATTACTTAGAGAAGGGCAATAGCCCCTTATACTCTCTCCATCTGTACAGTGTCTTTCTACAACAGGCTAATGGAACATTACTTAGAGATTGGCATTAGCCTCTTATACTCTCTCCCTCTGTAGAGTATTTCTCTACAACAGTCTAATGGAACATTACTTAGAGATGGGCATTAGCCCCTTATACTCTCTCCCTATGTAGAGTGTTTCTCTACAACAGGCTAATGGAACATTACTTAGAGATTGGCATTAGCCCCTTATACTCTCTCCCTCTGTACAGTGTTTCTCTACAACAGGCTATTGGAACATTACTTAGAGATTGGCATTAGCCCCTTATACTCTCTCCCTCTGTACAGTGTTTCTCTACAACAGGCTAATGGAACATTACTTAGAGATTGGCATTAGCCCCTTATACTCTCTCCCTCTGTACAGTGTTTCTCTACAACAGGCTAATGGAACATTACTTAGTGATGAGCATTAGCCCCTTATACCCTCTCCCTCTGTACAGTGTTTCTATACAACAGGCTAATGGAACATTACTTAGAGAAGGGCAATAGCCCCTTATACTCTCTCCATCTGTACAGTGTCTTTCTACAACAGGCTAATGGAACATTACTTAGAGATTGGCATTAGCCTCTTATACTCTCTCCCTCTGTACACTATTTCTCTACAACAGGCTAATGGAACATTACTTACAGATGGGCATTAGCCCCTTATACTCTCTCCCTCTGTACAGTGTTTCTCTACAACAGGCTAATGGAACATTACTTAGAGATGGGCATTAGCCTCTTATACCCTCTCCCTCTGTACAGTGTTTGTCTACAACAGGCAAATGGAACATTACTTAGAGATGGGCATTAGCCCCTTATACTCTCTCCCTCTATACAGTGTTTCTCTACAACAGGCTAATGGAACATTACTTAGAGATCGGCATTAGCCCCTTATACTCTCTCCCTCTGTACAGTGTTTCTATACAACAGGCTAATGGAACATTACTTAGAGATGGGCATTAGCCCCTTATACTCTCTCCCTCTGTACAGTGTTTCTATACAACAGGCTAATGGAACATTACTTACAGATGGGCATTAGCCCCTCATACCCTCTCCCTCTGTACAGTGTTTCTATACAACAGGCTAATGAAACATTACTTAGAGAAGGGCAATAGCCCCTTATACTCTCTCCATCTGTACAGTGTCTCTCTACAACAGGCTAATGGAACATTACTTAGAGATTGGCATTAGCCTCTTAAACTCTCTCCCTCTGTACAGTATTTCTCTACAACAGGCTAATGGAACATTACTAAGAGAAGGGCATTAGCCCCTTATACTCTCTCCCTATGTACAGTGTTTCTCTACAACAGGCTAATGGAACATTACTTAGAGATTGGCATTAGCCCCTTATACTCTCTCCCTCTGTACATTGTTTATCTACAACAGGCTAATGGAACATTACTTAGAGATTGGCATTAGCCCCTTATACTCTCTCCCTCTGTACAGTGTTTCTCTACAACAGGCTAATGGAACATTACTTAGAGATTGGCATTAGCCTTTTATACTCTCTCCCTCTGTACAGTATTTCTCTACAACAGGCTAATGGAACATTACTTACAGATGGGCATTAGCCTCTTATACCCTCTCCCTCTGTACAGTGTTTCTCTACAACAGGCTAATGGAACATTACTTACAGATGGGCATTAGCCCCTTATACTCTCTCCCTCTGTACAGTGTTTCTCTACAGCAGGCTAATGGAACATTACTTACAGATGGGCATTAGCCCCTTATCCTCTCTCCCTCTGTACAGTGTTTCCCTACAATAGGCTAATGGAACATTACTTAGAGATGGGCATTAGCCCCTTATACTCTCTCCCTCTGTCCAGTGTTTCTATACAACAGGCTAATGGAACATTACTTAGAGATGGGCATTAGCCCCTTATACTCTCTCCCTCTGTACAGTGTTTCTCTACAACAGGCTTATGGAACATTACTTAGAGATGGGCATTAGCCCCTTATACTCTCTCCCTCTGTACAGTGTTTCTCTACAACAGGCTAATGGAACATTACTTAGTGATGGGTATTAGCCTCTTATACCCTCTCCCTCTGTACAGTGTTTCTCTACAACAGGCCAATGGAACATTACTTAGAGATGGGCATTAGCTTCTTATACCCTGTCCCTCTGTACAGTGTTTCTCTACAACAGGCTAATGGAACATTACTTAGAGATGGGCATTAGCCCCTTATACTCTCTCCCTCTGTACAGTGTTTCTCTACAACAGGCTAATGGAACATTACTTACAGATGGGCATTAGCCCCTTCTACTCTCTCCCTCTGTACAGTGTTTCTCTACAACAGGCTTATGGAACATTACTTAGAGATGGGCATTAGCCCCTTATACTCTCTCCCTCTGTACAGTGTTTCTCTACAACAGGCTAATGGAACATTACTTAGAAATGGGCATTAGCCCCTTATACTCTCTCCCTCTGTACAGTGATTCTCTACAACAGGCAAATGGAACATTACTTACAGATGGGCATTAGCCCCTTATACTCTCTCCCTCTGTACAGTGTTTCTCTACAACAGGCTAATGGAACATTACTTAGAGATGGGCATTAGCCCCTTATACTCTCTCCCTCTGTACAGTGTTTCTCTACAACAGGCAAATGGAACATTACTTACAGATGGGCATTAGCCTCGTATACTCTCTCCCTCTGTACAGTGTTTCTCTACAACAGGCTAATGGAACATTACTTAGAGATGGGCATTAGCCTCTTATACCATCTCCCTCTGTACAGTGTTTCTCTACAACAGGCAAATGGAACATTACTTAGAGATGGGCATTAGCCCCTTATACTCTCTCCCTCTATACAGTGTTTCTCTACAACAGGCTAATGGAACATTACTTAGAGATCGGCATTAGCCCCTTATACTCTCTCCCTCTGTACAGTGTTTCTATGCAACAGGCTAATGGAACATTACTTAGAGATGGGCATTAGCCCCTTATACTCTCTCCCTCTGTACAGTGTTTCTCTACAACAGGCTAATGGAACATTACTTAGAGATGGGCATTAGCCCCTTATACTCTCTCCCTCTGTACAGTGTTTCTCTACAACAGGCTTATGGAACATTACTTAGAGATGGGCATTAGCCCCTTATACTCTCTCCCTCTGTACAGTATTTCTCTACAACAGGCTAATGGAACATTACTTAGAGATGGGTATTAGCCTCTTATACCCTCTCCCTCTGTACAGTGTTTCTCTACAACAGGCTAATGGAACATTACTTAGAGATGGGCATTAGCTTCTTATACCCTGTCCCTCTGTACAGTGTTTCTCTACAACAGGCTTATGGAACATTACTTAGAGATGGGCAATAGCCCCTTATACTCTCTCCCTCTGTACAGTATTTCTCTACAACAGGCTAATGGAACATTAGTTAGAGATGGGCATGAGCACCTTATACCCTCTCCCTCTGCACAGTGTTTCTCTACAACAGGCTAATGGAACATTACTTGGAGATGGGCATTAGCCCCTCATACCCTCTCCCTCTGTACAGTGTTTCTATACAACAGGCTAATGGAACAATACTTAGAGAAGGGCAATAGCCCCTTATACTCTCTCCATCTGTACAGTGTCTTTCTACAGCAGGCTAATGAAACATTACTTAGAGATTGGCATTAGCCTCTTATATTCTCTTCCTCTGTACAGTATTTCTCTACAACAGGCTAATGGAACATTACTTAGAGATGGGCATTAGCCCCTTATACTCTCTCCCTATGTACAGTGTTTCTCTACAACAGGCTAATGGAACATTACTTAGAGATTGGCATTAGCCCCTTATACTCTCTCCCTCTGTACAGTGTTTCTCTACAACAGGCTAATGGAACATTACTTAGAGATTGGCATTAGCCCCTTATACTCTCTCCCTCTGTACAGTGTTTCTCTACAACAGGCTAATGGAACATTACTTAGAGATTGGCATTAGCCTTTTATACTCTCTCCCTCTGTACAGTATTTCTCTACAACAGGCTAATGGAACATTACTTACAGATGGGCATTAGCCTCTTATACCCTCTCCCTCTGTACAGTGTTTCTCTACAACAGGCTAATGGAACATTATTACAGATGGGCATTAGCCCCTTATACTCTCTCCCTCTGTACAGTGTTTCTCTACAGCAGGCTAATGGAACATGACTTACAGATGGGCATTAGCCCCTTATACTATCTCCCTCTGTACAGTGTTTCCCTACAATAGGCTAATGGAACATTACTTAGAGATGGGCATTAGCCCCTTATACTCTCTCCCTCTGAACAGTGTTTCTATACAACAGGCTAATAGAACATTACTTAGAGATGGGCATTAGCCCCTTATACTCTCTCCCTCTGTCCAGTGTTTCTATACAACAGGCTAATGGAACATTACTTAGAGATGGGCATTAGCCCCTTATACTCTCTCCCTCTGTACAGTGTTTCTCTACAACAGGCTTATGGAACATTACTTAGAGATGGGCATAAGCCCCTTATACTCTCTCCCTCTGTACAGTGTTTCTCTACAACAGGCTAATGGAACATTACTTAGAGATGGGTATTAGCCTCTTATACCCTCTCCCTCTGTACAGTGTTTCTCTACAACAGGCTAATGGAACATTACTTAGAGATGGGCATTAGCTTCTTATACCCTGTCCCTCTGTACAGTGTTTCTCTACAACAGGCTAATGGAACATTACTTAGAGATGGGCATTAGCCCCTTATACTCTCTCCCTCTGTACAGTGTTTCTCTACAACAGGCTAATGGAACATTACTTAGAGATGGGCATTAGCCCCTTATACTCTTTCCCTCTGTACAGTGTTTCTCTACAACAGGCAAATGGAACATTACTTACAGATGGGCATTAGCCCCTTATACTCTCTCCCTCTGTACAGTGTTTCTCTACAACAGGCTAATGGAACATTACTTAGAGATGGGCATTAGCCCCTTATACTCTCTCCCTCTGTACAGTGTTTCTCTACAACAGGCAAATGGAACATTACTTACAGATGGGCATTAGCCTCTTATACTCTCTCCCTCTGTACAGTGTTTCTCTACAACAAGCTAATGGATCATTACTTAGAGATGGGCATTAGCCTCTTATACCCTCTCCCTCTGTACAGTGTTTCTCTACAACAAACAAATGGAACATTACTTAGAGATGGGCATTAGGCCCTTATACTCTCTGCCTCTGTACAGTGTTTCTCTACAACAGGCTAATGGAACATTACTTAGAGATGGGCATTAGCCCCTTATACCTTCTCCCTCTGTACAGTGTTTCTCTACAACAGGCTAATGGAACATTACTTACAGATGGGCATTAGCCCCTTATACTCTCTCCCTCTGTACAGTGTTTCTCTACAACAGGCTAATGGAACATTACTTAGAGATGGGCATTAGCCCCTTATACTCTCTCCCTCTGTACAGTGTTTCTCTACAAAAGGCTAATGGAACATTACTTAGAGATAGGCATTAGCCCCTTATACTCTCTCCCTCTGTACAGTATTTCTCTACAACAGGCTAATGGAACATTACTTAGAGATGGGCATTAGCACCTTATACCCTCTCCCTCTGTACAGTGTTTCTCTACAACAGGCTAATGGAACATTACTTAGAGATGGGCATTAGCACCTTATACTCTCTCCCTCTGTACAGTGTTTCTCTACAACAGGCTAATGGAACATTACTTGGAGATGGGCATTAGCCCCTCATACCCTATCCCTCTGTACAGTGTTTCTATACAACAGGCTAATGAAACATTACTTAGAGAAGGGCAATAGCCCCTTATACTCTCTCCATCTGTACAGTGTCTTTCTACAACAGGCTAATGGAACATTACTTAAAGATTGGCATTAGCCTCTTATACTCTCTCCCTCTGTAGAGTATTTCTCTACAACAGTCTAATGGAACATTACTTAGAGATGGGCATTAGCCGCTTATACTCTCTCCCTATGTAGAGTGTTTCTCTACAACAGGCTAATGGAACATTACTTAGAGATTGGCATTAGCCCCTTATACTCTCTCCCTCTGTACAGTGTTTCTCTACAACAGGCTATTGGAACATTACTTAGAGATTGGCATTAGCCCCTTATACTCTCTCCCTCTCTACAGTGTTTCTCTACAACAGGCTAATGGAACATTACTTAGAGATTGGCATTAGCCCCTTATACTCTCTCCCTCTGTACAGTGTTTCTCTACAACAGGCTAATGGAACATTACTTAGTGATGAGCATTAGCCCCTTATACCCTCTCCCTCTGTACAGTGTTTCTATACAACAGGCTAATGGAACATTACTTAGAGAAGGGCAATAGCCCCTTATACTCTCTCCATCTGTACAGTGTCTTTCTACAACAGGCTAATGGAACATTACTTAGAGATAGGCATTAGCCTCTTATACTCTCTCCCTCTGTACACTATTTCTCTACAACAGGCTAATGGAACATTACTTACAGATGGGCATTAGCCCCTTATACTCTCTCCCTCTGTACAGTGTTTCTCTACAACAGGCTAATGGAACATTACTTAGAGATGGGCATTAGCCTCTTATACCCTCTCCCTCTGTACAGTGTTTCTCTACAACAGGCAAATGGAACATTACTTAGAGATGGGCATTAGCCCCTTATACTCTCTCCCTCTATACAGTGTTTCTCTACAACAGGCTAATGGAACATTACTTAGAGATGGGCATTAGCCCCTTATACTCTCTCCCTATGTACAGTGTTTCTCTACAACAGGCTAATGGAACATTACTTAGAGATTGGCATTAGCCCCTTATACTCTCTCCCTCTGTACAGTGTTTCTCTACAACAGGCTAATGGAACATTACTTAGAGATTGGCATTAGCCCCTTATACTCTCTCCCTCTGTACAGTGTTTCTCTACAACAGGCTAATGGAACATTACTTAGATATTGGCATTAGCCTTTTATACTCTCTCCCTCTGTACAGTATTTCTCTACAACAGGCTAATGGAACATTACTTACAGATGGGCATTAGCCTCTTATACTCTCTCCCTCTGTACAGTGTTTCTCTACAACAGGCTAATGGAACATTACTTACAGATGGGCATTAGCCCCTTATACTCTCTCCCTCTGTACAGTGTTTCTCTACAGCAGGCTAATGGAACATTACTTACAGATGGGCATTAGCCCCTTATACTATCTCCCTTTGTACAGTGTTTCCCTACAATAGGCTAATGGAACATTACTTAGAGATGGGCATTAGCCCCTTATACTCTCTCCCTCTGAACAGTGTTTCTATACAACAGGCTAATAGAACATTACTTAGAGATGGGCATTAGCCCCTTATACTCTCGCCCTCTGTCCAGTTTTTCTATAAAACAGGCTAATGGAACATTACTTAGAGATGGGCATTAGCCCCTTATACTCTCTCCCTCTGTACAGTGTTTCTCTACAACAGGCTTATGGAACATTACTTAGAGATGGGCATTAGCCCCTTCTACTCTCTCCCTCTGTACAGTGTTTCTCTACAACAGGCTAATGGAACATTACTTAGAGATGGGTATTAGCCTCTTATACCCTCTCCCTCTGTACAGTGTTTCTCTACAACAGGCTAATGGAACATTACTTAGAGATGGGCATTAGCTTCTTATACCCTGTCCCTCTGTACAGTGTTTCTCTACAACAGGCTAATGGAACATTACTTAGAGATGGGCATTAGCCCCTTATACTCTCTCCCTCTGTACAGTGTTTCTCTACAACAGGCTAATGGAACATTACTTAGAGATGGGCATTAGCCCCTTATACTCTCTCCCTCTGTACAGTGTTTCTCTACAATAGGCTAATGGAACATTACTTAGAGATGGGCATTAGCCCCTTATACTCTCTCCCTCTGTACAGTATTTCTCTACAACAGGCTAATGGAACATTACTTAGAGATGGGCATTAGCACCTTATACCCTCTCCCTCTGTACAGTGTTTCTCTACAACAGGCTAATGGAACATTACTTAGAGATGGGCATTAGCACCTTATACCCTCTCCCTCTGTACAGTGTTTCTCTACAACAGGCTAATAGAACATTACTTACAGATGGGCATTAGCCCCTTATACTCTCTCCCTCTGTACAGTGTTTCTCTACAGCAGGCTAATGGAACATTACTTACAGATGGGCATTAGCCCCTTATACTTTCTCCCTCTGTACAGTGTTTCTCTACAACAGGCTAATGGAACATTACTTAGAGATGGGTATTAGCCTCTTATACCCTCTCCCTCTGTACAGTGTTTCTCTACAACAGGCTAATGGAACATTACTTAGAGATGGGCATTAGCTTCTTATACCCTGTCCCTCTGTACAGTGTTTCTCTACAACAGGCTAATGGAACATTACTTAGAGATGGGCATTAGCCCCTTATACTCTCTCCCTCTGTACAGTGTTTCTCTACAACAGGCTAATGGAACATTACTTAGAGATGGGCATTAGCTCCTTATACTCTCTCCCTCTGTACAGTGTTTCTCTACAACAGGCTTATGGAACATTACTTAGAGATGGGCATTAGCCCCTTATACTCTCTCCCTCTGTACAGTGTTTCTCTACAACAGGCTAATGGAACATTACTTAGAGATGGGTATTAGCCTCTTATGCCCTCTCCCTCTGTACAGTGTTTCTCTACAACAGGCTAATGGAACATTACTTAGAGATGGGCATTAGCTTCTTATACCCTGTCCCTCTGTACAGTGTTTCTCTACAACAGGCTTATGGAACATTACTTAGAGATGGGCATTAGCCCCTTATACTCTCTCCCTCTGTACAGTGTTTCTCTACAACAGGCTAATGGAACATTACTTAGAGATTGGCATT
Source organism: Phyllobates terribilis (assembly GCF_046119375.1). Classification (NCBI taxonomy): domain Eukaryota; kingdom Metazoa; phylum Chordata; class Amphibia; order Anura; family Dendrobatidae; genus Phyllobates; species Phyllobates terribilis. The sequence continues at coordinate 1,026,669 of NW_027363111.1, forward strand.
AGCCCCTTATACTCTCTCCCTCTGTACAGCGTTTCTCTACAACAGGCTAATGGAACATTACTTAGAGATGGGCATTAGCACCTTATACTCTCTCCCTCTGTACAGTGTTTCTCTACAACAGGCTAATGGAACATTACTTAGCGATTGGCATTAGCCCCTTATACTCTCTCCCTCTGTACAGTGTTTCTCTACAACAGGCTAATGGAACATTACTTAAAGATTGGCATTAGCCCCTTATACTCTCTCCCTCTGTACAGTGTTTCTCTACAACAGGCTAATGGAACATTACTTACAGATGGGCATTAGCCTCTTATACCCTCTCCCTCTGTACAGTGTTTCTCTACAACAGGCTAATGGAACATTACTTACAGATGGGCATTAGCCCCTTATACTCTCTCCCTCTGTACAGTGTTTCTCTACAGCAGGCTAATGGAACATTACTTACAGATGGGCATTAGCCCCTTATACTTTCTCCCTCTGTACAGTGTTTCTCTACAACAGGCTAATGGAACATTACTTAGAGATGGGTATTAGCCTCTTATACCCTCTCCCTCTGTACAGTGTTTCTCTACAACAGGCTAATGGAACATTACTTAGAGATGGGCATTAGCTTCTTATACCCTGTCCCTCTGTACAGTGTTTCTCTACAACAGGCTAATGGAACATTACTTAGAGATGGGCATTAGCCCCTTATACTCTCTCCCTCTGTAGAGTGTTTCTCTACAACAGGCTAATGGAACATTACTTAGAGATGGGCATTAGCCCCTTATACTCTCTCCCTCTGTACAGTGTTTCTCTACAACAGGCTTATGGAACATTACTTAGAGATGGGCATTAGCCCCTTATACTCTCTCCCTCTGTACAGTGTTTCTCAACAACAGGCTAATGGAACATTACTTAGAGATGGGTATTAGCCTCTTATACCCTCTCCCTCTGTACAGTGTTTCTCTACAACAGGCTAATGGAACATTACTTAGAGATGGGCATTAGCTTCTTATACCCTGTCCCTCTGTACAGTGTTTCTCTACAACAGGCTTAAGGAACATTACTTAGAGATGGGCATTAGCCCCTTATACTCTCTCCCTCTGTACAGTGTTTCTCTACAACAGGCTAATGGAACATTACTTAGAGATTGGCATTAGCCCCTTATACTCTCTCCCTCTGTACAGCGTTTCTCTACAACAGGCTAATGGAACATTACTTAGAGATGGGCATTAGCACCTTATACTCTCTCCCTCTGTACAGTGTTTCTCTACAACAGGCTAATGGAACATTACATAGAGATGGGCATTAGCCCCTTATACTCTCTCCCTCTGTACAGTATTTCTCTACAACAGGCTAATGGAACATTACTTAGAGATGGGCATTAGCACCTTATACCCTCTCCCTCTGTACAGTGTTTCTCTACTACAGGCTAATGGAACATTACTTGGAGATGGGCATTAGCCCCTCATACCCTCTCCCTCTGTACAGTGTTTCTATACAACAGGCTAATGGAACAATACTTAGAGAATGGCAATAGCCCCTTATACTCTCTCCATCTGTACAGTGTCTTTCTACAACAGGCTAATGGAACATTACTTAGAGATTGGCATTAGCCTCTTATACTCTCTCCCTCTGTACAGTATTTCTCTACAACAGGCTAATTGAACATTACTTAGAGATGGGCATTAGCCCCTTATACTCTCTCCCTATGTACAGTGTTTCTCTACAACAGGCTAATGGAACATTACTTAGAGATTGGCATTAGCCCCTTATACTCTCTCCCTCTGTACAGTGTTTCTCTACAACAGGCTAATGGAACATTACTTAGAGATTGGCATTAGCCCCTTATACTCTCTCCCTCTGTACAGTGTTTCTCTACAACAGGCTAATGGAACATTACTTAGATATTGGCATTAGCCTTTTATACTCTCTCCCTCTGTACAGTATTTCTCTACAACAGGCTAATGGAACATTACTTACAGATGGGCATTAGCTTCTTATACTCTCTCCCTCTGTACAGTGTTTCTCTACAACAGGCTAATGGAACATTACTTACAGATGGGCATTAGCCCCTTATACTCTCTCCCTCTGTACAGTGTTTCTCTACAGCAGGCTAATGGAACATTACTTACAGATGGGCATTAGCCCCTTATACTATCTCCCTTTGTACAGTGTTTCCCTACAATAGGCTAATGGAACATTACTTAGAGATGGGCATTAGCCCCTTATACTCTCTCCCTCTGAACAGTGTTTCTATACAACAGGCTAATAGAACATTACTTAGAGATGGGCATTAGCCCCTTATACTCTCGCCCTCTGTCCAGTGTTTCTATAAAACAGGCTAATGGAACATTACTTAGAGATGGGCATTAGCCCCTTATACTCTCTCCCTCTGTACAGTGTTTCTCTACAACAGGCTTATGGAACATTACTTAGAGATGGGCATTGGCCCCTTCTACTCTCTCCCTCTGTACAGTGTTTCTCTACAACAGGCTAATGGAACATTACTTAGAGATGGGTATTAGCCTCTTATACCCTCTCCCTCTGTACAGTGTTTCTCTACAACAGGCTAATGGAACATTACTTAGAGATGGGCATTAGCTTCTTATACCCTGTCCCTCTGTACAGTGTTTCTCTACAACAGGCTAATGGAACATTACTTACAGATGGGCATTAGCCCCTTATACTCTCTCCCTCTGTACAGTGTTTCTCTACAACAGGCTAATGGAACATTACTTAGAGATGGGCATTAGCCCCTTATACTCTCTCCCTCTGTACAGTGTTTCTCTACAACAGGCAAATGGAACATTACTTACAGATGGGCATTAGCCTCTTATACTCTCTCCCTCTGTACAGTGTTTCTCTACAACAGGCTAATGGAACATTACTTAGAGATGGGCATTAGCCTCTTATGCCCTCTCCCTCTGTACAGTGTTTCTCTACAACAGGCAAATGGAACATTACTTAGAGATGGGCATTAGCCCCTTATACTCTCTCCCTCTATACAGTGTTTCTCTACAACAGGCTAATGGAACACTACTTAGAGATCGGCATTAGCCCCTTATACTCTCTCCCTCTGTACAGTGTTTCTCTACAACAGGCTAATGGAACATTACTTAGAGATGGGCATTAGCCCCTTATACTCTCTCCCTCTGTACAGTGTTTCTCTACAACAGGCTAATGGAACATTACTTAGAGATGGGCATTAGCCCCTTATACTCTCTCCCTCTGTACAGTGTTTCTCTACAACAGGCAAATGGAACATTACTTACAGATGGGCATTAGCCTCTTATACTCTCTCCCTCTGTACAGTGTTTCTCTACAACAGGCTAATGGAACATTACTTAGAGATGGGCATTAGCCTCTTATGCCCTCTCCCTCTGTACAGTGTTTCTCTACAACAGGCAAATGGAACATTACTTAGAGATGGGCATTAGCCCCTTATACTCTCTCCCTCTATACAGTGTTTCTCTACAACAGGCTAATGGAACACTACTTAGAGATCGGCATTAGCCCCTTATACTCTCTCCCTCTGTACAGTGTTTCTATACAACAGGCTATTGGAACATTACTTAGAGATGGGCATTAGCCCCTTATACTCCCTCCCTCTGTACAGTGTTTCTCTACAACAGGCTAATGGAACATGACTTAGAGATGGGCATTAGCCCCTTATACTCTCTCCCTCTGTACAGTGTTTCTCTACAACAGGCTTATGGAACATTACTTAGAGATGGGCATTAGCCCCTTATACTCTCTCCCTCTGTACAGTGTTTCTCTACAACAGGCTAATGGAACATTACTTAGAGATGGGTATTAGCCTCTTATACCCTCTCCTTCTATACAGTGTTTCTCTACAACAGGCTAATGGAACATTACTTAGAGATGGGCATTAGCTTCTTATACCCTGTCCCTCTGTACAGTGTTTCTCTACAACAGGCTAATGGAACATTACTTAGAGATGGGCATTAGCCCCTTATACCCTCTCCCTCTGTACAGTGTCTATCTACAACAGGCTAATGGCACATTACTTAGAGATGGGCATTAGCCCCTTATACTCTCTCCCTCTGTACAGTGTTTCCCTACAACAGGCTAATGTAACATTACTTAGAGATGGGCATTAGCCCCTTATACTCTCTCCCTCTGTACAGTGTTTCTCTACAACAGGCTAATGGAACATTACTTACAGATGGGCATTAGCCCCTTATACTCTCTACATCTGTACAGTGTTTCCCTACAACAGGCTAATGGAACATTACTTAGAGATGGGCATTAGACCCTTATACGCTCTCCCTCTGTACAGTGTTTCTATACAACAGGCTAATGGAACATTACTTAGAACTGGGCATTAGCCACTTATACCCTCTCCCTCTGTACAGTGTTTCTCTACAACAGGCTAATGCAACATTACTTAGAAATTGGCATTAGCCCCTGATACTCTGTCCCTCTGTACAGTGTTTCTCTACAACAGGCTAATGGAACATTACTTAGAGATGGGCATTAGCCCCTTATACTCTCTCCATCTGTAGTGTTTCCCTACAACAGGCTAATGGAACATTACTTACAGATGGGCATTAGCCCCTTATACTCTCTCCCTCTGTACAGTGTTTCTCTACAACAGGCTAATGGAACATTACTTAGAGATGGGCATTAGCCCCTTATACTCTCTGCCTCTGTACAGTGTTTCTCTACAAGAGGCTAATGGAACATTACTTAGAGATGGGCATTAGCCCCTTATACCTTCTCCCTCTGTACAGTGTTTCTCTACAACAGGCTAATGGAACATTACTTACAGATGGGCATTAGCCCCTTATACTCTCTCCCTCTGTACAGTGTTTCTCTACAACAGGCTAATGGAACATTACTTAGAGATGGGCATTAGCCCCTTATACTCTCTCCCTCTGTACAGTGTTTCTCTACAATAGGCTAATGGAACATTACTTAGAGATAGGCATTAGCCCCTTATACTCTCTCCCTCTGTACAGTATTTCTCTACAACAGGCTAATGGAACATTACTTAGAGATGGGCATTAGCACCTTATACCCTCTCCCTCTGTACAGTGTTTCTCTACAACAGGCTAATGGAACATTACTTAGAGATGGGCATTAGCACCTTATACTCTCTCCCTCTGTACAGTGTTTCTCTACAACAGGCTAATGGAACATTACTTGGAGATGGGCATTAGCCCCTCATACCCTATCCCTCTGTACAGTGTTTCTATACAACAGGCTAATGAAACATTACTTAGAGAAGGGCAATAGCCCCTTATACTCTCTCCATCTGTACAGTGTTTCTCTACAACAGGCTATTGGAACATTACTTAGAGATTGGCATTGGCCCCTTATACTCTCTCCCTCTGTACAGTGTTTCTCTACAACAGGCTAATGGAACATTACTTAGAGATTGGCATTAGCCCCTTATACTCTCTCCCTCTGTACAGTGTTTCTCTACAACAGGCTAATGGAACATTACTTAGTGATGAGCATTAGCCCCTTATACCCTCTCCCTCTGTACAGTGTTTCTATACAACAGGCTAATGGAACATTACTTAGAGAAGGGCAATAGCCCCTTATACTCTGTCCATCTGTACAGTGTCTTTCTACAACAGGCTAATGGAACATTACTTAGAGATTGGCATTAGCCTCTTATACTCTCTCCCTCTGTACACTATTTCTCTACAACAGGCTAATGGAACATTACTTACAGATGGGCATTAGCCCCTTATACTCTCTCCCTCTGTACAGTGTTTCTCTACAACAGGCTAATGGAACATTACTTAGAGATGGGCATTAGCCTCTTATACCCTCTCCCTCTGTACAGTGTTTCTCTACAACAGGCAAATGGAACATTACTTAGAGATGGGCATTAGCCCCTTATACTCTCTCCCTCTGTACAGTGTTTCTCTACAACAGGCTAATGGAACATTACTTACAGATGGGCATTAGCCCCTTCTACTCTCTCCCTCTGTACAGTGTTTCTCTACAACAGGCTTATGGAACATTACTTAGAGATGGGCATTAGCCCCTTATACTCTCTCCCTCTGTACAGTGTTTCTCTACAACAGGCTAATGGAACATTACTTAGAAATGGGCATTAGCCCCTTATACTCTCTCCCTCTGTACAGTGTTTCTCTACAACAGGCAAATGGAACATTACTTACAGATGGGCATTAGCCCCTTATACTCTCTCCCTCTGTACAGTGTTTCTCTACAACAGGCTAATGGAACATTACTTAGAGATGGGCATTAGCCCCTTATACTCTCTCCCTCTGTACAGTGTTTCTCTACAACAGGCTAATGGAACATTACTTAGAAATGGGCATTAGCCCCTTATACTCTCTCCCTCTGTACAGTGTTTCTCTACAACAGGCAAATGGAACATTACTTACAGATGGGCATTAGCCCCTTATACTCTCTCCCTCTAAACAGTGTTTCTCTACAACAGGCTAATGGAACATTACTTAGAGATCGGCATTAGCCCCTTATACTCTCTCCCTCTGTACAGTGTTTCTATGCAACAGGCTAATGGAACATTACTTAGAGATGGGCATTAGCCCCTTATACTCTCTCCCTCTGTACAGTGTTTCTCTACAACAGGCTAATGGAACATTACTTAGAGATGGGCATTAGCCCCTTATACTCTCTCCCTCTGTACAGTGTTTCTCTACAACAGGCTTATGGAACATTACTTAGAGATGGGCATTAGCCCCTTATACTCTCTCCCTCTGTACAGTGTTTCTCTACAACAGGCTAATGGAACATTACTTAGAGATGGGCATTAGCACCTTATACTCTCTCCCTCTGTACAGTGTTTCTCTACAACAGGCTAATGGAACATTACTTGGAGATGGGCATTAGCCCCTCATACCCTATCCCTCTGTACAGTGTTTCTATACAACAGGCTAATGAAACATTACTTAGAGAAGGGCAATAGCCCCTTATACTCTCTCCATCTGTACAGTGTCTTTCTACAACAGGCTAATGGAACATTACTTAGAGATTGGCATTAGCCTCTTATACTCTCTCCCTCTGTAGAGTATTTCTCTACAACAGTCTAATGGAACATTACTTAGAGATGGGCATTAGCCCCTTATACTCTCTCCCTATGTAGAGTGTTTCTCTACAACAGGCTAATGGAACATTACTTAGAGATAGGCATTAGCCCCTTATACTCTCTGCCTCTGTACAGTGTTTCTCTACAACAGGCTAATGGAACATTACTTAGAGATGGGCATTAGCCCCTTATACCTTCTCCCTCTGTACAGTGTTTCTCTACAACAGGCTAATGGAACATTACTTACAGATGGGCATTAGCCCCTTATACTCTCTCCCTCTGTACAGTGTTTCTCTACAACAGGCTAATGGAACATTACTTAGAGATGGGCATTAGCCCCTTATACTCTCTCCCTCTGTACAGTGTTTCTCTACAATAGGCTAATGGAACATTACTTAGAGATAGGCATTAGCCCCTTATACTCTCTCCCTCTGTACAGTATTTCTCTACAACAGGCTAATGGAACATTACTTAGAGATAGGCATTAGCCCCTTATACTCTCTCCCTCTGTACAGTATTTCTCTACAACAGGCTAATGGAACATTACTTAGAGATGGGCATTAGCACCTTATACCCTCTCCCTCTGTACAGTGTTTCTCTACAACAGGCTAATGGAACATTACTTAGAGATGGGCATTAGCACCTTATACTCTCTCCCTCTGTACAGTGTTTCTCTACAACAGGCTAATGGAACATTACTTGGAGATGGGCATTAGCCCCTCATACCCTATCCCTCTGTACAGTGTTTCTATACAACAGGCTAATGAAACATTACTTAGAGAAGGGCAATAGCCCCTTATACTCTCTCCATCTGTACAGTGTCTTTCTACAACAGGCTAATGGAACATTACTTAGAGATTGGCATTAGCCTCTTATACTCTCTCCCTCTGTAGAGTATTTCTCTACAACAGTCTAATGGAACATTACTTAGAGATGGGCATTAGCCCCTTATACTCTCTCCCTATGTAGAGTGTTTCTCTACAACAGGCTAATGGAACATTACTTAGAGATTGGCATTAGCCCCTTATACTCTCTCCCTCTGTACAGTGTTTCTCTACAACAGGCTATTGGAACATTACTTAGAGATTGGCATTAGCCCCTTATACTCTCTCCCTCTGTACAGTGTTTCTCTACAACAGGCTAATGGAACATTACTTAGAGATTGGCATTAGCCCCTTATACTCTCTCCCTCTGTACAGTGTTTCTCTACAACAGGCTAATGGAACATTACTTAGTGATGAGCATTAGCCCCTTATACCCTCTCCCTCTGTACAGTGTTTCTATACAACAGGCTAATGGAACATTACTTAGAGAAGGGCAATAGCCCCTTATACTCTCTCCATCTGTACAGTGTCTTTCTACAACAGGCTAATGGAACATTACTTAGAGATTGGCATTAGCCTCTTATACTCTCTCCCTCTGTACACTATTTCTCTACAACAGGCTAATGGAACATTACTTACAGATGGGCATTAGCCCCTTATACTCTCTCCCTCTGTACAGTGTTTCTCTACAACAGGCTAATGGAACATTACTTAGAGATGGGCATTAGCCTCTTATACCCTCTCCCTCTGTACAGTGTTTGTCTACAACAGGCAAATGGAACATTACTTAGAGATGGGCATTAGCCCCTTATACTCTCTCCCTCTATACAGTGTTTCTCTACAACAGGCTAATGGAACATTACTTAGAGATCGGCATTAGCCCCTTATACTCTCTCCCTCTGTACAGTGTTTCTATACAACAGGCTAATGGAACATTACTTAGAGATGGGCATTAGCCCCTTATACTCTCTCCCTCTGTACAGTGTTTCTATACAACAGGCTAATGGAACATTACTTACAGATGGGCATTAGCCCCTCATACCCTCTCCCTCTGTACAGTGTTTCTATACAACAGGCTAATGAAACATTACTTAGAGAAGGGCAATAGCCCCTTATACTCTCTCCATCTGTACAGTGTCTCTCTACAACAGGCTAATGGAACATTACTTAGAGATTGGCATTAGCCTCTTAAACTCTCTCCCTCTGTACAGTATTTCTCTACAACAGGCTAATGGAACATTACTAAGAGAAGGGCATTAGCCCCTTATACTCTCTCCCTATGTACAGTGTTTCTCTACAACAGGCTAATGGAACATTACTTAGAGATTGGCATTAGCCCCTTATACTCTCTCCCTCTGTACATTGTTTATCTACAACAGGCTAATGGAACATTACTTAGAGATTGGCATTAGCCCCTTATACTCTCTCCCTCTGTACAGTGTTTCTCTACAACAGGCTAATGGAACATTACTTAGAGATTGGCATTAGCCTTTTATACTCTCTCCCTCTGTACAGTATTTCTCTACAACAGGCTAATGGAACATTACTTACAGATGGGCATTAGCCTCTTATACCCTCTCCCTCTGTACAGTGTTTCTCTACAACAGGCTAATGGAACATTACTTACAGATGGGCATTAGCCCCTTATACTCTCTCCCTCTGTACAGTGTTTCTCTACAGCAGGCTAATGGAACATTACTTACAGATGGGCATTAGCCCCTTATCCTCTCTCCCTCTGTACAGTGTTTCCCTACAATAGGCTAATGGAACATTACTTAGAGATGGGCATTAGCCCCTTATACTCTCTCCCTCTGTCCAGTGTTTCTATACAACAGGCTAATGGAACATTACTTAGAGATGGGCATTAGCCCCTTATACTCTCTCCCTCTGTACAGTGTTTCTCTACAACAGGCTTATGGAACATTACTTAGAGATGGGCATTAGCCCCTTATACTCTCTCCCTCTGTACAGTGTTTCTCTACAACAGGCTAATGGAACATTACTTAGTGATGGGTATTAGCCTCTTATACCCTCTCCCTCTGTACAGTGTTTCTCTACAACAGGCCAATGGAACATTACTTAGAGATGGGCATTAGCTTCTTATACCCTGTCCCTCTGTACAGTGTTTCTCTACAACAGGCTAATGGAACATTACTTAGAGATGGGCATTAGCCCCTTATACTCTCTCCCTCTGTACAGTGTTTCTCTACAACAGGCTAATGGAACATTACTTACAGATGGGCATTAGCCCCTTCTACTCTCTCCCTCTGTACAGTGTTTCTCTACAACAGGCTTATGGAACATTACTTAGAGATGGGCATTAGCCCCTTATACTCTCTCCCTCTGTACAGTGTTTCTCTACAACAGGCTAATGGAACATTACTTAGAAATGGGCATTAGCCCCTTATACTCTCTCCCTCTGTACAGTGATTCTCTACAACAGGCAAATGGAACATTACTTACAGATGGGCATTAGCCCCTTATACTCTCTCCCTCTGTACAGTGTTTCTCTACAACAGGCTAATGGAACATTACTTAGAGATGGGCATTAGCCCCTTATACTCTCTCCCTCTGTACAGTGTTTCTCTACAACAGGCAAATGGAACATTACTTACAGATGGGCATTAGCCTCGTATACTCTATCCCTCTGTACAGTGTTTCTCTACAACAGGCTAATGGAACATTACTTAGAGATGGGCATTAGCCTCTTATACCATCTCCCTCTGTACAGTGTTTCTCTACAACAGGCAAATGGAACATTACTTAGAGATGGGCATTAGCCCCTTATACTCTCTCCCTCTATACAGTGTTTCTCTACAACAGGCTAATGGAACATTACTTAGAGATCGGCATTAGCCCCTTATACTCTCTCCCTCTGTACAGTGTTTCTATGCAACAGGCTAATGGAACATTACTTAGAGATGGGCATTAGCCCCTTATACTCTCTCCCTCTGTACAGTGTTTCTCTACAACAGGCTAATGGAACATTACTTAGAGATGGGCATTAGCCCCTTATACTCTCTCCCTCTGTACAGTGTTTCTCTACAACAGGCTTATGGAACATTACTTAGAGATGGGCATTAGCCCCTTATACTCTCTCCCTCTGTACAGTATTTCTCTACAACAGGCTAATGGAACATTACTTAGAGATGGGTATTAGCCTCTTATACCCTCTCCCTCTGTACAGTGTTTCTCTACAACAGGCTAATGGAACATTACTTAGAGATGGGCATTAGCTTCTTATACCCTGTCCCTCTGTACAGTGTTTCTCTACAACAGGCTTATGGAACATTACTTAGAGATGGGCAATAGCCCCTTATACTCTCTCCCTCTGTACAGTATTTCTCTACAACAGGCTAATGGAACATTAGTTAGAGATGGGCATGAGCACCTTATACCCTCTCCCTCTGCACAGTGTTTCTCTACAACAGGCTAATGGAACATTACTTGGAGATGGGCATTAGCCCCTCATACCCTCTCCCTCTGTACAGTGTTTCTATACAACAGGCTAATGGAACAATACTTAGAGAAGGGCAATAGCCCCTTATACTCTCTCCATCTGTACAGTGTCTTTCTACAGCAGGCTAATGAAACATTACTTAGAGATTGGCATTAGCCTCTTATACTCTCTCCCTCTGTACAGTATTTCTCTACAACAGGCTAATGGAACATTACTTAGAGATGGGCATTAGCCCCTTATACTCTCTCCCTATGTACAGTGTTTCTCTACAACAGGCTAATGGAACATTACTTAGAGATTGGCATTAGCCCCTTATACTCTCTCCCTCTGTACAGTGTTTCTCTACAACAGGCTAATGGAACATTACTTAGAGATTGGCATTAGCCCCTTATACTCTCTCCCTCTGTACAGTGTTTCTCTACAACAGGCTAATGGAACATTACTTAGAGATTGGCATTAGCCTTTTATACTCTCTCCCTCTGTACAGTATTTCTCTACAACAGGCTAATGGAACATTACTTACAGATGGGCATTAGCCTCTTATACCCTCTCCCTCTGTACAGTGTTTCTCTACAACAGGCTAATGGAACATTATTACAGATGGGCATTAGCCCCTTATACTCTCTCCCTCTGTACAGTGTTTCTCTACAGCAGGCTAATGGAACATGACTTACAGATGGGCATTAGCCCCTTATACTATCTCCCTCTGTACAGTGTTTCCCTACAATAGGCTAATGGAACATTACTTAGAGATGGGCATTAGCCCCTTATACTCTCTCCCTCTGAACAGTGTTTCTATACAACAGGCTAATAGAACATTACTTAGAGATGGGCATTAGCCCCTTATACTCTCTCCCTCTGTCCAGTGTTTCTATACAACAGGCTAATGGAACATTACTTAGAGATGGGCATTAGCCCCTTATACTCTCTCCCTCTGTACAGTGTTTCTCTACAACAGGCTTATGGAACATTACTTAGAGATGGGCATAAGCCCCTTATACTCTCTCCCTCTGTACAGTGTTTCTCTACAACAGGCTAATGGAACATTACTTAGAGATGGGTATTAGCCTCTTATACCCTCTCCCTCTGTACAGTGTTTCTCTACAACAGGCTAATGGAACATTACTTAGAGATGGGCATTAGCTTCTTATACCCTGTCCCTCTGTACAGTGTTTCTCTACAACAGGCTAATGGAACATTACTTAGAGATGGGCATTAGCCCCTTATACTCTCTCCCTCTGTACAGTGTTTCTCTACAACAGGCTAATGGAACATTACTTAGAGATGGGCATTAGCCCCTTATACTCTTTCCCTCTGTACAGTGTTTCTCTACAACAGGCAAATGGAACATTACTTACAGATGGGCATTAGCCCCTTATACTCTCTCCCTCTGTACAGTGTTTCTCTACAACAGGCTAATGGAACATTACTTAGAGATGGGCATTAGCCCCTTATACTCTCTCCCTCTGTACAGTGTTTCTCTACAACAGGCAAATGGAACATTACTTACAGATGGGCATTAGCCTCTTATACTCTCTCCCTCTGTACAGTGTTTCTCTACAACAAGCTAATGGATCATTACTTAGAGATGGGCATTAGCCTCTTATACCCTCTCCCTCTGTACAGTGTTTCTCTACAACAAACAAATGGAACATTACTTAGAGATGGGCATTAGGCCCTTATACTCTCTGCCTCTGTACAGTGTTTCTCTACAACAGGCTAATGGAACATTACTTAGAGATGGGCATTAGCCCCTTATACCTTCTCCCTCTGTACAGTGTTTCTCTACAACAGGCTAATGGAACATTACTTACAGATGGGCATTAGCCCCTTATACTCTCTCCCTCTGTACAGTGTTTCTCTACAACAGGCTAATGGAACATTACTTAGAGATGGGCATTAGCCCCTTATACTCTCTCCCTCTGTACAGTGTTTCTCTACAAAAGGCTAATGGAACATTACTTAGAGATAGGCATTAGCCCCTTATACTCTCTCCCTCTGTACAGTATTTCTCTACAACAGGCTAATGGAACATTACTTAGAGATGGGCATTAGCACCTTATACCCTCTCCCTCTGTACAGTGTTTCTCTACAACAGGCTAATGGAACATTACTTAGAGATGGGCATTAGCACCTTATACTCTCTCCCTCTGTACAGTGTTTCTCTACAACAGGCTAATGGAACATTACTTGGAGATGGGCATTAGCCCCTCATACCCTATCCCTCTGTACAGTGTTTCTATACAACAGGCTAATGAAACATTACTTAGAGAAGGGCAATAGCCCCTTATACTCTCTCCATCTGTACAGTGTCTTTCTACAACAGGCTAATGGAACATTACTTAAAGATTGGCATTAGCCTCTTATACTCTCTCCCTCTGTAGAGTATTTCTCTACAACAGTCTAATGGAACATTACTTAGAGATGGGCATTAGCCGCTTATACTCTCTCCCTATGTAGAGTGTTTCTCTACAACAGGCTAATGGAACATTACTTAGAGATTGGCATTAGCCCCTTATACTCTCTCCCTCTGTACAGTGTTTCTCTACAACAGGCTATTGGAACATTACTTAGAGATTGGCATTAGCCCCTTATACTCTCTCCCTCTCTACAGTGTTTCTCTACAACAGGCTAATGGAACATTACTTAGAGATTGGCATTAGCCCCTTATACTCTCTCCCTCTGTACAGTGTTTCTCTACAACAGGCTAATGGAACATTACTTAGTGATGAGCATTAGCCCCTTATACCCTCTCCCTCTGTACAGTGTTTCTATACAACAGGCTAATGGAACATTACTTAGAGAAGGGCAATAGCCCCTTATACTCTCTCCATCTGTACAGTGTCTTTCTACAACAGGCTAATGGAACATTACTTAGAGATAGGCATTAGCCTCTTATACTCTCTCCCTCTGTACACTATTTCTCTACAACAGGCTAATGGAACATTACTTACAGATGGGCATTAGCCCCTTATACTCTCTCCCTCTGTACAGTGTTTCTCTACAACAGGCTAATGGAACATTACTTAGAGATGGGCATTAGCCTCTTATACCCTCTCCCTCTGTACAGTGTTTCTCTACAACAGGCAAATGGAACATTACTTAGAGATGGGCATTAGCCCCTTATACTCTCTCCCTCTATACAGTGTTTCTCTACAACAGGCTAATGGAACATTACTTAGAGATCGGCATTAGCCCCTTATACTCTCTCCCTCTGTACAGTGTTTCTATACAACAGGCTAATGGAACATTACTTAGAGATGGGCATTAGCCCCTTATACTCTCTCAATCTGTACAGTGTTTCTCTACAACAGGCTAATGGAACATTACTTAGAGATGGGCATTAGCACCTTATACTCTCTCCCTCTGTACAGTGTTTCTCTACAACAGGCTAATGGAACATTACTTGGAGATGGGCATTAGCCCCTCATACCCTATCCCTCTGTACAGTGTTTCTATACAACAGGCTAATGAAACATTACTTAGAGAAGGGCAATAGCCCCTTATACTCTCTCCATCTGTACAGTGTCTTTCTACAACAGGCTAATGGAACATTACTTAGAGATTGGCATTAGCCTCTTATACTCTCTCCCTCTGTAGAGTATTTCTCTACAACAGTCTAATGGAACATTACTTAGAGATGGGCATTAGCCCCTTATACTCTCTCCCTATGTAGAGTGTTTCTCTACAACAGGCTAATGGAACATTACTTAGAGATTGGCATTAGCCCCTTATACTCTCTCCCTCTGTACAGTGTTTCTCTACAACAGGCTATTGGAACATTACTTAGAGATTGGCATTAGCCCCTTATACTCTCTCCCTCTGTACAGTGTTTCTCTACAACAGGCTAATGGAACATTACTTAGAGATTGGCATTAGCCCCTTATACTCTCTCCCTCTGTACAGTGTTTCTCTACAACAGGCTAATGGAACATTACTTAGTGATGAGCATTAGCCCCTTATACCCTCTCCCTCTGTACAGTGTTTCTATACAACAGGCTAATGGAACATTACTTAGAGAAGGGCAATAGCCCCTTATACTCTCTCCATCTGTACAGTGTCTTTCTACAACAGGCTAATGGAACATTACTTAGAGATTGGCATTAGCCTCTTATACTCTCTCCCTCTGTACACTATTTCTCTACAACAGGCTAATGGAACATTACTTACAGATGGGCATTAGCCCCTTATACTCTCTCCCTCTGTACAGTGTTTCTCTACAACAGGCTAATGGAACATTACTTAGAGATGGGCATTAGCCTCTTATACCCTCTCCCTCTGTACAGTGTTTGTCTACAACAGGCAAATGGAACATTACTTAGAGATGGGCATTAGCCCCTTATACTCTCTCCCTCTATACAGTGTTTCTCTACAACAGGCTAATGGAACATTACTTAGAGATCGGCATTAGCCCCTTATACTCTCTCCCTCTGTACAGTGTTTCTATACAACAGGCTAATGGAACATTACTTAGAGATGGGCATTAGCCCCTTATACTCTCTCCCTCTGTACAGTGTTTCTATACAACAGGCTAATGGAACATTACTTAGAGATGGGCATTAGCCCCTCATACCCTCTCACTCTGTACAGTGTTTCTATACAACAGGCTAATGGAACATTACTTAGAGAAGGGCAATAGCCCCTTATACTCTCTCCATCTGTACAGTGTCTCTCTACAACAGGCTAATGGAACATTACTTAGAGATTGGCATTAGCCTCTTAAACTCTCTCCCTCTGTACAGTATTTCTCTACAACAGGCTAATGGAACATTACTAAGAGAAGGGCATTAGCCCCTTATACTCTCTCCCTATGTACAGTGTTTCTCTACAACAGGCTAATGGAACATTACTTAGAGATTGGCATTAGCCCCTTATACTCTCTCCCTCTGTACATTGTTTATCTACAACAGGCTAATGGAACATTACTTAGAGATTGGCATTAGCCCCTTATACTCTCTCCCTCTGTACAGTGTTTCTCTACAACAGGCTAATGGAACATTACTTAGAGATTGGCATTAGCCTTTTATACTCTCTCCCTCTGTACAGTATTTCTCTACAACAGGCTAATGGAACATTACTTACAGATGGGCATTAGCCTCTTATACCCTCTCCCTCTGTACAGTGTTTCTCTACAACAGGCTAATGGAACATTACTTAGAGATTGGCATTAGCCCCTTATACTCTCTCCCTCTGTACAGTGTTTCTCTACAGCAGGCTAATGGAACATTACTTACAGATGGGCATTAGCCCCTTATCCTCTCTCCCTCTGTACAGTGTTTCCCTACAATAGGCTAATGGAACATTACTTAGAGATGGGCATTAGCCCCTTATACTCTCTCCCTCTGTCCAGTGTTTCTATACAACAGGCTAATGGAACATTACTTAGAGATGGGCATTAGCCCCTTATACTCTCTCCCTCTGTACAGTGTTTCTCTACAACAGGCTTATGGAACATTACTTAGAGATGGGCATTAGCCCCTTATACTCTCTCCCTCTGTACAGTGTTTCTCTACAACAGGCTAATGGAACATTACTTAGAGATGGGTATTAGCCTCTTATACCCTCTCCCTCTGTACAGTGTTTCTCTACAACAGGCCAATGGAACATTACTTAGAGATGGGCATTAGCTTCTTATACCCTGTCCCTCTGTACAGTGTTTCTCTACAACAGGCTAATGGAACATTACTTAGAGATGGGCATTAGCCCCTTATACTCTCTCCCTCTGTACAGTGTTTCTCTACAACAGGCTAATGGAACATTACTTACAGATGGGCATTAGCCCCTTCTACTCTCTCCCTCTGTACAGTGTTTCTCTACAACAGGCTTATGGAACATTACTTAGAGATGGGCATTAGCCCCTTATACTCTCTCCCTCTGTACAGTGTTTCTCTACAACAGGCTAATGGAACATTACTTAGAAATGGGCATTAGCCCCTTATACTCTCTCCCTCTGTACAGTGTTTCTCTACAACAGGCAAATGGAACATTACTTACAGATGGGCATTAGCCCCTTATACTCTCTCCCTCTGTACAGTGTTTCTCTACAACAGGCTAATGGAACATTACTTAGAGATGGGCATTAGCCCCTTATACTCTCTCCCTCTGTACAGTGTTTCTCTACAACAGGCAAATGGAACATTACTTACAGATGGGCATTAGCCTCGTATACTCTCTCCCTCTGTACAGTGTTTCTCTACAACAGGCTAATGGAACATTACTTAGAGATGGGCATTAGCCTCTTATACCATCTCCCTCTGTACAGTGTTTCTCTACAACAGGCAAATGGAACATTACTTAGAGATGGGCATTAGCCCCTTATACTCTCTCCCTCTATACAGTGTTTCTCTACAACAGGCTAATGGAACATTACTTAGAGATCGGCATTAGCCCCTTATACTCTCTCCCTCTGTACAGTGTTTCTATGCAACAGGCTAATGGAACATTACTTAGAGATGGGCATTAGCCCCTTATACTCTCTCCCTCTGTACAGTGTTTCTCTACAACAGGCTAATAGAACATTACTTAGAGATGGGCATTAGCCCCTTATACTCTCTCCCTCTGTACAGTGTTTCTCTACAACAGGCTTATGGAACATTACATAGAGATGGGCATTAGCCCCTTATACTCTCTCCCTCTGTACAGTGTTTCTCTACAACAGGCTAATGGAACATTACTTAGAGATGGGTATTAGCCTCTTATACCCTCTCCCTCTGTACAGTGTTTCTCTACAACAGGCTAATGGAACATTACTTAGAGATGGGCATTAGCTTCTTATACCCTGTCCCTCTGTACAGTGTTTCTCTACAACAGGCTTATGGAACATTACTTAGAGATGGGCATTAGCCCCTTATACTCTCTCCCTCTGTACAGTGTTTCTCTACAACAGGCTAATGGAACATTACTTAGAGATTGGCATTAGCCCCTTATACTCTCTCCCTCTGTACAGCGTTTCTCTACAACAGGCTAATGGAACATTACTTAGAGATGGGCATTAGCACCTTATACTCTCTCCCTCTGTACAGTGTTTCTCTACAACAGGCTAATGGAACATTACATAGAGATGGGCATTAGCCCCTTATACTCTCTCCCTCTGTACAGTATTTCTCTACAACAGGCTAATGGAACATTACTTAGAGATGGGCATTAGCACCTTATACCCTCTCCCTCTGCACAGTGTTTCTCTACAACAGGCTAATGGAACATTACTTGGAGATGGGCATTAGCCCCTCATACCCTCTCCCTCTGTACAGTGTTTCTATACAACAGGCTAATGGAACAATACTTAGAGAAGGGCAATAGCCCCTTATACTCTCTCCATCTGTACAGTGTCTTTCTACAGCAGGCTAATGAAACATTACTTAGAGATTGGCATTAGCCTCTTATACTCTCTCCCTCTGTACAGTATTTCTCTACAACAGGCTAATGGAACATTACTTAGAGATGGGCATTAGCCCCTTATACTCTCTCCCTATGTACAGTGTTTCTCTACAACAGGCTAATGGAACATTACTTAGAGATTGGCATTAGCCCCTTATACTCTCTCCCTCTGTACAGGGTTTCTCTACAACAGGCTAATGGAACATTACTTAGAGATTTGCATTAGCCCCTTATACTCTCTCCCTCTGTACAGTGTTTCTCTACAACAGGCTAATGGAACATTACTTAGAGATTGGCATTAGCCTTTTATACTCTCTCCCTCTGTACAGTATTTCTCTACAACAGGCTAATGGAACATTACTTACAGATGGGCATTAGCCTCCTATACCCTCTCCCTCTGTACAGTGTTTCTCTACAACAGGCTAATGGAACATTATTACAGATGGGCATTAGCCCCTTACACTCTCTCCCTCTGTACAGTGTTTCTCTACAGCAGGCTAATGGAACATTACTTACAGATGGGCATTAGCCCCTTATACTATCTCCCTCTGTACAGTGTTTCCCTACAATAGGCTAATGGAACATTACTTAGAGATGGGCATTAGCCCCTTATACTCTCTCCCTCTGAACAGTGTTTCTATACAACAGGCTAATAGAACATTACTTAGAGATGGGCATTAGCCCCTTATACTCTCTCCCTCTGTCCAGTGTTTCTATACAACAGGCTAATGGAACATTACTTAGAGATGGGCATTAGCCCCTTATACTCTCTCCCTCTGTACAGTGTTTCTCTACAACAGGCTTATGGAACATTACTTAGAGATGGGCATAAGCCCCTTATACTCTCTCCCTCTGTACAGTGTTTCTCTACAACAGGCTAATGGAACATTACTTAGAGATGGGTATTAGCCTCTTATACTATCTCCCTCTGTACAGTGTTTCTCTACAACAGGCTAATGGAACATTACTTAGAGATGGGCATTAGCTTCTTATACCCTGTCCCTCTGTACAGTGTTTCTCTACAACAGGCTAATGGAACATTACTTAGAGATGGGCATTAGCCCCTTATACTCTCTCCCTCTGTACAGTGTTTCTCTACAACAGGCTAATGGAACATTACTTAGAGATGGGCATTAGCCCCTTA
The DNA here is from genome assembly GCF_046119375.1 of Phyllobates terribilis. Lineage (NCBI taxonomy): Eukaryota > Metazoa > Chordata > Amphibia > Anura > Dendrobatidae > Phyllobates > Phyllobates terribilis. Next base: position 1,046,510 of record NW_027363111.1, read on the forward strand.
TACTCTTTCCCTCTGTACAGTGTTTCTCTACAACAGGCAAATGGAACATTACTTACAGATGGGCATTAGCCCCTTATACTCTCTCCCTCTGTACAGTGTTTCTCTACAACAGGCTAATGGAACATTACTTAGAGATGGGCATTAGCCCCTTATACTCTCTCCCTCTGTACAGTGTTTCTCTACAACAGGCAAATGGAACATTACTTACAGATGGGCATTAGCCTCTTATACTCTCTCCCTCTGTACAGTGTTTCTCTACAACAAGCTAATGGATCATTACTTAGAGATGGGCATTAGCCTCTTATACCCTCTCCCTCTGTACAGTGTTTCTCTACAACAAGCAAATGGAACATTACTTAGAGATGGGCATTAGCCCCTTATACTCTCAGCCTCTGTACAGTGTTTCTCTACAACAGGCTAATGGAACATTACTTAGAGATGGGCATTAGCCCCTTATACTTTCTCCCTCTGTACAGTGTTTCTCTACAACAGGCTAATGGAACATTACTTACAGATGGGCATTAGCCCCTTATACTCTCTCCCTCTGTACAGTGTTTCTCTACAACAGGCTAATGGAACATTACTTAGAGATGGGCATTAGCCCCTTATACTCTCTCCCTCTGTACAGTGTTTCTCTACAATAGGCTAATGGAACATTACTTAGAGATAGGCATTAGCCCCTTATACTCTCTCCCTCTGTACAGTATTTCTCTACAACAGGCTAATGGAACATTACTTAGAGATGGGCATTAGCACCTTATACCCTCTCCCTCTGTACAGTGTTTCTCTACAACAGGCTAATGGAACATTACTTAGAGATGGGCATTAGCACCTTATACTCTCTCCCTCTGTACAGTGTTTCTCTACAACAGGCTAATGGAACATTACTTGGAGATGGGCATTAGCCCCTCATTCCCTATCCCTCTGTACAGTGTTTCTATACAACAGGCTAATGAAACATTACTTAGAGAAGGGCAATAGCCCCTTATACTCTCTCCATCTGTACAGTGTCTTTCTACAACAGGCTAATGGAACATTACTTAAAGATTGGCATTAGCCTCTTATACTCTCTCCCTCTGTAGAGTATTTCTCTACAACAGTCTAATGGAACATTACTTAGAGATGGGCATTAGCCGCTTATACTCTCTCCCTATGTAGAGTGTTTCTCTACAACAGGCTAATGGAACATTACTTAGAGATTGGCATTAGCCCCTTATACTCTCTCCCTCTGTACAGTGTTTCTCTACAACAGGCTATTGGAACATTACTTAGAGATTGGCATTAGCCCCTTATACTCTCTCCCTCTGTACAGTGTTTCTCTACAACAGGCTAATGGAACATTACTTAGAGATTGGCATTAGCCCCTTATACTCTCTCCCTCTGTACAGTGTTTCTCTACAACAGGCTAATGGAACATTACTTAGTGATGAGCATTAGCCCCTTATACCCTCTCCCTCTGTACAGTGTTTCTATACAACAGGCTAATGGAACATTACTTAGAGAAGGGCAATAGCCCCTTATACTCTCTCCATCTGTACAGTGTCTTTCTACAACAGGCTAATGGAACATTACTTAGAGATTGGCATTAGCCTCTTATACTCTCTCCCTCTGTACACTATTTCTCTACAACAGGCTAATGGAACATTACTTACAGATGGGCATTAGCCCCTTATACTCTCTCCCTCTGTACAGTGTTTCTCTACAACAGGCTAATGGAACATTACTTAGAGATGGGCATTAGCCTCTTATACCCTCTCCCTCTGTACAGTGTTTCTCTACAACAGGCAAATGGAACATTACTTAGAGATGGGCATTAGCACCTTATACTCTCTCCCTCTATACAGTGTTTCTCTACAACAGGCTAATGGAACATTACTTAGAGATCGGCATTAGCCCCTTATACTCTCTCTCTCTGTACAGTGTTTCTATACAACAGGCTAATGGAACATTACTTAGAGATGGGCATTAGCCCCTTATACTCTCTCAATCTGTACAGTGTTTCTCTACAACAGGCTAATGGAACATTACTTAGAGATGGGCATTAGCACCTTATACTCTCTCCCTCTGTACAGTGTTTCTCTACAACAGGCTAATGAAACATTACTTAGAGAAGGCCAATAGCCCCTTATACTCTCTCCATCTGTACAGTGTCTTTCTACAACAGGCTAATGGAACATTACTTAGAGATGGGCATTAGCACCTTATACCCTCTCCCTCTGTACAGTGTTTCTCTACAACAGGCTAATGGAACATTACTTGGAGATGTTCATTAGCCCCTCATACCCTATCCCTCTGTACAGTGTTTCTATACAACAGGCTAATGAAACATTACTTAGAGAAGGGCAATAGCCCCTTATACTCTCTCCATCTGTACAGTGTCTTTCTACAACAGGCTAATGGAACATTACTTAGAGATTGGCATTAGCCTCTTATACTCTCTCCCTCTGTAGAGTATTTCTCTACAACAGTCTAATGGAACATTACTTAGAGATGGGCATTAGCCCCTTATACTCTCTCCCTATGTAGAGTGTTTCTCTACAACAGGCTAATGGAACATTACTTAGAGATTGGCATTAGCCCCTTATACTCTCTCCCTCTGTACAGTGTTTCTCTACAACAGGCTATTGGAACATTACTTAGAGATTGGCATTAGCCCCTTATACTCTTTCCCTCTGTACAGTGTTTCTCTACAACAGGCTAATGGAACATTACTTACAGATTGGCATTAGCCCCTTATACTCTCTCCCTCTGTACAGTGTTTCTCTACAACAGGCTAATGGAACATTACTTAGTGATGAGCATTAGCCCCTTATACCCTCTCCCTCTGTACAGTGTTTCTATACAACAGGCTAATGGAACATTACTTAGAGAAGGGCAATAGCCCCTTATACTCTCTCCATCTGTACAGTGTCTTTCTACAACAGGCTAATGGAACATTACTTAGAGATTGGCATTAGCCTCTTATACTCTCTCCCTCTGTACACTATTTCTCTACAACAGGCTAATGGAACATTACTTACAGATGGGCATTAGCCCCTTATACTCTCTCCCTCTGTACAGTGTTTCTCTACAACAGGCTAATGGAACATTACTTAGAGATGGGCATTAGCCTCTTATACCCTCTCCCTCTGTACAGTGTTTGTCTACAACAGGCAAATGGAACATTACTTAGAGATGGGCATTAGCCCCTTATACTCTCTCCCTCTATACAGTGTTTCTCTACAACAGGCTAATGGAACATTACTTAGAGATCGGCATTAGCCCCTTATACTCTCTCCCTCTGTACAGTGTTTCTATACAACAGGCTAATGGAACATTACTTAGAGATGGGCATTAGCCCCTTATACTCTCTCCCTCTGTACAGTGTTTCTCTACAACAGGCTAATGGAACATTACTTAGAGATGGGCATTAGCCCCTTATACTCTCTCCCTCTGTACAGTGTTTCTCTACAACAGACTTATGGAACATTACTTAGAGATGGGCATTAGCCCCTTATACTCTCTCCCTCTGTAGAGTGTTTCTCTACAACAGGCTAATGGAACATTACTTAGAGATGGGTATTAGCCTCTTATACCCTCTCCCTCTGTACAGTGTTTCTCTACAACAGGCTAATGGAACATTACTTAGAGATGGGCATTAGCTTCTTATACCCTGTCCCTCTGTACAGTGTTTCTCTACAACAGGCTTATGGAACATTACTTAGAGATGGGCATTAGCCCCTTATACTCTCTCCCTCTGTACAGTGTTTCTCTACAACAGGCTAATGGAACATTACTTAGAGATTGGCATTAGCCCCTTATACTCTCTCCCTCTGTACAGTGTTTCTCTACAACAGGCTAATGGAACATTACTTAGAGATTGGCATTAGCCCCTTATACTCTCTCCCTCTGTACAGCGTTTCTCTACAACAGGCTAATGGAACATTACTTAGAGATGGGCATTAGCACCTTATACTCTCTCCCTCTGTACAGTGTTTCTCTACAACAGGCTAATGGAATATTACATAAAGATGGGCATTAGCCCCTTATACTCTTTCCCTCTGTACAGTATTTCTCTACAATAGGCTAATGGAACATTACTTAGAGATGGGCATTAGCACCTTATACCCTCTCCCTCTGTACAGTGTTTCTCTAAAACAGGCTAATGGAACATTACTTGGAGGTGGGCATTAGCCCCTCATACCCTCTCCCTCTGTACAGTGTTTCTATACAACAGGCTAATGGAACATTACTTAGAGAAGGGCAATAGCCCCTTATACTCTCTCCATCTGTACAGTGTCTCTCTACAACAGGCTAATGGAACATTACTTAGAGATTGGCATTAGCCTCTTAAACTCTCTCCCTCTGTACAGTATTTCTCTACAACAGGCTAATGGAACATTACTAAGAGAAGGGCATTAGCCCCTTATACTCTCTCCCTATGTACAGTGTTTCTCTACAACAGGCTAATGGAACATTACTTAGAGATTGGCATTAGCCCCTTATACTCTCTCCCTCTGTACATTGTTTATCTACAACAGGCTAATGGAACATTACTTAGAGATTGGCATTAGCCCCTTATACTCTCTCCCTCTGTACAGTGTTTCTCTACAACAGGCTAATGGAACATTACTTAGACATTGGCATTAGCCTTTTATACTCTCTCCCTCTGTACAGTATTTCTCTACAACAGGCTAATGGAACATTACTTACAGATGGGCATTAGCCTCTTATACCCTCTCCCTCTGTACAGTGTTTCTCTACAACAGGCTAATGGAACATTACTTACAGATGGGCATTAGCCCCTTATACTCTCTCCCTCTGTACAGTGTTTCTCTACAGCAGGCTAATGGAACATTACTTACAGATGGGCATTAGCCCCTTATACTCTCTCCCTCTGTACAGTGTTTCCCTACAATAGGCTAATGGAACATTACTTAGAGATGGGCATTAGCCCCTTATACTCTCTCCCTCTGTCCAGTGTTTCTATACAACAGGCTAATGGAACATTACTTAGAGATGGGCATTAGCCCCTTATACTCTCTCCCTCTGTACAGTGTTTCTCTACAACAGGCTAATGGAACATTACTTAGAGATTGGCATTAGCCTTTTATACTCTCTCCCTCTGTACAGTATTTCTCTACAACAGGCTAATGGAACATTACTTACAGATGGGCATTAGCCTCTTATACCCTCTCCCTCTGTACAGTGTTTCTCTACAACAGGCTAATGGAACATTATTACAGATGGGCATTAGCCCCTTATACTCTCTCCCTCTGTACAGTGTTTCTCTACAGCAGGCTAATGGAACATTACTTACAGATGGGCATTAGCCCCTTATACTATCTCCCTCTGTACAGTGTTTCCCTACAATAGGCTAATGGAACATTACTTAGAGATGGGCATTAGCCCCTTATACTCTCTCCCTCTGAACAGTGTTTCTATACAACAGGCTAATAGAACATTACTTAGAGATGGGCATTAGCCCCTTATACTCTCTCCCTCTGTCCAGTGTTTCTATACAACAGGCTAATGGAACATTACTTAGAGATGGGCATTAGCCCCTTATACTCTCTCCCTCTGTACAGTGTTTCTCTACAACAGGCTTATGGAACATTACTTAGAGATGGGCATAAGCCCCTTATACTCTCTCCCTCTGTACAGTGTTTCTCTACAACAGGCTAATGGAACATTACTTAGAGATGGGTATTAGCCTCTTATACCCTCTCCCTCTGTACAGTGTTTCTCTACAACAGGCTAATGGAACATTACTTAGAGATGGGCATTAGCTTCTTATACCCTGTCCCTCTGTACAGTGTTTCTCTACAACAGGCTAATGGAACATTACTTAGAGATGGGCATTAGCCCCTTATACTCTCTCCCTCTGTACAGTGTTTCTCTACAACAGGCTAATGGAACATTACTTAGAGATGGGCATTAGCCCCTTATACTCTTTCCCTCTGTACAGTGTTTCTCTACAACAGGCAAATGGAACATTACTTACAGATGGGCATTAGCCCCTCATATTCTCTCCCTCTGTACAGTGTTTCTCTACAACAGGCTAATGGAACATTACTTAGAGATGGGCATTAGCCCCTTATACTCTCTCCCTCTGTACAGTGTTTCTCTACAACAGGCAAATGGAACATTACTTACAGATGGGCATTAGCCTCTTATACTCTCTCCCTCTGTACAGTGTTTCTCTACAACAAGCTAATGGATCATTACTTAGAGATGGGCATTAGCCTCTTATACCCTCTCCCTCTGTACAGTGTTTCTCTACAACAAGCAAATGGAACATTACTTAGAGATGGGCATTAGCCCCTTATACTCTCTGCCTCTGTACAGTGTTTCTCTACAACAGGCTAATGGAACATTACTTAGAGATGGGCATTAGCCCCTTATACCTTCTCCCTCTGTACAGTGTTTCTCTACAACAGGCTAATGGAACATTACTTACAGAAGGGCATTAGCCCCTTATACTCTCTCCCTCTGTACAGTGTTTCTCTACAACAGGCTAATGGAACATTACTTAGAGATGGGCATTAGCCCCTTATACTCTCTCCCTCTGTACAGTGTTTCTCTACAATAGGCTAATGGAACATTACTTAGAGATAGGCATTAGCCCCTTATACTCTCTCCCTCTGTACAGTATTTCTCTACAACAGGCTAATGGAACATTACTTAGAGATGGGCATTAGCACCTTATACCCTCTCCCTCTGTACAGTGTTTCTCTACAACAGGCTAATGGAACATTACTTAGAGATGGGCATTAGCACCTTATACTCTCTCCCTCTGTACAGTGTTTCTCTACAACAGGCTAATGGAACATTACTTGGAGATGGGCATTAGCCCCTCATACCCTATCCCTCTGTACAGTGTTTCTATACAACAGGCTAATGAAACATTACTTAGAGAAGGGCAATAGCCCCTTATACTCTCTCCATCTGTACAGTGTCTTTCTACAACAGGCTAATGGAACATTACTTAAAGATTGGCATTAGCCTCTTATACTCTCTCCCTCTGTAGAGTATTTCTCTACAACAGTCTAATGGAACATTACTTAGAGATGGGCATTAGCCGCTTATACTCTCTCCCTATGTAGAGTGTTTCTCTACAACAGGCTAATGGAACATTACTTAGAGATTGGCATTAGCCCCTTATACTCTCTCCCTCTGTACAGTGTTTCTCTACAACAGGCTATTGGAACATTACTTAGAGATTGGCATTAGCCCCTTATACTCTCTCCCTCTGTACAGTGTTTCTCTACAACAGGCTAATGGAACATTACTTAGAGATTGGCATTAGCCCCTTATACTCTCTCCCTCTGTACAGTGTTTCTCTACAACAGGCTAATGGAAAATTACTTAGTGATGAGCATTAGCCCCTTATACCCTCTCCCTCTGTACAGTGTTTCTATACAACAGGCTAATGGAACATTACTTAGAGAAGGGCAATAGCCCCTTATACTCTCTCCATCTGTACAGTGTCTTTCTACAACAGGCTAATGGAACATTACTTAGAGATTGGCATTAGCCTCTTATACTCTCTCCCTCTGTACACTATTTCTCTACAACAGGCTAATGGAACATTACTTACAGATGGGCATTAGCCCCTTATACTCTCTCCCTCTGTACAGTGTTTCTCTACAACAGGCTAATGGAACATTACTTAGAGATGGGCATTAGCCTCTTATACCCTCTCCCTCTGTACAGTGTTTCTCTACAACAGGCAAATGGAACATTACTTAGAGATGGGCATTAGCACCTTATACTCTCTCCCTCTATACAGTGTTTCTCTACAACAGGCTAATGGAACATTACTTAGAGATCGGCATTAGCCCCTTATACTCTCTCTCTCTGTACAGTGTTTCTATACAACAGGCTAATGGAACATTACTTAGAGATGGGCATTAGCCCCTTATACTCTCTCAATCTGTACAGTGTTTCTCTACAACAGGCTAATGGAACATTACTTAGAGATGGGCATTAGCACCGTATACTCTCTCCCTCTGTACAGTGTTTCTCTACAACAGGCTAATGAAACATTACTTAGAGAAGGCCAATAGCCCCTTATACTCTCTCCATCTGTACAGTGTCTTTCTACAACAGGCTAATGGAACATTACTTAGAGATGGGCATTAGCACCTTATACCCTCTCCCTCTGTACAGTGTTTCTCTACAACAGGCTAATGGAACATTACTTGGAGATGGGCATTAGCCCCTCATACCCTATCCCTCTGTACAGTGTTTCTATACAACAGGCTAATGAAACATTACTTAGAGAAGGGCAATAGCCCCTTATACTCTCTCCATCTGTACAGTGTCTTTCTACAACAGGCTAATGGAACATTACTTAGAGATTGGCATTAGCCTCTTATACTCTCTCCCTCTGTAGAGTATTTCTCTACAACAGTCTAATGGAACATTACTTAGAGATGGGCATTAGCCCCTTATACTCTCTCCCTATGTAGAGTGTTTCTCTACAACAGGCTAATGGAACATTACTTAGAGATTGGCATTAGCCCCTTATACTCTCTCCCTCTGTACAGTGTTTCTCTACAACAAGCTATTGGAACATTACTTAGAGATTGGGATTAGCCCCTTATACTCTCTCCCTCTGTACAGTGTTTCTCTACAACAGGCTAATGGAACATTACTTAGAGATTGGCATTAGCCCCTTATACTCTCTCCCTCTGTACAGTGTTTCTCTACAACAGGCTAATGGAACATTACTTAGTGATGAGCATTAGCCCCTTATACCCTCTCCCTCTGTACAGTGTTTCTATACAACAGGCTAATGGAACATTACTTAGAGAAGGGCAATAGCCCCTTATACTCTCTCCATCTGTACAGTGTCTTTCTACAACAGGCTAATGGAACATTACTTAGAGATTGGCATTAGCCTCTTATACTCTCTCCCTCTGTACACTATTTCTCTACAACAGGCTAATGGAACATTACTTACAGATGGGCATTAGCCCCTTATACTCTCTCCCTCTGTACAGTGTTTCTCTACAACAGGCTAATGGAACATTACTTAGAGATGGGCATTAGCCTCTTATACCCTCTCCCTCTGTACAGTGTTTGTCTACAACAGGCAAATGGAACATTACTTAGAGATGGGCATTAGCCCCTTATACTCTCTCCCTCTATACAGTGTTTCTCTACAACAGGCTAATGGAACATTACTTAGAGATCGGCATTAGCCCCTTATACTCTCTCCCTCTGTACAGTGTTTCTATACAACAGGCTAATGGAACATTACTTAGAGATGGGCATTAGCCCCTTATACTCTCTCCCTCTGTACAGTGTTTCTCTACAACAGGCTAATGGAACATTACTTAGAGATGGGCATTAGCCCCTTATACTCTCTCCCTCTGTAGAGTGTTTCTCTACAACAGGCTAATGGAACATTACTTAGAGATGGGTATTAGCCTCTTATACCCTCTCCCTCTGTACAGTGTTTCTCTACAACAGGCTAATGGAACATTACTTAGAGATGGGCATTAGCTTCTTATACCCTGTCCCTCTGTACAGTGTTTCTCTACAACAGGCTTATGGAACATTACTTAGAGATGGGCATTAGCCCCTTATACTCTCTCCCTCTGTACAGTGTTTCTCTACAACAGGCTAATGGAACATTACTTAGAGATTGGCATTTGCCCCTTATACTCTCTCCCTCTGTACAGTGTTTCTCTACAACAGGCTAATGGAACATTACTTAGAGATTGGCATTAGCCCCTTATACTCTCTCCCTCTGTACAGCGTTTCTCTACAACATTCTAATGGAACATTACTTAGAGATGGGCATTAGCACCTTATACTCTCTCCCTCTGTATAGTGTTTCTCTACAACAGGCTAATGGAATATTACATAAAGATGGGCATTAGCCCCTTATACTCTTTCCCTCTGTACAGTATTTCTCTACAATAGGCTAATGGAACATTACTTAGAGATGGGCATTAGCACCTTATACCCTCTCCCTCTGTACAGTGTTTCTCTAAAACAGGCTAATGGAACATTACTTGGAGATGGGCATTAGCCCCTCATACCCTCTCCCTCTGTACAGTGTTTCTATACAACAGGCTAATGGAACATTACTTAGAGAAGGGCAATAGCCCCTTATACTCTCTCCATCTGTACAGTGTCTCTCTACAACAGGCTAATGGAACATTACTTAGAGATTGGCATTAGCCTCTTAAACTCTCTCCCTCTGTACAGTATTTCTCTACAACAGGGTAATGGAACATTACTAAGAGAAGGGCATTAGCCCCTTATACTCTCTCCCTATGTACAGTGTTTCTCTACAACAGGCTAATGGAACATTACTTAGAGATTGGCATTAGCCCCTTATACTCTCTCCCTCTGTACATTGTTTATCTACAACAGGCTAATGGAACATTACTTAGAGATTGGCATTAGCCCCTTATACTCTCTCCCTCTGTACAGTGTTTCTCTACAACAGGCTAATGGAACATTACTTAGAGATTGGCATTAGCCTTTTATACTCTCTCCCTCTGTACAGTATTTCTCTACAACAGGCTAATGGAACATTACTTACAGATGGGCATTAGCCTCTTATACCCTCTCCCTCTGTACAGTGTTTCTCTACAACAGGCTAATGGAACATTACTTACAGATGGGCATTAGCCCCTTATACTCTCTCCCTCTGTACAGTGTTTCTCTACAGCAGGCTAATGGAACATTACTTACAGATTGGCATTAGCCCCTTATACTCTCTCCCTCTGTACAGTGTTTCCCTACAATAGGCTAATGGAACATTACTTAGAGATGGGCATTAGCCCCTTATACTCTCTCCCTCTGTACAGTGTTTCTCTACAACAGGCTAATGGAACATTACTTAGAGATGGGCATTAGCCTCTTATACCCTCTCCCTCTGTACAGTGTTTGTCTACAACAGGCAAATGGAACATTACTTAGAGATGGGCATTAGCCCCTTATACTCTCTCCCTCTATACAGTGTTTCTCTACAACAGGCTAATGGAACATTACTTAGAGATCGGCATTAGCCCCTTATACTCTCTCCCTCTGTACAGTGTTTCTATACAACAGGCTAATGGAACATTACTTAGAGATGGGCATTAGCCCCTTATACTCTCTCCCTCTGTACAGTGTTTCTCTACAACAGGCTAATGGAACATTACTTAGAGATGGGCATTAGCCCCTTATACTCTCTCCCTCTGTAGAGTGTTTCTCTACAACAGGCTAATGGAACATTACTTAGAGATGGGTATTAGCCTCTTATACCCTCTCCCTCTGTACAGTGTTTCTCTACAACAGGCTAATGGAACATTACTTAGAGATGGGCATTAGCTTCTTATACCCTGTCCCTCTGTACAGTGTTTCTCTACAACAGGCTTATGGAACATTACTTAGAGATGGGCATTAGCCCCTTATACTCTCTCCCTCTGTACAGTGTTTCTCTACAACAGGCTAATGGAACATTACTTAGAGATTGGCATTTGCCCCTTATACTCTCTCCCTCTGTACAGTGTTTCTCTACAACAGGCTAATGGAACATTACTTAGAGATTGGCATTAGCCCCTTATACTCTCTCCCTCTGTACAGCGTTTCTCTACAACATTCTAATGGAACATTACTTAGAGATGGGCATTAGCACCTTATACTCTCTCCCTCTGTATAGTGTTTCTCTACAACAGGCTAATGGAATATTACATAAAGATGGGCATTAGCCCCTTATACTCTTTCCCTCTGTACAGTATTTCTCTACAATAGGCTAATGGAACATTACTTAGAGATGGGCATTAGCACCTTATACCCTCTCCCTCTGTACAGTGTTTCTCTAAAACAGGCTAATGGAACATTACTTGGAGATGGGCATTAGCCCCTCATACCCTCTCCCTCTGTACAGTGTTTCTATACAACAGGCTAATGGAACATTACTTAGAGAAGGGCAATAGCCCCTTATACTCTCTCCATCTGTACAGTGTCTCTCTACAACAGGCTAATGGAACATTACTTAGAGATTGGCATTAGCCTCTTAAACTCTCTCCCTCTGTACAGTATTTCTCTACAACAGGGTAATGGAACATTACTAAGAGAAGGGCATTAGCCCCTTATACTCTCTCCCTATGTACAGTGTTTCTCTACAACAGGCTAATGGAACATTACTTAGAGATTGGCATTAGCCCCTTATACTCTCTCCCTCTGTACATTGTTTATCTACAACAGGCTAATGGAACATTACTTAGAGATTGGCATTAGCCCCTTATACTCTCTCCCTCTGTACAGTGTTTCTCTACAACAGGCTAATGGAACATTACTTAGAGATTGGCATTAGCCTTTTATACTCTCTCCCTCTGTACAGTATTTCTCTACAACAGGCTAATGGAACATTACTTACAGATGGGCATTAGCCTCTTATACCCTCTCCCTCTGTACAGTGTTTCTCTACAACAGGCTAATGGAACATTACTTACAGATGGGCATTAGCCCCTTATACTCTCTCCCTCTGTACAGTGTTTCTCTACAGCAGGCTAATGGAACATTACTTACAGATTGGCATTAGCCCCTTATACTCTCTCCCTCTGTACAGTGTTTCCCTACAATAGGCTAATGGAACATTACTTAGAGATGGGCATTAGCCCCTTATACTCTCTCCCTCTGTCCAGTGTTTCTATACAACAGGCTAATGGAACATTACTTAGAGATGGGCATTAGCCCCTTATACTCTCTCCCTCTGTACAGTGTTTCTCTACAACAGGCTTATGGAACATTACTTAGAGATGGGCATTAGCCCCTTATACTCTCTCCCTCTGTACAGTGTTTCTCTACAACAGGCTAATGGAACATTACTTAGAGATGGGTATTAGCCTCTTATACCCTCTCCCTCTGTACAGTTTTTCTCTACAACAGGCCAATGGAACATTACTTAGAGATGGGCATTAGCTTCTTATACCCTGTCCCTCTGTACAGTGTTTCTCTACAACAGGCTAATGGAACATTACTTAGAGATGGGCATTAGCCCCTTATACTCTCTCCCTCTGTACAGTGTTTCTCTACAACAGGCTAATGGAACATTACTTAGAGATGGGCATTAGCCCCTTATACTCTCTCCCTCTGTACAGTGTTTCTCTACAACAGGCAAATGGAACATTACTTACAGATGGGCATTAGCCTCTTATACTCTCTCCCTCTGTACAGTGTTTCTCTACAACAGGCTAATGGAACATTACTTAGAGATGGGCATTAGCCTCTTATACCATCTCCCTCTGTACAGTGTTTCTCTACAACAGGCAAATGGAACATTACTTAGAGATGGGCATTAGCCCCTTATACTCTCTCCCTCTATACAGTGTTTCTCTACAACAGGCTAATGGAACATTACTTAGAGATCGGCATTAGCCCCTTATACTCTCTCCCTCTGTACAGTGTTTCTATGCAACAGGCTAATGGAACATTACTTAGAGATGGGCATTAGCCCCTTATACTCTCTCCCTCTGTACAGTGTTTCTCTACAACAGGCTAATGGAACATTACTTAGAGATGGGCATTAGCCCCTTATACTCTCTCCCTCTGTACAGTGTTTCTCTACAACAGGCTTATGGAACATTACTTAGAGATGGGCATTAGCCCCTTATACTCTCTCCCTCTGTACAGTGTTTCTCTACAACAGGCTAATGGAACATTACTTAGAGATGGGTATTAGCCTCTTATACCCTCTCCCTCTGTACAGTGTTTCTCTACAACAGGCTAATGGAACATTACTTAGAGATGGGCATTAGCTTCTTATACCCTGTCCCTCTGTACAGTGTTTCTCTACAACAGGCTTATGGAACATTACTTAGAGATGGGCATTAGCCCCTTATACTCTCTCCCTCTGTACAGTGTTTCTCTACAACAGGCTAATGGAACATTACTTAGAGATTGGCATTAGCCCCTTATACTCTCTCCCTCTGTACAGCGTTTCTCTACAACAGGCTAATGGAACATTACTTAGAGATGGGCATTAGCACCTTATACTCTCTCCCTCTGTACAGTGTTTCTCTACAACAGGCTAATGGAACATTACATAGAGATGGGCATTAGCCCCTTATACTCTCTCCCTCTGTACAGTATTTCTCTACAACAGGCTAATGGAACATTACTTAGAGATGGGCATTAGCACTTTATACCCTCTCCCTCTGCACAGTGTTTCTCTACAACAGGCTAATGGAACATTACTTGGAGATGGGCATTAGCCCCTCATACCCTCTCCCTCTGTACAGTGTTTCTATACAACAGGCTAATGGAACAATACTTAGAGAAGGGCAATAGCCCCTTATACTCTCTCCATCTGTACAGTGTCTTTCTACAGCAGGCTAATGAAACATTACTTAGAGATTGGCATTAGCCTCTTATACTCTCTCCCTCTGTACAGTATTTCTCTACAACAGGCTAATGGAACATTACTTAGAGATGGGCATTAGCCCCTTATACTCTCTCCCTATGTACAGTGTTTCTCTACAACAGGCTAATGGAACATTACTTAGAGATTGGCATTAGCCCCTTATACTCTCTCCCTCTGTACAGTGTTTCTCTACAACAGGCTAATGGAACATTACTTAGAGATTGGCATTAGCCCCTTATACTCTCTCCCTCTGTACAGTGTTTCTCTACAACAGGCTAATGGAACATTACTTAGAGATTGGCATTAGCCTTTTATACTCTCTCCCTCTGTACAGTATTTCTCTACAACAGGCTAATGGAACATTACTTACAGATGGGCATTAGCCTCTTATACCCTCTCCCTCTGTACAGTGTTTCTCTACAACAGGCTAATGAAACATTATTACAGATGGGCATTAGCCCCTTATACTCTCTCCCTCTGTACAGTGTTTCTCTACAGCAGGCTAATGGAACATTACTTACAGATGGGCATTAGCCCCTTATACTATCTCCCTCTGTACAGTGTTTCCCTACAATAGGCTAATGGAACATTACTTAGAGATGGGCATTAGCCCCTTATACTCTCTCCCTCTGAACAGTGTTTCTATACAACAGGCTAATAGAACATTACTTAGAGATGGGCATTAGCCCCTTATACTCTCTCCCTCTGTCCAGTGTTTCTATACAACAGGCTAATGGAACATTACTTAGAGATGGGCATTAGCCCCTTATACTCTCTCCCTCTGTACAGTGTTTCTCTACAACAGGCTTATGGAACATTACTTAGAGATGGGCATAAGCCCCTTATACTCTCTCCCTCTGTACAGTGTTTCTCTACAACAGGCTAATGGAACATTACTTAGAGATGGGTATTAGCCTCTTATACCCTCTCCCTCTGTACAGTGTTTCTCTACAACAGGCTAATGGAACATTACTTAGAGATGGGCATTAGCTTCTTATACCCTGTCCCTCTGTACAGTGTTTCTCTACAACAGGCTAATGGAACATTACTTAGAGATGGGCATTAGCCCCTTATACTCTCTCCCTCTGTACAGTGTTTCTCTACAACAGGCTAATGGAACATTACTTAGAGATGGGCATTAGCCCCTTATACTCTTTCCCTCTGTACAGTGTTTCTCTACAACAGGCAAATGGAACATTACTTACAGATGGGCATTAGCCCCTTATACTCTCTCCCTCTGTACACTGTTTCTCTACAACAGGCTAATGGAACATTACTTAGAGATGGGCATTAGCCCCTTATACTCTCTCCCTCTGTACAGTGTTTCTCTACAACAGGCAAATGGAACATTACTTACAGATGGGCATTAGCCTCTTATACTCTCTCCCACTGTACAGTGTTTCTCTACAACAAGCTAATGGATCATTACTTAGAGATGGGCATTAGCCTCTTATACCCTCTCCCTCTGTACAGTGTTTCTCTACAACACGCAAATGGAACATTACTTAGAGATGGGCATTAGCCCCTTATACTCTCTCCCTCTATACAGTGTTTCTCTATAACAGGCTAATGGAACATTACTTAGAGATCGGCATTAGCCCCTTATACTCTCTCCCTCTGTACAGTGTTTCTATACAACAGGCTAATGGAACATTACTTAGAGATGGGCATTAGCCCCTTATACTCTCTCCCTCTGTACAGTGTTTCTCTACAACAGGCTAATGGAACATTACTTAGAGATGGGCATTAGCCCCTTATACTCTCTCCCTCTGTACAGTGTTTCTCTACAACAGGCTTATGGAACATTACTTAGAGATGGGCATTAGCCCCTTATACTCTCTCCCTCTGTACAGTGTTTCTCTACAACAGGCTAATGGAACATTACTTAGAGATGGGTATTAGCCTCTTATACCCTCTCCCTCTGTACTGTGTTTCTCTACAACAGGCTAATGGAACATTACTTAGAGATGGGCATTAGCTTCTTATACCCTGTCCCTCTGTACAGTGTTTCTCTACAACAGGCTTATGGAACATTACTTAGAGATGGGCATTAGCCCCTTATACTCTCTCCCTCTGTACAGTGTTTCTCTACAACAGTCTAATGGAACATTACTTAGAGTTTGGCATTAACCCCTTATACTCTCTCCCTCTGTACAGTGTTTCTCTACAACAGGCTAATGGAACATTACTTAGAGATTGGCATTAGCCCCTTATACTCTCTCCCTCTGAACAGCGTTTCTCTACAACAGGCTAATGGAACATTACTTAGAGATGGGCATTAGCACCTTATACTCTCTCCCTCTGTACAGTGTTTCTCTACAACAGGCTAATGGAACATTACATAGAGATGGGCATTAGCCCCTTATACTCTCTCCCTCTGTACAGTATTTCTCTACAACAGGCTAATGGAACATTACTTAGAGATTGGCATTAGCCCCTTATACTCTCTCCCTCTGAACAGCGTTTCTCTACAACAGGCTAATGGAACATTACTTAGAGATGGGCATTAGCACCTTATACTCTCTCCCTCTGTACAGTGTTTCTCTACAACAGGCTAATGGAACATTACATAGAGATGGGCATTAGCCCCTTATACTCTCTCCCTCTGTACAGTATTTCTCTACAACAGGCTAATGGAACATTACTTAGAGATGGGCATTAGCACCTTATACCCTCTCCCTCTCTACAGTGTTTCTCTACAACAGGCTAATGGAACATTACTTGGAGATGGGCATTAGCCCCTCTTACCCTCTCCCTCTGTATAGTCTTTCTATACAACAGGCTAATGGAACATTACTTAGAGAAGGGCAATAGCCCCTTATACTCTCTCCATCTGTACAGTGTCTTTCTACAACAGGCTAATGGAACATTACTTAGAGATTGGCATTAGCCTCTTATACTCTCTCCCTCTGTACAGTATTTCTCTACAACAGGCTAATGGAACATTACTTAGAGATGGGCATTAGCCCCTTATACTCTCTCCCTATGTACAGTGTTTCTCTACAACAGGCTAATTGAACATTACTTAGAGATTGGCATTAGCCCCTTATACTCTTTCCCTCTGTACAGTGTTTCTCTACAACAGGCTAATGGAACATTACTTAGAGATTGGCATTAGCCCCTTATACTCTCTCCCTCTGTACAGTGTTTCTCTACAACAGGCTAATGGAACATTACTTAGAGACTGGCATTAGCCTTATATACTCTCTCCCTCTGTACAGTATTTCTCTACAACAGGCTAATGGAACATTACTTACAGATGGGCATTAGCCTCTTATACCCTCTCCCTCTGTACAGTGTTTCTCTACAACAGGCTAATGGAACATTACTTACAGATGGGTATTAGCCCCTTATACTCTCTCCCTCTGTACAGTGTTTCCCTACAATAGGCTAATGGAACATTACTTAGAGATGGGCATTAGCCCCTTATACTCTCTCCCTCTGAACAGTGTTTCTATACAACATGCTAATAGAACATTACTTAGACATTGGCATTAGCCCCTTATACTCTCTCCCTCTGTCCAGTGTTTCTCTACAACAGGCTAATGGAACATTACTTAGAGATGGGCATTAACCTCTTATACTCTCTCCCTCTGTACAGTGTATCTCTACAACAGGCTAATGGAACATTACTTAGAGATGGGCATTAGCCCCTTATACTCTCTCCCTCTGTACAGTGTTTCTCTACAACAGGCTAATGGAACATTACTTAGAGATGGGCATTAGCCCCTTATACCCTCTCCCTCTGTACAGTATTTCTCTACAACAGGCTAATGGATCATTACTTAGAGATGGGCATTAGCCCCTTATACTCTCTCCCTCTGAACAGTGTTTCTATACAACAGGCTAATGGAACATTACTTACAGATGGGCATTAGCCCCTTATACTCTCTCCCTCTGTACAGTGTTTCTCTACAACAGGCTAATGGAACATTACTTAGAGATGGGCATTAGCCCCTTATACTCTCTCCCTCTGTACAGTGTTTCTCTACAACAGGCTAAAGGAACATTACTTAGAGAAGGGCAATAGCCCCTTATACTCTCTCCATCTGTACAGTGTCTTTCTACAACAGGCTAATGGAACATTACTTAGAGATGGGCATTAGCCCCTTATACTCTCTCCCTCTGTACAGTGTTTCTCTACAACAGGCTAATGGAACATTACTTAGAGATGAGCATTAGCTCCTTATACTCTCTCCCTCAGTACAGTGTTTCTCTACAACAGGCTAATGGAACATTACTTAGAGATAGGCATTAGCCCCTTATACTCTCTCCCTCTGTACAGTGTTTCTCTACAACAGGCTTATGGAACATTACTTAGAGATGGGCATTAGCCCCTTATACTCTCTCCCTCTGTACAGTGTTTCTCTACAACAGGCTAATGGAACATTACTTAGAGATGAGCATTAGCTCCTTATACTCTCTCCCTCAGTACAGTGTTTCTCTACAACAGGCTAATGGAACATTACTTAGAAATGGGCATTAGCCCCTTATACTCTCTCCATCTGTACAGTGTTTCCCTACAACAGGCTAATGGAACATTACTTACAGATGGGCATTAGCCCATTATACTCTCTCCATCTGTACAGTGTTTCCCTACAACAGGCTAATGGAACATTACTTAGAGATGGGCATCAGCCACTTATACCCTCTCCCTCTGTACAGTGTTTCTCTACAACAGGCTAATGGAACATTACTTAGAAATTGGCATTAGCCCCTGATACTCTCTCCTTCTGTACAGTGTTTCTCTACAACAGGCTAATGGAACATTACTTAGAGGTGGGCATTAGCGCCTTATACTCTCTCCCTCTGTACAGTGTTTCTCTACAACAGGCTAATGGAACATTACTTAGAGATGGGCATTAGCCCCTTATACTCTCTCCCTCTGTACAGTGTTTCTCTACAACAGGCTAATCTTACATTACTTAGAGATGGGCATTAGCCCCTTATACCTTCTCCCTCTGTACAGTGTTTCTCTACAACAGGCTAATGGAACATTACTTACAGATTGGCATTAGCCCCTTATACTCTCTCCCTCTGTACAGTGTTTCTCTACAACAGGCTAATGGAACATTACTTAGAGATGGACATTAGCCCCTTATACTCTCTCCCTCTGTACAGTGTTTCTCTACAACAGGCAAATGGAACATTACTTACAAATGGGCATTAGCCTCTTATACTCTCTCCCTCTGTACAGTGTTTCTCTACAACAAGCTAATGGAACATTACTTAGAGATGGGCATTAGCCCCTTATACCCTCTCCCTCTGTACAGTATTTCTCTACAACAGGCTAAAGGATCATTACTTAGAGATGGGCATTAGCCCCTTATACTCTCTCCCTCTGAACAGTGTTTCTATACAACAGGCTAATGGAATATTACTTAGAGATGGGCATTAGCCCCTTATACTCTCTCCCTCTGTACAGTGTTTCTCTACAACAGGCTAAAGGAACATTACTTAGAGAAGGGCAATAGCCCCTTATACTCTCTCCATCTGTACAGTGTCTTTCTACAACAGGCTAATGGAACATTACTTAGAGATGGGCATTAGCCCCTTATACTCTCTCCCTCTGTACAGTGTTTCTCTACAACAGGCTAATGGAACATTACTTAGAGATGAGCATTAGCTCCTTATACTCTCTCCCTCAGTACAGTGTTTCTCTACAACAGGCTAATGGAACATTACTTAGAGATAGGCATTAGCCCCTTATACTCTCTCCCTCTGTACAGTGTTTCTCTACAACAGGCTAATGGAACATTACTTAGAGATGGGCATTAGCCCCTTATACTCTCTCCCTCTGTACAGTGTTTCTCTACAACAGGCTAATGGAACATTACTTAGAGATGAGCATTAGCTCCTTATACTCTCTCCCTCAGTACAGTGTTTCTCTACAACAGGCTAATGGAACATTACTTAGAAATGGGCATTAGCCCCTTATACTCTCTCCATCTGTACAGTGTTTCCCTACAACAGGCTAATGGAACATTACTTACAGATGGGCATTAGCCCATTATACTCTCTCCATCTGTACAGTGTTTTCCTACAACAGGCTAATGGAACATTACTTAGAGATGGGCATCAGCCACTTATACCCTCTCCCTCTGTACAGTGTTTCTCTACAACAGGCTAATGGAACATTACTTAGAAATTGGCATTAGCCCCTGATACTCTCTCCTTCTGTACAGTGTTTCTCTACAACAGGCTAATGGAACATTACTTAGAGGTGGGCATTAGCCCCTTATACTCTCTCCCTCTGTACAGTGTTTCTCTACAACAGGCTAATGGAACATTACTTAGAGATGGGCATTAGCCCCTTATACTCTCTCCCTCTGTACAGTGTTTCTCTACAACAGGCTAATCTTACATTACTTAGAGATGGGCATTAGCCCCTTATACCTTCTCCCTCTGTACAGTGTTTCTCTACAACAGGCTAATGGAACATTACTTACAGATTGGCATTAGCCCCTTATACTCTCTCCCTCTGTACAGTGTTTCTCTACAACAGGCTAATGGAACATTACTTAGAGATGGACATTAGCCCCTTATACTCTCTCCCTCTGTACAGTGTTTCTCTACAACAGGCAAATGGAACATTACTTACAAATGGGCATTAGCCTCTTATACTCTCTCCCTCTGTACAGTGTTTCTCTACAACAAGCTAATGGAACATTACTTAGAGATGGGCATTAGCCTCTTATACCCTCTCCCTCTTTACAGTGTTTCTCTACAACAGGCAAATGGAACATTACTTAGAGATGGGCATTAGCCCCTTATACTCTCTCCCTCTATACAGTGTTTCTCTACAACAGGCTAATGGAACATTACTTAGAGATGGGCATTAGCCCCTTATACTCTCTCCCTCTGTACAGTGTTTCTCTACAACAGGCTAATGGAACATTACTTAGAGATTGGCATTAGCCCCTTATACTCTCTCCCTCTGAACAGCGTTTCTCTACAACAGGCTAATGGAACATTACTTAGAGATGGGCATTAGCACCTTATACTCTCTCCCTCTGTACAGTGTTTCTCTACAACAGGCTAATGGAACATTACATAGAGATGGGCATTAGCCCCTTATACTCTCTCCCTCTGTACAGTATTTCTCTACAACAGGCTAATGGAACATTACGTAGAGATGGGCATTAGCACTTTATACCCTCTCCCTCTCTACAGTGTTTCTCTACAACAGACTAATGGAACATTACTTGGAGATGGGCATTAGCCCCTCTTACCCTCTCCCTCTGTATAGTCTTTCTATACAACAGGCTAATGGAACATTACTTGGAGTAGGGCAATAGCCCCTTATACTCTCTCCATCTGTACAGTGTCTTTCTACAACAGGCTAATGGAACATTACTTAGAGATTGGCATTAGCCTCTTATACTCTCTCCCTCTGTACAGTATTTCTCTACAACAGGCTAATGGAACATTACTTAGAGATGAGCATTAGCCCCTTATACTCTCTCCCTATGTACAGTGTTTCTCTACAACAGGCTAATGGAACATTACTTAGAGATTGGCATTAGCCCCTTATACTCTCTCCCTCTGTACAGTGTTTCTCTACAACAGGCTAATGGAACATTACTTAGAGATTGGCATTAGCCCCTTATAGTCTCTCCCTCTGTACAGTGTTTCTCTACAACAGGCTAATGGAACATTACTTAGAGATTGGCATTAGCCCCTTATACTCTCTCCCTCTGTACAGTGTTTCTCTACAACAGGCTAATGGAACATTACTTAGAGATTGGCATTAGCCTTTTATACTCTCTCCCTCTGTACAGTATTTCTCTACAACAGGCTAATGGAACATTACTTACAGATGGGCATTAGCCTCTTATACCCCCTCCCTCTGTACAGTGTTTCTCTACAACAGGCTAATGGAACATTACTTACAGATGGGCATTAGCCCCTTATACTCTCTCCCTCTGTACAGTGTTTCTCTACAGCAGGCTAATGGAACATTACTTACAGATGGGCATAAGCCCCTTATACTCTCTCCCTCTGTACAGTGTTTCCCTACAATAGGCTAATGGAACATTACTTAGAGATGAGCATTAGCCCCTTATACTCTCTCCCTCTGAACAGTGTTTCTATACAACAGGCTAATAGAACATTACTTAGAGATGGGCATTAGCCCCTTATACTCTCTCCCTCTGTCCAGTGTTTCTATACAACAGGCTAATGGAACATTACTTAGAGATGGGCATTAACCTCTTATACTCTCTCCCTCTGTACAGTGTATCTCTACAACAGGCTAATGGAACATTACTTAGAGATGGGCATTAGCCCCTTATACTCTCTCCCTCTGTACAGTGTTTCTCTACAACAGGCTAATGGAACATTACTTAGAGATGGGCATTAGCCCCTTATACCCTCTCCCTCTGTACAGTATTTCTCTACAACAGGCTAATGGAACATTACTTAGAGATGGGCATTAGCCCCTTATACTCTCTCCCTCTGTACAGTGTTTCTCTACCACAGGCTAAAGGAACATTACTTAGAGAAGGGCAATAGCCCCTTATACTCTCTCCATCTGTACAGTGTCTTTCTACAACAGGCTAATGGAACATTACTTAGAGATGGGCATTAGCCCCTTATACTCTCTCCCTCTGTACAGTGTTTCTCTACAACAGGCTAATGGAACATTACTTAGAGATGAGCATTAGCTCCTTATACTCTCTCCCTCAGTACAGTGTTTCTCTACAACAGGCTAATGGAACATTACTTAGAGATGGGCATTAGCCCCTTATACTCTCTCCCTCTGCACAGTGTTTCTCTACAACAGGCTAAAGGAACATTACTTAGAGAAGGGCATTAGCCCCTTATACTCTCTCCCTCTGAACAGTGTTTCTCTACAACAGGCAAATGGAACATTACTTACAGATGGGCATTAGCCCCTTATACCCTCTCCCTCTGTACAGTATTTCTCTACAACAGGCTAATGGAACATTAGTTAGAGATGGGAATTAGCCCCTTATACTCTCTCCCTCTGTACAGTGTTTCTCTACAACAGGCTAATGGAACATTACTTAGAGATTGGCATTAGCCCCTTATACTCTCTCCCTCTGTACAATGTTTCTCTACAACAGGCTAATGGAACATTACTTAGAGATGGGCATTAGCCCCTTATACTCTCTCCCTCTTTACAGTGTTTCTCTACAACAGGCTAATGGAACATTACTTAAAGATTGGCATTAGCCCCTTATACTCTCTCCCTCTGAACAGTGTTTCTCTACAACAGGCTAAGGGAACATTACTTACAGATGGGCATTATCCTCTTATACCCTCTCCCTCTGTACAGTGTTTCTATACAACAGGCTAATGGAACATTACTTAGAGATGGGCATTAGCCCCTTATACTCTCTCCCTCTGAACAGTGTTTCTCTACAACAGGCTAATGGAACATTACTTAGAGATGGGCATTAGCCCCTTATACTCTCTCCCGTCTGTACAGTGTTTCTATACAACAGGCTAATGGAACATTACTTAGAGATGGGCATTAGCCCCTTATACTCTCTCCCTCTGTACAGTGTTTCTCTACAACAGGCTAATGAAACATTACTTAGAGATGGGCATTAGCCCCTTATACTCTCTCCCTCTGTACAGTGTTTCTCTACAACAGGCTAATGGAACATGACTTCCAGATGGGCATTATCCTCTTATACCCTCTCCCTCTGTACAGTGTTTCTCTACAACAGGCTAATGGAACATTACTTAGAGATGGGCATTAGCCCCTTATACTCTCTCCCTCTGTACAGTGTTTCTCTACAACAGGCTAATGGAACATTACTTAGAGATGAGCATTAGCTCCTTATACTCTCTCCCTCAGTACAGTGTTTCTCTACAACAGGCTAATGGAACATTACTTAGAGATGGGCATTAGCCCCTTATACTCTCTCCCTCTGCACAGTGTTTCTCTACAACAGGCTAAAGGAACATTACTTAGAGAAGGGCATTAGCCCCTTATACTCTCTCCCTCTGAACAGTGTTTCTCTACAACAGGCAAATGGAACATTACTTACAGATGGGCATTAGCCCCTTATACCCTCTCCCTCTGTACAGTATTTCTCTACAACAGGCTAATGGAACATTAGTTAGAGATGGGAATTAGCCCCTTATACTCTCTCCCTCTGTACAGTGTTTCTCTACAACAGGCTAATGGAACATTACTTAGAGATTGGCATTAGCCCCTTATACTCTCTCCCTCTGTACAATGTTTCTCTACAACAGGCTAATGGAACATTACTTAGAGATGGGCATTAGCCCCTTATACTCTCTCCCTCTTTACAGTGTTTCTCTACAACAGGCTAATGGAACATTACTTAGAGATTGGCATTAGCCCCTTATACTCTCTCCCTCTGAACAGTGTTTCTCTACAACAGGCTAATGGAACATTACTTACAGATGGGCATTATCCTCTTATACCCTCTCCCTCTGTACAGTGTTTCTATACAACAGGCTAATGGAACATTACTTAGAGATGGGCATTAGCCCCTTATACTCTCTCCCTCTGAACAGTGTTTCTCTACAACAGGCTAATGGAACATTACTTAGAGATGGGCATTAGCCCCTTATACTCTCTCCCGTCTGTACAGTGTTTCTATACAACAGGCTAATGGAACATTACTTAGAGATGGGCATTAGCCCCTTATACTCTCTCCCTCTGTACAGTGTTTCTCTACAACAGGCTAATGAAACATTACTTAGAGATGGGCATTAGCCCCTTATACTCTCTCACTCTGTACAGTGTTTCTCTACAACAGGCTAATGGAACATTACTTAGAGATGGGCATTAGCCCCTTATACTCTCTCCCTCTGTACAGTGTTTCTCTACAACAGGCTAATGGAACATTACTTACAGATGGGCATTATCCTCTTATACCCTCTCCCTCTGTACAGTGTTCCTATACAACAGGCTAATGGAACATTACTTAGAGATGGGCATTAGCCCCTTATACTCTCTCCCTCTGAACAGTGTTTCTCTACAACAGGCTAATGGAACATTACTTAGAGATGGGCATTAGCCCCTTATACTCTCTCCCTCTGTACAGTGTTTCTCTACAACAGGCTAATGGAACATTACTTAGAGATTGGCATTAGCCCCATATAGTCTCTCCCTCTGTACAGTGTTTCTTTACAACAGGCTAATGGAACATTACTTAGAGATTGGCATTAGACCCTTATACTCTCTCCCTCTGTACAGTGTTTCTCTACAACAGGCTAATGGAACATTACTTAGTGATGAGCATTAGCCCCTTATACTCTCTCCCCCTGTACAGTATTTCTCTACAACAGGCTAATGGAACATTACTTAGAGATGGGCATTAGCCCCTTATACTCTCTCCCTCTGTACAGTGTTTCTCTACAACAGGCTAATGGAACATTACTTAGAGATTGGCATTAGCCCCTTATACTCTCTCCCTCTGTACAGTGTATCTCTACAACAGGCTAATGGAACATTACTTAGAGATGGGCATTAGCCCCTTATACTCTCTCCCTCTGTACAGTGTTTCTCTACAACAGGCTAATGGAACATATCTTACAGATGGGCATTAGCCCCTTATACCCTCTCCCTCTGTACAGTGTTTCTCTACAACAGGCTAATGGAACATTACTTAGAGATGGGCATTAGCCCCTTATACCCTCTCCCTCTGTACAGTGTTTCTCTACAACAGGCTAATGGAACATTACTTGGAGATGGGCATTAGCCCCTCATACCCTCTCCCTCTGTACAGTGTTTCTATACAACGGGCTAATGGAACATTACTTAGAGAAGGGCAATAGCCCCTTATACTCTCTCCATCTGTACAGTGTCTTTCTACAACAGGCTAATAGAACATTACTTAGAGATTGGCATTAGCCTCTTATACTCTCTCCCTCTGTACAGTATTTCTCTACAACAGGCTAATGGAACATTACTTACAGATGGGCATTAGCCCCTTATACTCTCTCCCTCTGTACAGTGTTTCTATACAACAGGCTAATGGAACATTACTTACAGATGGGCATTAGCCTCTTATACCCTCTCCCTCTGTACAGTGTTTCTCTACAACAGGCTAATGAAACATTACTTAGAGATGGGCATTAGCCCCTTATACTCTCTCCCTCTGTACAGTGTTTCTCTACAGCAGGCTAATGGAACATTACTTACAGATGAGCATTAGCCCCTTATACTCTCTCCCTCTATACATTGTTTCTCAGTGTTTCTCTACAACAGGCTAATGGAAGATTACTTAGAGATTGGCATTAGCCCCTTATACTCTCTCCCTCTGAACAGTGTTTCTCTACAACAGGCTAATGGAACATTACTTACAGATGGGCATTATCCTCTTATACCCTCTCCCTCTGTACAGTGTTTCTATACAACAGGCTAATGGAACATTACTTAGAGATGGGCATTAGCCCCTTATACTCTCTCCCTCTGAACAGTGTTTCTCTACAACAGGCTAATGGAACATTACTTAGAGATGGGCATTAGCCCCTTATACTCTCTCCCGTCTGTACAGTGTTTCTATACAACAGGCTAATGGAACATTACTTAGAGATGGGCATTAGCCCCTTATACTCTCTCCCTCTGTACAGTGTTTCTCTACAACAGGCTAATGAAACATTACTTAGAGATGGGCATTAGCCCCTTATACTCTCTCACTCTGTACAGTGTTTCTCTACAACAGGCTAATGGAACATTACTTAGAGATGGGCATTAGCCCCTTATACTCTCTCCCTCTGTACAGTGTTTCTCTACAACAGGCTAATGGAACATTACTTACAGATGGGCATTATCCTCTTATACCCTCTCCCTCTGTACAGTGTTCCTATACAACAGGCTAATGGAACATTACTTAGAGATGGGCATTAGCCCCTTATACTCTCTCCCTCTGAACAGTGTTTCTCTACAACAGGCTAATGGAACATTACTTAGAGATGGGCATTAGCCCCTTATACTCTCTCCCGTCTGTACAGTGTTTCTATACAACAGGCTAATGGAACATTACTTAGAGATGGGCATTAGCCCCTTATACTCTCTCCCTCTATACAGTGTTTCTCTACAACAGGCTAATGAAACATTACTTAGAAATGCGCATTAGCCCCTTATACTCTCTCCATCTGTACAGTGTTTCCCTACAACAGGCTAATGGAACATTACTTACAGATGGGCATTAGCCCATTATACTCTCTCCATCTGTACAGTGTTTCCCTACAACAGGCTAATGGAACATTACTTAGAGATGGGCATTAGCCACTTATACCCTCTCCCTCTGTACAGTGTTTCTCTACAACAGGCTAATGGAACATTACTTAGAAATTGGCATTAGCCCCTGATACTCTCTCCTTCTGTACAGTGTTTCTCTACAACAGGCTAATGGAACATTACTGAGAGGTGGGCATTAGCCCCTTATACTCTCTCCCTCTGTACAGTGTTTCTCTACAACAGGCTAATGGAACATTACTTAGAGATGGGCATTAGCCCCTTATACTCTCTCCCTCTATACAGTGTTTCTCTACAACAGGCTAATCTTACATTACTTAGAGATGGGCATTAGCCCCATATACCTTCTCCCTCTGCACAGTGTTTCTCTACAACAGGCTAATGGAACATTACTTACAGATGGGCATTAGCCCCTTATACTCTCTCCCTCTGTACAGTGTTTCTCTACAACAGGCTAATAGAACATTACTTAGAGATGGGCATTAGCCCTTTATACTCTCTCCCTCTGTACAGTGTTTCTCTACAACAGGCAAATGGAACATTACTTAGAGATGGGCATTAGCCCCTTATACTCTGTCCCTCTGTACAGTGTTTCTCTACAACAGGCTAATGGAACATTACTTAGAGATGGGCATTAGCCCTTTATACTCTCTCCCTCTGTACAGTGTTTCTCCACAACAGGCAAATGGAACATTACTTAGAGATGGGCATTAGCCTCTTATACTCTCTCCCTCTGTACAGTGTTTCTCTACAACAGGCTAATGGAACATTACTTAGAGATGGGCAATAGCCTCTTATACCCTCTCCCTCTGTACAGTGTTTGTCTACAACAGGCAAATGGAACATTACTTAGAGATGGGCATTAGCCCCTTATACTCTCTCCCTCTGTACAGTGTTTCTCTACAACAGGCAAATGGAACATTACTTAGAGATGGACATTAGCCCCTTATACTCTCTCCCTCTATACAGTGTTTCTCTACAACAGGCTAATGGAACATTACTTAGAGATGAGCATTAGCCCCTTATATTCTCTCCCACTGTACAGTGTTTCTATACAACAGGCTAATGGAAGATTACTTAGAGATGAGCATTAGCCCCTTATACTCTCCCCTCTGAACAGTGTTTCTCTACAACAGGCTAATGGAACATTACTTACAGATGGGCATTAACCCCTTATACTCTCTCC
Source organism: Phyllobates terribilis (assembly GCF_046119375.1). Classification (NCBI taxonomy): domain Eukaryota; kingdom Metazoa; phylum Chordata; class Amphibia; order Anura; family Dendrobatidae; genus Phyllobates; species Phyllobates terribilis. Next base: position 1,075,259 of record NW_027363111.1, read on the forward strand.
CTCTGTACAGTGTTTCTCTACAACAGGCTAATGGAACATTACTTAGAGATCGGCATTAGCCCCTTATACTCTCTCCCTCTGTACAGTGTTTCTATACAACAGGCTAATGGAACATTACTTAGAGATCGGCATTAGCCCCTTATACTCTCTCCCTCTGTACAGTGTTTCTCTACAACAGGCTTATGGAACGTTACTTAGAGATGGGTATTAGCCTCTTATACCCTCTCCCTCTGTACAGTGTTTCTCTACAACAGGCTAATGGAACATTACTTAGAGATGGGCATTAGCCTCTTATACCCTGTCCCTCTGTACAGTGTTTCTCTACAACAGGCTAATGGAACATTACTTAAAGATGGGCATTAGCCCCTTATACCCTCTCCCTCTGTACAGTGTTTCTCTACAACAGGCTAATGGAACATTACTTAGAGATGGGCATTAGCCCATCATACCCTCTCCCTCTGTACAGTGTTTCTCTACAACAGGCTAATGGAACATTACTTAGAGATGGGCATTAGCCCCTTATACTCTCTCCCTCTGTACAGTGTTTCTCTACAACAGGCTAATGGAACATTACTTAGAGATTGGCATTAGCCCCTTATACTCTCTCCCTCTGTACAGTGTTTCTCTACAACAGGCTAATGGAACATTACTTAGAGATTGGCATTAGCCCCATATAGTCTCTCCCTCTGTACAGTGTTTCTTTACAACAGGCTAATGGAACATTACTTAGAGATTGGCATTAGACCCTTATACTCTCTCCCTCTGTACAGTGTTTCTCTACAACAGGCTAATGGAACATTACTTAGTGATGAGCATTAGCCCCTTATACTCTCTCCCCCTGTACAGTATTTCTCTACAACAGGCTAATGGAACATTACTTAGAGATGGGCATTAGCCCCTTATACTCTCTCCCTCTGTACAGTGTTTCTCTACAACAGGCTAATGGAACATTACTTAGAGATTGGCATTAGCCCCTTATACTCTCTCCCTCTGTACAGTGTATCTCTACAACAGGCTAATGGAACATTACTTAGAGATGGGCATTAGCCCCTTATACTCTCTCCCTCTGTACAGTGTTTCTCTACAACAGGCTAATGGAACATATCTTACAGATGGGCATTAGCCCCTTATACCCTCTCCCTCTGTACAGTGTTTCTCTACAACAGGCTAATGGAACATTACTTAGAGATGGGCATTAGCCCCTTATACCCTCTCCCTCTGTACAGTGTTTCTCTACAACAGGCTAATGGAACATTACTTGGAGATGGGCATTAGCCCCTCATACCCTCTCCCTCTGTACAGTGTTTCTATACAACGGGCTAATGGAACATTACTTAGAGAAGGGCAATAGCCCCTTATACTCTCTCCATCTGTACAGTGTCTTTCTACAACAGGCTAATAGAACATTACTTAGAGATTGGCATTAGCCTCTTATACTCTCTCCCTCTGTACAGTATTTCTCTACAACAGGCTAATGGAACATTACTTACAGATGGGCATTAGCCCCTTATACTCTCTCCCTCTGTACAGTGTTTCTATACAACAGGCTAATGGAACATTACTTACAGATGGGCATTAGCCTCTTATACCCTCTCCCTCTGTACAGTGTTTCTCTACAACAGGCTAATGAAACATTACTTAGAGATGGGCATTAGCCCCTTATACTCTCTCCCTCTGTACAGTGTTTCTCTACAGCAGGCTAATGGAACATTACTTACAGATGAGCATTAGCCCCTTATACTCTCTCCCTCTATACATTGTTTCTCAGTGTTTCTCTACAACAGGCTAATGGAACATTACTTACAGATGAGCATTAGCCCCTTATACTCTCTCCCTCTGTACAGTGTTTCTCTACAACAGGCTAATGGAACATGACTTACAGATGGGCATTAGCCCCTTATACTCTCTCCCTCTGTACAGTGTTTCTATACAACAGGCTAATGGAACATGACTTACAGATGGGTATTAGCCTCTTATACCCTCTCCCTCTGTACAGTGTTTCTCTACAACAGGCTAATGAAACATTACTTAGACATGGGCATTAGACCCTTATACTCTCTCCCTCTGTACAGTGTTTCTCTACAGCAGGCTAATGGAACATTACTTACAGATGGGCATTAGCCCCTTATACTCTCTCCCTCTGTACAGTGTTTCTCTACAACAGGCTAATGGAACATTACTTACAGATGGGCATTAGCCCCTTATACTCTCTCCCTCTGTACAGTGTTTCTCTACAACAGGCTAATGGAACACTACTTAGTGATGAGCATTAGCCCCTTATACTCTCTCCCTCTGTACAGCGTATCTCTACAACAGGCTAATGGAACATTACTTACAGATGGGCATTAGACCCTTATACTCTCTCCCTCTGTACAGTGTTTCTCTACAACAGGCTAATGGAACATTACTTAGAGATGGGCATTAGCCCCTTATACTCTCTCCCTATGTACAGTGTTTCTCTACAACTGGCTAATGGAACATTACTTAGAGATTGGCATTAGCCCCTTATACTCTCTCCCTCTGTACAGTGTTTCTCTACAACAGGCTAATGGAACATTACTTAGAGATTGGCATTAGCCCCTTATACTCTCTCCCTCTGTACAGTGTTTCTCTACAACAGGCTAATGGAACATTACTTAGAGTTTGGCATTAGCCCCTTATACTCTCTCCCTCTGTACAGTGTTTCTCTACAACAGGCTAATGGAACATTACTTAGTGATGAGCATTAGCCCCTTATACTCTCTCCCTCTGTACAGTGTTTCTCTACAACAGGCTAATGGAACATTACTTGGAGATGGGCATTAGCCTCTTATACTCTCTCCCTCTGTACAGTGTTTCTCTACAACAGGCTAATGGAACATTACTTAGAGATGGGCATTAGCCCCTTATACCCTCTCCCTCTGTGCAGTGTTGCTATACAACAGGATAATGGAACATTACTTAGAGAAGGGCAATAGCCCCTTATACTCTCTCCATCTGTACAGTGTCTTTCTACAACAGGCTAATGGAACATTACTTAGAGATGAGCATTAGCCTCTTATACTCTCTCCCTCTGTACAGTGTTTCTCTACAAAAGGCTAATGGAACATTACTTAGAGATGAGCATTAGCCTCTTATACTCTCTCCCTCTGTACAGTGTTTCTCTACAACAGGCTAATGGAACATTACTTACAGATGGGCATTAGCCTCTTATACTCTCTCCCTCTGTACAGTGTTTCTCTACAACAGGCTAATGGAACATTACTTACAGATGGGCATTAGCCTCTTATACCCTCTCCCTCTGTACAGTGCTTCTCTCCAACAGGCTAATGGAACATTACTTAGAGATGGGCATTAGCCCCTTATACCCTCTCCTTCTGTACAGTGTTTCTCTACAACAGGCTAATGGAACATTACTTAGAGAAGGGGCATTAGCCCCTTATACTCTCTCCCTCTGTACAGTGTTTCTCTACAACAGGCTAATGGAACATTACTTAGAGATGGCCATTAGCCTCTTTTACTCTCTCCCTCTGTACAGTGTTTCTCTACAACAGGCTAATGAAACATTACTTACAGATGGGCATTAGCCTCTTATACTCTCTCCCTCTGTACAGTGTTTCTCTACAACAGGCTAATGGAACATTACTTACAGATGGGCATTAGCCTCTTATACCCTCTCCCTCTGTACAGTGCTTCTCTACAACAGGCTAATGGAACATTACTTAGAGATGGGCATTAGCCTCTTGTACTCTCTCCCTCTCTACAGTGTTTCTCTACAACAGGCTAATGGAACATTACTTAGAGATGGGCATTAGCCCCTTATGCCCTCTCCCTCTGAACAGTGTTTCTCTACAACAGGCTAATGGAACATTACTTACAGATGGGCATTAACCCCTTATACTCTCTCCCTCTGTACAGTGTTTCTCTACAACAGGCTAATGGAACATTACTTAGAGATCGGCATTAGCCCCTTATACTCTCTCCCTCTGTACAGTGTTTCTATACAACAGGCTAATGGAACATTACTTAGAGATCGGCATTAGCCCCTTATACTCTCTCCCTCTGTACAGTGTTTCTCTACAACAGGCTTATGGAACATTACTTAGAGATGGGTATTAGCCTCTTATACCCTCTCCCTCTGTACAGTGTTTCTCTACAACAGGCTAATGGAACATTACTTAGAGATGGGCATTAGCCTCTTATACCCTGTCCCTCTGTACAGTGTTTCTCTACAACAGGCTTATGGAACATTACTTACAGATGGGCATTAGCCCCTTATACCCTCTCCCTCTGTACAGTGTTTCTCTACAACAGGCTAATGGAACATTACTTAGAGATGGGCTTTAGCCCCTTATAATCTCTCCCTCTGTACAGTGTTTCTCTACAACAGGCTAATGGAACATTACTTAGAGATGGGCATTAGCCCCTTATACCCTCTCCCTCTGTACAGTGTTTCTCTACAACAGGCTAATGGAACATTACTTAGAGATTGGCATTAGCCCCATATAGTCTCTCCCTCTGTACAGTGTTTCTCTACAACAGGCTAATGGAACATTACTTAGAGATTGGCATTAGCCCCTTATACTCTCTCCCTCTGTACAGTGTTTCTCTACAACAGGCTAATGGAACATTACTTAGTGATGAGCATTAGCCCCTTATACTCTCTCCCTCTGTACAGTATTTCTCTACAACAGGCTAATGGAACATTACTTAGAGATGGGCATTAGCCCCTTATACTCTCTCCCTCTGTACAGTGTTTCTCTACAACAGGCTAATGGAACATTACTTAGAGATTGGCATTAGCCCCTTATACTCTCTCCCTCTGTACAGTGTTTCTCTACAACAGGCTAATGGAACATTACTTAGAGATGGGCATTAGCCCCTTATACTCTCTCCCTCTGTACAGTGTTTCTCTACAACAGGCTAATGGAACATATCTTACAGATGGGCATTAGTCCCTTATACCCTCTCCCTCTGTACAGTGTTTCTCTACAACAGGCTAATGGAACATTACTTAGAGATGGGCATTAGCACCTTATACTCTCTCCCTCTGTACACTGTTTCTCTACAACAGGCTAATGGAACATTACTTGGAGATGGGCATTAGCCCCTCATACCCTCTCCCTCTGTACAGTGTTTCTATACAACGGGCTAATGGAACATTACTTAGTGATGAGCATTAGCCCCTTATACTCTCTCCCTCTGTACAGTGTTTCTCTACAACAGGCTAATGGAACATTACTTGGAGATGGGCATTAGCCCCTCATACCCTCTCCCTCTGTGCAGTGTTTCTATACAACAGGATAATGGAACATTACTTAGAGAAGGGCAATAGTCCATTATACTCTCTCCATCTGTACAGTGTCTTTCTACAACAGGCTAATGGAACATTACTTAGAGATGAGCATTAGCCTCTTATACTCTCTCCCTCTGTACAGTGTTTCTCTACAAAAGGCTAATGGAACATTACTTAGAGATGAGCATTAGCCTCTTATACTCTCTCCCTCTGTACAGTGTTTCTCTACAACAGGCTAATGGAACATTATTTACAGATGGGCATTAGCCTCTTATACTCTCTCCCTCTGTACAGTGTTTCTCTACAACAGGCTAATGGAACATTACTTACAGATGGGCATTAGCCTCTTATACCCTCTCCCTCTGTACAGTGCTTCTCTACAACAGGCTATTGGAACATTACTTAGAGATGGGCATTAGCCTCTTATACCCTCTCCTTCTGTACAGTGTTTCTCTACAACAGGCTAATGGAACATTACTTAGAGAAGGGGCATTAGCCCCTTATACTCTCTCCCTCTGTACAGTGTTTCTCTACAACAGGCTAATGGAACATTACTTAGAGATGGGCATTAGCCCCTTATACTCTCTCCCTCTGTACAGTGTTTCTCTACAACAGGCTAATGGAACATTACTTAGAGATGGGCATTAGCCTCTTTTACTCTCTCCCTCTGTACAGTGTTTCTCTACAACAGGCTAATGGAACATTACTTACAGATGGGCATTAGCCTCTTATACTCTCTCCCTCTGTACAGTGTTTCTCTACAACAGGCTAATGGAACATTACTTACAGATGGGCATTAGCCTCTTATACCCTCTCCCTCTGTACAGTGCTTCTCTACAACAGGCAAATGGAACATTACTTAGAGATGGGCATTAGCCTCTTATACTCTCTCCCTCTGTACAGTGTTTCTCTACATCAGGCTAATGGAACATTACTTACAGATGGGCATTAGCCCCTTATACTCTCTTCCTCTGTACAGTGTTTCTCTACAACAGGCTAATGGAACATTACTTACAGATGGGCATTAGCCCCTTATACTTTCTCCCTCTGTACAGTGTTTCTCTACAACAGGCTAATGGAACATTACTTAGAGATGGGCATTAGCCCCTTATACTCTCTCCCTCTGTACAGTGTTTCTCTACAACAGGCTAATGGAACATTACTTACAGATAGGCATTAGGGCCTTATACTCTCTCCCTCTGTACAGTGTCTTTCTACAACAGGCTAATGGAACATTACTTAGAGATGGGCATTAGCCCCTTATACCCTCTCCCTCTGTACAGTGTTTCTCTACAACAGGCTAATGGAACATTACTTCGAGATGGTCATTAGCCCCTTATACTCTCTCCCTCTCTACAGTGTTTCTCTACAACAGGCTAATGGAACATTACTTAGAGATGGGCATTAGCCCCTTATACCCTCTCCCTCTGAACAGTGTTTCTCTACAACAGGCTAATGGAACATTACTTACAGATGGGCATTAACCCCTTATACTCTCTCCCTCTGTACAGTGTTTCTCTACAACAGGCTAATGGAACATTACTTAGAGATCGGCATTAGCCCCTTATACTCTCTCCCTCTGTACAGTGTTTCTATACAACAGGCTAATGGAACATTACTTAGAGATCGGCATTAGCCCCTTATACTCTCTCCCTCTGTACAGTGTTTCTCTACAACAGGCTTATGGAACATTACTTAGAGATGGGTATTAGCCTCTTATACTCTCTCCCTCTGTACAGTGTTTCTCTACAACAGGCTAATGGAACATTACTTAGAGATGGGCATTAGCCTCTTATACCCTGTCCCTCTGTACAGTGTTTCTCTACAACAGGCTTATGGAACATTACTTACAGATGGGCATTAGCCCCTTATACCCTCTCCCTCTGTACAGTGTTTCTCTACAACAGGCTAATGGAACATTACTTAGAGATGGGCATTAGCCCCTTATAATCTCTCCCTCTGTACAGTGTTTCTCTACAACAGGCTAATGGAACATTACTTAGAGATTGGCATTAGCCCCATATAGTCTCTCCCTCTGTACAGTGTTTCTCTACAACAGGCTAATGGAACATTACTTAGAGATTGGCATTAGCCCCTTATACTCTCTCCCTCTGTACAGTGTTTCTCTACAAGAGGCTAATGGAACATTACTTAGTGATGAGCATTAGCCACTTATACTCTCTCCCTCTGTACAGTATTTCTCTACAACAGGCTAATGGAACATTACTTAGAGATGGGCATTAGCCCCTTATACTCTCTCCCTTTGTACAGTGTTTCTCTACAACAGGCTAATGGAACATTACTTAGAGATTGGCATTAGCCCCTTATACTCTCTCCCTCTGTACAGTGTTTCTCTACAACAGGCTAATGGAACATTACTTAGAGATGGGCATTAGCCCATTATACTCTCTCCCTCTGTATAGTGTTTCTCTACAACAGGCTAATGGAACATATCTTACAGATGGGCATTAGCCCCTTATACCCTCTCCCTCTGTACAGTGTTTCTCTACAACAGGCTAATGGAACATTACTTAGAGATGGGCATTAGCACCTTATACTCTCTCCCTCTGTACACTGTTTCTCTACAACAGGCTAATGGAACATTACTTGGAGATGGGCACTAGCCCCTCATACCCTCTCCCTCTGTACAGTGTTTCTATACAACGGGCTAATGGAACATTACTTAGAGAAGGGCAATAGCCCTTTATACTCTCTCCATCTGTACAGTGTCTTTCTACAACAGGCTAATGGAACATTACTTAGAGATTGGCATTAGCCTCTTATACTCTCTCCCTCTGTACAGTATTTCTCTACAACAGGCTAATGGAACATTACTTACAGATGGGCATTAGCCCCTTATAGTCTCTCCCTCTGTACAGTGTTTCTATACAACAGGCTAATGGAACATTACTTACAGATGGGCATTAGCCTCTTATACCCTCTCCCTCTGTACAGTGTTTCTCTACAACAGGCTAATGAAACATTACTTAGAGATGGGCATTAGCCCCTTAGACTCTCTCCCTCTGTACAGTGTTTCTCTACAGCAGGCTAATGGAACATTACTTACAGATGGGCATTAGCCCCTTATACTCTCTCCCTCTGTACATTGTTTCTCAGTGTTTCTCTACAACAGGCTAATGGAACATTACTTACAGATGGGCATTAGCCCCTTATACTCTCTCCCTCTGTACAGTGTTTCTCTACAACAGGCTAATGGAACATTACTTAGTGATGAGCATTAGCCCCTTATACTCTCTCCCTCTGTACAGCGTATCTCTACAACAGGCTAATGGAACATTACTTAGAGATGGGCATTAGCCCCTTATACTCTCTCCCTCTGTACAGTGTTTCTCTACAACAGGCTAATGGAACATTACTTAGAGATTGGCATTAGCCCCTTATACTCTCTCCCTCTGTACAGTGTTTCTCTACAACAGGCTAATGGAACATTACTTAGAGATTGGCATTAGCCCCTTATACTCTCTCCCTCTGTACAGTGTTTTTCTACAACAGGCTAATGGAACATTACTTGGAGATGGGCATTAGCCCCTCATACCCTCTCCCTCTGTACAGTGTTTCTATACAAGAGCCTAATGGAACATTACTTAGAGAAGGGCAATAGCCCCTTATACTCTCTCCATCTGTACAGTGTCTTTCTACAACAGGCTAATGGAACATTACTTAGAGATGAGCATTAGCTCCTTATACTCTCTCCCTCTGTACAGTGTTTCTCTACAACAGGCTAATGGAACATTACTTAGAAATGGGCATTAGCCACTTATACTCTCTCCCTCTGTACAGTGTTTCTATACAACAGGCTAATGGAACATTACTTACAGATGGGCATTAGCCCCTTATACTGTCTCCCTCTGTACAGTGTTTCTCTACAACAGGCTAATGGAACATTACTTAGAGATGGGCATTAGCCCCTTATACTCTCTCCCTCTGTACAGTGTTTCTCTACAACAGGCTAATGGAACATTACTTACAGATGGGCATTAGCCCCTTATAATCTCTCCCTCTGAACAGTGTTTCTATACAACAGGCTAATGGAACATTACTTAGAGATGGGCATTAGCCTCTTATATTCTCTCCCTCTGTATAGTGTTTCTCTACAGCAGGCTAATGGAGCATTACTTAGAGATGAGCATTAGCCCCTTATAATCTCTCCCTCTGTACAGTGTTTCTCTACAACAGGTTAATGGAACATTACTTACAGATGGGCATTAGCCCCTTATACTCTCTCCCTCTGTACAGTGTTTCTCTACAGCAGGCTAATGGACATTACTTACAGATGGGCATTAACCCCTTATACTCTCTCCCTCTGAACAGTGTTTCTCTACGACAGGCTAATGGAACATTACTTAGAGATGGGCATTAGCCTCTTATACTCTCTCACTCTGTACAGTGTTTCTCTACAACAGGCTAATGGAACATTACCTACAGATGTGCATTAGCCTCTTATACTCTCTCCCTTTGTACAGTGTTTCTCTACAACAGGCTAATGGAACATTACGTACAGATGGGCATTAGCCCCTTATACTCTCTCCCTCTGTACAGTGTTTCTCTACAACAGGCTAATGGAACATTACTTACAGATGTGCATTAGCCTCTTATACTCTCCCCCTTTGTACAGTGTTTCTCTACATCAGGCTAATGGAACATTACTTACAGATGGGCATTAGCCTCTTATACCCTCTCCCTCTGTACAGTGCTTCTCTACAACAGGCTAATGGAACATTACTTAGAGATGGGCATTAGCCTCTTATACTCTCTCCCTCTATACAGTGTTTCTCTACATCAGGCTAATGGAACAATACTTACAGATGGGCATTAGCCCCTTATACTCTCTCCCTCTGTACAGTGTTTCTCTACATCAGGCTAATGGAACATTACTTACAGATGGGCATTAGCCCCTTATACTCTCTCCCTCTGTACAGTGTTTCTCTACAACAGGCTAATGGAACATTACTTAGAGATGGGCATTAGCCCCTTATACTCTCTCCCTCTGTACAGTGTTTCTCTGCAACAGGCTAATGGAACATTACTTACAGATGGGCATTAGCCCCTTATACTCTCTCCCTCTGTACAGTGTCTTTCTACAACAGGCTAATGGAACATTACTTAGAGATGGGCATTAGCCTCTTATATTCTCTCCCTCTGTATAGTGTTTCTCTACAGCAGGCTAATGGAGCATTACTTAGAGATGAGCATTAGCCCCTTATAATCTCTCCCTTTGTACAGTGTTTCTCTACAACAGGTTAATGGAACATTACTTACAGATGGGCATTAGCCCCTTATACTCTCTCCCTCTGTACAGTGTTTCTCTACAGCAGGCTAATGGACATTACTTACAGATGGGCATTAACCCCTTATACTCTCTCCCTCTGAACAGTGTTTCTCTACGACAGGCTAATGGAACATTACTTAGAGATGGGCATTAGCCTCTTATACTCTCTCCCTCTGTACAGTGTTTCTCTACAACAGGCTAATGGAACATTACCTACAGATGTGCATTAGCCTCTTATACTCTCTCCCTCTGTACAGTGTTTCTCTACAACAGGCTAATGGAACATTACGTACAGATGGGCATTAGCCCCTTATACTCTCTCCCTCTGTACAGTGTTTCTCTACAACAGGCTAATGGAACATTACTTACAGATGGGCATTAACCCCTTATACTCTCTCCCTCTGAACAGTGTTTCTCTACGACAGGCTAATGGAACATTACTTAGAGTTGGGCATTAGCCTCTTATACTCTCTCCCTCTGTACAGTGTTTCTCTACAACAGGCTAATGGAACATTACCTACAGATGTGCATTAGCCTCTTATACTCTCTCCCTTTGTACAGTGTTTCTCTACAACAGGCTAATGGAACATTACGTACAGATGGGCATTAGCCCCTTATACTCTCTCCCTCTGTACAGTGTTTCTCTACATCAGGCTAATGGAACATTACTTACAGATGGGCATTAGCCTCTTATACCCTCTCCCTCTGTACAGTGCTTCTCTACAACAGGCTAATGGAACATTACTTAGAGATGGGCATTAGCCTCTTATACTCTCTCCCTCTATACAGTGTTTCTCTACATCAGGCTAATGGAACAATACTTACAGATGGGCATTAGCCCCTTATACTCTCTCCCTCTGTACAGTGTTTCTCTACATCAGGCTAATGGAACATTACTTACAGATGGGCATTAGCCCCTTATACTCTCTCCCTCTGTACAGTGTTTCTCTACAACAGGCTAATGGAACATTACTTAGAGATGGGCATTAGCCCCTTATACTCTCTCCCTCTGTACAGTGTTTCTCTGCAACAGGCTAATAGAACATTACTTACAGATGGGCATTAGCCCCTTATACTCTCTCCCTCTGTACAGTGTCTTTCTACAACAGGCTAATGGAACATTACTTAGAGATGGGCATTAGCCCCTTATACCCTCTCCCTCTGTACGGTGTTTCTCTACAACAGGCTAATGGAACATTACTTAGAGATGGGCATTAGCCCCTTATACTCTCTCCCTCTGTACAGTGTTTCTCTACAACAGGCTAATGGAACATTACTTAGAGATGGGCATTAGCCCCTTATACCCTCTCCCTCTGTACAGTGTTTCTCTACAACAGGCTAATGGAACATTACTTACAGATGGGCATTAGCCCCTTATACTCTCTCCCTCTGTACAGTATATCTCTACAACAGGCTAATGGAACATGACTTACAGATGGGCATTAGCCCCTTATACTCTCTCCCTCTGTACAGTGTTTCTATACAACAGGCTAATGGAACATGACTTACAGATGGGTATTAGCCTCTTATACCCTCTCCCTCTGTACAGTGTTTCTCTACAACAGGCTAATGAAACATTACTTAGAGATGGGCATTAGCCCCTTATACTCTCTCCCTCTGTACAGTGTTTCTCTACAGCAGGCTAATGGAACATTACTTACAGATGGGCATTAGCCCCTTATACTCTCTCCCTCTGTACAGTGTTTCTCTACAACAGGCTAATGGAACATTACTTACAGATGGGCATTAGCCCCTTATACTCTCTCCCTCTGTACAGTGTTTCTCTACAACAGACTAATGGAACACTACTTAGTGATGAGCATTAGCCCCTTATACTCTCTCCCTCTGTACAGCGTATCTCTACAACAGGCTAATGGAACATTACTTACAGATGGGCATTAGACCCTTATACTCTCTCCCTCTGTACAGTGTTTCTCTACAACAGGCTAATGGAACATTACTTAGAGATGGGCATTAGCCCCTTATACTCTCTCCCTATGTACAGTGTTTCTCTACAACAGGCTAATGGAACATTACTTAGAGATTGGCATTAGCCCCTTATACTCTCTCCCTCTGTACAGTGTTTCTCTACAACAGGCTAATGGAACATTACTTAGAGATTGGCATTAGCCCCTTATACTCTCTCCCTCTGTACAGTGTTTCTCTACAACAGGCTAATGGAACATTACTTAGAGATTGGCATTAGCCCCTTATACTCTCTCCCTCTGTACAGTGTTTCTCTACAACAGGCTAATGGAACATTACTTAGTGATGAGCATTAGCCCCTTATACTCTCTCCCTCTGTACAGTGTTTCTCTACAAAAGGCTAATGGAACATTACTTAGATATGAGCATTAGCCTCTTACACTCTCTCCCTCTGTACAGTGTTTCTCTACAACAGGCTAATGGAACATTACTTAGAGAAGGGGCATTAGCCCCTTATACTCTCTCCCTCTGTACAGTGTTTCTCTACAACAGGCTAATGGAACATTACTCAGAGATGGGCATTAGCCCCTTATACCCTCTCCCTCTGTAGAGTGTTTCTCTACAACAGGCTAATGGAACATTACTTCGAGATGGTCATTAGCCCCTTATACTCTCTCCCTCTCTACAGTGTTTCTCTACAACAGGCTAATGGAACATTACTTAGAGATGGGCATTAGCCTCTTATACCCTCTCCCTCTGTACAGTGTTTCTCTACAACAGGCTAATGGAACATTACTTAGAGATGGGCATTAGCCCCTTATACTCTCTCCCTCTGTACAGTGTTTCTCTACAACAGGCTAATGGAACATTACTTAGAGATGGGCATTAGCCCCTTATACCCTCTCCCTCTGTACAGTGTTTCTCTACAACAGGCTAATGGAACATTACTTAGAGATGGGCATTAGCCCCTTATACTCTCCTTCTCGGTACAGTGTTTCTCTACAACAGGCTAATGGAACATTACTTAGAGATGGGCATTAGCCCCTTATACTCTCTCCCTCTGAACAGTGTTTCTCTACAACAGGCTAATGGAACATTACTTAGAGATGGGCATGAGCTCCTTATACTCTCTCCCTCTGTATAGTGTTTCTCGACAACAGGCTAATGGAACATTACTTAGAGATGGGCAATAGCCCCTTATACTCTCTCCCTCTGTACAGTGTTTCTCTACAAAAGGCTAATGGAACATTACTTAGAGATGGGCATTAGCCCCTTATACTCTCTCCCTCTGTACAGTGTTTCCCTACAACAGGCTAATGGAACATTACTTAGAGATGGGCATTAGCCCCTTATACCCTCTCCCTCTGTACAGTGTTTCTCTACAACAGGCTAATGGAACATTACTTAGAGAAGGGGCATTAGCCCCTTATACTCTCTCCCTCTGTACAGTGTTTCTCTACAACAGGCTAATGGAACATTACGTAGAGATGGGCATTAGCCCCTTATACTCTCTCCCTCTGTACAGTGTTTCTCTACAACAGGCTAATGGAACATTACTTACAGATGGGCATTAGCCCCTTATACCCTCTCCCTCTGTACAGTGTTTCCCTACAACAGGCTAATGGAACATTACTTACAGATGGGCATTAGCCCCTTATACACTCTACCTCTGTACAGTGTTTCTATACAACAGGCTAATGGAACATTACTTAGAGATGGGCATAAGCCTCTTATACTCTCTCCCTCTGTACAGTGTTTCTCTACAACAGGCTAATGGAACATTACTTAGAGATGGGCATTAGCCCCTTATACTCTCTCCCTCTGTACAGTGTCTTTCTACAACAGGCTAATGGAACATTATTTAGAGATGGGCATTAGCCCCTTATACTCACTCCCTCTGTACAGCGTTTCTCTACAAATGGCTAATGGAACATAACTTAGAGATTGGCATTAGCCCCTTTTACTCTCTCCCTCTGAACAGTGTTTCTCTACAACAGGCTAATGGAACATTACTTAGAGATGGGCATTAGCCCCTTATACTCACTCCCTCTGTACAGCGTTTCTCTACAAATGGCTAATGGAACATTACTTAGAGATGGGCATTAGCCCCTTATACTCTCTCCCTCTGTACAGTGTTTCTCTACAACAGGCTAATGGAACATTACTTAGAGATGGGCATTAGCCTCTTATACTCTCTCCCTCTGTACAGTGTTTCTCTACAACAGGCTAATGGAACATTACTTAGAGATGGGCATTAGCCCCTTATACTCTCTCCCTCTGTACAGTGTTTCTCTACAACAGGCTAATGGAATATTACTTAGAGATGGGCATTAGCTCCTTATACACTCTCCATCTGTACAGTGTTTCTCTACAACAGGCTAATGGAACATTACTTAGAGATGGGCATTAGCCCCTTATACTCTCTCCCTCTGTACAGTGTTTCTCTACAACAGGCTAATGGAACATTACTTAGAGATGGGCATTAGCCCCTTATACCCTCTCCCTCTGTACAGTGTTTCTCTACAACAGGCTAATGGAACATTACTTAGAGATGGGCATTAACCTCTTATACTCTCTCCCTCTGTACAGTGTTTCTCTACAACAGGCTAATGGAACATTACTTAGAGGTGTGCATTAACCTCTTATACTCTTTCCCTCTGTACAGTGTTTCTCTACAACAGGCTAATGGAACATTACTTAGAGATGGGCATTAGCCTCTTATACTCTCTCCCTCTGTACAGTGTTTCTCTACAACAGGATAATGGAACATTACTTAGAGATGGGCATTAGCCCCTTATACTCTCTCCCTCTGTACAGTGTTTCTCTACAACAGGCTAATGGAACATTACTTAGAGATGGGCATTAGCACCTTATACTCTCTCCCTCTGTATAGTGTTTCTCTACAACAGGCTAATGGAACATTACTTAGAGATGGGCATTAGCCCCTTATACTCTCTCCCTATGTACAGTGTTTCTCTACAACAGGCTAATGGAACATTACTTAAAGAAGGGCATTAGCCCCTTATACTCTCTCCCTCTGAACAGTGTTTCTCTACAACAGGCTAATGGAACATTACTTAGAGATGGGAATTAGCCCCTTATACTCTCTCCCTCTGTACAGTGTTTCTCTACAACAGGCTAATGGAACATTACTTACAGATGGGCATTAGCCCCTTATACTCTCTCCCTCTGTACAGTGTTTCTCTACAACAGGCTAATGGAACATTACTTAGAGATGGGAATTAGCCCCTTATACTCTCTCCCTCTGTACAGTGTTTCTCTACAACAGGCTAATGGAACATTACTTACAGATGGGCATTAGCCCCTTATACTCTCTCCCTCTGAACAGTGTTTCTCTACAACAGGCTAATGGAACATTACTTAGAGATGGGCATTAGCCCCTTATACCCTCTCCCTCTGTACAGTGTTTCTCTACAACAGGCTAATGGAACATTACTTAGAGATGGGCATTAGCCCCTTATACTCTCTCCCTCTGAACAGTGTTTCTCTACAACAGGCTAATGGAACATTACTTACAGATGGGCATTAGCCCCTTATACTCTCTCCCTCTGAACAGTGTTTCTATACAACAGGCTAATGGAATATTACTTAGCGATGGGCATTAGCCCCTTATACTCTCTCCCTCTATACAGTGTTTCTATACAACAGGCTAATGGAACATTTCTTAGAGAGGGGCATTAGCCCCTTATACTCTCTCGCTCTGTACAGTGTTTCTCTACAACAGGCTAATGGAACATTACTTAGAGATGGGCATTAGCCCCTTATACTCTCTCCCTCTGTACAGTGTTTCTCTACAACAGGCTAATGGAACATTACTTAGAGATGGGCATTAGCGCCTTATACTCTCTCCCTCTGTACAGTGTTTCTCTACAACAGGCTTATGGAACATTACTTACAGATGGGCATTAGCCCCTTATACTCTCTCCCTCTGAACAGTGTTTCTCTACAACAGGCTAATGGAACATTACTTAGAGATGGGCATTAGCCCCTTAAACTCTCTCCCTCTGTACAGTGTTTCTCTACAACAGGCTAATGGAACATTACTTACAGATGGGCATTAGCCCCTTATACCCTCTCCCTCTGTACAGTGTTTCTCTACAACAGGCTAATGGAACATTACTTAGAGATGGGCATTAGCCCCTTAAACTCTCAGCCTCTGTACAGTGTTTCTCTACAACAGGCTAATGGAACATTACTTAGAGATGGGCATTAGCCCCTTAAACTCTCTCCCTCTGTACAGTGTTTCTCTACAACAGGCTAATGGAACATTACTTAGAGATGGGCATTAGCCCCTTATACTCTCTCCCTCTGTACAGTGTTTCTCTACAACAGGCTAATGGAACGTTACTTAGAGATGGGCATTAGCCTCTTATACTCTCTCCCTCTGTACAGTGTCTTTCTACAACAGGCTAATGGAACATTACTTAGAGATGGGCATAGCGCCTTATACTCTCTCCCTCTGTACAGTGTTTCTCTACAACAGGCTTATGGAACATTACTTACAGATGGGCATTAGCCCCTTATACTCTCTCCCTCTGAACAGTGTTTCTCTACAACAGGCTAATGGAACATTACTTAGAGATGGGCATTAGCCCCTTAAACTCTCTCCCTCTGTACAGTGTTTCTCTACAACAGGCTAATGGAACATTACTTACAGATGGGCATTAGCCCCTTATACCCTCTCCCTCTGTACAGTGTTTCTCTACAACAGGCTAATGGAACATTACTTAGAGATGGGCATTAGCCCCTTAAACTCTCAGCCTCTGTACAGTGTTTCTCTACAACAGGCTAATG
This sequence comes from Phyllobates terribilis, assembly GCF_046119375.1. Classification (NCBI taxonomy): domain Eukaryota; kingdom Metazoa; phylum Chordata; class Amphibia; order Anura; family Dendrobatidae; genus Phyllobates; species Phyllobates terribilis. The sequence goes on from NW_027363111.1 coordinate 1,092,565, forward strand.
GAACATTACTTAGAGATGGGCATTAGCCCCTTAAACTCTCTCCCTCTGTACAGTGTTTCTCTACAACAGGCTAATGGAACATTACTTAGAGATGGGCATTAGCCCCTTATACTCTCTCCCTCTGTACAGTGTTTCTCTACAACAGGCTAATGGAACATTACTTAGAGATGGGCATTAGCCTCTTATACTCTCTCCCTCTGTACAGTGTCTTTCTACAACAGGCTAATGGAACATTACTTAGAGATGGGCATTAGCCCCTTATACTCTCTCCCTCTGAACAGTGTTTCTCTACAACAGGCTAATGGAACATTACTTAGGGATGGGCATTGGCCCCTTATACCCTCTCCCTCTGTACAGTGTCTTTCTACAACAGGCTAATGGAACATTACTTAGAGATGGGCATTAGCCCCTTATACCCTCTCCCTCTGTACAGTGTCTTTCTACAACAGGCTAATGGAACATTACTTAGAGATGGGCATTAGCCCCTTATACCCTCTCCCTCTGAACAGTGTTTCTCTACAACAGGCTAATGGAACATTACTTATAGATGGGCATTAGCCCATTATACTCTCTCCCTCTGTACAGTGTTTCTCTACAACAGGCTAATGGAACATTACTTAGAGATGGGCATTAGCCCCTTATACTCTCTCCCTCTGTACAGTGTTTCTCTACAACAGGCTAATGGAACATTACTTAGAGATGGGCATTAGACCCTTATACCCTCTCCCTCTGTACAGCGTTTCTCTACAACAGGCTAATGGAACATTACTTAGAGATGGGCATTAGCCCCTTATACCCTCTCCCTGTGTACAGTGTCTTTCTACAACAGGCTAATGGAACATTACTTAGAGATGGGCATTAGCCCCTTATACTCTCTCCATCTGTACAGTGTTTCTCTACAGCAGGCTAATGGAACATTACTTAGAGATGGGCATTAGCCCCTTATAATCTCTCCCTCTGTACAGTGTTTCTCTACAACAGGCTAATGGAACATTACTTACAGATGGGCATTAGCCCCTTATACACTCTCCATCTGTACAGTATTTTTCTACAACAGGCTAATGGAACATTACTTAGAGATGGGCATTAGCCCCTTATACTCTCTCGATCTGTACAGTGTTTCTCTACAACAGGATAATGGAACATTACTTGGAGATGGGCATTAGCCCCTTATACTCTCTCCATCTGTACAGTGTTTCTCTACAACAGGCTAATGGAACATTACTTAGAGATGGGCATTAGCCGCTTATACTCTCTCTCTCTGTACAGTATTTCTCTACAACAGGCTAATGGAACATTACTTAGAGATGGGCATTAGCCCCTTATACTCTCTCCCTCTGTACAGTATTTCTCTACAACATGCTAATGGAACATTACTTAGAGATGGGCATTAGCCCCTTATACTCTCTCCATCTGTACAGTGTTTCTATACAACAGGCTAATATAACATTACTTAGAGATGGGCATTAGCCCCTTATACTCTCTCCCTCTGTACAGCGTTTCTCTACAGCAGGCAAATGGAACATTACTTAGAGATGGGCATTAGCCCATTATACCCTCTCCCTCTGTCCAGCGTTTCACTACAACAGGCTAATGGAACATTACTTAGAGATGGGCATTAGCCCCTTATACCCTCTTCCTCTGTACAGTGTTTCTCTACAACAGGCTAATGGAACATTACTTAGAGATGGGCATTAGCCCCTTATACCCTCTCCCTCTGTACAGTGTTTCACTACAACAGGCTAATGGAACATTACTTAGAGATGGGCATTAGCCCCTTATACTCTCTCCCTCTGTACAGTGTTTCACTACAACAGGCTAATGGAACATTACTTACAGATGGGCATTAGCCCCTTATACTCTCTCCGTCTGTACAGTGTTTCTCTACAACAGGCTAATGGAACATTACTTAGAGATGAGCATTAACCCCTTATACTCTCTCCCTCTGAACAGTGTTTCTCTACTACAGTCTAATGGAACATTACTTAGAGATGGACATTAGCCCCTTATACTCTCTCCCTCTGTACAGTGTTTCTCTACAACAGGCTAATGGAACATTACTTAGAGATGGGCATTAGCCCTTTATACTCTCTCCCTCTGTACAGTGTTTCTCTACAACAGGCTAATGGAACATTACTTAGAGATGGGCATAAGCCCCTTATAATCTCTCCCTCTTTACAGTGTTTCTCTACAACAGGCTAATGGAACATTACTTACAGATGGGCATTAGCCCCTTATACACTCTCCATCTGTACAGTATTTTTCTACAACAGGCTAATGGAACATTACTTAGAGATGGGCATTAGCCCCTTATACTCTCTCCATCTGTACAGTGTTTCTCTACAACAGGATAATGGAACATTACTTAGAGATGGGCATTAGCCCCTTATACTCTCTCCCTCTGTACAGTATTTCTCTACAACAGGCTAATGGAACATTACTTAGAGATGGGCATTAGCCCCTTATACTCTCTCCCTCTGTACAGTATTTCTCTACAACATGCTAATGGAACATTACTTAGAGATGGGCATTAGCCCCTTATACTCTCTCCATCTGTACAGTGTTTCTATACAACAGGATAATATAACATTACTTAGAGATGGGCATTAGCCCCTTATACTCTCTCCCTCTGTACAGCGTTTCTCTACAGCAGGCTAATGGAACATTACTTAGAGATGGGCATTAGCCCCTTATACCCTCTCCCTCTGTACAGCGTTTCACTACAACAGGCTAATGGAACATTACTTAGAGATGGGCATTAGCCCCTTATACTCTCTCCCTCTGTACAGTGTTTCTCTACAACAGGCTAATGGAACATTACTTAGAGATGGGCATTAGCCTCTTATACTCTCTCCCTCTGTACAGTGTCTTTCTACAACAGGCTAATGGAACATTACTTAGAGATGGGCATTAGCCCCTTATACTCTCTCCCTCTGAACAGTGTTTCTCTACAACAGGCTAATGGAACATTACTTAGAGATGGGCATTGGCCCCTTATACCCTCTCCCTCTGTACAGTGTCTTTCTACAACAGGCTAATGGAACATTACTTAGAGATGGGCATTAGCCCCTTATACCCTCTCCCTCTGTACAGTGTCTTTCTACAACAGGCTAATGGAACATTACTTAGAGATGGGCATTAGCCCCTTATACCCTCTCCCTCTGAACAGTGTTTCTCTACAACAGGCTAATGGAACATTACTTATAGATGGGCATTAGCCCATTATACTCTCTCCCTCTGTACAGTGTTTCTCTACAACAGGCTAATGGAACATTACTTAGAGATGGGCATTAGCCCCTTATACTCTCTCCCTCTGTACAGTGTTTCTCTACAACAGGCTAATGGAACATTACTTAGAGATGGGCATTAGCCCCTTATACCCTCTCCCTCTGTACAGTGTCTTTCTACAACAGGCTAATGGAACATTACTTAGAGATGGGCATTAGCCCCTTATACTCTCTCCATCTGTACAGTGTTTCTCTACAACAGGCTAATGGAACATTACTTAGAGATGGGCATTAGCCCCTTATAATCTCTCCCTCTGTACAGTGTTTCTCTACAACAGGCTAATGGAACATTACTTAGAGATGGGCATTAGCACCTTATACCCTCTCCCTCTGTACAGTGTTTCTCTACAACAGGCTAATGGAACATTACTTACAGATGGGCATTAGCCCCTTATACACTCTCCATCTGTACAGTATTTTTCTACAACAGACTAATGGAACATTACTTAGAGATGGGCATTAGCCCCTTATACTCTCTCCATCTGTACAGTGTTTTTCTACAACAGGATAATGGAACATTACTTAGAGATGGGCATTAGCCCCTTATACTCTCTCCCTCTGTACAGCATTTTTCTACAACAGGCTAATGGAACATTACTTAGAGATGGGCATTAGCCCCTTATACTCTCTCCATCTGTACAGTTTTTCTCTACAACAGGATAATGGAACATTACTTGGAGATGGGCATTAGCCCCTTATACTCTCTCCATCTGTACAGTGTTTCTCTACAACAGGCTAATGGAACATTACTTAGAGATGGGCATTAGCCGCTTATACTCTCTCCCTCTGTACAGTATTTCTCTACAACAGGCTAATGGAACATTACTTAGAGATGGGCATTAGCCCTTTATACTCTCTCCCTCTGTACAGTGTTTCTCTACAACAGGCTAATGGAACATTACTTAGAGATGGGCATTAGCCCCTTATAATCTCTCCCTCTTTACAGTGTTTCTCTACAACAGGCTAATGGAACATTACTTACAGATGGGCATTAGCCCCTTATACACTCTCCATCTGTACAGTATTTTTCTACAACAGGCTAATGGAACATTACTTAGAGATGGGCATTAGCCCCTTATACTCTCTCCATCTGTACAGTGTTTCTCTACAACAGGATAATGGAACATTACTTAGAGATGGGCATTAGCCCCTTATACTCTCTCCCTCTGTACAGTATTTCTCTACAACAGGCTAATGGAACATTACTTAGAGATGGGCATTAGCCGCTTATACTCTCTCCCTCTGTACAGTATTTCTCTACAACAGGCTAATGGAACATTAATTAGAGATGGGCATTAGCCCCTTATACTCTCTCCCTCTGTACAGTATTTCTCTACAACATGCTAATGGAACATTACTTAGAGATGGGCATTAGCCCCTTATACTCTCTCCATCTGTACAGTGTTTCTATACAACAGGATAATATAACATTACTTAGAGATGGGCATTAGCCCCTTATACTCTCTCCCTCTGTACAGCGTTTCTCTACAGCAGGCTAATGGAACATTACTTAGAGATGGGCATTAGCCCCTTATACCCTCTCCCTCTGTACAGCGTTTCACTACAACAGGCTAATGGAACATTACTTAGAGATGGGCATTAGCCCCTTATACTCTCTCCCTCTGTACAGTGTTTCTCTTAAACAGGCTAATGGAACATTACTTAGAGATGGGCATTAGCCTCTTATACTCTCTCCCTCTGTACAGTGTCTTTCTACAACAGGCTAATGGAACATTACTTAGAGATGGGCATTAGCCCCTTATACTCTCTCCCTCTGAACAGTGTTTCTCTACAACAGGCTAATGGAACATTACTTAGAGATGGGCATTAGCCCCTTATACTCTCTCCCTCTGAACAGTGTTTCTCTACAACAGGCTAATGGAACATTACTTAGAGATGGGCATTGGCCCCTTATACCCTCTCCCTCTGTACAGTGTCTTTCTACAACAGGCTAATGGAACATTACTTAGAGATGGGCATTAGCCCCTTATACCCTCTCCCTCTGTACAGTGTCTTTCTACAACAGGCTAATGGAACATTACTTAGAGATGGGCATTAGCCCCTTATACCCTCTCCCTCTGAACAGTGTTTCTCTACAACAGGCTAATGGAACATTACTTATAGATGGGCATTAGCCCATTATACTCTCTCCCTCTGTGCAGTGTTTCTCTACAACAGGCTAATGGAACATTACTTAGAGATGGGCATTAGCCCCTTATACCCTCTCCCTCTGTACAGTGTCTTTCTACAACAGGCTAATGGAACATTACTTAGAGATGGGCATTAGCCCCTTATACTCTCTCCCTCTGTACAGTGTTTCTCTACAACAGGCTAATGGAACATTACTTAGAGATGGGCATTAGACCCTTATACCCTCTCCCTCTGTACAGCGTTTCTCTACAACAGGCTAATGGAACATTACTTAGAGATGGGCATTAGCCCCTTATACCCTCTCCCTCTGTACAGTGTCTTTCTACAACAGGCTAATGGAACATTACTTAGAGATGGGTATTAGCCCCTTATACTCTCTCCATCTGTACAGTGTTTCTCTACAACAGGCTAATGGAACATTACTTAGAGATGGGCATTAGCCCCTTATAATCTCTCCCTCTGTACAGTGTTTCTCTACAACAGGCTAATGGAACATTACTTACAGATGGGCATTAGCCCCTTATACACTCTCCATCTGTACAGTATTTTTCTACAACAGGCTAATGGAACATTACTTAGAGATGGGCATTAGCCCCTTATACTCTCTCCATCTGTACAGTGTTTCTCTACAACAGGATAATGGAACATTACTTAGAGATGGGCATTATCCCCTTATACTCTCTCCCTCTGTACAGCATTTTTCTACAACAGGCTAATGGAACATTACTTAGAGATGGGCATTAGCCCCTTATACTCTCTCCATCTGTACAGTGTTTCTCTACAACAGGGTAATGGAACATTACTTGGAGATGGGCATTAGCCCCTTATACTCTCTCCATCTGTACAGTGTTTCTCTACAACAGGCTAATGGAACATTACTTAGAGATGGGCATTAGCCGCTTATACTCTCTCCCTCTGTACAGTATTTCTCTACAACAGGCTAATGGAACATTACTTAGAGATGGGCATTAGCCCCTTATACTCTCTCCCTCTGTACAGTATTTCTCTACAACATGCTAATGGAACATTACTTAGAGATGGGCATTAGCCCCTTATACTCTCTCCATCTGTACAGTGTTTCTATACAACAGGCTAATATAACATTACTTAGAGATGGGCATTAGCCCCTTATACTCTCTCCCTCTGTACAGCGTTTCTCTACAGCAGGCAAATGGAACATTACTTAGAGATGGGCATTAGCCCCTTATACCCTCTCCCTCTGTACAGCGTTTCACTACAACAGGCTAATGGAACATTACTTAGAGATGGGCATTAGCCCCTTATACCCTCTCCCTCTGTACAGTGTTTCTCTACAACAGGCTAATGGAACATTACTTAGAGATGGGCATTAGCCCCTTATACCCTCTCCCTCTGTACAGTGTTTCACTACACAGGCTAATGGAACATTACTTAGAGATGGGCATTAGCCCCTTATACTCTCTCCGTGTGTACAGTGTTTCTCTACAACAGGCTAATGGAACATTACTTAGAGATGAGCATTAGCCCCTTATACTCTCTCCCTCTGAACAGTGTTTCTCTACTACAGTCTAATGGAACATTACTTAGAGATGGACATTAGCCCCTTATACTCTCTCCCTCTGTACAGTGTTTCTCTACAACAGGCTAATGGAACATTACTTAGAGATGGGCATTAGCCCTTTATACTCTCTCCCTCTGTACAGTGTTTCTCTACAACAGGCTAATGGAACATTACTTAGAGATGGGCATTAGCCCCTTATAATCTCTCCCTCTTTAAAGTGTTTCTCTACAACAGGCTAATGGAACATTACTTACAGATGGGCATTAGCCCCTTATACACTCTCCATCTGTACAGTATTTTTCTACAACAGGCTAATGGAACATTACTTAGAGATGGGCATTAGCCCCTTATACTCTCTCCATCTGTACAGTGTTTCTCTACAACAGGATAATGGAACATTACTTAGAGATGGGCATTAGCCCCTTATACTCTCTCCCTCTGTACAGTATTTCTCTACAACAGGCTAATGGAACATTACTTAGAGATGGGCATTAGCCGCTTATACTCTCTCCCTCTGTACAGTATTTCTCTACAACAGGCTAATGGAACATTAATTAGAGATGGGCATTAGCCCCTTATGCTCTCTCCCTCTGTACAGTATTTCTCTACAACATGCTAATGGAACATTACTTAGAGATGGGCATTAGCCCCTTATACTCTCTCCATCTGTACAGTGTTTCTATACAACAGGATAATATAACATTACTTAGAGATGGGCATTAGCCCCTTATACTCTCTCCCTCTGTACAGCGTTTCTCTACAGCAGGCTAATGGAACATTACTTAGAGATGGGCATTAGCCCCTTATACCCTCCCCCTCTGTACAGTGTTTCTCTACAACAGGCTAATGGAACATTACTTAGAGATGGGCATTAGCCCCTTATAATCTCTCCCTCTTTAAAGTGTTTCTCTACAACAGGCTAATGGAACATTACTTACAGATGGGCATTAGCCCCTTATACACTCTCCATCTGTACAGTATTTTTCTACAACAGGCTAATGGAACATTACTTAGAGATGGGCATTAGCCCCTTATACTCTCTCCATCTGTACAGTGTTTCTCTACAACAGGATAATGGAACATTACTTAGAGATGGGCATTAGCCCCTTATACTCTCTCCCTCTGTACAGTATTTCTCTACAACAGGCTAATGGAACATTACTTAGAGATGGGCATTAGCCGCTTATACTCTCTCCCTCTGTACAGTATTTCTCTACAACAGGCTAATGGAACATTAATTAGAGATGGGCATTAGCCCCTTATGCTCTCTCCCTCTGTACAGTATTTCTCTACAACATGCTAATGGAACATTACTTAGAGATGGGCATTAGCCCCTTATACTCTCTCCATCTGTACAGTGTTTCTATACAACAGGATAATATAACATTACTTAGAGATGGGCATTAGCGCTTTATACTCTCTCCCTCTGTACAGCGTTTCTCTACAGCAGGCTAATGGAACATTACTTAGAGATGGGCATTAGCCCCTTATACCCTCCCCCTCTGTACAGCGTTTCACTACAACAGGCTAATGGAACATTACTTAGAGATGGGCATTAGCCCCTTATACCCTCTCCCTCTGTACAGTGTTTCTCTACAACAGGCTAATGGAACATTACTTACAGATGGGCATTAGCTCCTTATACCCTCTCCCTCTGTACAGTGTTTCTCTACAACAGGCTAATGGAACATTACTTACAGATGGGCATTAGCTCCTTATACCCTCTCCCTCTGTACAGTGTTTCTCTACAACAGGCTAATGGAACATTACTTAGAGATGGGCATTAGCCTCTTATACTCTCTCCCTCTGTACAGTGTTTCTCTACAACAGGCTAATGGAACATTACTTAGAGATGGGCATTAGCCCCTTATACTCTCTCCCTCTGTACAGTGTTTCTCTACAACAGGCTAATGGAACATTACTTAGAGATGGGCATTAGCCCCTTATACTCTCTCCCCTCTGTACAGTGTTTCTCTACAACAGGCTAATGGAACATTACTTACAGATGGACATAAGCCCCTTATACTCTCTCCTTCTGTACAGTGTTTCTCTACAACAGGCTAATGGAACATTACTTAGAGATGAGCATTAGCCCCTTATACTCTCTCCCTCTGTACAGTGTTTCTCTACAACAGGATAATGGAACATTACTTAGAGATGGGCATTAGCCTCTTATACCCTCTCCCTCGGTACAGTGTTTCCCTACAACAGGCTAATGGAACATTACTTACAGATGGGCATTAGCCCCTTATACTCTCTCCCTCTGTACAGTGTTTCTCTACAACAGGCTAATGGAACATTACTTACAGATGGGCATTAGCCCCTTATACTTTCTCCCTCTGTACAGTGTTTCTCTACAACAGGCTAATGGAACATTACTTAGAGATGGGCATTAGCCCCTTATACCCTCTCCCTCTGTACAGTGTTTCTCTACAACAGGCTAATGGAACATTACTTACAGATGGGCATTAGCCTCTTATACCCTCTCCCTCTGTACAGTGTTTCTCTACAACAGGCTAATGGAACATTACTTAGAGATGGGCATTAGCCCCTTATACTCTCTCCCTCTGTACAGTGTTTCTCTACAACATTCTAATGGAACATTACTTAGAGATGGGCATTAGCCCCTTATACCCTCTACCTCGGTACAGTGTTTCTCTACAACAGGATAATGGAACATTACTTAGAGATAAGCATTAGCCCCTTATACTCTCTCCCTCTGTACAGTGTTTCTCTACAACAGGATAATGGAACATTACTTAGAGATGGGCATTAGCCTCTTATACCCTCTCCCTCGGTACAGTGTTTCCCTACAACAGGCTAATGGAACATTACTTACAGATGGGCATTAGCCCCTTATACTCTCTCCCTCTGTACAGTGTTTCCCTACAACAGGCTAATGGAACATTACTTAGAGATGGGCATTAGTCCCTTATACTCTCATCTTCTGAACAGTGTTTCTCTACAACAGGCTAATGGAACATTACTTAGAGATGGGCATTAGCCCCTTATACTCTCTCCCTCTGAACAGTGTTTCTCTACAACAGGCTAATGGAACATTACTTATAGATGGGCATTAGCCTCTTATACTCTCTCCCTCTGTACAGTGTTTCTCTACAACAGTCTAATGGAACATTACTTATAGATGGGCATTAGCCTCTTATACTCTCTCCCTCTGTACAGTGTTTCTCTACAACAGGCTAATGGAACATTACTTAGAGATGAGCATTAGCCCCTTATACTCTCTCCCTCTGAACAGTGTTTCTCTACAACAGGCTAATGGAACATTACTTAGAGATGAGCATTAGCCCCTTATACTCTCTCCCTCTGAACAGTGTTTCTCTACAACAGGCTAATGGAACATTACTTAGAGATGAGCATTAGCCCCTTATACTCTCTCCCTCTGAACAGTGTTTCTCTACAACAGGCTAATGGAACATTACTTAGAGATGAGCATTAGCCCCTTATACTCTCTCCCTCTGTACAGTGTTTCTCTACAACAGGCTAATGGAACATTACTTAGAGATGGGCATTAGCCCCTTATACTCTCTCCCTCTGTACAGTGTTTCTCTACAACAGGCTAATGGAACATTACTTAGAGATGGTCATTAGCCCCTTATACCCTCTCCCTCTGTACAGTGTTTCTCTACAACAGGCTAATGGAACATTACTTAGAGATGGGCATTAGCCCCTTATACCCTCTCCCTTTGTACAGCGTTTCTCTACAACAGGCTAATGGAACATTACTTAGAGATGAGCATTAGCCCCTTATACTCTCTCCCTCTGAACAGTGTTTCTCTACAACAGGCTAATGGAACATTACTTAGAGATGAGCATTAGCCCCTTATACTCTCTCCCTCTGAACAGTGTTTCTCTACAACAGGCTAATGGAACATTACTTAGAGATGAGCATTAGCCCCTTATACTCTCTCCCTCTGTACAGTGTTTCTCTACAACAGGCTAATGGAACATTACTTAGAGATGGGCATTAGCCCCTTATACTCTCTCCCTCTGTACAGTGTTTCTCTACAACAGGCTAATGGAACATTACTTAGAGATGGTCATTAGCCCCTTATACCCTCTCCCTCTGTACAGTGTTTCTCTACAACAGGCTAATGGAACATTACTTAGAGATGGGCATTAGACCCTTAAACTCTCTCCCTCTGTACAGGCTTTCTACAACAGGCTAATGGAACATTACTTAGAGATGGGCATTAGCCCATTATACTCTCTCCCTCTGTACAGTGTTTCTCTACGACAGGCTAATGGAACATTACTTACAGATGGGCATTAGCCCCTTATACCCTCTCCCTCTGTACAGTGTTTCTCTACAACAGGCTAATGGAACAATACTTAGAGATGGGCATTAGCCCCTTATGCCCTCTCCCTCTGTACAGCGTTTCTCTACAACAGGCTAATGGAACATTACTTAGAGATTGGCATTAGCCTCTTATACTCTCTCCCTCTGTACAGCGTTTCTCTACAACAGGCTAATGGAACATTACTTACAGATGGGCATTAGCCTCTTATACTCTCTCCCTCTGTACAGTGTTTCTCTACAACAGACTAATGAAACATTACTTAGAGATGAGCATTAGCCCCTTATACTCTCTCCCTCTGTACAGTGTTTCTCTACAACAGGCTAATGGAACATTACTTAGAGATGGGCATTAGCCTCTTATACTCTCTCCCTCTGTACAGTGTTTCTCTACAACAGGCTAATGGAACATTACTTACAGATGGGCATTAGCTCCTTATACTCTCTCCCTCTGTACAGTGTTTCTCTACTACGGGCTAATGAAACATTACTTAGAGATGAGCATTAGCCCCTTATACTCTCTCCCTCTGTACAGTGTTTCTCTACAACAGGCTAATGGAACATTATTTAGAGATGGGCATTAGCCCCTTATACTCTCTCCCTCTGTACAGTGTTTCTCTACAACAGGCTAATGGAACATTACTTAGAGATGTGCATTAGCCCCTTATACTCTCTCCCTCTGAACAGTGTTTCTCTACAACAGGCTAATGGAACATTATTTAGAGATGGGTATTAGCCCCTTATACTCTCTCCCTCTGAACAGTGTTTCTCTACAACAGTCTAATGGAACATTACTTACAGATGGGCATTAGTCCCATATACTCTCTCCCTCTGTACAGTGTTTCTCTACAACAGGCTAATGGAACATTACTTAGAGATGGGCATTAGCCCCTTATACTCTCTCCCTCTGTACAGTGTTTCTCTACAACAGGCTAATGGAACATTACTTAGAGATGGTCATTAGCCCCTTATACCCTCTCCATCTGTACAGTGTTTCTCTACAACAGGCTAATGGAACATTACTTAGAGATGGGCATTAGACCCTTATACTCTCTCCCTCTGTACAGGCTTTCTACAACAGGCTAATGGAACATTACTTAGAGATGGGCATTAGCCCATTATACTCTCTCCCTCTGTACAGTGTTTCTCTACGACAGGCTAATGGAACATTACTTACAGATGGGCATTAGCCCCTTATACCCTCTCCCTCTGTACAGTGTTTCTCTACAACAGGCTTATGGAACAATACTTAGAGATGGGCATTAGCCCCTTATGCCCTCTCCCTCTGTACAGCGTTTCTCTACAACAGGCTAATGGAACATTACTTAGAGATTGGCATTAGCCCCTTATACTCTCTCCCTCTGTACAGTGTTTCTCTACAACAGGCTAATGGAACATTACTTAGAGATTGGCATTAGCCCCTTATACTCTCTCCCTCTGTACAGTGTTTCTCTACAACAGGATAATGGAACATTACTTAGAGATTGGCATTAGCCCCTTATACTCTCTCCCTCTGTACAGTATTTCTCTACAACAGGCCAATGGAACATTACTTAGAGATGGGCATTAGCCCCTTATACCCTCTCCCTCTGTACAGTGTTTCTCTACAACAGGCTAATGGAACATTACTTAGAGATGGGCATTAGCCCCTTATACTCTCTCCCTCTGTACAGTGTTTCTCTACAACAGGATAATGGAACATTACATAGAGATGGGCATTAGCCCCTTATACTCTCTCCCTCTGTACAGTGTTTCTCTACAACAGGCTAATGGAACATTACTTAGAGATGGGCATTAGCCCCTTATACTCTCTCCCTCTGTACAGGGTTTCTCTACAACAGGCTAATGGAACATTACTTACAGATGGGCATTAGCCTCTTATACTCTCTCCCTCTGTACAGTGTTTCTCTACAACAGGCTAATGGAACATTACTTACAGATGGGCATTAGCCTCTTATACTCTCTCCCTCTGTACAGCGTTTCTCTACAACAGGCTAATGGAACATTACTTAGAGATGGGCATTATCCCCTTATACTCTCTCCCTCTGTACAGTGTTTCTCTACTACAGGCTAATGGAACATTACTTGGAGATGGGTATTAGCCCCTTATACTCTCTCCCTCTGTACAGTGTTTCTCTACAACAGGCTAATGGAACATTACTTAGAGATGGGCATTAGCCCCTTATACTCTCTCCCTCTGTACAGTGTTTCTCTACAACAGGCTAATGGAACATTACTTACAGATGGGCATTAGCCCCTTATACTCTCTCCCTCTGTACAGTGTTTCTCTACAACAGGCTAATGGAGCATTACTTAGAGATTGGCATTAGTCCCTTATACTCTCTCCCTCTGTACAGTGTTTCTCTACAACAGGCTAATGGAACATTACTTAGAGATTGGCATTAGCCCCTTATACTCTCTCCCTCTGTACAGTGTTTCTCTACAACAGTCTAATGAATCATTACTTAGAGATTGGCATTAGCCTCTTATACTCTCTCCCTCTGTACAGTGTTTCTCTACAACAGGCTAATGGAACATTACTTACAGATGGGCATTAGCCCCTTATACTCTCTCCCTCTGTACAGTGTTTCTCTACAACAGGCTAATGGAACATTACTTAGAGATTGGCATTAGCCCCTTATACCCTCTCCCTCTGTACAGTGTTTCTCTACAACAGGATAATGGAACATTACTTAGAGATTGGCATTAGCACCTTATACTCTCTCCCTCTGTACAGTGTTTCTCTACAACAGGCTAATGGATCATTACTTAGAGATGGGCATTAGCCCCTTATACCCTCTCCCTCTGTACAGTGTTTCTCTACAACAGGCTAATGGAACATTACTTAGAGATGGGCATTAGTCCCTTATACTCTCTCCCTCTCTACAGTGTTTCTCTACAACAGGCTAATGGAACATTACTTACAGATGGGCATTAGCCCCTTATACTCTCTCCTTCTTTACAGTGTTTCTCTACAACAGGCTAATGGAACATTACTTAGAGATGGGCATTAGCCCCTTATACTCTCTCCCTCTGTACAGTGTTTCTCTACAACAGGCTAATGGAACATTACTTACAGATGGGCATTAGCCCCTTATACTCTCTCCCTCTGTACAGTGTTTCTCTACAACAGCCTAATGGAGCATTACTTAGAGATTGGCATTAGCCCCTTATACTCTCTCCCTCTGTACAGTGTTTCTCTACAACAGGCTAATGGAACATTACTTAGAGATTGGCATTAGCCCCTTATACTCTCTCCCTCTTTACAGTGTTTCTCTACAACAGTCTAATGGAACATTACTTAGAGATTGGCATTAGCCTCTTATACTCTCTCCCTCTGTACAGTGTTTCTCTACAACAGGCTAATGGAACATTACTTAGAGATGGGCATTAGCCCCTTATACTCTCTCCCTCTGTACAGTGTTTCTCTACAACAGGCTAATGGAACATTACTTAGAGATTGGCATTAGCCCCTTATACCCTCTCCCTCTGTACAGTGTTTCTCTACAACAGGATAATGGAACATTACTTAGAGATTGGCATTAGCCCCTTATACTCTCTCCCTCTGTACAGTGTTTCTCTACAACAGGCTAATGGAACATTACTTAGAGATTGGCATTAGCCCCTTATACTCTCTCCCTCTGTACAGTGTTTCTCTACAACAGGCTAATGGAACATTACTTAGAGATGGGCATTATCCCCTTATACTCTCTCCCTCTGTACAGTGTTTCTCTACAGCAGGCTAATGGAACATTACTTAGAGATTGGCATTAGCCCCTTATACTCTCTCCCTCTGTACAGTATTTCTCTACAACTGGCTAATGGAACATTACTTAGAGATGGGCATTAGCCCCTTATACTCTCTCCCATTTTACAGTGTTTCCCTATATCAGGCTAATGGAACATTACTTAGAGATGGGCATTAGCCCCTTATACTCTCTCCCTCTGTACAGTGTTTCTCTACAACAGGCTAATGGAACATTACTTAGAGATGGGCATTAGCCCCTTATACTCTCTCCCTCTGTACAGTGTTTCTCTACAACAGGCTAATGGAACATTACTTACAGATGGGCATTAGCCCCTTATACTCTCTCCCTCTGTACATTGTTTCTCTACAACAGACTTATGGAACGTTACACTCGCTAGAAGATCCCGCTCTGTGTGTGTGTGTGTGTGTGTGTATATATGTGTATATATATGTGTGTGTATATGTGTGTGTATATGTGTGTGTATATGTGTGTGTGTGTGTGGTTTGTGTGTGTCTGTGTGTATGTTTGTGTCTGTGTGTGTGTATATGTGTGTGTATGTGTGTGTGTATATATATGTGTGTGTATATGTGTGTGTATATGTTTGTGTATATGTGTGTGTGTGTGTGGTTTGTGTGTGTCTGTGTGTATGTTTGTGTCTGTGTGTATATGTGTGTGTATATGTGTGTGTGTCTGCTCTCCCTATATGTGTAGGTGACAGTATGAACAGACACCCTGCTGTCACTTTGTTCAGAAGCATCCAGGACCCCTATGAGGCTGCTGTAGGAAATTACTGGCTATGGCAGAAGGTCCTTTCTCTGGCCTGGATTAGCTGTGGCAGTTACATGTTCTGGGCAGATTAGTTGAGAGAAGAAATTTTAAGTGCTAGTACAAACGCTTAACAGTAAAATAACAGCTTTATTATAGAAAAAAATAGCAATAAAAATATAACTTAATTGTTCCTTTGCCCACACATAAAACTAATGCCCGCCTTTGCTACTGTCCTTTATTATAATTAGTCCTCTCCATTTCTGCGTCCTCACAAGATCTTTGATCTCCTCTGGAAAGTCGTTTTGTTTCCTTTGCTTGGGGGGTTTCCAGGCGCGCGTCACGTCTATTATGTTCAGTACATTTGTTTTCCATCCCTGTCCTTTCACATAGCTTGACAACTGGTTTCTGCTGGGGGTTTCCTGAAAGTTTCTAACTACAAAGAAAAAAAAATTAGAAATAATAAGCACACATACCGTATTCTTCACTTTATAAGATGCACCTGATTATAAGACGCACCCCAAACTTGGTGAATGATAATTTTTTTCCTTATAAATGCTGTAAACGCCTCAGCAGGACCACTGGGTTCATCCTCGCACAAGAGGTGCTGGGTTCTTCAGTGCTTAAAAGGAACACAATTAGTGATATTAAAATAGAAAAGCATGAAAACGTAAAGCATACCAGCACTAAGGGTACCCTTACATGTGACGCGCCCCCTGGGCCGTGGGGTACTCGGTAACCGGGCCGGTCGTTGCTAGGGGAGATGGCACAGCTCTATGTTCCTTCCTTGGTCGACTTCCTGCGCTGGCTCTCGCCCTCCTGCCCTGCGCCTCACAATCAGTGTCCCAAGCTGGTAGCCTCGGATCTTCTCGGGCGACCTGCAGTACCCCGGACCCTCTGTGGCCACCTTTTCGGCGATGTAATTGTGGCTTGTGGCAACTGCACCCTGAAAGTACAGCAGCCTCCGATTCCTAGCTGAGCCTTGAAGTTCTCCTCTAGTTAAGGGTCTGGTCCCCTCTCTGCGGCCTGATCCCTCCACCTCCTGGCTGATTCGGGCGTACGGGTGGCCTCCGCACTTCCCGTACCCCTGGGATCCCTTCTGGTTCCTTTCTCCTCCGCTCCCCTCTCTCTCTCTCTCTCTCCTGGGCCTCTCTCACTAGGTCCGCTCTGGAGTAGAGCTCCTGCAGAGCCTCTGCTCCTTCCACTTTACTCCTCAGACTACTCCCTACTCCCAAGATGGCTTTCCTTTATATACCTTCCTTCACAGTGCTCCCCTGAATTTCTTCCTCCACCCACACCCACTACATGGCTCCCCCTCACTTGGTTCCCCTCCACTCCAGCTAGGGACAGGGACTGTGCTCTCCCTTAGGAGCAATCTCGCCCTGCCCCACTGAAGTGGATGTGTTGGATGCAGGTGTTAGGGTCCCGGGCAGCGCTTTATCCTTACCTGAGAGAGAAATACCACACCTCTGAGTGAGATGCAGTACCTCTGTGGCGACTGAACCCTCAGGGGCGCCACACATGCATCAACCGTTGGCAGATATCTGCAATACCTGTCAGCGCTTGCTGCAGTGTTGGGCTGTTTGGATGGGACAAGAATCTCAAAGAGACAATTATAAGACCATAAATTATTAAGCCAGCGAACAAAGGTGGGGTCATCTTGGTCATGGACCGTTCCTTTTACACTAACGAGATCCTACACCAACTTAGTGATGGCGTCACCTATACCCCAATACCAAGGAATCCAGCATAAGAACCACTATTGGAGAGAAGGTGGATTTTTACTTTAAAGAAGGGGCCAGCGATAGGAAGTTAGCAGACTAATTAAAGCATCCAAATCCTGTAACCAGTCTTCTATACTATCCCCAAAATCCATAAGAACCTCAACACCCCCCCACCCGACCGATAGTTGCTTCAACGGACTCCTTACTCTCCCCCTGGCAATAACATTAGACAGGATTCTGTCACCTTTTAAGGACAGACATTTATTGTATATAAAAATGTTCCATAATTACCTTGAGGAGCTCCTTTTCAGTGACTGGGCCGCCCTGGACCTCGTTTTCTTGGCAGGAGGAGAGCCTAAACCTGCCCTGAAATAAAAACATTACTATTAGAGCTTTTAATGAGTGCACCCATTAGCTTGGCATCATAGTATTTAATGAAAGGTATACTAACTGTCTAGTCGAAGGTTCTCTACTACTCCCTTTAGCAGGTCTGTAGAAGTATTAGAAAAGAAATCAGATATTAGTGTTTGTAAAATACAAACTCAAACCTGCTTTGTAACAAATGTGACAATTCAATACCTTGATGTGCTGGCTTGGGCTTCGTGCATTTCTTCCTCCCATGACCGTAGGACCAGCGAGTGGCCATGGAGTATGAGGAACCCTCTTTCCTCCAGGAAAGGGATCATGTTCTCCAAGGTTCCAAATGACATAATCTCCTCATAATCCATTGTTATCCCTTTGGATGCGATGTTGTGAATTCTGTCCCTTGCATCAGCCAGAGTAGCTGTCCTCTCCATGGCAGAATTCTGCTTCATGCACCGTTCCTGGAGATGTCTGTCCAGTCGGTCTGTTACTTTATAGCAGACTGGGCAGGTCAGGTGCATCCTCTTTGATTTTCTATAAACACATCGGTATAAGACTTGTGATGCACAGTGCAACTATTGGCAAAGGGAATACAGCCTACACATTCATAAAGCGCTCAAAAATTTGCAGACATGCCAAAATAGTACAGTTCACACCGCCGTGTAACCCATACAGAGCTCCATCTGGTGCCGATACAGTCACTGTCACAGTGAGTTACTCGCATATTGCATCGGGCAAGGTCATTTACCCATAGAAAGACCCAGAAGTGAATAAAAAAATTCTACACATATCCGCAAATGTAAGACACACTGGTAGGGAAAGTACATACTTGCACACAGCAGCCGGCGGCTCCATGACAGCCGGGGATCTGTATAAAAAAAACCACGCCATGTGAAAATAAAACCTAGACTGTTAAACATGACTTTTACAGGCTATTTTCCCTGCAATAAAAACAATCATGTTTTTCTGACCCATATGCTTTTCCAGGGAACAATGCAAGTTTTAGGCTGCGTTTGCACGGGAGAATAGTTTTTGGAGGCAAAAATCTGCACCTTCAGACAAAATACCAAAGAAGATGTCATGTGCACAATGTGATTTTTCGTGCGGGAAGGGGCAGATTCTTGTCCTGCATCTGTTATTTCATGTTAGTAACCCCTCAGAAACAGGGCTTGTGCCCTATGTTATGTGTGTAATTGTGAATAAAAGGGACGTACTAAACTGCATATTGGGATGATGGGATGATGGGATGATGGGCTACAATGCTAGACTCCACCACTAGATGGCAGCACATTTTTCAAATGCAGACCAGGAAATGACTTTTGGCCTTGATACTGGATTAGAAGAAGCTGCAGTTTTTAACTCTTGACCAGTAATATAGAAAGAAATCAGAGGGAATTCAATGGAAATACTTAAATGAATCAGAACATCCACAGAGCTGGATTCAAGTTTAATAATAGAACCAGGGAAAAAAGATTGTAACTATATGGGATTATGTGTAGAATATCGGGGTTACACACGCCTGGTGATATATCTCACCAACATCTCATAGGAATATGGGTATAACTATTGTTCTGTATGAGGATTATGGGTGAAATATCACAAATACACATGCCCAGGAACATACTTCATCTACTTCTGATAGGAATATGGGTATAACTATTGTTCTGTATGGGGATTATGGGTGAAATATCACAAATACACATGCCCAGGAACATACTTCATCTACTTCTGATAGGAACATGGGTACAATTATTGTTCTGTATGGGGATTATGGGTGAAATATCACAAATACACATGCCCAGGAACATACTCCATCTACTTCTCATAGGAATATGGGTATAACTATTGTTCTGTATGGGGATTATGGGTGAAATATCACAAATACACATGCCCAGGAACATACTTCATCTACTTCTGATAGGAATATGGGTATAACTATTGTTCTGTATGGGGATTATGGGTGAAATATCACAAATACACATGCCCAGGAACATATTTCATCTACTTCTGATACGAATATGGGTACAATTATTGTTCTGTATGGGGATTATGGGTGAAATATCACAAATACACATGCCCAGGAACATATTTCATCTACTTCTGATAGGAATATGGGTATAACTATTGTTCTGTATGGGGATTATGGGTGAAATATCACAAATACACATGCCCAGGAACATACTTCATCTACTTCTCATAGGAATATGGGTATAACTATTGTTCTGTATGGGGATTATGGGTAAAATATCACAAATAAACATGCCCAGGAACATATTTCATCTACTTCTGATAGGAATATGGGTATAACTATTGTTCTGTATGGGGATTATGGGTGAAATATCACAAATACACATGCCCAGGAACATACTTCATCTACTTCTGATAGGAATATGGGTATAACTATTGTTCTGTATGGGGATTATGGGTGAAATATCACAAATACACATGCCCAGGAACATACTTCATCTACTTCTCATAGGAATATGGGTATAACTATTGTTCTGTATGGGGATTATGGGTAAAATATCACAAATAAACATGCCCAGGCACATATTTCATCTACTTCTGATAGGAATATGGGTATAACTATTGTTCTGTATGGGGATTATGGGTGAAATATCACAAATACACATGCCCAGGAACATATTTCATCTACTTCTGATAGGAATATGGGTATAACTATTGTTTTGTATGGGGATTATGGGTGAAATATCACAAATACACATGCCCAGGAACATATTTCATCTACTTCTGATAGGAATATGGGTATAACTATTGTTCTGTATGGGGATTATGGGTGAAATATCACAAATACACATGCCCAGGAACATACTTCATCTACTTCTGATAGGAATATGGGTATAACTATTGTTCTGTATGGGGATTATGGGTGAAATATCACAAATACACAAGCCCAGGAACATACTTCATCTACTTCTCATAGGAATATGGGTATAACTATTGTTCTGTATGGGGATTATGGGTAAAATATCACAAATAAACATGCCCACGAACACACTTCATCTACTTCTCATAGGAATATGGGTATAACTTTTGTTCTGTATGGGGATTATGGGTGAAATATCACAAATACACATGCCCAGGAACAT
Source organism: Phyllobates terribilis (assembly GCF_046119375.1). Classification (NCBI taxonomy): domain Eukaryota; kingdom Metazoa; phylum Chordata; class Amphibia; order Anura; family Dendrobatidae; genus Phyllobates; species Phyllobates terribilis. The sequence goes on from NW_027363111.1 coordinate 1,113,572, forward strand.
ATTTCATCTACTTCTGATAGGAATATGGGTATAACTATTGTTCTGTATGGGGATTATGGGTGAAATATCACAAATACACATGCCCAGGAACATACTCCATCTACTTCTCATAGGAATATGGGTATAACTATTGTTCTGTATGGGGATTATGGGTGAAATATCACAAATAAACATGCCCACGAACATACTTCATCTACTTCGCATAGGAATATGGGTATAACTATTGTTCTGTATGGGGATTATGAGTGAAATATCACAAATACACATGCCCAGGAACATACTTCATCTACTTCTCATAGGAATATGGGTATAACTATTGTTCTGTATGGGGATTATGGGTGAAATATCACAAATAAACATGCCCACGAACATACTTCATCTACTTCGCATAGGAATATGGGTATAACTATTGTTCTGTATGGGGATTATGAGTGAAATATCACAAATACACATGCATAGGAACATATTTCATCTCCTTCTCATAGGAATATGGGTATAATTATTGTTCTATATGGGGATTATGGGTGAAATATCACAAATACACATGCCCAGGAACATACTTCATCTACTTCTCATAGGAATATGGGTATAACTATTGTTCTGTATAGAGAGTATGGGTGAAATATCACAAATGCACATGCCCAGGAACATACTTCATCTACTTCTCATAGGAATATGGGTATAACTATTGTTCTGTATAGAGAGTATGGGTGAAATATCACAAATACACATGCCCAGTGTAATGCACACGCCCGGGCTGAGCGGCGTGTGCGTGTGATTCCACTGGACCGTGCCGGAGAGTGAATGCCTGGAGGGGCGTAACTAGGTATTCACCCGATCCGACCAGGGTCGCACGACGGCATACGACGCCAGTGCACCAAGGAGGAACCGAGCAGAGGGACCAGGTGCTACTCCAGGACAGACCCCGGACACGGCTGTTGACCCACACAGGGAAATACCGGAACAGACTGGTTAGGCTGGCACACAGACTGGTGGGAATAGGCAGGCACGACTGGTATGCAGGCAGGCGGGTATGCAGGCAGGGGGATACAGGCAAGCACCGCTAGAGTGCAGACAGGGAGGCACTAGCAGGTAGGAACACAGGCGGGATAGGACCCAGTACACACTGGGACTCAGGAACAGAACCACAGATGTGGCAGACAAACACAGCAGAGTGAGGCCGCCCAGAGAGGTGAGCGAGAGCAGGGCAGGACGAGGCCGCCTGGAGCGGTGAGCAAGAGTAGAGCAGGACAAGGCCGCCTGGAGCGGTGAGCAAGAGTAGAGCAGGCTAGAACCGCCGGAGCGGTGAGCAAAGGCAGAGCAGGCTAGAACCGCCGGAGCGGTGAGCAAAGGCAGAGCAGGCTAGAACCGCCGGAGCGGTGAGCAAAGGCAGAGCAGGCTAGAACCGCCGAAGCGGTGAGCAAAGGCAGAGCAGGCTAGAACCGTCGGAGCGGTGAGCAAAGGCAGAGCAGGCTAGAACCGCCGGAGCGGTGAGCAAAGGCAGAGCAGGCTAGAACCGCCGGAGCGGTGAGCAAAGGCAGAGCAGGCTAGAACCGCCGGAGCGGTGAGCAAAGGCAGAGCAGGCTAGAACCGCCGGAGCGGTGAGCAAAGGCAGAGCAGGCTAGAACCGCCGGAGCGGTGAGCAAAGGCAGAGCAGGCTAGAACCGCCGGAGCGGTGAGCAAAGGCAGAGCAGGCTAGAACCGCCGGAGCGGTGAGCAAAGGCAGAGCAGGCTAGAACCGCCGGAGCGGTGAGCAAAGGCAGAGCAGGCTAGAACCGCCAGAGCGGTGAGCAAAGGCAGAGCAGGCTAGAACCGCCGGAGCGGTGAGCAAAGGCAGAGCAGGCTAGAACCGCCGGAGCGGTGAGCAAAGGCAGAGCAGGCTAGAACCGCCGGAGCGGTGAGCAAAGGCAGAGCAGGCTAGAACCGCCGGAGCGGTGAGCAAAGGCAGAGCAGGCTAGAACCGCCGGAGCGGTGAGCAAAGGCAGAGCAGGGGGGACAGGGCTCTGTTCACACGGACCAGACAGGAAGGGAAAGGCAGAACCAGATACCCACAGGGTACTTGCAGTGAAGTAGCGAGTGGACCACAAACTCACAAACGGGAGTACAGTGACAACGAGCAGGAGTTAGGTACGAGTTCAGACTCTGCAGAAAAAGGAAAGGTACGGACATAGAGAAACACGGGAAACAGGCTAGAAGAGTATACAGACAAGAACAGACACAGTAGCAAGATACAGGAGCGGGTCTAGGTAGCAGCCCCTAGAAGGCGGGAGGAACAGGCTAGGAGCGTGTTCAGACAGGACAGACAAGATACAGGAGCGGGTCTAGGTAATCGGCCCCTAGAAGGCGGGAGGAACAGGCTAGGAGCGTGTTCAGACAGGACAGACTAGATACAGGAGCGGGTCTAGGAATGCAGCCCCTAGAGGGCTGGAGGAACAGGCTAGGAGCGTGTTCAGACAGGCCTGGAAATACAGCCTTCAGGATAGGCAGACAAGAGAACACAGAAGGGACCTGGCACATTCAGAGTGCAAGAGCACACTAAATGAAACACAATGCTCAGGCATGGGTTAATTGGAGCAGCTGGTTTAAATACCAGGTGACAGACAGCAATAGGCTGAGGACGCACAAGGGGTGTGCCTGCAGCAGGTACAAAAAGCAGGAAGTGATCGGGCGCCGCCCTTAAGCAGCAGAAAGAGAAGCAAACAGACAGCATGGAGGGAAGCCAGAGAGACATTCTGTATTGGAGATCAATTGCGCGCTCTTGCACAGTGGGAGATGGACCACTATGCAAGGACGCCGCCAGGTATGTTACACCCAGGAACATACTTCATCTACTTTTGATAGGAATATGGGTATAACTATTGTTCTGTATGGGGATTATGGGTGAAATATCACAAATACACATGCCCAGGAACATATTTTATCATTTTATTTTAAGAACATACATAAACTCAGTGCGGGCGCCAGCCATAGCGAGACCTGAGTAATGCAATGCGGCGCAGCCCTCCTGATTAGCATTGGCTCAACACAGGTGGCTATTGTCAATGCTGAAATTGCCGTTTCGCACCCACAGCTACCAGAATGCAGCTTCTGGTCCACATCGTATGTCAGTATTGTTAGGTTAGGTTCACACCTGCTTTAGTTCACCCTTAAGACCAGAGGGTTACAACTTCATTCTTTACGGTGAAGTAGCGGAGCGTTATTAATCTCCATTGACTTGGATTGATAACACAAGTGGCACGAACGTACACAGTTATAATAATGGTCACCGGACAACGGACGCATCAGGACTGAAGTTTCGGTCGTTATTCGTGAGCGGCCAAGTGACGATTATGGGATCCAAACGTTAAAAATTCCATAGATTTGCATACATACCGTAACCGATCTAGTTTTCCCACTATTTTACTGGTACGGTTATCCATCTGTGCAAGCCCTCTGACAGCTCGCTGCCGGGCGGATCTGGACCGGCAGCAAGTTGTCCCGCACTGGCCGGCACCCACCTGCCTCCCCTTGCAGTTTAAAGTACTCACCGGCTCTGTAGGGTCCTCTCTGGGCGGCAGGGATGGCCTCTCTGCCTCTCGTTGCAGGGGAACCCCGTCTTCTTCTGCATTGGTCAGTTGGTGCAGTGACATGGAGGTGGATGGGTGCTGACGGGTGCATGGCAACTCACTGCCAGGCCAGCCTGTCAGTGGGTGGTGATGAGCTCCCCTCCCTGATCCAATCACAAGAAGGTACTGCCTGTGATGTCAGCTCTATAAAGAGCTGATGGAACCGGCAAAAGTGCCAGCTTTGTGCAGGCCTTATGCCATAGCTATCCGGAAGGGCCATAACGAGCCCGTCCATAAATGCAAACTCAGCCTAACTGACATACGACGTGGACCGGAAGCCGCAATCTCTGGAGTTGCGGTCGCAAAATACAAGGTAAATAGTGACATTAAAAAAACAAACAAAGAAAAAAACATGGCTAGCATGCTGATAGATGCAGCTACCCAATGGTGAAAAAAAAGATTTTGGTGACAGTTGCTCTTTCAGTTTTTATTAATTATTTAAAAAAAAATGGTGATTGAACATCCCACCATCTTAACCCCTTCAGCCTCATGCCTGTTTTCACCCAAATGCCCAGGCCATTTTTTGCTAATCTGACCCGTGTCACTTCATGTGGTAATAACTCGGGAACGCTTTTACCTATCCAAGCCATTCTGAGAATGTTTTCTCGTGACATATTGTACTTCAAGTCAGTGCTAAATGTGAGCCACTGTATTATACCTTTCTGTATAAAAAAATACAAAATACGCAAACATTTTTGAAAAATTCGCTATTTTTTAACTTTGAAATGCTCTGCTTTTTACAAAAATACTGATACCCCCCATATTTTTTCTTAGTTAACATTCTCCACATGTCTACTTTATATTGGCATCATTTTGGAAATGAATTTTTTTTTCTTTAGGACGTGATAGGGCTGAAAGTTTTACGCACAATTTTTAAAATTTACAACGCAGTTTTCAAAACTCACTTTTTAAAGGACCAAGTCACTTCTGAAGTCATATTACGATGGTTACATAACAGAAACCCTCCATAAATGACCCCACTTTTCAAACTACACAAAGGTGTTCAAAACTGATTTTTAAAGCATCATTAACCCTTTATGTGTTCCACAAGAATTCAAGCAGAGTGAAGGGGAAATTTCAAATTTTCATTTTTTTGTGCAGATATTCCATTGTAATCCAATTTTACCTGCAACCCAACAAGGGTTAACAGCAAAACCAAACCAAAAATGGGTTACCCAAATTCTACCGTTTACAGAAACACCCCACATGTACCCGTAAACTAAAGTCTGGGCGCACAGCAGAGCACAACACAGAAGGAGCACTTTGCGGTTTTTGGGGGGTAGATTTCACTGGAAGAAATCTATTAGGCCATGTCCCATTTGAAGACCGCCTGAGGTAATTCAACAGTGGAACCCCCAAAAAGTGACCCCAGTTTGGAAATTACACCCCTTAAGGAATGTTTTAGGGGGTATAGTGACCACTTTGACCTAACAAGCGTATTCTCCTAACCTTAGTATAGGAGAATACACTGTTTTCTCCCCTCTTATCTGCAGCTTTGGGTCTCGGTGCGATGCTCTGCAGCCGACCCGACATGGTTTCATGCACGGGAGCAGCGCTGAGAAGGCGCTATTGGTTGATTGCTGTGTCAATCAAGCATGACTTATCAACCAGTCAATAGCGAGCACCCTCTCAGCGCTGCTGCCTCGGAGGAGCCGACACCTTTGGGCCGGCTGCAGAGTGCATATGAGACATGCGCTGTAGGTAAGAGAGGAGAAAATAGTGTATTCACATATACTAAGGTTAGGAGAATACACTGTTTCCGGGGGCGGTGAACAGTTGCAGCACATTGCTGCAATAAAAATTTTGCTTTGAGTTGCTCTTTAAGTCCCTTGAAAAATAATTAAAGCAGTGTTGTTGACGCGCCCCCTGGGCCGTGGGGTACCCGTCAGCCGGGCCTCTGGTTTCTGGGGAATATCACGGTAGCTGGCCCACTCTGTGACCCAGGGCGGTCAGTAAAAGGGGGAATTAGTTTATAGGGGATTTGGGAAAGTTCGTGACGCCGCCTGTGGAATGCGGCTAAGGGGTGCCACCGCTGCGGAGAAGTCCTCTGGAGCTGGTGTTATGGCAGCAGGGATGGTGTGGCTCTCCACAGGTAGAGCTAGCTCCAGGGCAGCGTGGGGTGTAATGGATGGTGGTGCAGGGGAGAGACGGCAGGATGGTCCCGGAGGAAAGACAGACACTGGTGATGTTGCAGGCACGGTCCAGGGTACTCCAGGCGAAGGGCACACTTTTGGACTCTCCCCAGTTAACGGGTATAGGGCCTCCTGATCCATTGCTTTATTCTCTAAGCTTCTGACCTGCCTGGAGCTAGGCCTAGCCTAGCTTGGTTAGTGTCTCTCTTTGCACTTGCTGACCTGGTTGTAGGGCCTTCTCTTTGGAGATCACTCTCCCTGGACGCTGGGACCTCCGCGACTCCTAGCCCTGGTACTGTAGTCAGCGTTTGGTGAAATTGGGACCTGTAGTCCTCCAGGGGTTCCTACTGGGTGTAAAGGGTCCCTGTAGGCGCGGACCCAGTGTCCGGTATATATATTGGGGTGAGCCTGGTATGCTCCTCTGCCCCCCTCACTACTTCCTCCTTCTCCTCTCGCCTTCGGCCCACTCAAGGCCCTCACTAGGCCTTCACACGTGCTGTAGGCCTTGGCTCGCCTAAGCACAGCAGCCAGCTCGCTGCCTCTTCACTGCTCTCTGTGCGTCAGCACGCTCTCTGCTCAACTCTGAGCTGTGTTCCTCTCTGTCTCTGAACACTAAACTGAAACTGAACTGAGCTGCCTAGCTCCACCCTCCCTTTATATATCCCTAACGGGCTCCCTCTGGTGGTCTGAGGTGGTAGGGTGGAGGTGTGTGAATGTGTGAGGGCCTCTTGTGGAGAAGTCCATCCATGCACCCTTCTGGGTTCTGTGGCACTAATGCGCAGCAGGGCGCCACATTGTCAACATATCACAAGTCCTGTGGCATGTGTCAATCTGCTCCTTTAGCACCCGGAAAGATATGAGCCGGGTCTTGCTGTTTGCTGGACCTGGCAATCATATCTCTCACGCCGGCCACAACAATGAATTGGCAAGCGGCAAGTGCATTAAGGAATTGTTGGGCGGGTGAGGCCCTATCATCTGAAAGGGGTTTGCCATGTTGACAATACTCCTTTAATGGTGTCTAAAATATCTGTTCTTCGAACCATGCTCACTTTAGGCTCTGCTCATACTTTGTCATGCACCATATGCCTGGATGCTGGAGAGGTATCAGCAGGGTTTTTTTACATATGAAGGTGTCAGCAGGCTTGTTCTGGCCTCCTGACACAGAGATTGATGCTACCAGCAGTGCTATTGTCCGTGGTTCCATTCAGGCGCAGCAGAAACCGGAAGGCTACAAGCACTGTAGCAATATCAGTGATGACGTGGCTGTCCCGTCGTTGTTAATAGGGCAGACCACGTCATCAGACTAATCTAGTGGATTTACAAACCATGCACTCAGACTTCTTGGTCCCCCTGTGCACACATGGCATAACGGAGAAGCGTGCTGCAGGTGGCATTGAGCTCTGTCTCAGCAGGCCAGCACAAGTCTGCTTACAGCTCCATACGTAAAAAAACTGCTGATAGATCCCCTTTAAGTAGCAGTTCCTCAAAGATCAAGAAAATTAATAAATATTTATCACCATGGTGTTCACATTAGACGTGCATTCGGACTTATTTCCAGTTCTAATCAGTCAGAATCAGGCTGGTAAAATTGTTCTTTTACCACATTATGAGGTGTACCCTGATTCCTAAGAATCATAGATAATATAAGAAACCGCGTAGCTCATTTTTGGTTTGCTGGTTGTGCGCCACACGGCTGATTTAAAGAGTACCTGCACTTTTTTTTTTGAGCAAGCATGTTCCCGCTGGCTCAATAAAAAAAAACAGCTGTGTTCCGAGCGCCGCTCCCAGGTCTTGCCGGGCACCTATACAGCCACTGTGTTCAGTTCCCTGAACTAAGTGCATCTTGTCGACTTAGCTCTATGCCAAATTGACAAATTGCTCTGCAGGGCGCATGCAAGAGCACCAGAAGTGACGGTGAGGCTACAGGGGTCAGCAACATGGGCTGGATGGGGCGCAGTTGCTAGCTGTACAAGCGCTGGGCAGGGGCAGAGTTTTCTGTTGGAAGGGCAGTGACGGCCAAACGCGGTGGTGTGACTGCTGGGCTGGGGGTGTGACAGCTGGGTGTGAGGCAGCTACATAGTGACGTGGTGCTGATGTGCGGCTCAGCGCCGCATTATTATGTTGCAGCCCACCAATTTTGCCAGCGGGGATAGCCTCTGGCTGCGGCCTAGGTCCCATGGCCGGTGCCTAGCCCCATTCGAATGGATGAGCCTTCAGGGGTAAGTAAATATTACATTTATTTACCCATGTAGGCTCATCCAGGCTAGCGTCTCCGGGCGGATGGCACTCCAATTAAAGGCACTTCACATGGCTTTTAAAGGTAATTCTGGCTCCTGCCTGGTTGATTTCAACAAAAAAAGATACAGCTCAGTTACAGCACTGTTCAAACACTTTTGGGCACCATGCCCCAATAATTTTCCTTGCCCACAGGCCTCTCTCGTCTGCAAGGGACCCTTCAGACTTCGGGGTCCGGCTCCCTCCTGGAGCAATGCATGATACTGCTGTGAGGGCATAGGGCCAACAAATAACCCTCCCAACAGTATCCAAATTGCCCCACCCAATACATTAACCCCTATGCTGCTGGGATGGGTGTCCATATGGCCTCCTAGCAGCAAACAACTATCAGTACTGTGGTCAACCTGCCACAACTCTTATTCTTTTTGAAAATTGTTCACATATGTATTCCAGATATGTCACCCAAAATCCCCATATAGAATACAAATTATACCAATATTCCTATCAGAAGTACAAGAAATATGTTACAGGATATGTGTATTTGTGATATTTCACCCATAATCCCCATACAGAACAATAGTTATACCCATATTCCTATCAGAAGTAGATGAAGTATGTTCCTGGGCTTGTGTATTTGTGATATTTCACCCATAATCCCCATACAGAACAACAGTTATACCCATATTCCTATCAGAAGTAGATGAAATATGTTCCTGGGCATGTGTATTTGTGATATTTTACCAATAATCCCCATACAGAACAATAGTTATACTCATATTCCTATGAGAAGTAGATGAAGTATGTTCCTGGGCTTGTGTATTTGTGATATTTCACCCATAATCCCCATACAGAACAATAGTTATACCCATATTCCTATCAGAAGTAGATGAAATATGTTCCTGGGCTTGTGTATTTGTGATATTTCACCCATAATCCCCATACAGAACAATAGTTATACCCATATTCCTATCAGAAGTAGATGAAGTATGTTCCTGGGCTTGTGTATTTGTGATATTTCACCCATAATCCCCATACAGAACAATAATTATACCCATATTCGTATCAGAAGTAGATGAAGTATGTTCCTAGGCATGTGTATTTGTGATATTTCACCCATAATCCCCATACAGAACAATAATTATACCCATATTCCTATGAGAAGTAGATGAAGTGTGTTCCTGGGCATGTGTATTTGTGATATTTCACCCATAATCCCCATACAGAACAATAGTTATACCCATATTCCTATCAGAAGTAGATGAAATATGTTCCTGGGCATGTGTATTTGTGATATTTCACCCATAATCCCCATACAGAACAATAATTATACCCATATTCCTATGAGAAGTAGATGAAATATGCTCCTGGGCATGTGTATTTGTGATATTTCACCCATAATCCCCATACAGAACAACAGTTATACCCATATTCCTATCAGAAGTAGATGAAATATGTTCCTGGGCATGTGTATTTGTGATATTTTACCAATAATCCCCATACAGAACAATAGTTATACTCATATTCCTATGAGAAGTAGATGAAGTATGTTCCTGGGCTTGTGTATTTGTGATATTTCACTCATAATCCCCATACAGAACAATAGTTATACCCATATTCCTATGAGAAGTAGATGAAGCATGTTCCTGGGCATGTGTATTTGTGATATTTCACCCATAATCCCCATACAGAACAATAATTATACCCATATTCGTATCAGAAGTAGATGAAGTATGTTCCTAGGCATGTGTATTTGTGATATTTCACCCATAATCCCCATACAGAACAATAATTATACCCATATTCCTATGAGAAGTAGATGAAGTGTGTTCCTGGGCATGTGTATTTGTAATATTTCACCCATAATCCCCATACAGAACAATAGTTATACCCATATTCCTATCAGAAGTAGATGAAATATGTTCCTGGGCATGTGTATTTGTGATATTTCACCCATAATCCCCATACAGAACAATAATTATACCCATATTCCTATGAGAAGTAGATGAAATATGCTCCTGGGCATGTGTATTTATGATATTTCACCCATAATCCCCATACAGAAAAATAGTTATACCCATATTGCTATGAGAAGTAGATGAAGTATATTCTTGGACATGTGTATTTGTGATATTTCACCCATAATCCCCATACAGAACAATAGTTATACCCATATTCCTATCAGAAGTAGATTAAGTGTGTTCCTGGGCATGTGTATTTGTGATATTTCACCCATAATCCCCATATAGAACAATAGTTATACACATATTCCTATGAGAAGTAGATGAAATATGTTCCTGGGCATGTGTATTTGTGATATTTCACCCATAATCCCCATACAGAACAATAGTTATACCCATATTCCTATCACAAGTGGATAAAATATGTTCCTGGGCATGTTTATTTCTGATATTTCACCCATAATCCCCATACAGAACAATAGTTATACCCATATTCCTATCAGAAGTGGATGAAGTATGTTCCTGGGCATGTGTATTTGTGATATTTCACCCATAATCCCCATCCAGAACAATAATTATACCCATATTCCTATCAGAAGTAGATGAAATATGTTCCTGGGCATGTGTATTTGTGATATTTCACCCATAATCCCCATACAGAACAATAGTTATACCCATATTCCTATCAGAAGTAGATGAACTATGTTCCTGGGCATGTGTATTTGTGATATTTCACCCATAATCCCCATACAGAACAATAGTTATACACATATTCCTATCAGAAGTAGATGAAGTATGTTCCTGGGCATGTGTATTTGTGATATTTCACCCATAATCCCCATACAGAACAATAGTTATACCCATATTCCTATGAGAAGTAGATGAAATATGTTCCTGGGCATGTGTATTTGTGATATTTCACCCATAATCCCCATACAAAACAATAGTTATACCCATATTCCTATGAGAAGTAGATGGAGTATGTTCCTGGATGTTATGCACACGCCCGGGCTAAGCGGCGTGTGCGGGTGATTGGTAGTGATTCCACTGGACCGTGCCGGAGAGTGTATGCCTGGAGGGGCGTGACTAAGTATTCACCCGATCCGACCAGGGTCGCACGACGGCATACGACGCCAGTGCACCAAGGAGGAACCGAGCAGAGGGACCAGGTGCTACTCCAGGACAGACCCCGGACACGGCTGTTGACCCACACAGGGGAATACAGGAACAGACTGGTATGCAGGCAGGCGGGTATGCAGGCAGGCGGGTATGCAGGCAGGCGGGTATGCAGGCAGGCGGGTATGCAGGCAGGCGGGTATGCAGGCAGGCGGGTAAAGGTAAGCACAGCTAGAGTGCAGACAGGAGGCACTAGCAGGTAGGAACACAGGCGGGATAGAACCCAGTACACACCGGGACTCAGGAACAATACAGGCAGGATAGGGCCCAGTAAACACTGGGACTCAGGAACATTACAGGCAGAGGGGTACAGGCAGGGCAGGACAGGACTGCCGAAGCAGCGGGCAGAAGCAGGGCAGGACAGGACTGCCGGAGCAGCAGGCAGAAGCAGGGCAGGACAGGACTCTGTTCACACGGAACAGACAGGAAGGGAAAGACAGAGCCAGACACCCACAGGGTACTACAGTGAAGTAGCGAGTGGACCACAAACTCACAAACGGAAGTACAGAGACAACTGGCAGGAGTTAGGTACGAGTTCAGACTCTGCAGGAAAAGGAAGGGAATGGACATAGACAAAACAGGTAAAGGATAGGAGAGAGTTCAGACTGGAACTGAGTGTACGGAGGAGACCGACACTGCAGCGGGATACAGGAGCGGGTCTGGGAATACTGCCCCCAGAGAGGCGGGACGAACAGGCAAGGAGCGTGTTCAGACAGGACAGACAAGATACACAGAAAGGACTCAGTTCAGACACGGGAACTAATACCGCAAAGCAGGAGACATACAGGACTTAGTTCAGACACGGGAACTAATACCGTAAAGCAGGAGACATACAGGACTTAGTTCAGACAGGCCTGGAAATACAGCCTCCAGGAAAGGCGGACAGGGAAACAGGAACGGACCTGGCACCTTCAGAGTGCAAGCACACACTGAAAGAAACACTTATGCTCAGGCAGGGATAGAAGGGAGCTGCTGAGCTATATACCAAGTGTCAGACAGCAATAGGCTGAGGACGCACAAGGGGTGTGACCCACAGCAGGTACAAAAGACAGGAAGTGATCGGGCGCCGCCCTTAAGCAGCAGAGACAGACACAAACAGACAGCATGGAGGGAAGCCAGAGAGACATTCTGGACAGGAGATCAAGTGCGCCCTCTTGCACAGTGGGAGATGGACCACCATGCAAGGACGCCGCCAGGTATGTTACAGTACCTCCCCCCTTACGCCCCCTCTTCTTCAGGCCTGCCAGAATCTTCCGCAGGGAATTCGAGGACCAGTCGTTCACTGGGTTGGAGGGGGACAGAGACTTGAGGGTAATCTCTGCTTCGAGGTACATCTTGTCAAGCTCACAGGAAAAAATAGACGGGTTATCAGGTACATAATGAGGAAAAGTCACTGTCTCTTTGTGATCTGGTGGTACCCCGGAGGATTCAGGAAACAACTGGAGGTCCTCCGCCGGGTCAGAAGAGTACTGAGGCTCAGAGAAAACATCTGCTTCAGAGTACACTAGGTCGGACTCACTGGAGGAAGCAGGCGAGGTATCAGGTACAGGAAACAGGAAAGTCTCTGTCCATTCACCACCAGGTGGCACCCCGAAGGGTTCTAAACACAACTGGAGGTCCTCCGCCTGGTCGGAGGGGTGTAGAGACTCGGGAGTAACCTCTGCTTCGGAGTACACTAGGTCGGACTCACTGGAGGAAGCAGGCGAGGTATCAGGTACAGGAAATAGGAAAGTCTCTGTCCATTCACCACCAGGTGGCACCCCGAAGGGTTCTAAACACAACTGGAGGTCCTCCGCCTGGTCGGAGGGGTGTAGAGACTCGGGAGTAACTTCTGCTTCGGAGAACACTAGGTCGGACTCACTGGAGGAAGCAGGCGAGGTATCGGGTACCGAGTATAGGAAAGTCTCTGTCCATTCACCACCAGGTGGCACCCCGAAGGGTTCTGAACACAACTGGAGGTCCTCCGCCTGGTCGGAGGGGTGTAGAGACTCGGGAGTAACCTCTGCTTCGGAGTACACTAGGTTGGACTCACTGGACGAAGCGAGCGAGGTATCAGGTACAGAGTATAGGAGAGTCTCTGTCCTTTCGTTACCAGGTAGCACCCCGAAGGGTTCAGGAGGTCTCAGGGAGGACAGACCCAGGCGTGACTGCTTGCCTCTAAGTCTAGCACGTCTGGACTGCCTCTTGAGGTTGGGAGAAGTATTCCGGAAAGCGTAGTCACCCTGTGAGGATTCTGGGTGGGCAGTAGTCTCATTGGGCTGGAGAACTATTACGCTACCCACACACATTACCCATTGGGGCTGCTCCGGGATATTGGGAAGTGAAGCTTCAGCAGGAGCCTCCGGGTTAGGATCATCGAAGACCATTAGAAAGGCCACCAGGAAGGCCATTAGGTCCCGGAGGATCGGATCCTGTGTCTCATATAGGGGGTTGATCCATTCCAAGGCATCCCCCGCCAGGTAAGACATCATAAAGGCCACTTTAGCCCAATCGGAAGGAAAATAAAGAGGGTAGGCCTTAAAGTGTAGCATGCATTGCTCCACAAATGCACGACACTGTCTTGGATCCCCATAGTAACGTGGCGGATCCCCAGGAACGAGAGCTGATAGATCCATCTGGACGAGTGCGCAATTCGCCTGGAACTCAGCTAAAGGAAAAAAAATATATATTTATTTATTTTAATGCATGTATTCGCTGGAAAAAACTTCTCAGAGAGCGAAGGCCGTGGGGCTCAACGGGAACCATGGCCTGAGCATGCTGTTATGCACACGCCCGGGCTAAGCGGCGTGTGCGGGTGATTGGTAGTGATTCCACTGGACTGTGCCGGAGAGTGTATGCCTGGAGGGGCGTGACTAAGTATTCACCCGATCCGACCAGGGTCGCACGACGGCATACGACGCCAGTGCACCAAGGAGGAACCGAGCAGAGGGACCAGGTGCTACTCCAGGACAGACCCCGGACACGGCTGTTGACCCACACAGGGGAATACAGGAACAGACTGGTATGCAGGCAGGCGGGTATGCAGGCAGGCGGGTATGCAGGCAGGCGGGTATGCAGGCAGGCGGGTATGCAGGCCGGGGGGTAAAGGTAAGCACAGCTAGAGTGCAGACAGGAGGCACTAGCAGGTAGGAACACAGGCGGGATAGAACCCAGTACACACCGGGACTCAGGAACAATACAGGCAGGATAGGGCCCAGTAAACACTGGGACTCAGGAACATTACAGGCAGAGGGGTACAGGCAGGGCAGGACAGGACTGCCGAAGCAGCGGGCAGAAGCAGGGCAGGACAGGACTGCCGGAGCAGCAGGCAGAAGCAGGGCAGGACAGGACTCTGTTCACACGGAACAGACAGGAAGGGAAAGACAGAGCCAGACACCCACAGGGTACTACAGTGAAGTAGCGAGTGGACCACAAACTCACAAACGGAAGTACAGAGACAACTGGCAGGAGTTAGGTACGAGTTCAGACTCTGCAGGAAAAGGAAGGGAATGGACATAGACAAAACAGGTAAAGGATAGGAGAGAGTTCAGACTGGAACTGAGTGTACGGAGGAGACCGACACTGCAGCGGGATACAGGAGCGGGTCTGGGAATACTGCCCCCAGAGAGGCGGGACGAACAGGCAAGGAGCGTGTTCAGACAGGACAGACAAGATACACAGAAAGGACTCAGTTCAGACACGGGAACTAATACCGCAAAGCAGGAGACATACAGGACTTAGTTCAGACACGGGAACTAATACCGTAAAGCAGGAGACATACAGGACTTAGTTCAGACAGGCCTGGAAATACAGCCTCCAGGAAAGGCGGACAGGGAAACAGGAACGGACCTGGCACCTTCAGAGTGCAAGCACACACTGAAAGAAACACTTATGCTCAGGCAGGGATAGAAGGGAGCTGCTGAGCTATATACCAAGTGTCAGACAGCAATAGGCTGAGGACGCACAAGGGGTGTGACCCACAGCAGGTACAAAAGACAGGAAGTGATCGGGCGCCGCCCTTAAGCAGCAGAGACAGACACAAACAGACAGCATGGAGGGAAGCCAGAGAGACATTCTGGACAGGAGATCAAGTGCGCCCTCTTGCACAGTGGGAGATGGACCACCATGCAAGGACGCCGCCAGGTATGTTACACTGGACATGTGTATTTGTGATATTTCACCCATAATCCCCATACAGAACAATAGTTATACCCATATTCCTATGAGAAGTAGATGAAGTATGTTCCTGGGCATGTGTATTTGTGATATTTCACCCATAATCCCCATACAGAACAATAGTTATACCCATATTCCTATGAGAAGTAGATGAAGTATGTTCCTGGACTTGTGTATTTGTGATATTTCATCCATAATCCCCATACAGAACAATAGTTATACCCATATTCCTATCAGAAGTAGATGAAGTATGTTCCTGGGCATGTGTATTTGTGATATTTCACCCATAATCCCCATACAGAACAATAGTTATACCCATATTCCTATGAGATGTTGGTGAGATATATCACCAGGCGTGTGTAACCCCGATATTCTACACATAATCCCATATAGTTACAATCTTTTTTCCCTGGTTCTATTATTAAACTTTAATCCAGCTCTGTGGATGTTCTGATTCATTTAAGTATTTCCATTGAATTCCCTCTGATTTCTTTCTATATTACTGGTCAAGAGTTAAAAACTGCAGCTTCTTCTAATCCAGTATCAAGGCCAAAAGTCATCTCCTGGTCTGCATTTGAAAAATGTGCTGCCATCTAGTGGTGGAGTCTAGCATTGCAGCTCATCATCCCATCATCCCAATAGGCAGTTTAGTACATCCCGAATAAAATGTATTGTGAGCATGTATATAAATTGTGGGGACCTGGGGAGGGGCATCACAATTGTTTAAAAACTACTACTTTATTATAACCATGGAGCCCCCTACCAGGTCCCCACAATGTATGTACATGCTCACAATACATTTTAATCACAATTGCACACATTAACATGGGGCACAAGCCCTGGTTTAGAGGGGGGTCGAGAATAGGTGTAACAATTGATGCTGCAGATTTCCCCACACTGAAATACTCAGCATATCTGTGGCATATTTTAGTGGCACCATGCAGACAGGAATTGTAAAACCCCATAGGCTTTGTTGGGAAAACACGCTGCTGCAGATCTGCTGCCTATACACAGCAAAATATGCATCGTGTGAACGGGTCCTCATAAGACCCTTGTGATTCTTTGCTCTGGCAGATGAGATGACCCCATCTGACTCACAACAACAAATACATACTGGTCGTGTAACAGAGCAGATATGACTCCTCTTTAGGGCAGCAGTGACTCTGTACATTGCACTAGAGAGGGAAACTGACCCCTAGCAAGGCTCCCTGCAACTGGACACTGTACAAATCAGCAGATTGAAGACGACATCAACTAGCAGCAATTCTACTCACTCATCCAGGTGAACAGCAGCCGGCTCCATTGTGACTGGATATCTGTCTCCAAACTCCTCAGCAGACACTGAACCTTCTGACTAAACTTCAAATTCATTGGCCTGGACACAGACCAATCAGATGCAGGGGGTGTGGCATGAATTTGAATCAAAACTAACTAGTGAAACCACTCCCACTAGGGACAGCAGAGTGTGAAACCACTCCCACTAGGGACAGAAGAGTGTGAAACCACTCCCACTAGGGACAGAAGAGTGTGAAACCACTCCCACTAGAGACAGCAGAGTGTGAAACCACTCCCACTAGGGACAGCAGAGTGTGAAACCACTCCCACTAGGGACAGCAGAGTGTGAAACCACTCCCACTAGAAACAGCAGAGTGTGGAACCACTCCCACTAGGGACAGCAGAGTGTGAAACCACTCCCACTAGGGACAGCAGAGTGTGGAACCACTCCCACTAGAGACAGCAGAGTGTGGAACCACTCCCACTAGGGACAGCAGAGTGTGAAACCACTCCCACTAGGGACAGCAGAGTGTGAAACCACTCCCACTAGAGACAGCACAGCAGAGTGTGAAACCACTCCCACTAGGGACAGCAGAGTGTGAAACCACTCCCACTAGGGACAGCAGAGTGTGAAACCACTCCCACTAGGGACAGCAGAGTGTGGAACCACTCCCACTAGGGACAGCAGAGTGTGGAACCACTCCCACTAGAGACAGCAGAGTGTGGAACCACTCCCACTAGAGACTGTACAGCAGTGGAGATTGAGCCAAGTGAATGCAGACAGATGGGACACTATCTCAGAAAATGATTACTATGTTTACTTAGTAATTTAGAGAATTTTTACTCCATATGTGGAAGCACAATCCTCTGACAAATGATTCTGACGAGTGATTTTGACAAATGATTTTGACAACTGTAATAATAAAAAAAAAAAATGCTCGCTGATGGGACTTGAACCCAAAATTCTTTGTCTCAAAGCCAGTGCACTAACCACTGAGCTATGAACTCAGCTGTAAAATTCTGCTAGTTCTATTTGGTTATATGATTTTCGGTGCCAACTTGTCTACAACTCATTCTGACTTACGCACAGACTGCAAGCAAGCCAAATTCAAATGATGTGTGATTCTGATGTGAGTCTGTGTGACTTTCTTCAAACATCGGAATCACAAAGACTTTTAGTCACTCTGAGTATTTTCATGGTTAATCTCATAAGACAAGAAAAGGTGTGGGTCAGTGTCACTTGACTGGATAGCGCAATAGTAAGGCATCAGCCTCTAAAGCTGAAGTGTCAGAGTTCAAGTCCTGATAGAAATAAGATTTTTTTTTTGTTGTTATTATGGCTATTAAGCACACAAACTACAGGGGTGTTTTACTTTTAATATCTGACACTCTGATTGTCATCCTGATATGTTAAGAGTTTCAGACACGCTGTCCATTTGCATGGTAAATTACATAGCTAAAGTAAATTGGGAGTTTGCAGCCAGTACTTGGGTGGATGGAAATAAAAATTTACAATAAAGATATTTTATCATTAGACCCCTTTAAGAAATTATGCAAATATAAAGTCACTTGGAAATACATATGTAGTAAATTATTGCCTCTCAATTTACTTTGGCTATGTAATTTACCATGCAAATAGACAGCATGTCTATTCTCTTCTTTCTCTGCCTGGTGAGGACCATGAATGGTGGCAGAGCAGCGTGGTAATGTGAAGGGGGACGATAGGAGGTGTAGTATCCCATGTTTCACGTCTGGGGCACTGGGGGACGATGGGAGGTGTAGTATCCCATGTTTCACGTCTGGGGTGCAGGGGGACGATGAGAGGTGTAGTATCCCGTGTTTCACATCTGGGGCACAGGGGAACGATGGGATGTGTAGTATCCCGTGTTTCACGTCTGGGGCACAGGGGGACGATGGGAGGTGTAGTATCCCGTGTTTCACGTCTGGGGCACAGAGGGACGATGGAAGTTGTAGTACCCTGTGTTTCACGTCTGGGGCACAGGGGGACGATGGGAGGAGGTCGCCGGGTGCCCCGGAGGCAGACACCGCGCACCCCAGAGGCAGACACCGCGCGTCCCGGAGGAGTTCACGGGGCTCCCTGGAGACAGACACTGCACGCCCTGGAGGAGGTCACCGGGAGCCCCAGAGGAGGTCGCCGGGCGCCCCGGAGGCAGACACCGCGCGCCCCGAAGGTCGTCACATGGCGATCTGGAGACAGACATCACGTGCCTGTTTGCCTTTTGCGACCCATGTCAGGAATGGCAGGAAAGCACTTTACAGGAGTCTTGATCTGTCCAGCATGGAGAGAGATCTGCATTCACAGCCGTCACATCCTCATTCTGGTCCGGCGCAGTGCACAGGTGACGCCGAGGTGAAGGCCCCCACTTATGGCAGCTTGTCAGGGGGCAGTGACGCTATGCAGGGTCTAGTTCCTTCGGCCCCAGTAGGGGAACAACATTAGTAGGATGACTAGTCTGCAGAAACAAAGCCCCCATGAATAGTCAGCCACTAATTAGCGGATCACAGGACAAGTCATAAAAATAGTGAATTTCTGCAGATTGAAAAAAAAAAAAAAAGTAATCAAGGAGTCATCTCCGTACACGGTATAATCGGTAGTTTCTGCACGCGGTACAATCGCAGTCGTCTCATCACGCAGTACAATCGCAGTCCTTTCTTCACGCAGTATATTTGCAGTCCTCTCCGCACGCGGTACAATCGCAGTCCTCTCATCACGCGGTACAATCGCAGTCCTTTCCGCACGCAGTATATTTGCAGTCCTCTCCGCATGCGATACAATCACAGTCGTCTCATCACGTGGTACAATCGCACTCCTTTCCGCACGCAGTATATTTGCAGTCCTCTCCGCATGCGGTACAATCGCAGTCGTCTCATCACGCGGTACAATCGCAGTCCTCTCATCACGCGGTACAATCGCAGTCCTTTCCGCACGCAGTATATTTTCAGTCCTCTCCGCATGCGACACAATCGCAGTCTTCTCATCAAGCGGTAAAATCGCAGTCCTTTCCGCATGCAGTATATTTGCAGTCCTCTCCGCACGCGGTACAATCGCAGTCGTCTCATCACGCGGTACAATCGCAGTCCTCTCGTTACGCGGTACAATCGCAGTCCTTTCCGCACGCAGTATATTTGCAGTCCTCTCCGCATGCGATACAATCGCAGTCGTCTCATCACACAATGGGAGCACTGGGTTACTCCATGATGGTGGAAAGCGGGGATCTCTATCTCCTCCAGCTCTTCCGGGTCTTCTCCCCCATCTGGAAAGTTAGGCATCCTGGACAGCGCATCGGCGTTTGCATTCTTGCTCCCAGCCCAGTACTTGATGGTGAACTCATAACTGGACAGTCAGGCCATCCATCTTTGTTCCAGGGCACCAAGTTTTGCAGTGTCCAGGTGCGTCAGCGGGTTATTATCCGTGAAGACGGTGAATTTTGAGGAGGTGAGATAGTGCTTGAAGCGCTCTGTCACAGCCCAGACTACGGCGAGGAACTCCAACTTGAAGGAACTGTAATTTTCGGGATTCCTTTCTGTGGGCCGGAGCTTCCTGCTGGCATAGGCAATCACTCTTTCTCTGCCTTGCTGTATCTAGTAAAGCACCACTCCTAGCCCCACGTTACTTGCGTCTGTATGAAGTATGAAGGGTTGGCCATAGTCAGGGTAGGCCAGGATCTCGTCTCCGGTGAGAGCCATCTTCAGCCTACTGAAGGATTCGTCTTCCAGCTTATCCCATTTGAATGGAGGCTTCGGGTTTTTGGCCTTCCTGGACTGGCCTACTAGGAGGTCCTGCATGGGTGCCGCCATCTTGGAGAAGCCTTGGATAAATCTTCGGTAGTAGCCCACCAACCCGAGGAACTGCCACACTTCCTTGATAGTGGAGGGTCTTGGCCAGTCCTTGATTACTGTGACCTTGTCAGGGTCTGGTGCTACACCTTCAGCGCTTACCACATGACCTAGGTACTGTACCTTGGGCTTCAACAGGTGGCATTTTGATGGCTTCACCTTCAGGCCAAACCCAGCTAGGGCTTCAAACACCTCTGCCAGATGCGTCAGGTGATCTTCATAGGACTTGGAGTATACTATGACGTCATCCAGTTACAGCAGGATGGTCTCGAAGTTCTTATGTCCTAGACAGCACTCCATCAACCGCTGGAAGGTTCATGGGGCGTTGCAGAGCCCGAATGGCATGCAGTTGAACTCGCTGAGGCCCATCGGCGTTGTGAATGCGGTCTTTTCTTTATCCGCCTCTGCTACAGGAACCTGCCAATACCCACTAGTGAGATCCAAAGTAGAGAAATAGTTAGCAGATCTTAATGCAGCTAGTGACTCCTCAGTCCTGGGTAATGGGTATGCATCTTTATGTGTAATGCGGTTGATTTGCCTGTAGTCTACACACATTCTCATCGTGCCATCTTTTTTCCTTACGAGAACTAATGGAGCTGCCCAGGGGCTACAACTATCTCTTATCACCCCAGCCTCCTTCATCTCACGTAACATCCCTTTGGCATTTTCGTAGTGTGCAGGGGGTACAGGCCGGTACCGCTCTTTAATGGGTGGATGGTCTCCTGTGGGGAAATGTTGTTGAACCCCTTTCACCTGCCCTAAGTCGAGCGGGTGTTTTCTGAAGACCCTTTCATACTCCTGGACCACCCGGTATACTCCATGTTTTTGGTTCTGAGGGATGGAGTCAGTGCCCACGTGTAGTTTTTGACACCAGTCCTCCATCTGTCCCTTGGAGCCATAATCCTCTGCCGGTTTGGATGGAGGTACGGGTTCCACTGTTTTTGTAGAATTGTGGCTGACAGTGAATAATTTAGCAAGGGTGGCATACCGAGGCAAATGGACTTCTTTCTCCCCAATATTTAGAATGCGAACTGGCACTCTCCCATGGAAGATTTCAACCACCCCCCTGGCTGTCAACATGGTGGGCGTATACAGGCTCCACCAGGGCCTGGTAATCTCTACCCCTGAGACCGATTGCTGCCCGACACCATATCAACATTTCACTTCTTGGGGGCATGGCAATGGGGAACGGGTCACTCATCCTGACACTGCCAATTTCACCACCAGACAGTTCTACCTGTTGTCTTCTCATCAGGGCTCTGATTTCTCTCTGCAGAACCCGCTGCTGAATGGAACTGGCTGTCTCCGCAACCTGCTGTAACAAGACAATAATTTCTGAAAGACAATTTTCAATAACATTAGTGCCTAAGGTTATCATGGGATGACTTTCTCGGCGATCAATGTCAACAATTATCATTCCTTGCGCCGGCAATTCCACTTTGCAAACCTTTATGGTCACTTCTTTAAACCCCAATTGAGGTACGGGCTGACCATTGCTTGCATAGATGATTAAATGTTGATCTGGACGGTGGGTAATGTCTGAGTCAGTCCAGTATAGCTTGTAAAGAATGTAGGGGATAGTGGTCACCTGGGATCCAGTGTCAAGCAACGCGATCATCGGGATGCCGTCAAGCACGATAGGTAGGACCGGTCGTCCCCCCACATACTTGTCTCGCCAGTTGTGTGGGCCTGGTGGTCTTACGCCTGGGGGTTGGCCCTCTGCCCCAGGTTTTGCTAGTTTAAATTACAGTACCTTGCATAATGTCCTGGCTTGTGACAGTGGCGGCAGATGGGTTGTCCGTCCTGGTCATAGCGGTCACTGTTCCTCCCTCTGTTTGGTGGAATCCTCCTCTGTCGTCGCCACGGGATGTCCTCTGGACTGGAAGCTAGCTGGATCTTCCCTTTGGGGGACACCTGCAAGGACTGCACAGTTTTGGTTAGTGCAGCTACACTTTTAGACAGCTCTTGGACCTGAAGGTGCAGGTCTGTAGACGGGGCATTGTCTAGAGTCTGTGCATCAGCTCCCACAGGCTCTGGGGAAAAGGGTGCCACCTCCTGGTGGTAGGTGATAGCTGTGCACCGGTGAGATGTAGCACCACCTGGTGTTGGTTCTCGCAGCACCCGGATGGCTCTGTCTTTAAACTGTGCAAAGTCCAGATCAGAGTTTTGCAGAGCCATTATGCGCAGCTCTGTCCGGTGAGCGCTGGACAGTAGACCCTCAATAAACTGCTCAGTTAACAGTCTGTTCTCATCATGCACACTGTCGGGGTCTACCTGTTTGATGGCCCTCAGCACCTCCTGCAGGTTTAAAGCATAGTCCCGTACACTGTCCTGCGCCCGTTGTTTGCACCCATAAAACTTCATTTTTATCTCAGCTGTAGTATTAGTGTCAAAGGTGTCCTTTAGGCAGGCCAGTATCTCTTTCACAGTCCCTTTTTCTCTGGCTGACCAGGACTTCACTTCTCTCTGGGCTGCTCCAATTAACTGGCTTATGAGGATGCTCACTTTCTGCTCCTCGGACATGGGGTACACTTTTAACAAGCTGCTCAGTCTTTCTTTAAAGTCACCCAGGGTGTGTGACTCTCCTGAGTACTGGGGCAACCACGCCGCCCCCGGTATATATGGCATGGAGAATGGCATTACCGCGGCTGCAGCTGCGCCTGCGGCTGAAGTTCCCTCCATATTGGGCGTCTTCCTCCCCCGTAGTGAACTGTGGCCTACCTTCTTTCACTTTTCTTCCGTAGGCTGCAGTTCCACAGGCGATGGTCTCCTTCCAGGACCTGGCGCTGCGTCAGTGCGTGAGGTGGGGCTTGGGCTTCGCGCTCTTCTAGTGGTTACGCCCCTCTTCTTCCCACGCGGCGACCGGAAATGGCGGACAATGGCGGGAAATAGCGGCAATTGGCGGGAAAACTTCACCGCGGTATGCGACACAGTTCGTGAAGGCGCACAGTACCCGGTGGTAATGGGCACGAAATCCTGCCGACTACGCCACAGTTGACACGCCCCCTGGGCCGTGGGGTACCCGGAGCCGGGCCTGTAGATGCTGGGGGTTGTAGTCACCGTGGCGGTGACCCAGACCGTGACCCAGGTGGTCAATCCAAGGATGGTAGATGTATATAGGTTATATAATGTTCGACTATGCCACCTGTGGAGTGCGGTTAATAGAGACCGCCGCTGCGGAACAGTCCTTTGAAGCCGGTGGTATAGCAGCAAAGGTGGTATAACTCCCCCCAGGAAGAGTTAGCTTCAAGGCAGTGTGTGTGGATGATGGTGGTTGTGCAGGGTGTCGCGGTGCAGAAATAACCACAGAGTCTGTATAGTGCAGTCCCAGGGTCTTTACTGGTAGCAATTAGACAGGCCTGGACTGGAGTACTGGCTAGAGATAAGAGTCTGGTCAGTCTGGGAGCAAGTATAGAGTGCTCCTGAACAGGTGGAGTTGTAGGCCTGCCGTTCTCACTATTCTCTTTGGCTATTCTGCTTGTAGCTCTGATGTAGCCCACGTCCCTGAGTGTAACATGCTGTGCTCACCCATATGGCTGGCAGTTCGGGCCTTGTGGATGCCTCGCTCCTCCGTAGCGGTACTGGTCCCTCGGTGCTGCTGAGCCTCCAGGCGTCTGATGGGGCCAGGAGACCTGCAATCTCCTGCCCTGTGGTATCTGCTGCTGGTCCTGAAGAGTCCCACTGCCTCGGACTCCGGTGTCCGGTTCCTTGTGTAGTCCAGCTAGGACAAGCTATCTCCAGCTCCAGTCCCTAGCTCCTCTCTCTTCAATGTCCTAAACTCAACTTCTTGCACTGAACTAAACTAACCCCGCCTCCAGATCCAGTTGCCAAGGGGAGGAACTCCCCTTGCTGGCCTGGAGCCAGGAAAGTGTTGCATATATAGTGTTCCTGACCAGGAAACCCCTGCTTGCCTCCAGACATGGCATTACCTCTTTTGAGGGAAGCAATACCACTGTGGCAACCAGACCCTCTGGGGTGCCACACATCCCTTTGAGGTTACGGGCGCGAGCGGGCAGAGGGACTATGCTGGAGTGCGAAGCCGACACAGCCAGTCCGTTCCTGCCTGTGCGACCTCCATGTCACCGGGTTTGTGCCAGAGCCACGGTGGACCCTGACGGCCAGCCCCCCTCTCCCAATACTGCTTTTATAAGGATCGAGCTTGGCGGTCCACCGCAAGGCGTGCTACCACCAGTCCCAGCCCCTTTGCCTTGGGGCGCCTCCCCGATGCTCTTCGCTGAGTGTCCCGGGGGCCTGAAGCATTTTCTTTGAAAAAATTAAGTGTCCAAACCAAACCACAGGTGGTGTAGCTTGCTTAACAGCTGGAATACTCCGCTGACTAGCAGACACTGCTACTATGCCCAAAGTATTGCCTGGGCTAGATGCAGTTAAAAATTTGTAATTAGATCTACAGGCCGTGGCTACTCCGCTGACTAGAAGACACTGAAGCTTTGCAGCAGACCTCTGATTCCCAGGCTATAGTATGAGTAAACAGCTCTTCAGACTCAACCATCTGTGTTACCCCAAGCCATAGTGTATGTACTTTCTTACGGTTAAAAGGGGGGGGGACCCGACCCACCTGGAATTGACGATGCCAACGTCATGTAAAACACAGCAAGGGAACTCCAAAAAGAGTCTCCATTTTTTCAAAAAATTGTGGCACAGACACCACTTAAGTGGCATCAATTGTCCCAGAGTTGCTTAAAATGGTTGATGAGGTGATTTTCCAAAATCCTCAAGCTTTTAGTCTCCCCAGGATGACACAGGTGGGGCAGATGGTGGTTGGCCCAGCCCGCTAGGCCGCATTGTAGCACAGTGAGCTTCGCACTGCAACTTATGCTTCATATCCATGTGAGGGTTCAAGCACAAAGTACTCAAACTCTTGTTTTTTGACCTCTACTTAGCTTTTTGTGACAAATGTTACAGATAACATGAGTTGGGTCATCCTGAGCGATCTCAAAAAATGCCCAGGCTATGCAAGGTTTAGAACCCATGGGACACTGCTACTAGCAATACTAGCAAATGATTGGCTGGGTTAGATGCAGTAAAAAATAGTTATTAGATACACAGGCGGTGCAGCTTGCTTCACAGCTGGGCTACTACTCCCAAAGTATTGGTAGCCTCTATACTAAATAAGGAAGGAGTCACTGACTGTGGTGGCCCCTCCGCGGGCCGTGGCGATTGGTCATCCCCTTTTGCTGCCCCTTTCTCAACGAATTCACAAACATCTCCCGTTGGTTTGGAGTCCCATTATGCCCAAAAAAACCATAGGCCCCACAACAAAGCTATCGTTCTTAGGCATCGAAATCGACACCACAGCAAGGTTTTTCCGCCTCCCATGGGAAAAAATACCAAAACATTACACCTGATCGAGGGTTTTTGCGCAGTATGGAAAGTAACACTACAACAGATGCAAGTATTACTAGGTCTCCTCGTGCTTGGTTTTTTTCTCGTCATTTATCGCCCGCAACAAAAGGGGCATCAAAACCGAGTCATAGAATCAGAATCAGCAGGCAGCTACGGGCGGACTTAGATGTGTGGAAAACCTTCTTATTATCATTCAACGGTCACACGTTATTTATGTCAGCAGAACAGTACAACATTGAACAAAGATTATTCACCGGGGCGGCAGAATCAGGCGGAAATGCAGCGATACTAAATAACCAATGGTGCACAAGCTTATGGCCTCCGTATTGGGCAGAACAAGTGCTGCCAAACAAACAGACAGTCCTGGAACTCTTCCCAATAGTGGTAGCAATAGAAATATGGGGCGCGTGCCTGGCTAACAAAAATATACTTTTCATAACAAAAAACACCAGCCTAGCGCACTTCATTAATAATATGGCATCATCGTCTCTCCCAGTGCTAGGCCTACTACGCCGGCTAGCATTCCTGTGCCTAAAACACAATGTATGGGTCCGCGCTAGCCACGATGCTGAGGGGTCTAATGCTGCTGCTAACGCTTTATCACAATTCAATTGGCAGGTTTTCAGAGAGCTCCTCCCCAACGCCCACCCATCGGGCACCAGTTGCCTACCCTCCCTACGGGATCTAGTGGCGAATAGTTGATGCCATTAATCAGAGCGTCAGTTGCCCCGTCGACGGGGCAAGCATACGGTAAGGCATGGGAACAGTGGACATGACTAGTAGCAGGCAGACGGGTTGACCAATGTGAACAAGCCAGATTACAAGTCACCATAGAATTTTTCCACCATCTAATGATGAGGGGCATATCAGGGGCGTCAGCGCAGCGGTGGCTGACCGGAGTAGCATTTCACTTCCAACTACTGAATTGGGGAGATGTGACAAAGATTCATCATCAGACAATCCATAAAAGAGTGGAAAAGGGGTCAGCCAAGTCAGGAGTGTAGACGTCCCGTCCCGTGTCACTAAAACTGATTTCTCACATTATATCCCTAACACCATTAACATGCCACTCACAATTTGAAGCAATACTACGGTCTACTGCATTTGCGATCGCCTTCTTCGGGGCGCTATGCATAAGCGAATTAGTCCCTCAATCCCAAATTACCACCAGTGGAGGCTTATGACACCAGGACGTAGTCATAGCCAATAATGCAATGCGTCTACGCATACGCAAATCGAAAACGGTTCCAATGGGCAGGGGCACTTGGGTACTTCTACAACCCACAAACGGTACACCGAGTCGGGTAACAATAGTAAAAACATATATAACCATCAGATCACAAAGTAATTTCTTCCTATCACACATTGATGGAACGCCATTATGAAGATACCAGTTACAAGATATATTTAATAAATGCCTAACATCGGCAGGGAACCACCCCAAAGATTACGGGACACACTCATTCCGCATAGGCTCGGCCACAGAAGCAGCAAGAGCAGGACTGTCAGAAATGGAAGTTCCGAGGATAGGGAGATGGCGATCCATGTGTTTGGCGAGATACATAAGACCGGACTTGTTATCCTAACATGGTTTGTTTCTTTTACAGGTGACGATAAGCCAACAGTGTGGGTGATAGGCCACTCGTATATATATTGGGCAGAAAAAAGGGCGAAAGTCCGCCCAGGCGGGAGGAAATTAGAGTTTCATAACACATATTTCAACTGGAGAGGTATTAGAGGCCTGCAATGGCCACAGGTACTAATGGAGGTAATCAAGGTAGGGAGAGAGGCAAGAGGTCTGGTCATCTTAGTTATACAGGCGGGGGGGAAAGGACCTAGGTCATCACAAGAGCGCATAACTACTGGCAATAATGAAACTAGACACTGAGAGCTTCAGAGAATTTTTCACAAAACTAACTATACTATGGTCAGAGATTGTGCCGATAGCGGTATGGCAAGGTGCACGAGACATCACGGCCATCGACCGGACAAGGTGTGTAATAAATATTCGGATGGCAAAATTTAGAAGAGGCCGTGTAGTGATACGACACCGACAACTAGAAGGAGATAAAGCAGGCCTCATGCGGCCCGACGGTGTTCACTTAATGGATATTGGCCTGGACATATTCCTGTGAGGTCTCCAGGACGGAGTGGAACAAGCATTAATGATGATGGGTGGGGGTCAGAGTCCTGCATACGAGTACGCAGGATCCTCCGTGGCCTGGAAATAGAAAGGACATGTTGGAGAGTTACACTTGTTGGCCAACTTGCCGGTGTGGAGACACAGGGCATGCTGCAACAAGCTGAATTATTTTGGAAATAAAATGCCTTTCTAATGGAATGATTATAAAGAGTTAATAAAGCTGTGACCGATCCTCACCCATCCAGTTGTAAGAGTTACATTATTATATTGTCAAGGAAAGGGGGGCGGTAGGGGGCTGAGCGTCTGGGTTTGGTTGGGGGTCCCCACAGTCTGCCTAGGCTAGATGCAGTTAAAAATTCTTATTAGATACACAGGCAGTGCTGCTTGCTTCGCAGCTGGGCTACTACGCCCAAAGTATTGCCTGGGCTAAATGCAGTTAACAATTCTTATTAGATACACAGGCGGTGCAGCTTGCTTCACAGCTGGGCTACTACGCCCAAAGTATTGCTTAGGCTAGATGCAGCTAAAAAATTCTTATTAGATACACAGGCGGTGTAGCTTGCTTCAGAGCTGGGCTACTACGCTGACTAGCAGGCACTGAAGCTTTGGAGCAGACCTCTGAGTAAACAGCTCTTCAGACTCAACCATCTGTGTTACCACAAGCCATAGTATATGTAATTTCTTACGGTTAAAAGGGGGGGGGGGAGCGACCCAACCCACCTGGAATTGACGATGCCAACGTCACGTAAAACACAGCAAGGGGACTCCAAAAAGAGTCTCCATTTTTTTCCAAAAATTGTGGCACAGACACCACTTAAGTGGCATCAATTGCCCCAGAGTTGCTTAAAATAGTTGGTGAGGTGATTTTACCAAATCCTCAAGCTTTTAGTCTCCCCAGGATGACACAGGGGTAGAAAAGTCGTTGCGGATCCATGATTTGTTCATCTTTATGAACGTGAGTCTGTCTACATTCTCAGTGGACAGCCGCGTGCGCTTATCTGTCAGCACACCACCAGCAGCGCTGAACACACGTTCAGAGAGAATGCTGGCTGCAGGGCATGACAAGATCTCCAAGGCGTGAGTGGCGAGCTCCGGCCATTTTTCCAGATTGGAAGCCCAAAATGAGCAAGGGTCCAGTGACACAGTCATGGCTTCGATGTTCACTTGGAGATATGTGGCACCCCAAGGGATCTGGTTGCCACAGTGGCAGTAATACCATTTCTGGGAGCAAAACAGGTGTTTCCTGGTCAGGGAACACACTACAGCAACACCTCCTGCTCCAGACCAGAAAAGGGGAGGATCCTGCCCTATATAACTGGATCTGGGGGCGGGGTTAGTCAGTTTAATCTGAGTCTAGTCAAGTGTCAGGAGTCAAGCAGGACACTAAGGAGCAAGGAGCTGAGGACTGGAGCTGTGCAGAGCTCATCCTAGCCGGAGTAGATCTTCAAGCCCAGCAGCAGAAACCGCAGGCCAGGGGAATTCAGGTCTCCTGGCCCAACAGAAGCCCGGAGGCTCAGCCACACGAAAGGACCAGTACCGCCACAGAGGAACGAGGAATACACGGGATCCGAGTCGCCAGCCATACGGGTGAGCAGCACGTTACACTCAGGGACATGGGCTACAACACGACTATAAGCGGGATAGCCAAAAGAGTATAGTCAGAATGGCAGGCCTACAACTTCACCTGGCCAGGGGAATTCTAGGATTGCTCCCAGACTGACCAGGCCCTCATCCCTAGCAAGTACTCCCGTTGAGGCCTATATAATTGCCACCAGTAAAAACACTGGGACTGCACTGCTAAGGCTCCGTGTCATCATTACTGATCCAGGTACTATCACCACCACCATTCACTTACGCTGCCCTGAAGCTACACTCTTCCTGTGGGGAGTTACACTACCTTGCTGCGCATATCACCAGCTTCAGTGGACTGTTCCGCAGCGGCGGTTCCCAATAACCGCATTCCACAGGTGGCGTAGTTGGACTATTTAAACCAGATACACATAGACTACCCTGGTTTGACCGCCCTGGGTCACAGACCGGGTCACTGCCATGGTGACTACAACCCCCAGCATCTACAAGGCCCGGCTCCGGGTATACCCCACGGCCCAGTGGGTGCGGCAGATACTCCTGTACCATCCTCTCTAGGCTTTGACTATGTGTCAGACTTCTTGTCTCCTGTGGCCTTGCAATGGATGGTCTAAAAAAGTGTTGAAATGATTCCACAAAATTGCTGTGACCAGCAGATACTGTGTTACTGTTACGGTTTGAGTGATGAAGATTCGACAGTCCCACGGTTGGCAAGTTAGAACTGTGAGATTCACTACGTGCACCACTGGTGTTTTGTGGAAAAGCACATGTAAGATTCTGCAACAGTCTCTGCTGATACTCCTGCATGCGTGAATCCCTTTCTATGGCAGGAATTATTTCGGCAAATTTACTTTTGTACCGGGGATCTAAGAGTGTGGCAACCCAGCAGTCGGGATTACTTCGAATTCTGACAATCCGAGGGTCATGTTGCAGGTAGTGCAGCAAGAAGGCACTCATGTGTCTTGTGCATCCAGGAGGACCAAATCCTTGTTGTGTTGGTAGCGAGGTAAGAATCATGCTTCCTTCCTCTGCCCTCTCCCCGCAACCTCGCACAACATAAATGTGATCAAGGTCTCCCTCATCTGATGAGTCTTGCATGCACATCGCCAGTTCGTGCTCCACTTCTTTCTCGGCTCCTGCACTTTCCTCAACAGTTTGGCTGCTACCATGCGCCCTGGTTAATCCCTCTCCCCCACCCTCCCATGCCTGCCGCCTTGGTGCTGCCGACCGTCTGGACCTTGGAGATGTTATCCCTTCCGCATACGACTGCTCCTCTACTTCCTCCACCTCCTCTTGTCCCACCGCCTGACTCCGAATTCTGTTTAACGTGTGCTCCAGCATATAAATCACTGGAATAGTCATGCTGATAATGGCATCGTCAGCACTAAACATCTTCGTCGCCATTTCAAAACTGTGCAGAAGGGTGCATAGGTCCCTGATCTGAGACCACTCCTGCAGCATGATTTGCCCCACCTCTGGATCTCGTTGGCCCAGGCTTTACGTCAGAAAGTATTGCACCAGGGCTTGTCGGTGCTGCCACAGTCGCTGCAACATGTGCAGAGTTGAATTCCACGGGGTAGGCACATCGCATTTCAGCCGGTGAACTGGCAGGCCCAACGACTTCTGTAGAGATGTAAGTCGTTGAGCTGCGGGATGCGAACGGCAGAAATGAGCACACAGTGACCGTGCCCTCTGCAGAAGGCCATCTAGTCCGGGATAGTGGGCTAAAAATTGCTGGACAACCAGGTTCAACACGTGAGCCATACAAGGCATGTGTGTGACATTGCCCCGGCGAAAGTCCGCACCCAGGTTTGCAGCATTGTCGCACACGGACTTCCCTGGTTGCAGGTCCAGTGGAGACAACCATTCATGAAACTGGGTCTCCAGAGCTGACCACAACTCCTCAGCTGTGTGACTCACATTTCCCAGACATTTCAAAGTAAACACCGCCTGATTCCTTCTGCGCAGTTAGAAAGCAGGTGGCATTACCAGACAGACTTTGAGTGCAGGTGGAGGAACGAGAGGAGGTTGAGGAGGCAGAAGCAGTGGAGGAACTTTGAGATAAAGAGGATTGACGTACAACTCGTGGGGACTGCAAGACTTGGACAGCAGCCCCTTGTCCTGCTGTCACCATAGTTACCCAATGCCCAGTCAGCGACATGTAACGCCCCTGTCCATGCCTACTCGTCCAAGTGTCTGTGGTGAAATGCACCCTGTCATACACAGAGTTTCTCAAAGAAGTGGTGATGTTGTGTGCGACATGCTGGTGTAGCGCAGACACACCTTTGGTTGAGAAGCAGTGCCGACTGGGCATCTGGTACTGCGGCACTGCGACGGACATAAGGTCTCGAAAATCCTCTGTGTCCACCAGGCGGAAAGGCAGCATTTCTGTAGCCAACAGCTTGCAGAAGGTGAAATTCAACCTCTTAGCTTTGTCATGGCTAGAACGAAATGGTCTTTTACTTGTCCACATCTGAGGGACCGAGGGCTGGCTGTTGGGCTTAGACGGGGTTGAGTAGGGTGTCCCCGGCAAACTGACGGTCTGTGAGGAAGATGCAGGCAGAAAAGTTAGGTTGCCTTGATCCAAAGGTGGTGTTCTCGATGTCGGAGAGCGCTCAACACCAGCTGGTGTTTCCACTTCCAAATGAAATGATGACCTGCCAATCACACTGGCTGTTGCGGGTAAAGAGGTGGCAGGTCTGCGTCCAAAAACATGTGTGACTGCTGTCCCCCCAGTCACAGAGGATGAAGAGGCTGCGGATGCAAAAGATGGGGCAGACGGTGGTTGGCCCGGCCCGCTAGGCCGCATTGTAGCTCAGTGAGCTTCCCACTGCAACTTATGCTTCATATTCATGTGACGGTTCATGCATGAAGTACTCAAACTATGGATTTTTTGGCCTCTACTTAGCTTTTGGTGACAAATATTACAGATAACACGAGTTGGGTCATCCTTATCTATCTGAAAAATGCCCAGGCTATGCAAGGCTTAGAGCCCATGCGACCTGAAGAGCCACCACGACTTGTGGTCAGAGGCAGAGTTGTGGTTGAGGATGCAGTTGTTGACGTGCTTCCAGTACTCCATCTCTGTCCAGGAAGGCGCAACCTAACCTCGTCGTCAATAGCATCCTCCTCCACCTCCTCTGCTGACCTCATCGACTGGCTGACTGTGGGTTGACAGTAAGTGGGATCTCCAACCTCGTCATCATCACCCTGTGTGTTATCACACCCGTCGTCCTCAGAGCCAACCTCTTCCTGCCCTGACCGAAAAGTCAAGTTGTCGCTCCAATCAGGTATTTGAGTCTCATCATCGTCTTCATCATTGTCTCCACCAACAGGAGTTACAGTTTGGAAATGAGTGTCTACATTATGCTCTGAACCTTCTTCATCTGGTCCTGGATCCGACTCATAAAGATTCTGGGCATCAGTGCAGATCATTTCCTCGTCTGGATTAACAGAAGCTCTGGAGCAGATCTCCGTTTCCCAGGCTATAGTATGAGTAAACAGCTCTGCAGACTCAACTATCTGTGTTACCCCATATTCAGACGGGCAGCTGGAGACTTGGGAGCTGTGAGGAAGCAAGTGCGATTGGGGTGACACCTCTGAGGACTGGAGTATTTGTGATGTTGAAGTTGAGGTGGAGGAGAGCCCACTTGAAGGAGCACTTGATATCCGTTGAAGCACCTGCTATTTTTGTGCCTCATCTGGAATTTGTAGCGATGGACGTGTCCGTAAGAAAGGGATCGTATCACATTGTCCACGAAAAGAAGTAGACATCTTAGTTTGGCTGGAAGATGGTCTTTCTTCTGCAGATGTTACTGTTGCTTTAACACCTACCCCATGGACACAACCTTTTTTTCCCTTTCCAACACGCCTATTCCCCTTTCTACCAGCAGCAGGCCTATTGCCACTCATTTTAGTGGTTAACTATTTGACAACTCTGGAGTTGTTTGCACAAAAACAATGGATGGAAACCGAGCAGAGCTGAGTGGACAAACTGTGGTACTAGCCCAAAAGGATTGGCTAGGTTAGATGCAGTAAAACAATTTTATTAGATACACAGGTGGTGTAGTTGGTACAGATGGGCTACTCCAATGAGTAACAGACACTGCTACAGGCCCAAAAGGTTTTACTTGGCTAGATGCAGTAAAAAATTGTTATTAAATACAAAGGTGGTGTAGCTTGGTACAGATGGGCTACTACAATGAGTAATAGACACTGCTACAGGCCCAGAAGTATTTACTGGGCTAGATGCAGTAAAAAAATTGAAATTAAATACAAAGGTGGTGTAGCTTGGTACAGATGGGCTACTACAATGAGTAACAGACACTGCTACAGGCCCAAAAGGTTTTTGTAACGGGTCTGGGAGGCGGAACCTCTGAGCAACTTATACAAGGGGGCGGTCCTTGTAAGGAAGCGGGTGGCTACCAGGGAAGACAGGCAGATAGTCACAGCAAGTGACCGGGACAGTCTCTGGGTGAACAGGCAGGAGGTCACGGCAAGTGACCGGGACAGTCTCTGGGTAAACGGGCAGGAGGTCACGGCAAGTGACCGGGACAGTCTCTGGGTAAAGGGTAGGTACGACCTGTGACGGCTGAGCCTCCAGGTAGGCTAGCAGGCAGATGGCAGATGTGTGCTCCCAGGTGAGCGGGCAAGAGTCTCTGGACTGGCAGGAGGTCACAGCACGTGACGGCTGAGCCTCCAGGTAGGCTAACAGGCAGGTAGCAGATGAGCGCTCCCAGGTGAGCGGGCAAGAGTCTCTGGACTGGCAGGTGGTCACAGCACGTGACGGCGGAGCCTCCAGGTAGGCTAGCAGACAGGTAGCAGATGAGCGCTCCCAGTTGAGCGGGCAAGAGTCTCTGGACTGGCAGGTGATCACAGCACGTGACGGCGGAGCCTCCAGGTAGGCTAGCAGACAGGTAGCAGGTGAGCGCTCCCAGGTGAGCGGGCAAGCTGGTCCATAGACAGACTGACAGGTGTCGGAAGGCAGACCGTCGGACCTCAGGCTAGCAAGCAGGTAAGCGGATAACAGGCAGGAATCAGACAGCAAACTGGCAGGAAACTGGCAGGTAACTGGCAGGTAACAGGAAACGGGACCTGAGGGCTGAAGCAGAGTAGTGAACAGTGCAACAACATTGCTCGGGTACCTCCATTTTATATATGGTGAAGTCCTCCGGCCATTGGCCGGGGACTCCTTAGGACGGCGCGCGCGGCCCCTTTAAGAGGGGGTGAGCGCGCGCGCGCCCTAAGCACCGTGACCGGGAAGGAGCGCGTGCTGCCAGCAGAGCGGGAGGAAGACGCCGGGCTCGGAGCGGAGAGGTGAGGGGAACAGCGGACGCCGACGCTACAGTACCCCCCCTTTAGTGCCCCCCCCTTTTTAGGCCAGACAGAAATTTAGCAAGGATGAGAGGGGCATGGATGTTCTCCCGGGGCTCCCACGTTCTCTCCTCAGGACCAAACCCCTTCCAATCTACTAGAAAAAAGGTCTTTCCTCTTACCCTTTTGGTGGCCAGAATGTTCTCTACCTCAAACTCGTTTTCAGCGGAAACCGGAGCAGGAGGCGTACCTGTAGACTTGGAAAAAGAGTTAAGTACCACGGGTTTGAGGAGAGATACATGGAAGGAGTTAGGGATCCACAAGTTGGCCGGGAGTTTCAATTTATAGGCCACCGGGTTGATCTGACTGATGACCTCCAGAGGACCGATGAACCGAGGCCCTAACTTATAGGAAGGAATCTTGAGCCGGACATACTTGGACGAGAGCCAGACTTTATCCCCAGGACGGAATTGAGGAGGAGCCAGACGTTTTTTGTCAGCGTGTCTTTTCATACGCTCGGATGACTGAAGGAGTGCGGACCGGGTACTCTCCCACATGGAGGAAAATTTGTTAACAAGAGATTCCGCAGCCGGATTATCCACCGAGGTGGAGACGGGAAATGGGATCCGAGGATGCTGACCGAAGACTACAAAAAACGGGGATTTGGAGGAAGATTCGCTCTCGTGATTGTTGTAAGAGAATTCGGCCCATGGCAGGAGATCCACCCAGTCAGAATGGTGGGCATTAACAAAGTGCCGGAGGTAACTGGTCAGGATCTGATTGATCCGCTCCACTTGACCATTAGACTGAGGGTGGTAAGCGGAGGAGAAGTCCAGGGTGACGTCTAGCAGTTTACAAGTGGCTCTCCAGAAGCGTGAGGTGAACTGTACCCCATGATCGGACACGATGTGGAGGGGCAGGCCATGAAGGCGGAAGATGTGGTGGATAAAGTCTTTAGCCAGCTCGGGTGCAGACGGGAGGCCTGGCAGGGGAACGAAATGAGCCATCTTGGAAAAGCGGTCAGCGACCACCCAAATGACCGTACAACCGGCAGAGACGGGGAGATCGGTTATGAAGTCCATAGCTATATGCTGCCAGGGGGCAGCAGGTACTGGCAGAGGAAGGAGGCGACCGGCTGGCAGGTGTCTCGGAACCTTGTTGAGGGCGCAGGACACACAGGCAGAAACAAAGTCTATTACGTCCTTGTGCAGGGTAGGCCACCAGTAGTGCCGGGTAATAAGCTGGAGGGTCTTTTTCTGACCGGCGTGGCCAGCTAGTTTAGACGAGTGACCCCAGTGTAAGATCTTCTCCCGATCAGGTACCGATACGAACGTCTTACCGGGAGGGAGACGATTTAGACTCACGGGAGCCACCTGCATTACTCTGGCGGGATCGATGATATGTTTAGGTTCTTCCTCGAGATCAGACACCAGAAAGGATCGGGACAAGGCGTCCGCTTTGATGTTTTTGTCAGCCGGGCGAAAATGAAGAACAAAATCAAAGCGAGCAAAAAACAAGCACCACTGGGCTTGGCGCGGGTTAAGTCTCTGGGCATGCTGGAGGTAAGCCAAGTTCTTGTGGTCAGTGTAAATTATTACCGGGTGAAGAGCCCCCTCGAGCAGGTAACGCCACTCCTCCAATGCCAGCTTGATGGCCAATAACTCTCGGTCTCCTATGGAATAGTTGCGCTCAGAAGAGGAGAAGAGTTTGGAGAAGAAGCCACAAGTTACCATTCTCCCGGAAGATGATTTTTGGGTAAGTACCGCTCCGACTCCAGAGGAGGAGGCGTCAACTTCCAGGAAGAACTGCTTGTTGCCGTCCGGGCGATGCAGCACCGGGGCGGAAGAGAAGGCCTGTTTTAAGGAAAGAAAGGCCTCCTATGCTTCGGGCGGCCACTCTCTGGGATTAGTGCCCTTACGGGTGAGCGCGGAAATTGGGGCAGTCCGGGAAGAGAAGTGCGGTATGAAGAGACGGTAGTAGTTGGCGAAGCCCAGGAACCGCTGAATAGCCTTCAACCCCTTCGGTCGAGGCCACTTCTCGATGGCAGACAGTTTCTCAGGATCCATTCGTAGGCCGGTCTGAAAAATTATGTAGCCCAAAAACGGAAGCGAGGTCTGCTCAAAGAGGCACTTCTCATATTTAGCGAAGAGGTGGTTCTGCCTGAGCCTGAGCAGGACCTGACAAACATCCCTCCGGTGAGTCTGGAGATCCGTAGAGAAGACCAAGATGTCGTCCAGGTACACCACTACGCAGGAGTAGAGAAGGTCCCGGAAGATGTCATTGACCAACTCTTGAAAGACGGCGGGAGCGTTACAAAGACCAAAGGACATTACCAGATATTCATAGTGGCCGTCCCGGGTGTTGAATGCAGTCTTCCATTCATCCCCCTGATGGATACGGACCAGGTTGTACGCCCCACGGAGGTCCAGTTTGGTGAAGATTCTAGCCCCCCTCAGACGATCAAATAATTCCGGAATGAGCGGAAGGGGGTACTTATTCTTCACCGTGATCTAGTTAAGGCCTCTATAGTCTATACAGGGACGGAGAGAGACGTTCTTCTTTTTAACGAAAAAGAAGCCTGCTCCCGCCGGGGAGGTAGATTTCCAGATAAATCCCCGGGCCAGATTCTCCTCAATATATTCGAACATAGACCGGGTCTCAGCAGCGGACAACGGGTAAATACGCCCACGGGGAGGAGTAGTACCGGGTAACAGATCGATAGGACAGTCGTATGGTCTATGAGGGGGTAATGTCTCTGCCTCCTTTTTATTAAAGACATCAGCATATGACCAATAAGGAATCGGAAGTCCAGGTAGATTAGTTGGGGTAGGAGAAGGACGGACGGGATGAACGGGAACCAAACAAGTCTTATGGCAGTCCTGTCCCCAGCGAAGGATTTCTCCGGTCTGCCAGTCAAGCACGGGTGCATGTTTCTGGAGCCAAGGTAGGCCTAGTAAGAGGGCATGAGAGAGTCCAGGCAGAACATGAAAGGAGATGCTCTCAGAATGCAGCATTCCCACCTGCAGAGTAATGGATTCGGTGATGAGTTGGATGGGACGTGGTAAGAGGCCCCCATCCACGGCAGCGACAGATAAGGGTACAGCTAGAGGTTTGGTGGGAATGCGGTATTTTTCTACCAGGGACAGTGAAATAAGATTCCCGGCTGCTCCAGAGTCAAGTTGGGCTAGTTCGAAATAACGGTTCTCCCCGCAGATGATTGAGACTAACAGCAGCAGAGATGGAGAGGGTTTATTCTTGTCTAGGACGACCTTTCTGAGCGATCCTAGACACAGGCGTTTCCCGACCTCTCCGGGCAGGTACGGATCCGGTGCTCCTTACTGCCACAGTAGAAGCAGCTCCCCTCGGCACGGCGTAAGTCTTGACGGGTTTTGACCATCTTGGTCTGGTCGACCTGCATAGGCTCAGGAGAGTGTGCCTGGGGAGTAACGGAGGGAGTGACGGGACTCTGGAAGGTAGGAGCTAGACGTGGAAACCTCCTCTCACGGGTGACCTCTTTGGCGCGCTCCTGGAACCGTAGGTCAATCCGGGTGGCAAGAGTTATTAAGTCGTCGAGAGTGGTAGGAACGTCCCGACCGGCGAGTTCATCTTTAATACGGCCGGACAGACCTTCCCAGAAGACAGATACCAGAGCGTCGTTATCCCAGGCCAGCTCCGAGGCAAGGGTACGGAACCGTATGGCATATTGGCCCACGGTGAGACTTCCCTGACGGAGGCATTTTACTTAGAAAGACAGAGTAATTACACATGCAGCAATTTTTGTGAAAAAGTATAAATCCATTTATTTTACATATATGCTGACAAACAATTAAAACAGTTATTTAGCAGACAGTGAGCCATAGTAAATAATGAACCGATCAATTGGGGTGGTTTGCAGGTTTACAAGTATATTCCCTGACGGAGGCGTAGCAGAGACGAAGCGGATGAGGTCTTCCGTCCGGGTTCATCGAAGACTTTCCGGAAAGCCGTGAGAAAGGCTGACAAGTCGGCCACCAGGGGGTCTCCTCTCTCCCATAGAGGATTTAGCCAAGCCAGAGCCTCCCCCGTGAGGTGGGACATGATAAAGGCCACTTTGGACCGGTCAGAGATAAACTGGTGGGACAAGAGTTCAAAGTGCAGGGTGCACTGGTTTATGAAGCCCCGAGCTTGGGCGGAGTCACCTCCGAAGCGAGGAGGTGCGGAAAGCCGGGGTCCAGGACAGGATACCATGGTGTTGGTGGGCAGCGGCGCTGCCGGGTTGCGAGTCATGACACTAGCGGTGGTTGCTGGTGGAGCAGTCAGTGTGTCCAGGCGGGAGTTGACATTCCGCAGGTGACTCAGGATGGACTCCTGTTGGGACCTCTGACGGGACAGTTCATGACATAGGTCCGAGAGCGAGGGAGCTTGGGTGCCACCGGGTTCCGTGGCCCGAGCAAACTGTAATGGGTCTGGGAGGCGGAACCTCTGAGCAACTTATACAAGGGGGCGGTCCTTGTAAGGAAGCGGGTGGCGACCAGGGAAGACAGGCAGATAGTCACAGCAGGTGACCGGGACAGTCTCTGGGTAAACGGGCAGGAGGTCACGGCAAGTGACCGGGACAGTCTCTGGGTAAAGGGTAGGTACGACCTGTGACGGCTGAGCCTCCAGGTAGGCTAGCAAGCAGATGGCAGATGTGTGCTCCCAGGGGAGCAGGCGAGAGTCTCTGGATAAGCAGGTGGTCACAGCATGTGACGGCGGAGCCTCCAGGTAGGCTAACAGGCAGGTAGCAGATGAGCGCTCCCAGGTGAGCGGGCAAGAGTCTCTGGACTGGCAGGTGGTCACAGCACGTGACGGCGGAGCCTCCAGGTAGGCTAGCAGACAGGTAGCAGGTGAGCGCTCCCAGGTGAGAGGGCAAGAGTCTCTGGACTGGCAGGTGGTCACAGCATGTGACAGCGGAGCCTCCAGGTAGGCTAGCAGACAGGTAGCAGGTGAGCGCTCCCAGGTGAGCGGGCAAGCTGGTCCATAGACAGACTGACAGGTGTCGGAAGGCAGACCGTCGGACCTCAGGCTAGCAAGCAGGTAAGCGGATAACAGGCAGGAATCAGACAGCAAACTGGCAGGAAACTGGCAGGTAACTGGCAGGTAACAGGAAACGGGACCTGAGGGCTGAAGCAGAGTAGTGAACAGTGCAACAACATTGCTCGGGCACCTCCATTTTGGAGGAGGTGCCTTATATATGGTGAAGTCCTCCGGCCATTGGCCGGGGACTCCTTAGGACGGCGCGCGCGGCCCCTTTAAGAGGGGGGGAGCGCACGCGCGCCCTAAGCACCGTGGCCGGGAAGGAGCGCATGCTGCCAGCAGAGCGGGAGGAAGACGCCGGGCTCGGAGCGGAGAGGTGAGGGGAACAGTGTCCCTGCCTAGCAGGAGGCAGGGAAGCCGACGCTACAGTTTTTACTTGGCTAGATGCAGTAAAAAATTGGTATAAGATACACAGGTGGTGTAGCTTGCAACACAGATAGGCTACTCCACTGACTAACACACACTGCTAGAGGCCCAAAAGGATTGGCTTAGCTAGATTTAGCCAAATGCTGTGAAAAACACTTGCACAGCACTGGCACAGACCTGCCTGGCAAAAAGTGCTAGGAACTGCTGAAACCTAGCCCTCAAAAAGGCTGCAATTAGAACTAGTCCCTACTCCCTAAACCTATCTGTCTATTTAAGAGTAAATTCGCTTGCAATTCATACAGTTACAAAATATAGTGCCCACAGCAGCAGCGGTGCTGTCTAACACTCAGCTGCAGTAGTGAGAAAATGGTGGCGACGGGGAAAATGGCTGGGTCTTATAGGGCAAGGACATGTGACATACACAGCCAATGACACATGCCCTTGCTTGTGTGAAAAAAAAGCACTGCGTGTGTGCGCTGCTGATAGTCTGACAGATTGCACCTCCCCACTGTAAATGCGGGAAAGAGAAAAAAAAATGGAGATCGGCATTGTTTCTGCAGAGATCCATCCCCTGCCCCTCCCCCCGTCCACTCTACACTGAAACTGTCTATTAATATTGATTAACAGTATTACTGTGAAAAAATCCAGTTACGATTTTGGTGCACCAACAGTTATCGAACATAACCTCGAACAGCCGGATTTTTTGCAAATTGTTCGGGTTCGTCGAACGGCTCGAACACCGCCCAAAACAGCTCGAATTTGAGATTGGCGAACAGTTCGAGTCGAACACCGCTCATCTCTAACAATCGCAGTCATTTCCACACGCAGTATATTTGCAGTCCTCTCCGCACGAGGTACAATAGCAGTCGTCTCATCATGCGGTACAATCGCAGTGATTTCCGCACGCAGGATATTTGCAGTCCTCTCTGCATGTGATACAATTGCAGTCGTCTCATCACGCGGTACAATCGCAGTCCTTTCCGCATGCACTACAATCTCAGTCGTCTCATCACGCGGTACAATCACAGTACTTTCCGCATGCAGTATATTTGCAGTCCTCTCCGCACGCGGTGCAATCGCAGTCGTCTCATCACGCGGTACAATCACAGTTATTTCTGCACGCAGTATATTTGCAGTCCTCTCCGCATGCGATACAATCGCAGTCGTCTCATCACGCGGTACAATCGCAGTCCTTTCCGCACACGCTACAATCGCAGTCATCTCATCACGCGGTACAATCGCAGTCGTTTCCGCACGCACTACAATCGCAGTCGTCTCATCACGCGGTACAATCACAGTCCTTTCCGCACACAGTATATTTGCAGTCCTCTCCGCACGAGGTACAATCGCAGTCGTCTCATCATGCGGTACAATCGCAGTCCTTTCCGCACGCAGTATATTTGCAGTCCTCTCCGCGTGCGATACAATCAATGTCGTCTCATCACGCGGTACAATCGTAGTCCTTTCCGCACGCAGTATATTTGCAGTCCTCTCCGCACGAGGTACAATCGCAGTCGTCTCATCACGCAGTAAAATCACAGTCCTTTCCGCACGCAGTATATTTGCAGTCCTCTCCGCACGTGGTACAATCGCAGTCGTCTCATCACGCGGTACAATCGCAGTCCTTTCCGCACGCACTACAATCGCAGTCGTCTCTTCACACAGTACAATCGCAGTCCTTTCCGCACGCAGTATATTTGCAGTCCTCTGGGCACGTGGTACAATCGCAGTTATCTCCAAACACAGATGCGCTTGGAGCCGCACATTCACCTCCAAACAATAATGGGAGCAAAATATCGGTTTATCAACTGAAAATGAAGAACCAGGAATAATCGTCGGCTCAGAGAATGGCCGTGTCTGCATTGTCGCTTACAGACCGGAGTCTTTGCAGGATAAGCTGAGGTCTGCTTCCAGAGTTGGCTTTTCTGTTAGTCTCTGATCTAATATTTCGTTGTCTGACCTTTATTTCTAATAGCGGCTTTACTCCTGTGCGGCATGGAGTCACATCGGACCCCTGCGGCCCGATATTCAGCCCACGCTGACCAGACGACATCACAGGTCTCCATCAGACTGAGGTCTGGGGATAAGGCGGCCTCTTCATAATATCAGTCTTGTTGGTCTGGAGCCACGATGTCGCCCGCTTGTTGCAGTGTTTTGGGGTCATTGTCCATTTCAGGGGCATTTCTTCTACAGCATAAGACAACTTGGCCTCTTCCAGTATAGTGATATATTCACACTGGTACATGGTATGTGATAAATGGGCCTCTCCTTAATAATGAGAACATTCCTGACCATTCTGCTCGCACCTCCATGTTTTACAGTCTTCACAGTGTCCTGTGTTCAGTGTTTATGGGTCATCTCACAAAATGTCCGCGGTCTTTACACCCAATAAGAACAATCCTGCTCTCATCTATCCAAAGAACGTTCCTCTTCAGGTCAGTGTGTTATTTGGCAATCTGTGAAATTTTCACCACATCTGTTTTCAGCAGATACTTTGCGATGGTTTATTGCAGATAGTTTACCTTTATGTAGGCGTCATCTGATGGGTTCAGGACTCACAGATAGCAGGAGATCTTCTCCGATCTCCCTGGAGGTGATCACTGGAGGCGTCTTTGCCATTCTCGTAACACTATGATCTATGCAGCTGGTAGGATTTGTGTGCGCGCAAATCCCTGACAAATTGGTGGCAGCTGTGGGATATTGTATGATCCCACAGCTGTTGTGACATGCATGATTTAGTCAATAGGATCTCATTCCCTCGTCCATTGCCTGTACAGACACAATATATGACACAATGTCCATCTGGAAGATGTGCACTCACGTTCTGTCCTCACAAAGAATGCAGATGCCTGACGCAAATACACGATCCACACGTACAGCCCACAGTGTACGCTGTATACACTGTCCAGCAAAAGGGTAACAATTTTCTGATCTTCTGACTTTATCCATATCTTACCATCCACTACTGCTGAGCGTGAGACTCCCATCATTTTATAGACAATCATCTTGGCTATCTTATACATAAGTTTGACCTGTGACTATTTACCATAAGATTGTTACTGTTTTGCTCCTGGTGGTGGAATAATCATTTTCTTCCTGAATACTACAAATTACACCCTCTACTCACATTTCCTAATAGATCAGTGTGTTATTAGGTTGGTTCCCAAGTGAAAGGTCACCGGAGCGAATCGAGGAGCCACCATGAAGTAAATTTCCCAAGAAAAGAGAAACCGCATCATCCAGCGCATCGATAGCGGTCTCTCAGCCAAGAAAATTGCCAAACTGCATCATGTGAGTGCCATGACAGGTCAAAGAATACAAAATGAAGTCCGTCCATCCATTCAAAAGCCAAGAGGTGGACGTCCAGGCAAAACATCAGAGTCAACAAGTTGGCTCATCACAAGGTCTATCAGTTCTGGCGACAAACACGGCAGTGAAGGAAGCTTGTATGCTTCGTAATAGTGAGATCACACACGTCCATGACGCACATTACACAAGTCTGGAATGGTGGCCCGAAAAAAGGTGAAGACTTCAATATTGTCATAAGAAGCGTCGGCTCGAGTTTCCAAAAAAGTATGAAAACTGAACAGTTAAAGATTGG
The DNA here is from genome assembly GCF_046119375.1 of Phyllobates terribilis. Lineage (NCBI taxonomy): Eukaryota > Metazoa > Chordata > Amphibia > Anura > Dendrobatidae > Phyllobates > Phyllobates terribilis. Next base: position 1,157,395 of record NW_027363111.1, read on the forward strand.
AAATGGGTGATTAGGAGCGATGAGACGAAAGTCAATAGACGACTCTGATGGGTGATGGGTCTAGAAGACACAAGGGAAAAAGAAGCTAACGGATCGAGAAACTGAAGGAACTGTCAAGTTTGGTGGAGGAAGCCTGAAGATATGGGGTTGTTTCACAGTGAAAAGGTGGAAAGGTGTCCTGTTCCTGCAGGACAATGACCCAAAGCATAAGTCCAGATTGTCGTTGAACCATTTCTTCACCAATAAAGTAGAGATGCTGGATTGGCCCCCACAGTCCCTAGACCTCAACCCAATCCAACACTTGTGGGAAAAGTTGGAGAGATATACATGCCTAAGTGACCAGTATGCACCAACTGTGGGAACGTGTAAAAGAGACCTGGGATCAAATTTTGGTCGAGACATGTTTGAATCTGATCGAGAGCAAGAAGGATTCAGGCAGTGTTGAAAGCCAAAAGGTGGATTTACAAAATAACAAAATATTAAAAATTATAATTTCGATTTTCAGGTGCAAAACATTCACAATGCTGAGACCTGATGAGAATCTGCAGAACTAATCGTGTGGTAAATAGCTGCAAGTCACATTTATATATGAGATCACCAAGGCCAAGATGATGGTCTATACAATGATGGGAGTCAAACGTTCAGCAGTAGTGGATGGTGAGATGTGGGGCCTGAAGGTCAGAAGATTCAGTGTATATGGCACACACCATACTTCATGGATGACGATAGGAGTCAATTTATAAACTCTTTATTGTGGAGTTGGTAACAAATAAGAACCGACTGCAGTCCACAGACGGTAGTCCACAGATGGCACCGCCGACTCCTCTACATGAAGTGACTGCACCACCGCTGTACACCTATATACCGGGAGAGGCTCAGTCAGAATCTCCATCTTCTTGCTCCCGGTCAGTCTCTTCCTCCTACAATATAAATCACAGGAGTCAACATTTCCATCAGACCAACCACATCCCCAGAAGGCAGAAAATGGAACCAGAATGCTACGAATGGCTCCACATTTCCTCCTAGGTACCGTATGTAAAGAGATACCCCACCTCATCTTCCTCTGGTTCTTCCACCGGGAACTGCGACTCTGGATCCTCTTCTGTATCGCTGTCCTGAGACTTTTGTGATCTTCAGATCTACGGGATCTACAGATCAGTATCGACGGGGTATACAGACCCCAGATCTATAGCTCATATCTGGGATCTCTATACCCCCGTCACTGTTTGGGTTTGGCTAATATAGCCGAACACCAAACAGTTTTTAAAAGTCGGGTGCCAGAACAGTACCTGAACCCGGACCCCATTCTTTTTAATTGGGGACCTGAATTCACCTGTTTTCCCACGCTGTCATTTGCGTGACAGCGCAGGAAACACAGGCTCTGATCACGGTAATTGCATTACCACGGTCACAGCGCTGTGGCACCATGCTGACAGGTGTCAGCATGATGCCACAGTTGTGACAGGTGACCCAGCGGTAAAAAGCTTACCACGGGTCATAGGCGCCGGCTGATGGTACTACTACCACCATCAGCCGGCGCCTCCTGCCATTGGAAACAGCGGGCACAGGCGCCGCTAGATGGGAGCAGTAGTCTCCCATCCGCCAGCGCCTGTGCTGTGCTGAATTGAAAAAACAATGTTAAAATTAATTTAAAAAAATATTAAAATAAAACACATTATACTCACCTACAACTTGTCCCCGATGTTCTCCACACCTGCAAAAAATAAAAAAGCACCATATACTCACATTACAGCTAATCCCCGAAGCCCTTGATCATCCTGTAAGAAAAGTAAAATAATAAACCAACCTCATTCTCACTTTTCCGACGTCCAAATAACGAAGGTCCCACGAAGATTCCATGAACAGAGCAGCCACATTGCATGTCACTGCTCTGTTCATTCGCGGCAATACACTGACTCAGAGTATTGCCGGGTGCTTGCGGTCTGTGCATGCGCAGGGAGTATTTTCCCATGCATGCAATGATTTGAACAGATTTTATGTGGATATACAGATAGGTATAAATATGTGATATATATTATCCATGTTTTGTTGTGTGTACCTTGTGTGTGAGTTCAACTCATTGGCAAGCGTGGGAAAATACTCACTGCGCAGCCGCTGACCTCAAGCACCCGGCAATACTCTGAGTCAGTGTATTGCCGGCTGCTGAGCAGAGCGGTCACATTTTACAATGTGGCTGCTCTGTTCATGGAATCTTCGTGGGACCTTCGTTATTTGGACGTCGGAAAGATAAGGATGAGGTTGCTTTATTATTTTACCTTTATTACAGGTGACATTGTCTTCAGGTGGAATGGGCGTGATGGTAAGTATGGTTTAATTTAGAATATTAAAGGAATACTATCTTTATTTCAAATAAAATATTTTATTATGTGTGTGGGTGTTTTATTTTACATTTGACTTCCACTATGGGGCTAGTAATGGGGGCGTCTTATAGACGCCTCTCCATTACTAACCAGGGCTTGATGTCAGCTGGCATTATAAGCTGACATCAACCCCAACCCTATAACCCCACTGCCACCGCCACAGGGCAGTGGGAAGAGCGAGGCTAAGTGCCAGAATTGGTGCATCCTATGGATGCGCCGTTTCTGGGGTGGCTGAGGGCTTCTGTTTCTAGCCTCGGAGGGGGCCAATATTCATGGCCCCTTCCTAGGCTATTAATATCAGCCCACAGCTGTCTGCATAGCCATTGCTATCTGTTAAAATAGGGGGACTGCACGTCATTTTTTTGGGGGTCCCCCATTTTAATAGCCAGTAAAGGCTAAGTATACAGCTGGGGGCTGATATTAATAACCTGGAAGCTCCATGGGTATTACCCCCTTCCCAGGCTAAAAACATCCTCCCCAGCTGTTCGCTTTCCCTCTGCTGGTTAATAAAATTACGGGAGACCCCACGCCATTTTTTTTTCAAGAAACTGACTCATTTATTAATAAATTACATGAACAGTAAGGTACACACACTAAGTACTCATTATATACTGTATATCACATATTTATAGCTATCTGTATATCTATCTATCCATATATCTATCTATATCTATTTGTCTATCATGTATCCATATATCTTTTACCTATCAATATATCCATATATCTAACTATTATCTATTTATTTATCTAATTATCTATCCATCTATTATCTATCCATCCATCCAGCTATTATCCATTTATCTATTATCTATCTACATATCTATCTATATATCTATCTATACATCTATTAAGAAATGTATCCAGATATCTATCCATCTATCTATTAACTATCTATCCATATATCTATCTATATATCCATATTATCTATTATCTATCCATATATCTATTATCTATCTTAGGTAAGTCAACAGATAATAGATAGATATGTGGATCGATAAATAGATTGATAGCTAGATATATACATAATAGATATACAGGTAGATATAAATATGTGATATATATAATCAGTGCTTAGTGTAACTTACTGTTCATGTCATTTATTAATAAATGACAAAATTTCTTAAAAAAAAATGGCGTGGGTTCCCCTGTAATTTTATTAACCAGCAGAGGGAAAGCGGACAGCTAGGGCGGATGTTTTTAGCCTAGGAAGGGGGTAATACCCATGGAGCTTCCCAGGCTATTAATCAGGGCTGTGGAGTCGGAAAGCCAAACCTCAGACTCCACGTTTCCCTCATATATGGCTCATGTGTAAGTGATAAATTTACTGCAGCCCAGATTCATCTCAGCTAAAAGTCCAGACCCTGAGATCAGGAATAGGACAGACATTTATAGGACATTTCATAACTTTCCCAAATTCTTATGGAAAAATATTCCCCACAAACTGCATTGAACTACTGCACCCGATGTATTATATATGTTAGAGGTCGGTCCATTTTATACCGACTCCACCAAAATAGGTTCCGACTCCAAAGCCCTGATACTAATATCAGCCCCCAGCTGTATACTTGCTTTTACTTTACTTTACTTGCTATTAGAATAGGGTAAAATAGGGGACCCATCCCCCCCCCCCCAAAAAAAATTACGTGGGGTCCCTGTATTTTAACAACTAGCAAAGGCTATGCAGACAGCTGTGGGCTGATATTAATAGCCTATGAAGAGGCCATGGATATTGGCCCCCTCCAAGGCTAGTACAAGAGCCCTCCACCTCAGAAATGGCGCATCCATAGGATACGCCAATTCTGGCACTTAGCCTCGCTCTGCCCACTGCCCTGTAGCGGTGGCAGTGGGGTAATAGGGCTGGGGTTGATGTCAGCTTATAATGCCAGCTGACATCAAGCCCAGGTTAGTAATGGAGAGGCGTCTATAAGACACCCCCATTACTAACCCCATAGTGTAAGGAAAATGTAAAATAAAACACCCACACCGAGAATAAAATATTTTATTTGAAATAAAGACAGTATTCCTTTATTATTCTAAATGAAACCATACTTACCATCATGCCCATTCCAGCTGAAGCCCTTGAGGGTCCCACAAAGATACCATGAACAGAACAGCCACATTGTATCCGAGCGCTCTGTTCAGCAGCCGGCAATACACTGACTCCGTATATAGCCGGGTGCTTGAGGTCAGCGGCTGCACAGTTAGTATTTGCCCACGCTTGCCAATGAGCTCAACTGAGTTCAACTCATTGCATGCGTGGGAAAATACTCCCTGCGCATGCGTAGCCTAATTTACCAGGACTACAATGAGTCAGTGTACTGCTGGCGACTGAACAGAGCGGTCACACACAATGTGGCCGCTCTGTTCATGGGATCTTCATGAGACCCTCGTTGTTTGGACGTTGGAAAGGTGAGAATGAGGTTGGTTTATTATTTTACTTTTATTACAGGTGATCTAGGGCTTCGGGGATTAGCTGTAAGGTGAGTATATGGTGCTTTTTTATTTCTTGCAGGGGCGGCAAACATCGGGGACAAGGTGTAGGTGAGTATAATGTGTTTTATTTTAATATTTTTTTTATTAATTTTAACATTTTTTTTTTACATTCAGCACAGAACTGGCGCATGGGAGACTATTCCTTCCATCCAGCGGTGCCTGTGCTCGCTGTTTCCAATGGCAGGAGGCGTCGGCTGATGGTGGTAGTAGTACGATCTGCCGGCGCCTGTGACCCGCGGTAAGCTATTTACCGTGGGTCACTGTCACAGTGCTCTGATCGTGGTAAGGCAATTACCGCGATCAGAGCCTGTGTTTCCTGCTCTGTCACGCACGTGACAACCAACATCTTTTGCAACATTGCATAATGATTTACAATCTTTTAAGAGTTTGATAATCCTCTCCTTTGTTTCAATTGACATCTCTCATGTTGGAGCCATGACCGTATACGGCCAACCCGGGTTCCACCGTTCATATGCCTCCAACCCCATCTTACCGCACTTACATACTTTAACAAATGAAAACACTGCACCTGTAATTTTCTTTGGATAAATTTGGCCACAGCAGCCATTTTATTAACAAACAACATTAACATATATACATTATTATGAAATAAATAAGAAGGGAGGGATCTTGGAGTTAAAAATTGATCTGGCAAAACTAAACCGAAGTCGAACCACCGTGTTACCCTCAGCCGTCCATCACCAGCTCGAGGGCACCAAAAGCTCCCAGGGTAAAACCCCGTCCAGAGCCCCAAAAAAACAGATGCCAGATGACCCCGCTTAATCAAACCACTGCCTGTAAAATTCAAATAATTTTCCACCGACACTTCTGTGCCAATTCCAAGAACCCCACCCCCCGCCACAAATGAACAGCCCTGACCACCTCAGGCTTGTGAGCGCCCCAACACCGCCATGGCCCTCTCAATCCCCTCCTGTATAGCCAAGGTCCACAAATCAATTCCAACATCGTTCAGATGTACGCCATCCTTTGCCCAAAATTCTCCAACCCCTGCCTCAAGATCAAGATGCCGAACACTTACTCCCCCGTTCCTACCGACAAACGCTGCTATGGCTCTATTTAACTTAACTCGTGCCCTGTTAATGCCCTTCACTGATCTAGCCTCCCTCCATTTTTTTCTCGGTACAATGTCAGACCAAACCGTTAACACCCCCGGAAAAGATGTCCACAACCTTAAAAAATCAATCCGAATATCCCTCATTAATTCCCTAACCGGCCAAGACCCCAAATCATTTCCCCCCCAAATGCACTACCAAAATATCCGGCGCCCGGTCCAAACGAGCCGCCCTGTAGAATTCAGGCAGCACCCTTCTCCATACCATCCCTCGAATACCCAGCCACCGAACCACCGCTTGCTCTCTGCTAAAACCCAATTGCCTACCGTTCGGCCTCACGTCCGCGCGCAGCGCCCCCCCAATGAACGAAAGAGTGTCCAAGAATCCAGACTATTAACGGGACGCCACCTGCAAAAAGACAACCAAAAAATTGTATTCACTTCTGACCAGATAAAACATAAGCCTGCACACCTAATGCCGTACATAGGACAGATAACAATCTGAACTCCACCTCCCGATGCGCTTTATCACCTCCTTGCTTAAACCCAAACCATCCGCTTCTGACGCCGCACCGATTCTGAAAGAATGCGACCCGTAAACCTCAGGGCTAAGGCCCAATTCTATGATCCCTTTCTTAAACACTGCAATAAATTGAAAACGAGACAAAAACTCACCATTTTTATGACACAATAATGGGCACTTACGTCCCGACCAGACTTGCCAATAAGCCATTAAACATCTCCTAGGACACATAAACGATCCATCAACTTCACCCAATACCACTCGCTTGCCTCTGCCCAATTGATCCGTCTTCCCCCTCCTGATCCAGAATTTAATGCACCTGTCCCGACCGCTCATGTCCTCGGCAAACAAACCCCCAGCCTTATTCCTACTTGGTGCCACCAACTAATCTTAGCGCGCCGAAAAACGCCCATGAAAAAGCCAACCTAAACAGTGTGGCTTCAAAAACTGAACAACAGATCTTATCCAACGCAAAGCCCAACTGCTCTAAAATACTAAAAGTCACCGGTCTTCGTTTATCTAACACTTTACTTCCACTCCTAAAGCCCTTAATTGCTTGCTTCACTAAAAACGATTTTGTAACATCTTTTAACCCTCGTAATCTAAAACCGAATGCCAATCCTGCAACAAATTTACTAACTTTTGAAACAGACCATCCGTTCTCCGCTGCCTTTCCCACAAGAAACAACACCGCCATCTCTCTATCTCCCTCACTCTCCACCCCACCCCACTGCAGAATCCAGCTTTGCCATACTCGCCATGATGCCTCGTATGATGCCCAAGTCTGCCTTGTAATGGACTCCCGTATTAAACGTCCTGCTCTTCCATAACCAGCTGCCACAAATGCGAAGGGCATTCCTGTCCCACGTCCTCGGCCTCTCGTGCTAGCGCCCGAAAACGGTCCCACTGAAAACGATACAAGGCATCTGCTATGGAATTTTGCACACCTGGAACATGTACCGCTGTAATCCAAGCGTTCAAGTTAAGGCAACAAAGAACTAGTTCCCTCAGCAGCCTAATCACAGGCGGGGACGAGGCAGACAAGCTGTTGATGACAGACACCACTCCCATGTTGTCGCAATGAAACTGAATTCTCCTGTTGGCAAAACACTCACCCCAAATAGTAACTGCAACAACGATGGGGAACAATTCCAAAAACGCCAAATTCTTCGTAAGACCCTTCTCCGTCCACTCGCTCGGCCATACTCCAACATTCCACCTCCCTTTCCAATAGGCCCCATAACCAGCACCTCCCGCAGCATCCGTAAATATCTCACAATCAAAGCTGCTTAAGAACTCCTACTGGATTAATGACCTGCCGTTATAACTTTCCAAAAACAGCTTCCAAACCTTTAGATCCTCCTTGTGTTCCCTATTTAGCCGAATAAAATGATGGGGGGCCCGCACTCCTGCTGTTGCACCTGACAACCTGCGACAAAATATTCTGCCCATTGGCATAATCCTGCATGCAAAATTCAGTCGCTCTAACAGCGATTGCAACTCCCTCAGGGTCACCTTGCGCAGCATCCCGACTCTATCAACCTCCTACTTGAGCAAAATCAATTTGTCCTCCGGTAACCGACACTCCATCCTTTCTGTATCAATTACAATGCCCAAAAAACTTATGGTTGTGCAAGGGCCTTCTGTCTTTTCTTCAGCCAATGGTACGCCAAAATGCTCTGCCACCCACACCATAGTACCTAATAAATTCCTACACAACAATGATTGTGGAGGGCCTATAAACAAGAAATCATCCAAATAATGAATGACTGACTTAACTGATGCCAGGTCCTTCACAACCCATTCCAAAAATGTACTAAACGTTTCAAACAAAGAACACGAAATTGCACAACCCATTGGCAAACACCTATCCACGTAATATGCCCCATTCCAAAAACAACCTAACAACGGGATACTATCCGGGTGAACTGGCAGCAACCGAAAAGCCGACTCGATATCCGTTTTTGCTAGCAACGATCCTGACCCATATCGCCGTACCCATTGCACCGAAGCATCAAATGAAGTATTTTCAACTGAACACAATTCTTGTGCAATGCCATCGTTCACCGAGAGACCCTTCGGGTACCACAAATGCTGAATTAAACGAAACTTATTCCGCCCTTTTTTGGGCACAACCCCTAGTGGCGAGATAATCACTTTGCTACTAGGTAAGTCCTGAAACGGTCCCGCCATCCTGCCCAATTCCACTTCCTTAGCCAATTTCACACTAACCACATCAGGATGAAGGGAGGCCGACATCAAATTTTTTACTGAAACGGGGATCTCGTGCTCAGGAGGAGGTATTCTAAAACCTTCCAAAAAACCGTCCGAAATAACCTTAGCCTTCAACTGATCCGGATACCTACTTAGAAAGGGGGCCATCGCGTGCACCCTCACTGAAGTCACCCCCTTGACCGGTACCCACTGTCGGCTTTCCCTTACCCTTTTTAAAACATTTTGATGCTCCGTGTGAGCCTCCACTACAATGGGAGCACACATGTTTAAATTTACAGGAGCTCCCATATTTGCATTGACCATCGTTGAATTGCCAGCAAGTTCCCGCTTCTTTCTTAGTGCTTTGTGCCCCCTGACTGTTTCCCCCATGTCCTGCTGATTGGTTCCCGCTACTGTTGCTCCCGTGAAAGGACTGCCCACATCTCACTGAGGCCGTAACATTCAGCCACAATCCAATGTCCTTTTGATCCCATCTAATCTCCGGGCGAACTGCCTTCCTTTGACGAAATTGCTCGTCATACCGTAACTGTTAGAACTCTCCTGTTAGGTTTTATCTATCTTGCTGGTCACATGACCTTTTTTGCCTATTTAATCCTGCTCCGCCCTTCTGGCCTTGCTGGACTTCATTGTAATTTCTACTCTTAAGCTAGCCAGGTGCTTTGTTACCGTTCTCAGTCAGTTTAGCTAGGTCTTCGGACCTCTATATTCTATGTTGTTTGTTTGTCTTTTTTCTGCTACAACCTCTGCTAAGAGGTGTCCATCTTTCTCCCAGTCCCTAGTTCTTGTAGGGATCCCTCCCTCGCATCTATAGGTCTTCGTACAGACTAGCCGAGGACTTTAGCGGGTCTGATCGCAGGATCAGGTTCCCCGTTACATCGTAGGGATCTAGCTTAGTTCTATTGTAGGGACAGATCTCCTTTCTTTCCTTAGTGCTTGTAGCAGATAATAACAGTAAGTCCAGCCCAAAAATATCTCTAAGGAAAGACCTCCAGTTTCCATCATGGTGTCGGTTCAGGATTTGGCTCAACGCCTGCAGGGACTCTCTCTGGAGGTGGCCGAGCTCCAACAACACGTGAGTAGCTGTTCTGGAGCACATTTTGCGGAGCCAAAGGTACGTTTGCCTGATTTATTTTTGGTGAACAACAAGATTTTTTTTCCTTTAAAAATTCTTGTTTGTTGTATTTTCGTTTGAGGCCCAGATCCTCTGGTGATGAATCACAGCGTATAGGGTTCATAATGTCACTTTTGCGCAAAGAACCTCAGGGATGGGCCTTTTCTCTCCAACCTAGTGATCCATGCTTTAGATCAGTGGATAGTTTTTTTTCTGCTTTGGGGTTATTGTATGATGATCCTGATCGTGTCTCATCAGCTGAGACTGAATTGAGACGTTTGAGGCAGGGATCAGGTAATGTGGAAAAATATTGTACTCACTTCCATCGGTGGTCTGCTCAGGTGGGGTGGAACGATTCAGCTTTGAAAAGTTTATTTCTTGTGGGGCTAGGTGAAAGGGTTAAGGATTTGCTGATTGCTTATCCCACACCTGGAAATTTGCAGGAGGCAATGCAATTAGCTATACGGGTGGATAGGAGACTGCTTGCAAGGGTTAATGAGAGTAAATCCTCTGCCATGTCAGCTCCGAGTCTGGAGAGGGTCTGTACTGACATTGGAGAGCCGATGGAGATTGGAGCGATGGCACCCCGCTCTCAAGAAAAATACCGCAGGTTTTCTGAAGGTTTGTGCTTCTATTGCGGTAAATCTGACCATTTCATTAAGAACTGTGTGCTTCGTATGAACAAAGAAAAAAAAAAGGTCAGTTACGCCCATATAGCCTGTTTAAACACTAAGGGTGTATTTCTTTCTGCTACTACTGCAGCTCAGGAAGAATTAATTGAATTTCGGGTGTTTGTGGATTGTGGTTCTACTCTGAATGTGATTGATGGGGGATTCTTGGAAAAACTTAAATTAAAACCCAAACTTTTGTCATCCCCTATTACCGTGGTTTCTGTTGATGGCTCTCCCTTAAAGAGTGTTACTCACAAGGTCTGTGAATTTCCCCTCATTATTAATGGTATCAAGAGAATTTGGATTTGGTAGTATTAAATAATTTGCCTTCTCCAGTAGTTTTGGGGTTACCCTGGTTAAAATTGCACAATCCTGTACTGGATTGGTCTACCAATGAAATTAAGTCCTGGAGCCCTAAGTGTTATGACAAGTGTTGTAACGGGCGCATTGCTGCTGTGGATAAAGGGGAATTACCTGTACCTATTCAGGATTTTTGGAAAGTTTTTTCTGAGAAGGAATCGCAAATTTTGCCTCCCCATAGAGACTATGATTATACCATTGAATTTGTCCCTGGAGCGACTCTTCCTAAAAGTCGTTTACTTAATCTTACTATTCCTGAGAGAAAGGCTTTGGAGGAATACATACACACAAGCTTGGCCGCCGGTCACATTAGGCCTTCCAAGTCTCCTGTGGCTGTTGGATTTTTTTTTGTTAAAAAAAAGGACGGCGGTTTACGTCCTTGTCTGGACTTTCATGAGATTAATAAAATTACTGTACACAATCCTTACCCACTGCCATTGATTCCTGATTTGTTTAACCAGTTAGTGGGGGTCAAGTGGTTCTCTAAAATTGATCTCCGGGGGGCATACAATTTGTTGCGCATGAAGGAGGGTGATGAATCGAAGACTGCTTTTAACACTCCTGTGGGTCATTTTGAGAACCTGGTTATGCCTTTTGGTCTTACCAATGCTCCAGCATTTTTTCAGAATCTTATTAATGACATCCTTAGACCTTTGATCGGCAAAAATGTGGTTGTGTATTTGGATGACATTTTGATTTATTCGCCTGATCTGGAGTCTCATTGGCGGAGCGTACGTGAGGTTTTACAGTTATTAATTGACAATTCGCTTTTTGCTAAGCTAGAGAAATGTGAGTTCGCTGTACAGAGGATTAGTTTTTTGGGCTACATTATCTTCAGCGAAGGTTTTGAGATGGATCCGGTGAAAGTTCAAGCTGTGCAGGAATGGCCTAGGCCTATTGGTTTGAAATCGATACAGAGGTTTTTGGGTTTCACCAATTATTACAGAAAATTCATTAAAAATTTTTCTATTATTGTCAAACCACTGACTGATCTCACCAGGAAAGGTGCTAATGCGGTTCAGTGGACTTCTGAGGCCATTGAAGCTTTTGTGTTTCTAAAGGAGAGGTTCAGCTCTGCTCCCATCCTTATGCAGCCTGATGTGACTAAGCCGTTTTTGGTTGAGGTTGATGCTTCTTCTGTGGGGGTCGGTGCGGTGTTGTCTCAGGAAAACAAGGATGGAGTACATCCCTGTGCCTTTTTATCAAAAAAAATTTCTGAGACTGAACTTAATTAAGATATTGGTAATCGGGAATTGCTGGCTACTAAACTCGCATTTGAACACTGGTGTCATCTCTTGGAAGGTGCTGAATTTCCCATTCAGGTTTTCATTGATCATAAAAATCTGATCTATCTTGATGCTGCCAAGCGCTTGAATGCCCGTCAGGCTAGGTGGGCACTTTTTTTCTCGCGGTTTAATTTTTCCGTTACTTACATCCCGGGTACCAAGAATGTTAAAGCTGATGCATTGTCTCACAGCTTTTCTCCCATGGTCGGTGCTGAGGAGGAGGAGAGCATTTTACAAGAAGGTGTTGTGATTGCTGCTTTGGACTCCGTTTTGGAAGATGAGATTCTTAAAGCTCAGGAGAATGCCCCTTCTAACACTCCCCATGGGAGGTTGTTTGTGCCTAGGACCTTTAGGAGAGATTTGTTTGTTGAGTGTCATGAGTCTCGGTTGGCAGGTCATCCAGGAATTTCTGAGACCAAGAGACTTGTGGGTCGCAGTTTTTGGTGGCCTGGATGGTAGAAGGAAGTCATTAAGTGGGTGCGTCAATGTACTGTGTGTGCTAGATCTAAGTCTTCGCATGCTCCTGCTGCGGGGTTGCTTTGCCCTCTGGAGGTTCCTAGTGCACCTTGGACACATCTGGCTATGGACTTTATTAGTGACCTTCCCCCCTCTGAGGGTTTCACGGTCATCTGGGTGGTCGTGGACCTTTTTAGCAAGATGTGTCACTTGGTTCCCTTCATCAAACTGCCCTGCGCTAAGACAATCGCTAAGGCCTTTGTCAAGGAAATTGTCAGACTACATGGCGTTCCTACTGACATTGTTTCTGATAGGGGACCTCAGTTCGTGGCTCGTTTTTGGCATGCCTTTTGTGACAGGTTGGGAGTTCATTTGTCGTTTTCATCCGGATATCATCCTGAGTCTAATGGCCAGACAGAAAGGAAGAACCAGGATGTTGAGCAGTTCTTGCGTTGTTTTGTGGCAGACAATCAAGAGGGGTGGTCTGAGTTTCTGCCACTTGCTGAATTTGCTCTTAACAACCATACATCCTCTTCTGCTGGGTGTTCGCCTTTTTTTTGTTGTTCTGGGAGACATCCGTCTTTTGGATCATTCTCCAAATTGGTATCGGCTGTGCCTGAGGAGGAGAGTTTTTCCGGTGATTTGGAGAGAGTTTGGACGGATGTGCGTGGTAATCTTTAGGAGGCTAACAAAAAATCTAAGAGGTACTTTGATAGGAAACGGCAAGAGGTTTTGTTTGCTATTGGTGACATGATTTGGTTGTCCTCTAAGAATCTGCGATTGAGGATTCCTTCTAAAAAATTGGGTCCCAAGTTTGTAGGGCCCTTTAAGGTGCTTCAGATAGTTAACCAATCTGCTGTTAGGTTGGAGGTTCCTACCTCCTGGAAGATTAATCCGGTGTTTCATGTTTCTCTGTTGAAAAGAGCTGATGTGTCGGATGGTGACGCCTCTGACACTGTTCCTTTGGTGCTGGAGGACGGGGAATATGAAATTTCCCGCATCCTAAATTCTAGACGGAAGAGGGAGTTTGCAGTATCTCGTCGCTTGGAAGGGTTTTGGACCCGAGGATAACTCATGGGTGAGGGCGGATGATGTTTCTGCTTCCAGACTTGTCAGAGCGTTTCACAGGAGGTTTCCTGATAAGCCTGGGCCTAGGGGATCCGGAGGATCCTCTTAGAAGAGGGGGTACTGTTAGAACTCTCCTGTTAGGTTTTTTCTATCTTGCTGGTCACATGACCTTTTTAGCCTATTTAATCCTGCTCCGCCCTTCTGGCCTTGCTGGACTTCATTGTAATTTCTACTCTTAAGCTAGCCAGGTGCTTTGTTACCGTTCTCAGTCAGTTTAGCTAGGTCTTCGGACCTCTATGTTCTATGTTGTTTGTTTGTCTTTTTTCTGCTACAACTTCTGCTAGGAGGTGTCCATCTTTCTCCCAGTCCATAGTTCTTGTAGGGATCCCTCCCTCGCATCTATAGGTCTTCGTACAGACTAGCCGAGGACTTTAGCGTGTCTGATCGCAGGATCAGGTTCCCCGTTACATCGTAGGGATCTAGCTTAGTTCTATTGTAGGGACAGATCTCCTTTCTTTCCTTAGTGCTTGTAGCAGATCATAACAGTAACCATGCCTGACCCCCATAAGTCCTATGAGCCTCCCCAATGGTGTCCAAGTAGCAAAACAGCCCCGAGCAATTATCAGGAGCCTTTTCCCCAATAACGCTAGCCATTATTGCAAAAGCTTGTAACCAGTTAACAAACGTCTGTGGAATCAACCTCCACCTGCGCTTTTCTTCCTCCTCTTTCTTACTGTCGTCCTTTTTTCTCTTATCCAGGTTAAACTTTTCCAACCCTTGAAAAAGGTTTTCCTACCGAAACGTGCGTCGCGGTGACGGTAGCAGAGCCTGTCCAGTGGCCTTACCCAGGTACACAGCTATTTCAGCTTATTTATGATCTATTGTTTACATTACTTCTATCTGTATAAGGGTTTTAACCCCTTTTGTTGCTGGGTATTTTGATTGTGATGGGATATTATTGTATTGGGGGTATTATTTGGGAAAGGGTATTCTATATGGTATTCTATATGGGTGTATATATTTATTAATACATGTGACCCTGTTGCTGTCCCCCTTATAGTCCCATTTGCTATATAGGCTGACCTTTCGGGTGCTGTGTCACGGTTTTTAACATTGTTTTATCCATGTGGATCCAGCACTCTGTGTCCACTCTGTTGTCCGCATTTATCTCTGTAATTTGTATTTAGTACATGTATTAATAAAGGAATTTTCTTACCTCTTTACCATTTTGAACTTGTGTGGCCATCTATTTGTTTCTCTGCTTCACAGAGGAACAAACGCCTCCTTCCCTAAACTTTTCCAACGGAAGAAGGGAAAAAATTTCCACATACTCATCCCGCCAAATTTTTTCCTTAACCTCTTTTTTAAAATGCGCCCCCAATGGCCCCTCAAAACACACATATACCTCCCCTCTTGCTCTATCATCCAGTTTTACAGTATCCCCTTTCTCCTTTTCCGTCGGCACACACACCGACACCCCAGACGGTGTCCCGACTGCCAACCCCGCTGACCTGGCCAATTCGCTCCCCTCCTGTGACAACGCCGCTTGACTATGTACACAAGCCCCCGCTGGTGACGACCCCACTTGATTAGCTCCACCACCTTCTAATCTGGCCAGAATGCGCGACATGTTAACCAACATATCCCTAATCCCGCATACATCCGACCCACTACCTCCTCTAACATTTCCCCCGCTGGGGCCCGCCAACTGCCTATCCCCCACCCTGTCTGCTAATGACCCCACGGGCGACAAACCATACATAGATGCATACTCACCGAGCTGCACGGGTGCTGTGTCCCCGCCAGCCGTACGCCCCGAGTCCTGACGATTCCTTGCTTCGCCTTGATCTCCACCGAAGTCCAATCCGCCCTCCTCCAAGCGCTCAAGGCCCGCGCTCCTGGCCTCCATGTCACCAGGGGGGACCCGAGCCCGTGTTGATGTCCCAGCCGCTCGTCCTCCACTCATCTCTGCTCCGGTCCTCACCGCCATCCATGTACGGACTTGATTATCAGATCCGGACTCCCTGGCCCGATCCGTGTCAGTCCGAGAAAAACTGCCAGGCAACCCTATGCTGCTGCCTGCCGCCTCATCCCTCTGCCTGGTGTGACTTGGGCCAGGCAGGAGGTCCTGGAATTGCTGCCTGCCCGTGTGCCTCTGCTGAATCCTTCCCCTGCTGGTCTGTCTGGCAGGCACCCTGACAGGTACCTCGCCAGGTGTGCCTGCCGCGCGAGTGTTCCCTCCGTTAGCCGCCTCTGCAGTAGTGTTGGTGCTCCGTCTTTTGAATTTCCCGCTCCGTACATTGCCGCGGGATCTTGGAGCGGGGGGCGTGTCCGCGCGCCCGCCGCTGATAGGCCGATCGTTACTGTCGTCTGTTTCCGGGGGCGGAAGTGACGTGGGCCGCCCTTCCGGTGAGGACCCGCCCCATGGATGACGCGTCAGCAGCATGGGCCTTGCTTCCGGCGCGGCCTGCACTCTGGTACTGCGGCACGCCGCCGGAGTAGGCCGCACCACAACGGAGCGGGGCACTTCATTCCTGGACCGCAACCTGACACTTGGAGAGCCAGCAGGCCGGCTGGGCGGATTCCTGCCGCGGAATGCACGCTGGCGGGGGGTTCCGCCGGCATGGTCACCGGACGCAGGGTCCCCTGAGGGGCTTCGCAGCCTGCGCCTGCTGCCCGTACCCACCATCTCCGGGGAGAGCCTCTCGGGTGGCCACGTCCTCCTGGCGGTTCTTCCTGATCCAGACGTGGATTCTTCTTCGCCTGCATTCCCCAGCAGACCGGACAGCTGGGCCTCGAGCTATCCTCCTCGCCTGGATCTTGCTGCCTCCCTCAACCTAGCGACAAGGGACTCCACAGACTCCATGACAGCCAAACGATTTGGAATTAAGGTAAGATTTTTTTATTTTTTTTTAAATGTGTTCCTCTATTACTTTTTCCTATGCTCTTCTCCTCTGGACTACCCGTTTCCCGCACTTTTCCTTCTTATACCTCTCTTCCCCCATCTCCACCCCCGTCCCAATGCCCGCCCTTCCTGACCTCTACCCAATCCCGATCATTGGGATTCAAATTACACCCTCCTGGCCCATCCCGGTCATGTGGGGCTTCCTTTTAGGTTGCCCTGCCTCCAGCCCCTTTCTTGATTCATGTCAGTCCACTTGATGCAACAGCTCTCCAAGGTGTGATCACTCCTTTTTAGATGCAGACTAATGAGCAGATCTAATTTGATGCAGGTGTTAGTTTTGGAAATGAAAACTTACAGGGAGATTCCATAATTTTTCCTCAGAATTGAGTGATTCCATCATTTTTTCCCTTGCTTGGTCTGAAAAAAATTACCCTTACTGAGTACCACATTTTTAATCTTGATTTCTTTTAGTGTTTCTTAAAGCCCTAAAGTTGCCATTTGAAATGACTTTAGTTTTGTGTCATGCTGTGATCTGCTTTTTTTCAACATTAAACAACTGAATGAACATCCTCCGAGTCCGATGATTCCATAATTTTTGCCAGGGGTTGTATACTAATAAAATTTCATTATTTTGTGTATTATATTTGGGTTCTCGAATACTCTTATCTATGATTACAAGTAAGAAACTCTGAATAGATACTGATACAGAAGAGAAAGAAAATGGCCGCAGCTCAGAGTTTAGACTTAGGCTATGTGCCCACAATGCAGAAATGAAGCAGAAAATTTCTGCAGCATTTCTGCATCTCCCTGGCAGAAAAAAACGCATGCAGATTGTGCATGCGTTTTTCCTGCAGAATACATGCGGATCCACATGCGGGTTCACATGCGTTTCCGCATGCAGATTGACAAGCGCTTTCCAGGCGATAGCATCACTTGGAAAGTGCTTGACAACTAGGTCACACTGTATAAATCCATGCAAACAGCATGGATTTATACAGTGTGAACCGTAAAAATGAAAACAAATAAAGCTATACTCACCCCCGAGGCCCCGGCGTGGCTGCAGCGCTGCTTCCTGGCTGGTTCCCGGCTGCCGGCATATCGCGAGACAGAGCGGTGAAGGGCCTGCGGTCACATGACTGTGACGTCACCGAAGGTCCTTCAGCGCTGCTGGCATTCAGAGAGAAGACGCCGGACAGGTGAGTATAAACTTTATTTGTTATTTTATTCTTTTTTTACAGGTACAATGGTACCCAGGTCTGGATGAGAGTCTCCTCTCCTCCAGAACTGGGTACCATCCGCACATAGAGACGCATAGAAGCCGCTTGTACAAATGTACAGTCGCGGTTTCTATGCGTCTCAATGCAAGTCAATGGCGGGAGTTCCGCTGCATTTCCGCAAAATTAAATGACATGCTGCGGATTTTTGTACGTAGCATAAACGCTGCGGAAAAATCCGCAGCATGTGCATAGAACATGCGGAATCCCCTTGGGGACCATGGGGTGCGGATTACCTAGCGTTTCACAAGCGTTTATGCTGCGGAAATTCCGCAGCATAAACGCTTGAAAAACGCTACGTGGGCACACAGCCTTACAGCTGCCAAACTGAATAATGACAATTACGAGCTATGGAAGCAGAAATTTTACTGTGCAGAGACCACAGCCTGTCGGGAATGGGACACAAAACATGCAAAGACCCGGATAAACTATTAGTGGAGGGTGAGTGACTGGTCCACATGTGAACACGGCTAAAATCAGGAGGGACTCGCTGCAAAAAGTGCACGAGATCCAGTCTAAGCAGAAAGGACGACATCTGACAGGAGTTTGTAGGTTCTCCCTGTGTTTCGTGGGCTTCCTCAGGGTGCTCCGGTTTCCTCCCGTACTCCAAAGACTAATAGGGAATGTAGATTGTGAATGTAGAGATGATGTCTGTACAGCGCTGTGGGATATGATAGCGCTATAAGGAAAGCATAATAAAAAAAATTGCAACTACTAAGGAAACTGTAGACTGTGAGAAAAGGACATGCATAAGCAAATAACTATAATACTGGAAGTGACCAGACACCTGAGAGATGGCCATAACACTATGCAGTTTACGTGACACATACAGTGCACCGATTAATACACAAAGTCCTAAGACGGACCATCCACAAGCTGGGTTTTACAGATTCTAGTGTCCAAATACCAGAAAAGAGAAACTTGTGCAGTGGAATCACTCTTAAAGCAGATACAAGGTCATACAAGAAGGAAACTTAGATGCCACAACCACAGACACTGACATCTTCTCTAGACTGCCTCTGTTGTACAGTATATCGACATTTTGGAAATAGTTCAAAACTACAATCTCTGACCCATGTGCACATAATTATTTGCTTTTTTTAAAGGTGCTATTGACGCGCCCAGGGGATAGGGAGAACTCGGCGCCCGGGCCTTGTTGTTAGTTTTGGGGGATGTCGCAGTAGTCGGCTCCCGGGCCCGTACTCTGGGCCTCTGTGAAAGTTTGTGACACCACCTGTGGTGTCTAGTGAGGATCACCAGCGCTGCGGCAGCCCACTGAGGCCGATGTTAAGGCAGCTTGGGTGGTATAGTTCCCCACAGGTGGAGCTAGGCCTCAGGGCAGCGTAGGAGAAGGGATGCTGGACAGGGGTGGACCCAGCCGGGTCTGAAGAAGGATAGGCAAACACACAGTTTACTTCAGTACCTTTTACTGATGGAAGTTCAGGCACATCCTGGAGCACTGTAGGGTGAAGGGTGCATATCAGGATTCTCCCCAGTGAGCAGGAATAGGGCCTCCTGTTTTTTGCCTTTGTGTAGTAAGTTTCTGACCTGCCTGGAGCTAGGTCTAACTTTGTCACTGTCCTGCACCGGCTGACTTTGTGGTAGGGCCTTCTTTTGGAGTACACGCTCCCCGCTCGCGGGGCCTCTGTGACTCCCGGCTCTGATACGTATCAGTTCTTGGGTGATCCTGGGACCTGAAGTCTTCCAGGGGTCTCCGGTTGTCTCTACAGGGGGATATACGGCCCTGTAGATGCGGACCTGGTGTCCGGTATATGTTTTCTGGGGTGAGCTTGTACTGCTCCTCTGCCCCCAATGCTACTCACTCCTCTAGCCTTCGGCCCTCACTAGGCTATACACACTAGCGGCAGCTTGCCGCGCTTCACCTCTCTTATGGCGTCGGCACGCCTTAAGCTCACTCTTCTGAGCTACAACTGAGTCTGACTAAACTGACTGAGCTCCGCTGCAGTATCACTTCTGCAAGGGCTCTCCTCAGACGGAACTGCCTAGCTCTACCTTCCCTATTTATATCCCTAACGGGCTCCCTCTGGTGGTCTGAGGTGGAAGGTGGAGGTGTGTGTGTGCTATGAGTGCCTCTTGTGGAGGAATCCGTCCATGCACCCCTCTAGGATCTGTGGCATTAATGCGCAGCAGGGTGCCACATTCGCCCCTAGCAAAGCTCAGCACTCCCTGGCTGAAGTACATTTTGAAACAACAATTTAACATGAACAATAATAATCTTCCCTTTATGGGAGGCACATTTGGCTTGAACGTTACATAATAAATCCTTATAAATAACAAATATATACATATATATAATAAGCAACCTCAGAATTCAAGTCTCTTTTGGTGAGGTTCCCCGATAGGATGTCCATCTCACAGGGCAGAGTACTTGGTAGCTTGATGGACCTGTCCCAAACCCTCCACGCAGGTCCTGGGGTGGCTGCAGGGCATGGCGATCCTGAGTTGGACCTCCGTTAGTGCCACTCCAGACAGGTTTTTCTTCTGAGGTCACCTAAAGGGGCACTCCAGGGAGTGCAATTATTTACAAGAAATAGTTTTTGGGCTGCACATAGTCCTCAGCCACAGAGTTCTTTATGTACCCTTACGAGTAGTTAGAGGCAAACAAGAAAAGTGTCCATTTCACTTAGATTGTCCATTATAAGGCAAAACACAAGTTAATAAATACATATACATGAAAATACATAATATAATACAATATAATACAATACCCCAGGGGCAACTATCTACTCTTGTCAGAAGTTCAACTATTTTACACTCTGTATCTGACAGGGGTCTGACCTTTGGTACTACGTGTGGACCTGCGTGGTACTGGGATACATGAGGCACTAGTATTTGCACTACCTCCCATTCTGTCAGTACTAGGTGTGGAGGGGCTACAATACTGCCTTGACCTCTCTGCGGGACTGGCAAGTGTACCATTGGCTGGGCCTTCTTGCTATTCTCCTACCGGGGATCCTTCTTGAGCTGGCTCTTCTGTAGCACTTACAGATTCAACTTGCTGTGGAGGGTCCTCTGGCTGTTGAAAGAAGTGGATCACAGGTATTATTACTGCTCCTCCTAATTGAGGCCAATCTGCCGGGAAATCTCCTAAGTCAGTATGGATTACTGCTTCTTTAGGCTCCTCCAGTACGGTGAGAGGCACTTCTTCTTGGGGCTTTAGCAGGTCTGGACACAACTTCAGATGGTCTCTAGATACCGTTGCAGTCGTTATTCCTCCGTCTTTACTAATTAGGCAGGTCTTCCTATTATCGAATATTGACTGTAACACAGTGTAGGGTTCTCTCTCCCACTGGTCATCAAGTTTATGGTTTCTTCTCTTCCTTTTTAACACTACTTCACCAGGTGTGAAGGGTTCTGCTGGGGCACCTCTGTTGTATTGAGCTTCCTGCTTGTCCCTCACCCGAGTGAGACTATCTTCGACACAGGCTTGTACTCTTCTGTACTGCTCCTGTCTGGTCGTGTCCCAGTCCTCAGTGGTCACATCTGCTTCTGGTTCTACAACACCGAACTCCAGGTCCATGGGCAACTTTCCTGGTCTTGCTCACATGAGATATGCTGGAGTGCAATTGGTGGAATTTACAGGTATGTGATTATACAGATCTACCAAGTCAGGTAGTAGGCCTGGCCACTGGTTTCTCTCCTCAAGTGGTAAGGTCTTCAGCAGGTCGATGACGATGTTATTCATCTTTTCACAGAGACCATTGGTTTGTGGGTGGTATGGTTTAGTTCTTATCTTCTTATATCCGTAGAGATGGCAGAACTCCTTGAACAACTCAGCCTCAAAGGCCGGGCCTTGGTCCGTCAGCAACTGCTCAGGGTATCCATGGGGCCTGCAGAAACACGCCTGGAATGTTTTTGCTGCTGTCTCTGCCGTCAGATCTTTGACGGAGACGACCACCAGGAACCTGGAGTAGTGATCCACCATGTTCAGGGCATAGGAGTACCCTGACCTGCTGGGTGACAGCTTGACATGGTCCAGGGCCACGATCTCCAGGGATCGAGTCATCTTGATGGGTTGCAGGGGTGCCTTCTGGCTGCTGTAGTCTTTTCTTCTGAGGCTACAGGGTCCACAGTTTCGGCACCACCTCTCAATGGAGCTGCGCATTCCTACCCAGTAGAATCGACTTCAGCAGGGTCTCTAGCTTCTTCCAGCCAAAGTGCCCCACCTGATCGTGGTAGGCCTCCAACACCATTTGGATGTCTGTCTTGGGGACTACTATCTGCCATACCATTTCATGGGCTTTTGGATTGACGTATCTCCGACACAGCTTCTCACAGTAGATAAACAACCGGCTTCTCTCGTTCCACAGCTGCATGGCTTGGAGAGACGCTTCCTTCTCCAGGGAGGAACCTTCTTGGGTTATCAGCTCCTTGATACGGCTGACAACCGGGTCACTTTCCTGGGTCTCTTTACAACTGTGGTGAGGCAAAGGGTTTAAAGTCTTCCCATGCTGCCTCCTGGAGGCTCGTTGCTCGTGGATCATCCCATTCCAGTGAAAGGCAGGGAGCTCAATCTCCTCCAGGTCATCCACTTCTTCTGTGTCTAACTGGTGAGGCATCCTGGACAGGGCATCGGCATTGGCGTTCTTGCGGCCCGCCCGGTATTTAATTGTGAATTGGTAGTTTGACAGCCGAGCCATCCATCGCTGCTCCATGGCTCCCAGCTTGGCTGTTTCAAGATGGGTCAAGGAGTTATTGTCTGTGTAGGCAGTGAACTTGCTGGAGGCTAGGTAGTGCTTGAACCTTTCAGTGATGGCCCAGACCAAGGCCAGGAACTCTAACTTGAAGCTGCTATAGTTCTCTGGGTTCCTCTCGGTCGGGCGGAGCTTCCTGCTTGCGTATGCGATCACTTTCTCTTGGCCATTCTGCTTCTGACTTAGGACAGCTCCCAGTCCTTCGTTACTGGCATCAGTATACAGCAGGAAAGGTTGGCTGTAGTCAGGGTAGGCTAGGATCTCATCGCCTGTCAGGATCTCCTTCATCTCCTGAAATGACTCGGCTTGCTCTTCACCCCAGTGGAATGGGGGATTTCTGCCCTTGGGGGACTATCCTACCAGGAGGTCTTGCAGAGGGGCTGATTTCTTAGAGTAGTCTTTTACAAACCTCCGGTAGTATCCTACTAGTCCCAGGAACTGACGCACCTCCTTGAGGTTCTTCGGCTCCGGCCACTTCTGGATGGCAGTGACCTTCTCCGGGTCTGGTGCTACTCCTTCTGGACTGACAATATGCTCCAGGTACTGTACCTTTCTCTTGAGCAGGTGGCACTTTGAGGGCTTCAGCTTCATCCCATACCGGGACAGTGACTTAAATGCCTCTGCCAGGTGCTTCAAGTGGTCCTCATACGTCTTGGAGTACACTATCACGTCATCCAGGTATAGTAACACAGTATCGAAGTTGCGGTGTCCCAGGCAGCACTCCATCAATCTCTGGAACGTTCCGGGGGCATTGCAGAGTCCAAACGGCATACTGTTGAACTCGAAGAGTCCCATCGGAGTGGTGAAGGCCGTCTTCTCCCGATCCTCCTCAGCCACAGCTACTTGCCAGTACCCACTAGTGAGGTCAAGGGTGGAAAAGTAATTTGCAGACTTTAAGGCAGCCAGGGATTCCTCAATACGTGGTAAAGGGTATGCATCTTTATGTGTAATGCGATTTACTTGTCTGTAATCTACACACATTCTCATGCTTCCATCCTTTTTCCTGACTAGAACTAGGGGAGCTGCCCAGGGACTACAACTATCCCTTACTACCCCTGCCTTCTTCATGTCGTACAACATCTCCTTCACCTTCTGGTAGTGTGCTGGTGGTATAGGCCTGTAAAGTTCTTTGATGGGTGGATGGTCACCTGTGGGGATATGGTGTTGAACCCCCTTAATCCTCCCAAAGTCAAGTGGGTGCTTACTGAATACCTGCGCGTATTCCTGAACCACCCGGTGTACACCCTGCTTCTGATGGGCAGGAGTGGTGTCTGTTCCAACATGGAGCTGTTGACACCAATCCTCCACCTGGGTTGCCGGGTCATTATCCTCCACTTCGTCTGGTGAGGTTAAGGACTCTGCCGTGTGAATGGAGCTGTTATTTACAGCGTGTAACTTGGCAACAGTGGCATAGCGTGGTAACCTGACCTCATCTTCCCCATAGTTGAGAAGACGGACGGGCACCCTTCCATTGCATACATCCACTACCCCTATGGCAGTTAAGAGTGTAGGTCTGTGCTCTGAGCTAAGGGGTTCTACTACCGCCTGGTAGCTCTGTCCTTTAAGACCTATTGCTGCTCTACACCAGATAAGCATTTCACTCATTGGGGGGATCACAACGGGTATGGGGTGTAACGGGTCTGGGAGGCGGAACCTCTGAGCTACTATACAAGGGGGCGGTCCTTGTAAGGGAGCGGGTGGCGACCAGGGAAGACGGGCAGGAAGTCACAGCAGGTGACCGGGACAGTCTCTGAGTGAACGGGCTGGAGGTCACGGCAAGTGACCGGGGCAGTCTCTGGATGAACGGGCTGATGGTCACGGCAAGTGACCAGGGCAGTCTCTGAATGAACGGGCAGATGATCACGGCAAGTGACCGGGGCAGTCTCTGGATGAACGGGCAGGTGGTCACGGCAAGTGACCGGGGCAGTCTCTAGGTAAAGGGTTGGTACGACCTGTGGCGGCTGATGATAGACGTGAGCTCCCAGGTGAGCAGGCGAGAGTCTCTGGATGAACGGGTGGTCACAGCATGTGACGGCGGAGCCTCCAGGAAGACCAACAGACAGGCGGCAGATGGGCGCTCCCAGGTGAGCGGGCAGAAGTCTCTGGACAGGCGGGTGGTCACAGCACGTGACGGCAGAGTCTCCAGGTAGGCTAGCAGACAGGCAGCAGATGAGCGCTCCCAGGTGAGCGAGCAGGAGTCACTGGACAGGCAGGTGGTCATAGCACGTGACGGCGGAGCCTCCAGGTAGGCTAGCAAGCAGGTAGCAGATGTGTGCTCCCAGGTGAGCGGGCAAGCTGGTCCGTAGACAGACTGACAAGAGTTGGAAGGCAGACCGTCGGACCTCAGGCAAGCAGGCAGGTGGCTGATGTGCGCTCTCAGGTGAGCGGGCAGGCTGGTCCTTAGACAGACTGACAGGAGTAGTAAGGCAGACCGTCGGACCTCAGACTAGCAGGCAGGTAGCAGATAATCAGGCAGGATTCTGGCAGGTAACTGGCAGGTAACTGGCAGGTAACTGGCAACGGGACCTGAGGGCTGAAGCAGAGTAGTGAACAGTGCAACAACATTGCTCGGGCACCTCCATTTTGGAGGAGGTGCCTTATATATGGTGAAGTCCTCCGGCCATTGGCCGGGGACTCCTTAGGACGGCTCGCGCGGCCCCTTTAAGAGGGAGGGAGAGCGCGCGCGCGCGCCCTAAGCACAGTGGCCGGGAAGGAGCGCGCGCTGCCAGCAGAGCGGGAGGAGGACGCCGGGCACGGAGCAGAGAGGTGAGGGGAACAGCGTCCCTGCCTAGCAGAGGGCAGGGACGCCGGCGCTACATGGGGTTTGTTACCCGCACATTACCAATCTCACCACCGGATAGCTTTACTTGCTGCTGGTACATCAGGGCTCAGATCTCCTTCTAGATCACTCTTCTCTGCCCCGGACTGGCTGCGCTAGCGAGCTGTTGAAACAAAAACACCACTTCCTCCAAACAGTTACCACCAATGTTAGTGCCTAGTACCATATTCAGTCCTGAGTCATCAGAGACAGTCTCTATCACTATAAGTCCCTTGTCCTTCAGCTCCATTCTCCTTACTTTTACCGTCACATCCTTAACCACCAACTAGGTTAAGAGGAAGTCCGTTGGAGGCATATACTGAAAAATCTGGGTTTGGGGGTTGGAGACTGTCCATGGACCAATATCTCTTGTAAAGGACATCAGGCATAATTGTTACCTGAGATCCAGTGTTCAGCAGGGCAGGTATCGCAATGCCGTCCAGGATTATGGACAGGAAAGGTCTTCCTCCCAAGTACCTGCTGTGCCAGTCTGAAGGGCATGCTGAGTCTATTCCTGGGTGTTGGCCCTCGGATCCAGGGTCTTGTCGTTTAAAGGACAGCTCTGGATGGTGTGACCTGACTTGTGGCAGCGGTGGCAGACAGGGTCCCTCGGTGGACGGCATTGGTCACTGATCCTCCCAGGGGGTGGCGTTGTCCTCTTCCTCCTCCTCATCCAGGGGACATCCTCAGGGCTGTCGGCTAGCAGGATCCTTCCTCCTCCTTGGGCTCTGTCCGCAGCTGCAGGGCACTCAGTACAGTGGTCAGGGTTTTGCTCAACTGACGCACTTCAGAGCGCAGGCTGTCCAGCTCACTAGGGGACGTTGCTTGCACCTTGGCTTCAGCAGCCACTGGGGAAAAGGTGGACGCTGAATGCACTGGGGTGGCCCCACCCTGGTAACATTGGATAGCAGTTGTTTCCAGGGGCTGCAGTCCTTTTAAAACCATGTTCTTAAGGGTGTCAAAGGTGGCATCTGGATGATCCAGGGACCACCAACGCACAGTCCTGCTCTCCTCTTGGGACCTCAGTCCGCAGATGAACTGTTCCTTCAGCATTTTATTTTCATCATTGATGCTGGTTGGACTAACCTATTTCAGAACTCGCAGGGCCCCTTGTAAACGCCAGGCATAGACCCGAACACTGTCCTCCGGTTGCTGAGAGCAGTTGTAGAACCTCATCCGGAGGTCTGTCTCAGTACGATTCTCAAAGACAGTCTATAACTTTTTAAAGATTGCGGACACTGACTCCTGGTCTGCGGACGACCAGGTTTCTACTTCTCGCTCCGCAGCACCAGTCAATTGTTCCAAGACAACAGCGGCTCTTTGCTTGCCCGTCATAGAGTACATGTCCAGTATACCGCATATTTTCCATTTAAATCCAGACAGGGTATCTGGTTTGCTGCTGTACTGGGGGAGCCACTTCACTCCAGGGATGTACGGTAGTGCCATGGGTATGACAGGGGTTACAGGCCCCTCTGGTGGAGCGGCTCCCTCGGCCTGCTCGGCGCCGAGCTCGGGTTGAACATCAGGGCCGTTAACCGGTATTCCGGCGTTGTGCTGTTCCTCGGACATTCTGGAGCCCCCCTAGCGAACCGTGGCCTACCTTCTTTTCTTCCGGTAGGCTGCAGCTCCGCAGGTGACGGTATTCTTCAGGACCTTGCGTCGCTTGCGTCCTACGTCAGAACGTTTAGTGACGCTCCTTCCAGGACCTGGCGCTTCCTGGTTTGACGTCGAGGCGTGGGGCATGTCCGGGGCTTTGTGTGCTTTAGCAGTTACGCCCCTAAGTTTCCCGCGGTTATGCCCTTCTTCCCGCTCAGCGGCCCACCAATGGTGGCAATCTTCGCCATAGTTAAAATACACAGTTTTTGATTAAAGGCGCACAGTACCCGGTGGCAACGGGCACAACACTCCGTCATTGCAGCGGGCACGGAATCCTGTTTGTGACGCCAGGAAAGAGATGACGCGCCCAGGGGATGGGGAGAACTCGGCGCCTGGGCCTTGTTGTCAGTTTTGGGGGATGTCACGGTAGTCGGCTCCCGGGTCCGTACCCTGGGCCTCTCTTTTAAAAGGGTGGATAATTATGTGAAAGTTTGTGACACCACCTGTGGTGTCTAGTAGTGTTGAGCCACCCCCGTAGTGTTAGAGTTCGGTTCGGTTCGTCGAACACCCATGTGTTCGCCGAACTGTTCGTCGAACTGTTCGTCGAACACCGTCGAACACCGTTAAAACCAATGCCAGGCAAACAAAAACACATAGAAACACATAGAAAACACCTTCAAAGGTGTCCAAAAGCTGACAAACTGCTCAGAAGACATAACTAACACATGGAAAAGTGACAAGTACATATAGTCATGCGAAAAGAAAAGAGGTGGAGGAGTAAAAGGAGGGGGAGACACAGATATAGGCATGTCATGCCCTTCTAAAACCCAAAAAGTGAGAAGCCGACACGGCCAGTCCGTTCCTGCCCGTGCAACCTCCGTGTCGCCGGGTCTGTGCCAGAGCCGCGGTGGACCCTGACGGCCAGCCCCCCTCTCCCAATACTGGTGCCTGTCCGCTGGTGGGTTGAGCGAGCCCCCCTGTGGTGGAGGCAGGTCTAAGCTTTTTAATTTAAATTGTCTCTCTAATTTGAATGAATACACTTTAAATCTTTTTACAAGGATCTATTGGAGGGCAAGTCTCATGCCAGCAGCCGCGTAATTCCAGCTCCAGTAGCGTCCACTAAAGCTGCTGCAGTTAAAAAGCTTTTATAAGGATCAAGCTCGGCGGTCCACCACAAGGCGTCCTACCGCCAGTCCCAGCCCCCATGCCTTGGGGTGCCTCCTGGTGCTCTTCCCTGAGTATCCCGGGGTCCCAAAGCATTTCCTTTGAAAAATTAAGTGTCCAAACTACAGGTGGTGTAGCTTGCTTAACAGCTGGGATAATCCGCTGACTAGCAGACACTGCTACTAGGCACAAAGTATTTCCTGGGCTAGATGCAGTTACAAATTTGTAATTAGATACTCTCGTTGGATGCTGAGAAAGCATTCCATAGAGTCTCCTGGCACGCCATATAGTATTCTCTTAAAAAGCTTGGGGTAGGGGTCTAGGGGACCCTTTTATAGGCAAAATCACGGCCCTGTATCGCAATACGTCACCTAGGCTGAAGATAAATGGAACTGTAGCACCCCGAGGGCTCGGTTGCTACAGAGGTATTGCACCTCACCCAGAGGTGTGATATCTCACTCTCAGGTAAGGATGGAGTGTGGATCAGGACCCCGACACCTGCATGCATTACACCACATTGCCGTGGGGCAGGGCGACCAATATGCCCCTGAGATGGGCACGACAGTCCCTGTCCCTGGCTGGAGTGGGGGGAAGGAACACTGAGGAATGGGAACCCTGTAGTGCAGGAGCAGGGAGGAAGCAGTTCCTGGGTGCATTGAGAAGGGAGTATAAAAGGTGGGCACCATCATAGTTCAGTGCAGAGAAGTCTGAGCAGAAGTGACAGGGAGCAGGGGCTCTGCATGAGCTCTGCTCCGGAGGCGGACCTAGTAACAGAGGCCCAGGCCTGGAAGAGGCAGAAGGAAGGAAGAGGAGCGGAGAAGGCTCCAGGAACGAGGAACAAAGGCATCCCAGGGGTGCGGACGGACGAGTCGCCACCGCACGCCCAAATCCACCTGCGTGGAGGGGTCAGACCAAAGGGGGAGACCGGTCCCCAAAACTAGTGGAGGCGGGAAACGACCCTCAGCTACAAACCGGAGGCTGTGACATTTTATGTGGTGCAGCCCCTCGCTACAAACCGATAGGAAGGCACCACATAGGGTCAGGGAAACTGGCGCCAAGTTTACCAAGAGGAGGCCCGAGGCAGCCGGACAGAAGCGTTGGTAAGAAAGGCCAGACAAAGGACACACAAAGGGGGTCCTGTGAAGTGCTCCAAAGCTATCTGGGAGTTGTCTGAGCCCCTCACCTGGTGAGCACAGTATGACGTGGGCAGCCGTTACCTGCAGAAGTGGTCTGGATAATAAGAACTGTGAGTAAAGGCCCTGGACTGCATCACTGACTCCGTGTCATTACTGCTGCTGTCCTGCACCATCACCCCCATCCTCCGCATACACTGCCCTGAGGCTATACTCCTCCTGTGGGGAGTTATACTACACTCTGCTGCACTCACAACACCAGCCTCAGTGGTCTGCCCTGCAGAGGCGGTTCACTCTGACTGCAATCCACGGGTGGCGTAGTTGGACATTTAAACATCAAAACCACATAAATAGTTCCGCCACTAGTTTGACCGCCCTGAGCCACGGAACCGGTTCGCCGCCACGGAGACTACAACCCCCAGCATCCACCAAAAAGGGTCCGGCTCCGGGTGTCCCAAGGCCCAGAGGGCGCGTCTGAACATTTTCATCACCTTTCATAATCACCAATGAGACAAGGCAGGGATGTCCTCTGTCCCCTCTCTTATACATCCTAGTGACCGAGCACCTGCTCTCATCAGTTCGCCATAACCCCAATATTAGGTGGATTGAGGTGGGAGGCACCGAGTACAAGTGCTCTGCATTTGCTGATGATGACCTAGTATATATCACTCAATCACATATATCCATCCCTGCTGTTATGGCTGAAATAGATCACTTTGTTACATGGTCAAATTTTAAAATCAATGTAGCGAAGTCTGAGGCCCTCGATGTCTCCCTCCCCAAATCCATACAGGATTCCATCCAGTCCAACTTTCCCTTTGCCTGGAGCTCACAGGGTATCAAATACTTAGGAATCCCTATTCATAGAGACCTCTACCGTCTATGTTATCTTAATCTTGGGCCCTTTATTGAACAACTCCATACAGACCACGGTTGGCAAGTTAGAACTGTAAGATTCACTACGTGAACCACTGGTGTTTTGTGGAAAAGCACATGTACATGTACTGTGTTCCAAATTATTATGCAAAAAGTGTTGAGGAGTAATAAGGGAAGAATTTGTTTGTTTGTCCGTTAAACTCATTGATGGTGATGGGTGTCAGGGCTCTTTATATCACTGTAAGCAATTGCAGACACCTGTGCTAATTAGTTTGGCAGGTGTGTCCAATGAAAGGCAAGACTACTTAAGAAGGCTGTCCCACATTATTAAGCAGCCTACATTTTCTGCCAAAATGGGAAAGAAAAAGGATGTGTCGGCTGCTGAGAAGCAACAAATTGTGGAGTGTTTAGGTCAAGGCATGACTACAATCAACATTGCCAACACACTTCATCCTGATCATCGCACAATCAAGAAGTATGTAGCTGATTCACAGTACACACGTGTGCGTGCTGATAAGGGAAAATTGAGGACTCTTTCCTACAGGCAATTACGTCAGGTTAAAACAGCAGCGGCAAAAAAGCCTTGTCATAGCAGCAGACAAGATTTCGAAGCTGCTGGTGCCTCCAACGTCCCCCGAACAACAAGATGCAGGGTCCTTCAGAGGTTTGCAGCTGTGCATAAGCCATCCTGTTGACCTCCTCTATCCACTGCACACAAGCAGAAACGGCTCCAGTGGGCCAAACAATACATGAAGACTGACTTCAAAACTGTTTTGTTCACGGATGAGTGCCGTGCAACGCTCGATGGTCCAGATGGATGGAGTGGAGGATGGCTGGTTGATGGACATCCCACGCAAACACGGCTACAGCGCCAACAAGGAGGAGGTGGAGCAATGTTTTGGGCTGGAATCATAGGGAGAGAGATTGTCGGCACTTTTAGAATCCCTGAAGAGTAAAGATGAACTCCATAATGTATATGGAGTTTCTCAAACAGCGCTTCCTGCCATGGTTCAAGAAGAAGAACCGTGTATTCCACAGCAAGATCATTTTCATCCATAATAATGCACCGTCTCATGCTGCACATAACACATCTGCATCTCTGGCTGATATGGGCATAAAAGGAGACAAACTTATGGTGTGACCCCCATGATCCCCTGACCTCTACCCCATTCAGAACCTCTGGAGGATCATCAAAAGGAGTGTTTATGATGGCGGGAGGCAGTTCACATCTAAGCAACAGCTCTGGGAGGGTATTCTGTCCTCATGCAAAACAATTGAAGCAGAAACCATCCAAAACCTGACAAATTCAATGGACGAGACAGTTCAGAAGCTCCTTTCGAACAAGGGGTCCTATGTCCAAATGTAACATCACCTAGAATAAAGTTTTGAGCTGAAAACTGTTTGATTTCAGTTTCTAATAACCTGCTAATGCTTATAATTTCAAAAATGACCATTTTTTTGTTCTTTATTAAAATGAAAAGGTTGATCGAAGAGTGTGGGGGATCTAAGAGTGTGGCAACCCAGTAGTCAGGATTACTTCGAATTCTGAGAATCTGAGGGTCATGTTGCAGGTAGTGCAGCAAGAAGGCACTCATGTGTCTTGTGCATCTAGGAGCCCCAAAATTATTTTCCTGGCTAGATGCAGCTAAAAATTATTATTAATTTGAAAGCTGGTGGAGCTTAGTATAGATGGCCTAATAGAATCAGTACTGCACACTGCTACAAAGCCCAAATTATTTTCCTGCCAAGATAAAGATAAACATGATTAGTAATTTTAAATCTGGTGGAGCTTAGTATAGATGGCTTAATAGAATCAGTGCTGCACACTGCTACAAAGCCCAAATTATTTTCCAGCCAAGATACAGATACATGATTAGTAATTTGAAAGCTTAAAATGGTTGGTGAGTTGATTTTAACAAATCATCAATCTTTTACTCTCCCCAGGATGGCACAGGGGTAGAAAAGTCGTTTCGGATCCATGATTTGTTCATCTTTATGAACGTGAGTCTGTCTACATTATCAGTGGAGAGCCGCGTGCGCTTATCTGTCAGCACACCACCAGCAGCGCTGAACACACGTTCAGACAGAACGCTGGCTGCAGGGCATGACAAGATCTCCAAGGCGTAAGTGGCGAGCTCCGGCCATTTATCCAGTTTGGAAGCCCAAAAAGAGCAAGAGTCCAGTGACACAGTCATGGCTTCAATGTTTACTTGGAGATACTCCTGTACCATCGTCTCTAGGTGTTGACTATGTGTCAGACTTCTTGTCTCCTGTGGCCTTGCAAAGGATGGGCTAAAAAAGTGGTGAAATGATTCCGCAAAATTGATGTTACCAGCAGATGTGTTTCTGTTACGATTTGAGTGCTGAACACTCGACGGTCCCGCGGTTGGCAAGTTGGAACTGTGAGATTCACTACGTGCACCACTGGTGTTTTGGGGAAAAGCACATGTAAGGTTCTGCAACAGTCTCTGCTGATACTCCTGCATGCGTACATCCCTTTCTATGGCAGGAATAATTTGTGCAAATTTACTTTTGTACCGGGGATCTAACAGTGTGGCAACCCAGTAGTCAGGATTATTTCTAATTCTCACAATTCGAGGGTCATGTTGCAAGTAGTGCAGCAAGAAGGCACTCATGTGTCTTGCGTATCCAGGAGCACCAAGTCCCTGTTGTGTTGGTGGCGAGGTAGCAATCATGCTTCCTTCCTCTGTCCTCTCCCCTAAAACCTCGCACAACAGAAATGTGATCAAGGTCTGCCTCATCTGATGAGTCTTCCATCAGTTCGTCCTCCACTTATTCCTGGGCTCCTGCATCTTCCTCACTAGTTTGGCTGCTACCATGCGCCCTGTTAAAACCATCTCCCTCACCCTCACATGCCTGCTGCCTTGGTGCTGCCGACCGTCTGGACCTTGCAGATGTTAGCCCTTCCGCATACAACTCCTCCTCCTCTACTCCTCCACCTCCTCTTGTCCCACCACCTGACTCCGAATTCTGTTTAACATGTGCTCCAGCATGTAAATCACTGGAATAGTCATGCTAATAATGGCATCGTCAGCACGAAACATCTTCGTCGCCATTTCAAAACTGTGCAGAAGCGTGCATAGGTCCCTGATCTGAGACCACTCCTCCAGCGTGATTTGCCCCACCTCTGGATTTCGTTAGCCCAGGCTATACGTCAGAACGTATTGCACCAGGGCTTGTCCGTGCTGCCACAGTCTCTGCAACATGTGCAGAGTTGAATTCCACCGGGTAGGCACATCGCATTTTAGCCGGTGAAGTGGCAGGCCCAACGACTTCTGTAGAGATGTAAGTCGCTGAGCTGCGGGATGCGAATAGCGGAAGTGAGCACACAGCGACCGTGCCCTCTGCAGAAGGCCATCTACTCAGGGATAGTGGGCTAAAAATTGCTGGACAACCAGGTTCAACACGTGAGCCATACAAGGCATGTGTGTGACCTTGCCCCGGCGAAGGGCCGCACCCAGGTTTGCAGCATTGTCGCACACAGCCTTCCCTGGTTTCAGGTCCAGTGGAGACAACCATTCATGAAATTGGTTCTCCAGAGCTGACCACAACTCCTCAGCTGTGTGACTCACATTTCCCAGACATTTCAAAGTAAAAACTGCCTGATGACTAGTGTTGAGCCACCCCCGTAGTGTTCGGGTTCGGTTCGGTTCGTCGAACACCGGGATGTTCGAGGAACTGTTCGTCGAACTGTTCGTCGAACACCTTAGAACACCGTCGAACACCGTTAAAACCAATGGCAGGCAAACAAAAACACATAGAAACACATAGAAAACACCTGCAAAGGTGTCCAAAAGCTGACAAACTGCTCAGAAGACACTCTCTTTAAAAAAGCCGGCCGGCAAATTCAGCAGCGGCATACACCGGTACCCGACAATTTAGACAAGAAGGAATAGAGCATCACACATAGATTAGATAGATAGAAACATGTCAGTCACACATATATAAGCACAGTGACAGTGTTGGTTACTGCACTTGTCATTTAGTGTAAAGGATTTATTAAAAAAAATATTAGTGTTTTCATGCACCGTCTCTTTAAAAAAGCCGGCCGGCAATTCAGCATCTGTACCCGACAATTTAGAACAGAAAGAATAGAGCTTCACACATAGATTAGATAGATAGAAACATGTCAGTCACATATATAATAAGTACAGTGATAGTGTTGCTTACTGTACTTGTCATTTAGTGTAAAGGATTTATTTAAAAAAATAATAGTGTTTTCATGCACTGTCTCTTTAAAAAAGCCGGCCGGCAATTCAGCAGCGGTACCCGACAATTTAGAACAGAAAGATAGAGCATCACACATAGATTAGATAGATAGAAACATGTCAGTCACATATATATGAAGTACAGTGATAGTGTTGGTTACTGTACTTGTCATTTAGTATTAAAATAAAGGATTTATTATTAAAAAAATTGGCGTGGGGTTCCCCTTAATTTTAGGCTCTAGCGGAGGTTAAGCAGACGGCTGGGGCAGATGTTTGAAGCCTGGGAAGGGGGTAATACCCACGGAGCTTCCCAGGCTACTAATATCAGCCCCCAGCTGAATACATAGCCTTTACTAGCTATTAAAATGGGGGACCCCCCAAAAAAAATGACGTGGGGTCCCCCATAATTTAATAGCTAGCAAAGGCTAGGCAGACAGCTGGGGGCTGATATTAATAGCCCAGGAAGGGAGCCATGAATATTGGCCCCCTCCCAGGCTAGAAACACCAGCCGTCAGGCGCCCCAGAAATGGCGCATTCATAGGATGCGCCAATTCTGGCACTTAGCCTCGCTCTTCCACGCTGCCCTGGTGCGGTGGCAGGGGGTAATAGGGTTGGGGTTGATGTCAGCTTATAATGCCAGCTGACATCAAGCCCAGGTTAGTAATGGAGAGGCGTCTATAAGACACCCCCATTACTAACCCCATAGTCAAAGTTAAAAAAAAACACAAACACCCAGAATAAAGTCCTTTAATTGAAATAAAGACACAATCCTTTATTGTTCTAAATTAAACCATACTTACCATCACGCCCATTCCAGCTGAAGCCAACGATCTCCTGCAATAAAAGAAAAATAATAAAGCAACCTCATCCTTACCTTTCCATGGTTCCCACGACAGCTTCAGCTCTGCTACATCGAGATGACAGGCTGGACCGCAGCAGAACGCTGCCATCCAGCCTGTCATCCCGCAGACACTGAGAAGCGCAGGCTTGCTTGCGCTGCTCAGCGTCTCTCTGTGACGACATCCAGATGAGCCGAGTTCATGTCCAATGAACTCGGCTCACCTCATGCACGTCACTGACAGCGTGGGAAAATTCTCACGCTGAAGCGCTGATTGCAGGAGAATTTTCCCACGCTGTCAGTGACGTGCAGGAGGTGAGCTGAGTTCATTGGACATGAGCTCACCTCATGCACATCACTGACAGCGTGGGAGAATTCTCCTGCACTCAGCACTTCAGCGTGAGAATTTTCCCACGCTGTCAGTGACGTGCATGAGGTGAGCCGAGTTCATTGGACATGACCTCGGCTCATCTGGATGCCGTCACAGCGAGACAGTGAGGAGCGCAAGCATGCCTGCGCTTCTCAGTGTCTGCGGGATGACAGACTGGATGGCAGCGTTCTGCTGCGGTCCAGCCAGTCATCTCGATGTAGCAGAGCTGAAGCTGTCGTGGGAACCATGGAAAGGTAAGGATGAGGTTGGTTTATTATTTTTCTTTTATTGCAGGAGATCGTTGGCTTCAGCTGGAATGGGTGTGATGGTAAGTATGGTTTAATTTAGAACAATAAAGAATTGTGTCTTTATTTCAATTAAAGGACTTTATTCTGGGTGTTGTGTTTTTTTTAAATACTTTACTAGAAATTCATGGCGGTCATGTCTAATACTGGCGTGACCCCATGAATTTTGGGCTTGGGGCCAGCTGATAATACCAAGCTGGCCCTAACCCCTTTATTACCCAGTGAGCCACCGCACCAGGGCCCTGGATGAGTTGGGTACAGCGCCAGAAGATGGCGCTTCTATGAACGCGCCATTTTCCGGGGTGGCTGCGGACTGCAATTTGTAGCGGGGGGGGCCCAGAAAGCTTGGGCCTCCCTGCGCTGCAGATTCCAGCCCCCAGCTGCCTAGTTGTACCTGGCTGGACACAAAAATAGGGCGAAGCCCCACGTACTTTTTTTTTAATTATTTCATGAAATTCATGAAATAATTAAGAAAAAAAGGCCTTCCCTATATTGTTGTGTCCGGCCAGGTACAAATAGGCAGCTGGTGGTTGGGGGCAGCCCGTTCCTGCCTGCTGTACCTGGCTGGACACAAATATTGTGCGAAGCCCCACTTCAATTTTTTTTAATTATTTCATGAAATTCATGAAATAATTAAGAAAAAAAGGGCTTCCCTATATTGTTGTGTCCGGCCAGGTACAAATAGGCAGCTGGTGGATGGGGGCAGCCCGTTCCTGCCTGCTGTACCTGGCAGGACACAAATATAGTGCGAAGCCCCACTTAAATTTTTTTAAATTATTTCAGGAAATTCATGAAACAATTTAAAAAAAATTGACGTGGGGCTTCGCACTATATTTGTGTCCAGCCAGGTACAGCAGGCAGGAACGGGCTGCCCCCAACCACCAGCTGCCTATTTGTACCTGGCCGGACACAACAATATAGGGAAGCCCTTTTTTTCTTAATTATTTCATGAAATAATTTAAAGAAAATTGACGTGGGGCTTCGCCCTGTTTTTGTGTCCAGCCAGGTACAACTAGGCAGCTGGGGGCTGGAATCCGCAGCGCAGGGAGGCCCAAGCTTTCTGGGCCACCCCCGCTGCAAATTGCAGTCCGCAGCCACCCCGGAAAATGGCGCGTTCATAGAAGCGCCATCTTCTGGCGCTGTACCCAACTCATCCAGGGCCCTGATGCGGTGGCTCACTGGGTAATAAAGGGGTTAGGGCCAGCTTGGCATTATCAGCTGGCCCTAAGCCCGAAATTCATGGGGTCACGCCAATATTAGACATGACCACCATGAATTTCTAGTAAAGTATTTAAAAAAAACACAACACCCAGAAAAAAGTCCTTTAATTGAAATAAACACACAATTCTTTATTGTTCTAAATTAAACCATACTTACCATCACGCCCATTCCAGCTGAAGCCAACGATCTCCTGAAATAAAAGAAAAATAATAAAGCAACATCATCCTTACCTTTCCATGGTTCCCATGACAGCTTCAGCTCTGCTACATCGAGATGACAGGCTGGACCGCAGCAGAACGCTGCCATCCAGCCTGTCATCCCGCAGACACTGAGAAGCGCAGGCTTGCTTGCGCTCCACAGTGTCTCTCTGTGAGGGCATCCAGATGAGCCGAGTTAATGTCCAATGAACTCGGCTCACCTCATGCACGTCACTGACAGCGTGGGAAAATTCTCCTGCACTCAGCGCTTCAGCGTGGGAGAATTCTCACACTGAAGCGCTGAGTGCAGGAGAATTCTCCCACGCTGTCAGTGACGTGCAGGAGGTGAGCTGAGTTCATTGGACATGAGCTCACCTTATGCACGTCACTGACAGCGTGGGAAAATTCTCCTGCACTCAGCGCTTCAGCGGGAGAATTCTCACGCTGAAGCGCTGAGTGCAGGAGAATTCTCCCACGCTGTCAGTGACGTGCAGGAGGTGAGCTGAGTTCATTGGACATGAGCTCACCTTATGCACGTCACTGACAGCGTGGGAGAATTCTCCTGCACTCACCGCTTCAGCTTGAGAATTTTCCCACGCTGTCAGTGACGTGCATGAGGTGAGCCGAGTTCATTGGACATGATCTCGGCTCATCTGGATGTTGTCACAGAGAGACGCTGAGCAGCGCAAGCAAGCCTGCGCTTCTCAGTGTCTGCGGGATGAGAGGCTGGATGGCAGCGTTCTGCTGCGGTCCAGCCTGTCATCTCGATGTAGCAGAGCTGAAGCTGTCGTGGGAACCATGGAAAGGTAAGGATGAGGTTGCTTTATTATTTTTCTTTTATTGCAGGAGATCGTTGGCTTCAGCTGGAATGGGCGTGACGGGAAGTATGGTTTAATTTAGAACAATAAAGGACTGTGTCTTTATTTCAATTAAAGGACTTTATTCTGGGTGTTTGTGTTTTTTTTAACTTTGACTATGGGGTTAGTAATGGGGGTGTCTTATAGACGCCTCTCCATTACTAACCTGGGCTTGATGTCAGCTGGCATTATAAGCTGACATCAACCCCAACCCTATTACCCCCTGCCACCGCACCAGGGCAGCGTGGAAGAGCGAGGCTAAGTGCCAGAATTGGCGCATCCTATGAATGCGCCATTTCTGGGGCGGCTGACGGCTGGTGTTTCTAGCCTGGGAGGGGGCCAATATTCATGGCTCCCTTCCTGGGCTATTAATATCAGCCCCCAGCTGTCTGCCTAGCCTTTGCTAGCTATTAAATTAGGGGGGACCCCACGTCATTTTTTTGGGGGGGTCCCCCATTTTAATAGCTAGTAAAGGCTATGTATTCAGCTGGGGGCTGATATTAGTAGCCTGGGAAGCTCCGTGGGTATTACCCCCTTCCCAGGCTTCAAACATCTGCCCCAGCCGTCTGCTTAACCTCCGCTAGAGCCTAAAATTAAGGGGAACCCCACGCCAATTTTTTTAATAATAAATCCTTTATTTTAATACTAAATGACAAGTACAGTAACCAACACTATCACTGTACTTCATATATATGTGACTGACATGTTTCTATCTATCTAATCAATGTGTGAAGCTCTATTCTGTCTGTTATAAATTGTCGGGTACCGCTGCTGAATTGCCGGCCGGCTTTTTTAAAGAGACGGTGCATGAAAACACTATTATTTTTTTTGATAAATCCTTTACGCTAAATGACAAGTACAGTAAGCAACACTGTCACTGTACTTCGTATATATGTGGCTGACATGTTTATATCTATCTAATCTATGTGTGAAGCTCTATTCTTTCGGTTCTAAATTGTCGGGTACAGGTGTATGCCGCTGCTGAATTGCCGGCTTTTCATGTTTCACTGTTGGCACTGTTCCCATCGATTTGGGCAATCACTGTAATGCCACAACCACCATGGCTGTGGCATTACAGTGAGTGGCAGACAATCCCTGCATGATTGGTGCTCTAAATAGCGCCAGACATGCAGGACACGCTTTTGGTGTACGAACAGTTATCGAACATAACCTCGAACAGCCGAATTTTTTGCAAATCGTTCGGGTTCGTGGAACAACTCGAACACCGCCCAAAACAGCTCGAATTTGAGATTGGCGAACAGTTCTAGTCGAACACCGCTCATCTCTACTGATGACGTTGAGCCCTGCTGCCAGCATATTAAGGAGGTGTGCAGGATCCCTTCTGCGCAGTTAGAAAGCTTTTGGCATGACCAGACAGGTTTTGGGTGCAGGTGGAGGACCGAGAGGAGGTTGAGGAGGCAGAAGCAGTGGAGGAACTTTGAGATAAAGATGATTGACGCACAATTCGTGGGGACGGCAAGACTTGGACAGCAGCCCCTTGTCCTGCTGTCACCATAGTTACCCAGTGCCCAGTCAGCGGCATGTAACACCCCTGTCCATGCCTACTTGTCCAAGTGTCTGTGGTGAAATGCACCCTGTCACACACAGAGTTTCTCAAAGAAGTGGTGATGTTGTGTGCGACATGCTGGTGGAGCGCAGGCACACCTTTCTTTGAGAAGTATTACCGACTGGGCATCTGGTACTGGGGTACTGCGACAGACATAAGGTCTCGAAAATCCTCTGTGTCCACCAGGTGGAAAGGCAGCATTTCTGTAGCCAAGAGCTTGCAGATGGTGAAATTCAACCTCTTTGCTTTCTCATGGCTAGGAGGAAATGGTCTTTTACTTGTCCACATCTGAGGGACTGAGGGCTGGCTGTTGTGCTTAGACGGGGTTGAGAAGGGTGTCCCCGGCAATCTGCCGGTCTGTGAGGAAGATGCAGGCGGACATGTTAGGTTGCCTTGATCCAAAGGTGGTGCTATCGATGTCGGACAGCGCTCAACACCAGCTGGTGTTTCCACCTCCAAAGAAAATGATGACCTACCAATCACGCTGGCTGTTGCGGGTAAAGAGGTGGCAGGTCTGCGTCCCAAAACAGGTGTGACTGCTGTCCCCCCTGTCACAGAGGATGAAGAGTCCGCGGATGCACAAGATGTGGCAGACGGTGGTTGGCCCGGCCGGCTAGGCCGCATTGTAGCACAGTGAGCTTCCAACTGCAACTTATGCTTCATGTCCATGTGCCGATTCATGAATGAAGTACTCAAACTATGTATTTTTTGCCCTCTACTTAGCTTTTGCTGACAAATGTTACAGATAACACGAGTTGGGTCATCTTTATCGATCTGAAAAATTGCCCAGGCTATGCAAGGCTTAGCACCCATGCGACCTGAAGAGCCACCACGACTTGTAGTCAGAGGCAGAGTTGTGTTTGAGGATGCAGTTGTTGACGTGCTTCCAGTACTACGTCTCTGTCCAGGAAGGCGCAACCTGACCTCGTCGTCACTAGCCTCCTCTTCCACCTCCTCTGCTGACCTCATCTCTTGGCTGACTGTGGGTTGACAGTAAGTGGGATCTCCAACCTCATCATCATCACCCTGTGCGTTATCACACTCGTCGTCCTCAGAGCCAACCTGTTCCTGCCCTGACAAAAAACTAAAGTTGTCGCTCCAATCAGGTATTTGAGTCTCATCATCGTCTTCCTCATTGTCTCCACCAACAGGAGTTACAGTTTGGGAATGAGGGTCTACATTATGGTCAGAACCTTCTGCGTCTGGTCCTGGATCCGACTCATAAAGATTCTGGGCATCAGTGCAGATCATTTCCTCGTCTAGATTCACAGAAGCTCTGGAGCCGACCTCTGATTCCCAGGCTATAGTATGAGTAAACAGCTCTGCAGACTCAACCATCTGTTCTACCCCATACTCAGACGGGCAGCTGGAGATTTGGGAGCTGTGAGGAAGCAAGTGCGATTGGGGTGACACCTCTGAGGAATGAAGTATTTGTGATGTTGAAGTTGAGGTGGAGGAGAGCCCACTTAAAGGAGCACTTGATATCCGTTGAAGCACCTGCTGTTTTTCTGCTTCATCTGGAATTTGTAGCGATTGGCATGGCCGTAAGAAAGGGATCTTATCACATTGTCCGCTAAAAGAAGTAGACATTTTAGTTTGGCTGGAAGATGGTCTTTCTTCTGCAGATGTTACTGTTGCTTTAACACCTACCCCACGGACACAACCTTTTTTCCCCTTCCCAACACGCCTATTCCCCTTTCCACCAGCAGCAGGCCTTTTTCCACTCATTTTGGTGGTTAACTAATTCACAACTCTGGAGTTGTTTGCACAAAAAAACAATGGATGGGAACCGAGCAGAGCTGAGTGGCCAAACTGTGGTATTAGGCCAAAAGTATTGGCTGGGTTAGATGCAGATAAAAATGATATTGAATTTCCAACCTGGTGGAGGTTAGTATAGATGGACTAATAGAACAAGCCCCACACAATGCTAGAAGCCCAAATATTTTTTCAGAGCTAGATGCAGAAAAAAATTATATTGAATTTGCAACCTGATGGAGGTTAGTATAGATGGACTAATAGACCAAGTCCCACACACTGCTAGAAGCCCAAATATTTTTTTCACAGCTAGATGCAGAAAAAATTTATATTGAATTTGCAACTTGATGGAGGTCAGTATAGATGGACTAATAGACCAAGTCCCACACACTGCTAGAAGCCCAAATATTTTTTCAGAGCTAGATGCAGAAAAAAATTATTTTTCATTTGCAACCTAGTGGAGGTTAGTATAGATGGACTAATAGACCAAGTCCGACACACAGCTAGAAGCCCAAATATTTTTTCAGAGCTAGATACAGAAAAAAATTATATTGAATTTGCAACCTGATGGAGGTCAGTATAGATGGACTAATAGACCAAATCCCACACACTGCTAGAAGCCCAAATATTTTTTCAGAGCTCGATGCAGAAAAAAATTATTTTTAATTTGCAACCTGATGGAGGTCAGTATAGATGGACTAATAGACCAAGTCCCACACACTGCTAGAAGCCCAAATATTTTTTCAGAGCTAGATGCAGATAAAAATTATTTTTAATTTGCAACCTGGTGGAGGTTAGTTATATGGACTAATAGATCAAGTCCCTAACACTGCTAGAAGGCCACATATTTTTTCAGAGCTAGATGCAGAAAAAAATTATGTTGAATTTGCAACCTGATTTAGGTCAGTATAGATGGACTAATAGACCAAGTCCCACACACTGCTAGAAGACCAAATATTTTTTCAGAGCTAGATGCAGATAAAAATTATTTTTAATTTGCAACCTGGTGGAGGTTAGTATAGATGGACTAATAGACCAAGTCCCACACACTGCTAGAAGCCCAAATACTTTTTCAGAGCTAGATGCAGAAAAAAATTATATTGAATTTGCAACATGATGGAGGTCAGTATAGATGGACTAATAGACCAAGTCCCGCACACTGCTAGATGCAGAAATATTTTTTCAGAGCTAGATGCAGATAAAAATTATATTGAATTTGCAACCTGATGGAGGTCAGTATAGATGGACTAATAGACCAAGTCCCACACACTGCTAGAAGCCGAAATATGTTTTCAGAGCTAGATGCAGATAAAAATTATATTGAATTTGCAACCTGATGGAGGTTAGTATAGATGGACTAACAGAACAAGTCCCACACACTGCTAGAAGCCCAAATATTTTTTCAGAGATAGATGCAGATAAAAATTATTTTTAATTTGCAACCTGGTGGAGGTTAGTATAGATGGACTAATAGACCAAGTCCCACACACTGCTAGAAGCCCAAATATTTTTTTCAGAGCTAGATGCAGAAAAAAATTATATTGAATTTGCAACCTGATGGAGGTCAGTATAGATGGACTAATAGACCAAGTCCCACACACTGCTAGAAGCCCAAATATTTTTTCAGAGTTCGATGCAGAAAAAAAATATTTTTAATTTGCAACCTAGTGTAGGTTAGTATAGATGGACTAATAGACCAAGTCCCACACACTGCTAGAAGCCCAAATATTTTTTCAGAGCTAGATGCAGAAAAAAATTATATTGAATTTGCAACCTGATGGAGGTCAGTACAGATGGACGAATAGACCAAATCACACACACTGCTAGAAGCCCAAATATTTTTTCAGAGCTCGATGCAGAAAAAAAATATTTTTAATTTGCAACCTGGTGGAGGTTAGTATAGATGGACTAATAGACCATGTCCCACACACTGCTAGAAGCCCAAATATTTTTTCAGAGCTAGATTCAGAAAAAAATTATATTGAATTTGCAACCTGATGGAGGTCAGTATAGATGGACTAATAGACCAAGTCCCACACACTGCTAGAAGCCCAAATATTTTTTCAGAGGTAGATGCAGATAAAAATTATATTGAATTTGCAACCTGATGGAGGTTAGTATAGATTTACTAATAGACCAAGTCCCACACACTGCTAGAAGCCGAAATATTTTTTCAGAGCTAGATGCAGAAAAAAATTATATTGAATTTGCAACCTGATGGAGGTTAGTATAGATGGACTAATAGAACAAGACCCACACACTGCTAGAAGCCCAAATATTTTTTCAGAGCTAGATGCAGATAAAAATTATTTTTAATTTGCAACCTGGTGGAGGTCAGTATAGATGGACTAATAGAACAAGTCCCACACACTGCTAGAAGCCCAATTATTTTTTCAGAGCTAGATGCAGAAAAAAATTATATTGAATTTGCAACCTGATGGAGGTTAGTATAGATGGACTAATAGACCAAGTCCCACACACTGCTAGAAGCCCAAATATTTTTTTCACAGCTAGATGCAGAAAAAAATTATATTGAATTTGCAACTTCATGGAGGTCAGTATAGATGGACTAATAGACCAAGTCCCACACACTGCTAGAAGCCCAAATATTTTTTCAGAGCTAGATGCAGAAAAAAA
Organism: Phyllobates terribilis; assembly: GCF_046119375.1. NCBI lineage: Eukaryota > Metazoa > Chordata > Amphibia > Anura > Dendrobatidae > Phyllobates > Phyllobates terribilis. The sequence goes on from NW_027363111.1 coordinate 1,201,508, forward strand.
ATATTTTTAATTTGCAACCTAGTGGAGGTTAGTATAGATGGACTAATAGACCAAGTCCGACACACAGCTAGAAGCCCAAATATTTTTTCAGAGCTAGATACAGAAAAAAATTATATTGAATTTGCAACCTGATGGAGGTCAGTATAGATGGACTAATAGACCAAATCTCACACACTGCTAGAAGCCCAAATATTTTTTCAGATCTCGATGCAGAAAAAAATTATTTTTAATTTGCAACCTGATGGAGGTCAGTATAGATGGACTAATAGACCAAGTCCCACACACTGCTAGAAGCCCAAATATTTTTTCACAGCTAGATGCAGATAAAAATTATTTTTAATTTGCAACCTGGTTGAGGTTAGTTATATGGACTAATAGACCAAGTCCCACACACTGCTAGAAGGCCAAATATTTTTTCAGAGCTAGATGCAGAAAAAAATTATGTTGAATTTGCAACCTGATTTAGGTCAGTATAGATGGACTAATAGACCAAGTCCCACACACTGCTAGAAGACCAAATATTTTTTCAGAGCTAGATGCAGATAAAAATTATTTTTAATTTGCAACCTGGTGGTGGTTCGTATAGATGGACTAATAGACCAAGTCCCACACACTGCTAGAAGCCCAAATATTTTTTCAGAGCTAGATGCAGAAAAAAATTATATTGAATTTGCAACATGATGGAGGTCAGTATAGATGGACTAATAGACCAAGTCCAGCACACTGCTAGATGCAGAAATATTTTTTCAGAGCTAGATGCAGATAAAAATTATATTGAATTTGCAACCTGATGGAGGTTAGTATAGATTTACTAATAGACCAAGTCCCACACACTGCTAGAAGCCGAAATATGTTTTCAGAGCTAGATGCAGATAAAAATTATATTGAATTTGCAACCTGATGGAGGTTAGTATAGATGGACTAACAGAACAAGTCCCACACACTGCTAGAAGCCCAAATATTTTTTCAGAGATAGATGCAGATAAAAATTATTTTTAATTTGCAACCTGGTGGAGGTTAGTATAGATGGACTAATAGACCAAGTCCCACACACTGCTAGAAGCCCAAATATTTTTTTCAGAGCTAGATGCAGAAAAAAGTTATATTGAATTTGCAACCTGATGGAGGTCAGTATAGATGGACTAATAGACCAAGTCCCACACACTGCTAGAAGCCCAAATATTTTTTCAGAGTTCGATGCAGAAAAAAAATATTTTTAATTTGCAACCTAGTGTAGGTTAGTATAGATGGACTAATAGACCAAGTCCCACACACTGCTAGAAGCCCAAATATTTTTTCAGAGCTAGATGCAGAAAAAAATTATATTGAATTTGCAACCTGATGGAGGTCAGTATAGATGGACTAATAGACCAAATCCCACACACTGCTAGAAGCCCAAATATTTTTTCAGAGCTAGATGCAGATAAAAATTATTTTTAATTTGCAACCTGGTGGAGGTCAGTATAGATGGACTAATAGAACAAGTCCCACACACTGCTAGAAGCCCAAATATTTTTTCAGAGCTAGATGCAGAAAAAAATTATATTGAATTTGCATCCTGATGGAGGTCAGTATATATGGACTAATAGACCAAGTCCCACACACTGCTAGAAGGCCAAATATTTTTTCAGAGCTAGATGCAGAAAAAAATTATATTGAATTTGCAACCTGATGGAGGTCAGTATAGATGGACTAATGGACCAAGTCCCACACACTGCTAGAAGCCCAAATATTTTTTCAGAGCTAGATGCAGATAAAAATTATTTTTAATTTGCAACCTGGTGGGGGTTAGTATAGATGGACTAATAGACCAAGTCCCACACACAGCTAGAAGCCCAAATATTTTTTCAGAGGTAGATGCAGATAAAAATTATATTGAATTTGCAACCTGATGGAGGTTAGTATAGATTTACTAATAGACCAAGTCCCACACACTGCTAGAAGCCAAAATATTTTTTCAGAGCTAGATGCAGAAAAAAATTATATTGAATTTGCAACCTGATGGAGGTTAGTATAGATGGACTAATAGAACAAGTCCCACACACTGCTAGAAGCCCAAATATTTTTTCAGAGATAGATGCAGATAATAATTATTTTTAATTTGCAACCTGGTGGAGGTTAGTATAGATGGACTAATAGAGAAAGTCCCACACACTGCTAGAAGCCCAAATATTTTTTCAGAGCTAGATGCAGAAAAAAATTATATTGAATTTGCAACCTGAAGAAGGTCAGTATAGATGGACTAATAGACCAAGTCCCACACACTGCTAGAAGCCCAAATATTTTTTCAGAGCTAGATGCAGAAAAAAATTATATTGAATTTGCAACCTGATGGAGGTCAGTATACATGGACTAATAGAACAAGTCCCACACACTGCTAGAAGCCGAAATATTTTTTCAGAGCTAGATGCAGAAAAAAATTATATTGAATTTGCAACCTGATGGAGGTCAGTATAGATGGACTAATGGACCAAGTCCCACACACTGCTAGAAGCCCAAATATTTTTTCAGAGCTAGATGCAGATAAAAATTATTTTTAATTTGCAACCTGGTGGAGGTTAGTATAGATGGACTAATAGACCAAGTCCCACACACAGCTAGAAGCCCAAATATTTTTTCAGAGGTAGATGCAGATAAAAATTATATTGAATTTGCAACCTGATGGAGGTTAGTATAGATTTACTAATAGACCAAGTCCCACACACTGCTAGAAGCCAAAATATTTTTTCAGAGCTAGATGCAGAAAAAAATTATATTGAATTTGCAATCTGATGGAGGTTAGTATAGATGGACTAATAGAACAATTCCCACACACTGCTAGAAGCCCAAATATTTTTTCAGAGATAGATGCAGATAATAATTATTTTTAATTTGCAACCTGGTGGAGGTTAGTATAGATGGACTAATAGAGAAAGTCCCACACACTGCTAGAAGCCCAAATATTTTTTCAGAGCTAGATGCAGAAAAAAATTATATTGAATTTGCAACCTGAAGAAGGTCAGTATAGATGGACTAATAGACCAAGTCCCACACACTGCTAGAAGCCCAAATATTTTTTCAGAGTTAGATGCAGAAAAAAATTATATTGAATTTGCAACCTGATGGAGGTCAGTATACATGGACTAATAGAACAAGTCCCACACACTGCTAGAAGCCCAAATATTTTTTCAGAGCTAGATGCAGAAAAAAATTATATTGAAATTGCAACCTGATGGAGGTCAGTATAGATGGACTAATAGAACAAGACCCACACACTGCTAGAAGCCGAAATATCTTTTCAGAGCTGGATGCAGAAAAAAATTATATTGAATTTGAAACCTGATGGAGGTTAGTATAGATGGACTAATAGACCAAGTCCCACAAACTGCTAGAAGCCCAAATATTTTTTCAGAGCTAGATGCAGAAAAAAATTATATTGAACTTGCAACCTGATGGAGGTCAGTATAGATGGACTAATGGAACAAGTCCCACACACTGCTAGAAGCCGAAATATTTTTTCAGAGCTAGATGCAGAAAAAAATTATATTGAATTTGCAACCTGATGGAGGTCAGTATAGATGGACCAAGTCCCACACACTGCTAGAAGCCGAAATATCTTTTCAGAGCTGGATGCAGAAAAAAATTATATTGAATTTGCAACCTGATGGAGGTTAGTATAGATGGACTAATAGAGAAAGTCCCACACACTGCTAGAAGCCTAAATATTTTTTCAGAGCTAGATGCAGATAAAAATTATTTTTCATTTGCAACCTGGTGGAGGTTAGTATAGATGAACTAATAGACCAAGTCCCACACACCGCTAGAAGCCGAAATATTTTTTCAGAGCTAGATGCAGAAAAAAATTATATTGAATTTGCAACCTGATGGAGGTCAGAATAGATGGACAAATAGACCATGTCCCACACACTGCTAGAAGCCCAAATATTTTTTCAGAGCTAGATGCAGAAAAAAATTATATTGAATTTGCAACCTGATGGAGGTTAGTATAGATGGACTAATAGACCAAGTCCCACACACTGCTAGAAGCCCAAATATTTTTTTCACAGCTAGATGCAGAAAAAAATTATATTGAATTTGCAACTTGATGGAGGTCAGTATAGATGGACTAATAGACCAAGTCCCACACACTGCTAGAAGCCCAAATATTTTTTCAGAGCTAGATGCAGAAAAAAATTATTTTTAATTTGCAACCTAGTGGAGGTTAGTATAGATGGACTAATAGACCAAGTCCGACACACAGCTAGAAGCCCAAATATTTTTTCAGAGCTAGATACAGAAAAAAATTATATTGAATTTGCAACCTGATGGAGGTCAGTATAGATGGACTAATAGACCAAATCCCACACACTGCTAGAAGCCCAAATATTTTTTCAGAGCTCGATCCAGAAAAAAATTATTTTTAATTTGCAACCTGATGGAGGTCAGTATAGATGGACTAATAGACCAAGTCCCACACACTGCTAGAAGCCCAAATATTTTTTCAGAGCTAGATGCAGATAAAAATTATTTTTAATTTGCAACCTGGTGGAGGTTAGTTATATGGACTAATAGACCAAGTCCCACACACTGCTAGAAGGCCAAATATTTTTTCAGAGCTAGATGCAGAAAAAAATTATGTTGAATTTGCAAACTGATTTAGGTCAATGTAGATGGACTAATAGACCAAGTCCCACACACTCCTAGAAGACCAAATATTTTTTCAGAGCTAGATGCAGATAAAAATTATTTTTAATTTGCAACCTGGTAGAGGTTAGTATAGATGGACTAATAGACCAAGTCCCACACACTGCTAGAAGCCCAAATGTTTTTTCAGAGCTAGATGCAGAAAAAAATTATATTGAATTTGCAACATGATGGAGGTCAGTATAGATGGACTAATAGACCAAGTCCAGCACACTGCTAGATGCAGAAATATTTTTTCAGAGCTAGATGCAGATAAAAATTATATTGAATTTGCAACCTGATGGAGGTTAGTATAGATTTACTAATAGACCAAGTCCCACACACTGCTAGAAGCCGAAATATGTTTTCAGAGCTAGATGCAGATAAAAATTATATTGAATTTGCAACCTGATGGAGGTTAGTATAGATGGACTAACAGACCAAGTCCCACACACTGCTAGAAGCCCAAATATCTTTTCAGAGATAGATGCAGATAAAAATTATTTTTAATTTGCAACCTGGTGGAGGTTAGTATACATGGACTAATAGACCAAGTCCCACACACTGCTAGAAGCCCAAATATTTTTTTCAGAGCTAGATGCAGAAAAAAATTATATTGAATTTGCAACCTGATGGAGGTCAGTATAGATGGACTAATAGACCAAGTCCCACACACTGCTAGAAGCCCAAATATTTTTTCAGAGTTCGATGCAGAAAAAAAATATTTTTAATTTGCAACCTAGTGTAGGTTAGTATAGATGGACTAATAGACCAAGTCCCACACACTGCTAGAAGCCCAAATATTTTTTCAGAGCTAGATGCAGAAAAAAATTATATTGAATTTGCAACCTGATGGAGGTCAGTATAGATGGACTAATAGACCAAATCCCACACACTGCTAGAAGCCCAAATATTTTTTCAGAGCTCGATGCAGAAAAAAATTATTTTTAATTTGCAACCTGGTGGATGTTAGTATAGATGGACTAATAGACCATGTCCCACACACTGCTAGAAGCCCAAATATTTTTTCAGAGCTAGATTCAGAAAAAAATTATATTGAATTTGCAACCTGATGGAGGTCAGTATAGATGGACTAATAGACCAAGTCCCACACATTGCTAGAAGCCCAAATATTTTTTCAGAGCTAGATGCAGAAAAAAATTATATTGAAATTGCAACCTGATGGAGGTCAGTATAGATGGACTAATAGAACAAGTCCCACACACTGCTAGAAGCCGAAATATCTTTTCAGAGCTGGATGCAGAAAAAAATTATATTGAATTTGAAACCTGATGGAGGTTAGTATAGATGGACTAATAGACCAAGTCCCACAAACTGCTAGAAGCCCAAATATTTTTTCAGAGCTAGATGCAGAAAAAAATTATATTGAACTTGCAACCTGATGGAGGTCAGTATAGATGGACTAATGGAACAAGTCCCACACACTGCTAGAAGCCGAAATATTTTTTCAGAGCTAGATGCAGAAAAAAATTATATTGAATTTGCAACCTGATGGAGGTCAGTATAGATGGACTAATAGACCAAGTCCCACACACTGCTAGAAGCCGAAATATCTTTTCAGAGCTGGATGCAGAAAAAAATTATATTGAATTTGCAACCTGATGGAGGTTAGTATAGATGGACTAATAGAGAAAGTCCCACACACTGCTAGAAGCCTAAATATTTTTTCAGAGCTAGATGCAGATAAAAATTATTTTTCATTTGCAACCTGGTGGAGGTTAGTATAGATGAACTAATAGACCAAGTCCCACACACCGCTAGAAGCCGAAATATTTTTTCAGAGCTAGATGCAGAAAAAAATTATATTGAATTTGCAACCTGATGGAGGTCAGAATAGATGGACAAATAGACCATGTCCCACACACTGCTAGAAGCCCAAATATTTTTTCAGAGCTAGATGCAGAAAAAAATTATATTGAATTTGCAACCTGATGGAGGTTAGTATAGATGGACTAATAGACCAAGTCCCACACACTGCTAGAAGCCCAAATATTTTTTTCACAGCTAGATGCAGAAAAAAATTATATTGAATTTGCAACTTGATGGAGGTCAGTATAGATGGACTAATAGACCAAGTCCCACACACTGCTAGAAGCCCAAATATTTTTTCAGAGCTAGATGCAGAAAAAAATTATTTTTAATTTGCAACCTAGTGGAGGTTAGTATAGATGGACTAATAGACCAAGTCCGACACACAGCTAGAAGCCCAAATATTTTTTCAGAGCTAGATACAGAAAAAAATTATATTGAATTTGCAACCTGATGGAGGTCAGTATAGATGGACTAATAGACCAAATCCCACACACTGCTAGAAGCCCAAATATTTTTTCAGAGCTCGATCCAGAAAAAAATTATTTTTAATTTGCAACCTGATGGAGGTCAGTATAGATGGACTAATAGACCAAGTCCCACACACTGCTAGAAGCCCAAATATTTTTTCAGAGCTAGATGCAGATAAAAATTATTTTTAATTTGCAACCTGGTGGAGGTTAGTTATATGGACTAATAGACCAAGTCCCACACACTGCTAGAAGGCCAAATATTTTTTCAGAGCTAGATGCAGAAAAAAATTATGTTGAATTTGCAAACTGATTTAGGTCAATGTAGATGGACTAATAGACCAAGTCCCACACACTCCTAGAAGACCAAATATTTTTTCAGAGCTAAATGCAGATAAAAATTATTTTTAATTTGCAACCTGGTAGAGGTTAGTATAGATGGACTAATAGACCAAGTCCCACACACTGCTAGAAGCCCAAATGTTTTTTCAGAGCTAGATGCAGAAAAAAATTATATTGAATTTGCAACATGATGGAGGTCAGTATAGATGGACTAATAGACCAAGTCCAGCACACTGCTAGATGCAGAAATATTTTTTCAGAGCTAGATGCAGATAAAAATTATATTGAATTTGCAACCTGATGGAGGTTAGTATAGATTTACTAATAGACCAAGTCCCACACACTGCTAGAAGCCGAAATATGTTTTCAGAGCTAGATGCAGATAAAAATTATATTGAATTTGCAACCTGATGGAGGTTAGTATAGATGGACTAACAGACCAAGTCCCACACACTGCTAGAAGCCCAAATATCTTTTCAGAGATAGATGCAGATAAAAATTATTTTTAATTTGCAACCTGGTGGAGGTTAGTATACATGGACTAATAGACCAAGTCCCACACACTGCTAGAAGCCCAAATATTTTTTTCAGAGCTAGATGCAGAAAAAAATTATATTGAATTTGCAACCTGATGGAGGTCAGTATAGATGGACTAATAGACCAAGTCCCACACACTGCTAGAAGCCCAAATATTTTTTCAGAGTTCGATGCAGAAAAAAAATATTTTTAATTTGCAACCTAGTGTAGGTTAGTATAGATGGACTAATAGACCAAGTCCCACACACTGCTAGAAGCCCAAATATTTTTTCAGAGCTAGATGCAGAAAAAAATTATATTGAATTTGCAACCTGATGGAGGTCAGTATAGATGGACTAATAGACCAAATCCCACACACTGCTAGAAGCCCAAATATTTTTTCAGAGCTCGATGCAGAAAAAAATTATTTTTAATTTGCAACCTGGTGGATGTTAGTATAGATGGACTAATAGACCATGTCCCACACACTGCTAGAAGCCCAAATATTTTTTCAGAGCTAGATTCAGAAAAAAATTATATTGAATTTGCAACCTGATGGAGGTCAGTATAGATGGACTAATAGACCAAGTCCCACACATTGCTAGAAGCCCAAATATTTTTTCAGAGCTAGATGCAGAAAAAAATTATATTGAAATTGCAACCTGATGGAGGTCAGTATAGATGGACTAATAGAACAAGTCCCACACACTGCTAGAAGCCGAAATATCTTTTCAGAGCTGGATGCAGAAAAAAATTATATTGAATTTGAAACCTGATGCAGGTTAGTATAGATGGACTAATAGACCAAGTCCCACACACTGCTAGAAGCCCAAATATTTTTTCAGAGCTAGATGCAGAAAAAAATTATATTGAACTTGCAACCTGATGGAGGTCAGTATAGATGGACTAATGGAACAAGTCCCACACACTGCTAGAAGCCGAAATATTTTTTCAGAGCTAGATGCAGAAAAAAATTATATTGAATTTGCAACCTGATGGAGGTCAGTATAGATGGACTAATAGACCAAGTCCCACACACTGCTAGAAGCCGAAATATCTTTTCAGAGCTGGATGCAGAAAAAAATTATATTGAATTTGCAACCTGATGGAGGTTAGTATAGATGGACTAATAGAGAAAGTCCCACACACTGCTAGAAGCCTAAATATTTTTTCAGAGCTAGATGCAGATAAAAATTATTTTTCATTTGCAACCTGGTGGAGGTTAGTATAGATGGACTAATAGACCAAGTCCCACACACTGCTAGAAGCCGAAATATTTTTTCAGAGCTAGATGCAGAAAAAAATTATATTGAATTTGCAACCTGATGGAGGTCAGAATAGATGGACTAATAGACCATGTCCCACACACTGCTAGAAGCCCAAATATTTTTTCAGAGCTAGATGCAGAAAAAAATTATATTGAATTTGCAACCTGATGGAGGTTAGTATAGATGGACTAATAGACCAAGTCCCACACACTGCTAGAAGCCCAAATATTTTTTTCACAGCTAGATGCAGAAAAAAATTATTTTTAATTTGAATCTGATGGAGGTCAGTATAGATGGACTAATAGACCAAGTCCCACACACTGCTAGAAGCCCAAATATTTTTTCAGAGCTAGATGCAGATAAAAATTATTTTTAATTTGCAACCTGGTGGAGGTTAGTTATCTGGACTAACAGACCAAGTCCCACACACTGCTAGAAGGCCAAATATTTTTTCAGAGCTAGATGCAGAAAAAAATTATGTTGAATTTGCAACCTGATTTAGGTCAGTGTAGATCGACTAATAGACCAAGTCCCACACACTGCTAGAAGACCAAATATTTTTTCAGAGCTAGATGCAGATAAAAATTATTTTTAATTTGCAACCTGGTGGAGGTTAGTATAGATGGACTAATAGACCAAGTCCCACACACTGCTAGAAGCCCAAATATTTTTTCAGAGCTAAATGCAGAAAAAAATTATATTGAATTTGCAACATGATGGATGTCAGTATAGATGGACTAATAGACCAAGTTCAGCACACTGCTAGATGCAGAAATATTTTTTCAGAGCTAGATGCAGATAAAAATTATATTGAATTTGCAACCTGATGGAGGTTAGTATAGATTTACTAATAGACCAAGTCCCACACACTGCTAGAAGACGAAATATGTTTTCAGAGCTAGATGCAGATAAAAATTATATTGAATTTGCAACCTGATGGAGGTTAGTATAGATGGACTAACAGAACAAGTCCCACACACTGCTAGAAGCCCAAATATTTTTTCAGAGATAGATGCAGATAAAAATTATTTTTAATTTGCAACCTGGTGGAGGTTAGTATAGATGGACTAATAGACCAAGTCCCACACACTGCTAGAAGCCCAAATATTTTTTTCAGAGCTAGATGCAGAAAAAAATTATATTGAATTTGCAACCTGATGGAGGTCAGTATAGATGGACTAATAGACCAAGTCCCACACACTGCTAGAAGCCCAAATATTTTTTCAGAGTTCGATGCAGAAAAAAAATATTTTTAATTTGCAACCTAGTGTAGGTTAGTATAGATGGACTAATAGACCAAGTCCCACACACTGCTAGAAGCCCAAATATTTTTTCAGAGCTAGATGCAGAAAAAATTATATTGAATTTGCAACCTGATGGAGGTCAGTACAGATGGACTAATAGACCAAATCCCACACACTGCTAGAAGCCCAAATATTTTTTCAGAGCTCGATGCAGAAAAAAATTATTTTTAATTTGCAACCTGGTGGAGGTTAGTATAGATGGACTAATAGACCATGTCCCACACACTGCTAGAAGCCCAAATATTTTTTCAGAGCTAGATTCAGAAAAAAATTATATTGAATTTGCAACCTGATGGAGGTCAGTATAGATGGACTAATAGACCAAGTCCCACACACTGCTAGAAGCCCAAATATTTTTTCAGAGATAGATGCAGATAAAAATTATTTTTAATTTGCAACCTGGTGGAGGTTAGTATAGATGGACTAATAGAGAAAGTCCCACACACTGCTAGAAGCCCAAATATTTTTTCAGAGCTAGATGCAGAAAAAAATTATATTGAATTTGAAACCTGAAGAAGGTCAGTATAGATGGACTAATAGACCAAGTCCCACACACTGCTAGAAGCCCAAATATTTTTTCAGAGCTAGATGCAGAAAAAAATTATATTGAATTTGCAACCTGATGGAGGTCAGTATACATGGACTAATAGAACAAGTCCCACACACTGCTAGAAGCCGAAATATTTTTTCAGAGCTAGATGCAGAAAAAAATTATATTGAATTTGCAACCTGATGGAGGTCAGAATAAATGGACTAATAGACCAAGTCCCACACACTGCTAGAAGCCCAAATATTTTTTCAGAGCTAGATGCAGAAAAAAATTATATTGAAATTGCAACCTGATGGAGGTCAGTATAGATGGACTAATAGAACAAGTCCCACACACTGCTAGCAGCCGAAATATCTTTTCAGAGCTGGATGCAGAAAAAAATTATATTGAATTTGAAACCTGATGGAGGTTAGTATAGATGGACTAATAGACCAAGTCCCACACACTGCTAGAAGCCCAAATATTTTTTCAGAGCTAGATGCAGAAAAAAATTATATTGAATTTGCAACCTGATGGAGGTCAGTATAGATGGACTAATAGACCAAATCCCACACACTGCTAGAAGCCCAAATAGTTTTTCAGAGCTCGATGCAGAAAAAAATTATTTTTAATTTGCAACCTGTTGGAGGTTAGTATAGATGGACTAATAGACCATGTCCCATACACTGCTAGAAGCCCAAATATTTTTTCAGAGCTAGATTCAGAAAAAAATTATATTGAATTTGCAACCTGATTGAGGTCAGTATAGATGGACAAATAGACCAAGTCCCACACACTGCTAGAAGCCCAAATATTTTTTCAGAGATAGATGCAGATAAAAATTATTTTTAATTTGGAACCTGGTGGAGGTTAGTATAGATGGACTAATAGAGAAAGTCCCACACACTGCTAGAAGCCCAAATATTTTTTCAGAGCTAGATGCAGAAAAAAATTATATTGAATTTGAAACCTGAAGAAGGTCAGTATAGATGGACTAATAGACCAAGTCCCACACACTGCTAGAAGCCCAAATATTTTTTCAGAGCTAGATGCAGAAAAAAATTATATTGAATTTGCAACCTGATGGAGGTCAGTATACATGGACTAATAGAACAAGTCCCACACACTGCTAGAAGCCGAAATATTTTTTCAGAGCTAGATGCAGAAAAAAATTATATTGAATTTGCAACCTGATGGAGGTCAGAATAGATGGACTAATAGACCAAGTCCCACACACTGCTAGAAGCCCAAATATTTTTTCAGAGCAAGATGCAGAAAAAAATTATATTGAAATTGCAACCTGATGGAGTTCAGTATAGATGGACTAATAGAACAAGTCCCACACACTGCTAGAAGCCGAAATATCTTTTCAGAGCTGGATGTAGAAAAAAATTATATTGAATTTGCAACCTGATGGAGGTTAGTATAGATGGACTAATAGAGAAAGTCCCACACACTGCTAGAAGCCTAAATATTTTTTCAGAGCTAGATGCAGATAAAAATTATTTTTCATTTGCAACCTGGTGGAGGTTAGTATAGATGGACTAATAGACCAAGTCCCACACACTGCTAGAAGCCGAAATATTTTTTCAGAGCTAGATGCAGAAAAAATTTATATTGAATTTGCAACCTGATGGAGGTCAGAATAGATGGACTAATAGACCATGTCCCACACACTGCTAGAAGCCCAAATATTTTTTCAGAGCTAGATGCAGAAAAAAATTATATTGAATTTGCAACCTGATGGAGGTTAGTATAGATGGACTAATAGACCAAGTCCCACACACTGCTAGAAGCCCAAATATTTTTTTCACAGCTAGATGCAGAAAAAAATTATATTGAATTTGCAACTTGATGGAGGTCAGTATAGATGGACTAATAGACCAAGTCCCACACACTGCTAGAAGCCCAAATATTTTTTCAGAGCTAGATGCAGAAAAAAATTATTTTTAATTTGCAACCTAGTGGAGGTTAGTATAGATGGACTAATAGACCAAGTCCGACACACAGCTAGAAGCCCAAATATTTTTTCAGAGCTAGATACAGAAAAAAATTATATTGAATTTGCAACCTGATGGAGGTCAGTATAGATGGACTAATAGACCAAATCCCACACACTGCTAGAAGCCCAAATATTTTTTCAGAGCTCGATCCAGAAAAAAATTATTTTTAATTTGCAACCTGATGGAGGTCAGTATAGATGGACTAATAGACCAAGTCCCACACACTGCTAGAAGCCCAAATATTTTTTCAGAGCTAGATGCAGATAAAAATTATTTTTAATTTGCAACCTGGTGGAGTTTAGTTATATGGACTAATAGACCAAGTCCCACACACTGCTAGAAGGCCAAATATTTTTTCAGAGCTAGATGCAGAAAAAAATTATGTTGAATTTGCAACCTGATTTAGGTCAATGTAGATGGACTAATAGACCAAGTCCCACACACTGCTAGAAGACCAAATATTTTTTCAGAGCTAGATGCAGATAAAAATTATTTTTAATTTGCAACCTGGTGGAGGTTAGTATAGATGGACTAATAGACCAAGTCCCACACACTGCTAGAAGCCCAAA